>NC_087477.1:23739507-24939507 GCF_036417665.1 Passer domesticus
GCTCTTGCTATTCCATATTTTCAGTACCGTGAAAATATTCCATATTTTCATAGAATCACAGAATTATTAAGGTTGGAGAAAACCTCTAAGATCATCAAATACAATTGTTTCCTCATTTTTAGAAAGAAAGAGTTGGTAAAATTAAACCGTAACTGTCAAAAGTCATCAAATAAACAAACCTATTACATATGCAAATAGTCCATACTGATGACAGACACACAGTTAATCTTCAAAATGTTTTTGTCTGGCATAAAATATTAGTCAAATGCTCTGATGGTAAAACCTTGCTGGTTTCATTGGAGTTTTACAAGTCTACTTAGAAGGTACTGGAAAAACAGACCCAGAAGAGGCAGAAACCTGGAACTGTAAAGAAAGACTTCTGTATCATGTCTTGGGCCAAGACTGACCCCGGGCTACAAAATTTTTAAAAATGGTGCCTGAAATACATGGGGCTAAAGGGGTGCTTTGTTTTGGTGGTGTTTCAGAGCTGCTTGCTGAATCGGAAGGCTGGAACTGAACACCCTTTGGCACTGGACAACGTGTCTGTTCCTATCAAATCCCCCAGAATGGCACGAAGGAAGAATGGGATGTAGGCTTAGAAACAGACTGATTGGCCATGATAATCAAAGAATGAAAAGGTTACAATTACAACAGGACCAAGGGACAGGAGTCTGGAGTCATACATAGGGCAGACCCAAAAAATAACATGGGAAAAGAGCAAACTCAGAGCAAACAGATGAACAAATGACCCAAGAACCTGGGCTGCCCCAGACATGGTGGCTTTCCAACCTTTGGAAATAGAATGGAGAGGACCACTCTTGAGGTTTTTCCACAACCCTTCCAGCTATTTGTCTAGAAGCTGAAAATCTACCTGTATTGATCCAGTAGCCCAAGGAAACTTTCTTCCCACTATGGCATCTTCCAGATTACACACAGCCCTGCCGTGACATTTATACACTCTCCACTGACAGAAATATCCAGGTAGCAATAACATGGGTACATAATGAGACAGGATGCTTCCCTGCAGTTGTTAGTTCCTGTTTAGCAAGTCCATCTAAGAAAACACAACATTCCCAAAAGACATACACAGACTATGACCCTGTGACTCCACATTGAGCTTTCTTGTTATCATAGAATTGTTTAGGTTTCAAAAGGATTTTGAGTCCAACCATTTAACCAGCACTGCCAGGTCCAAGACTAAAAGATGGCAGTAAGTGCAACATCTCACATCTTCTAAATACCTCCAGGGAAAATACAGACTTTTAAAATTTCTTATTCCTACCCTCATTGCATGGCAGCTAGACATACACCAGAGATGCTCATATCTGAGCTTACAGAAACAGGTAAAAAACATATATTGCATTAAGACACAGAATTGAAAAGTGACTTTCCCTGCATCATTCAACCTGTTTGGAGGCAAGCTGTGGAGGAGGAGGCTTTAAGCTGAAGGCACAGAGTCGTCTAGGTTATTATTAGTTCAGCCCTGTTTGTACCAGTTGAAATCTCATTTCTGTGATGTCAAAACATGGTATTACATCATTTTCACAGAGTAAAGCAAACCGCAGTCCTGAAAAAGCAGGGTTATCTGTAGTTTTAGTGCCTATTACCAGGCTTTGACTGTTTCTCAACATCCCCAGTGCACTCACTGCAACTTGTGAGAACTGCGCATTTTCTTGATTTCATTAAGCTTTCACCTCCTAGGTGCTAGCCAGCATAATTTGTTTTCCCCTGCGAAGAGGCTTTGTGAAGGCTGGAGCTGCAGAGTCCAGATTCACCCTGCATGAGCACACTGCAGTAATCTATACAGATAAAGCACTCGGGGTCTGTGCCCTTGGGGTTTGCTCTTTGGCTGCGGCAGTAATGTGGATAAGAGACAGCAAAGCCTCTGAGCAGCACGTACAAGACACAGATTCATTCACTCTAATTAGACTTATGTCCTCCCTGCCCCCCTGCAAGTCAGGAAAAGTGAGGAAGATGAACACAAGAGGCTTCACCACTCAGACCCACAAACTAACAAGCACTATATAAACTGGAAATCAGCAGCCATAGCAAGATCTACTGGACTTAATCAAAACAAGAAAAAGACAGTGCAATAAATGCATCCCAGTCCCCATCTGTCCTGTAGGTGAAAAGGAAATAGTCTTGCTACATATGGATAGTTCCCACACATATGCTGCGAAGTAATAATAGTCTGTCTATAAAGGAAGGAGGCTAACATTAGCATAGATCAATTTAAGCTCATCTCAGGACTATTCTGTATGTGCTGAAAAGAAAAAAGATGATGGGACTTGAATTTAACAACCTAGGGTCTGGTCAGTATTAAAAAGTGATGAAAAATGTAATCACAGCCTTAGGAGTGGTCAAGGGAGTCTGATGGTGAAACCATGGCTCTGTTTTTTTTTTTTTCCCCATAAGGGAAGTTGAAGAGAAAAGCAAATGTGATGAATGTGTTGGCTGTTAATGCCAGGTTCCATAGGCAACAGCCTGAAATTTAATCCTATGAATCACTAAAAGGAAAATGTTTGGTTTAAACAGCTTGCTCTCAGAACAGCTCCCCCCTCCTGCCCCGAGTCTGCTCCTGAATGAGCTGCTGTTGTTCAGAATCAACAAAACAGATTAACTGTTAGATAATCTGATTTGAGGGGGGAAGCTCCCCACTAGCCATGCCACACTCTGCTAAAAGCACAGGGCATAAAGAGTCACAAATATTAAGCAGCACAGTCTGACCTTGTCTTTGCACAGTTTGGAAGCATTTCTTCTCCAGTCAAAAATGGCAAAAGGATTTAACGTGGAGACAGCCCACACTTTGCTTAAAATGCCCACAAAAAACATGAAAGCTGCTGAGTTAAGATATTATTCTAGAACTATAAGCAATGCATATTATGAAAACCTGCCTTCAAAATGACAAATAAACCTCATCTAACATCAATTTACTTCTAAATGCATAAAATCACACGTATGTTTTTTGTGTTCCTAGGTAGAGAGCTAAACCCCAGCAGTGTCTTTTCCTTTTGCTTCCAGCAGCTTTTTATCAGTCAGACCTATTCTCCTCTATCCTTGCAGTGATCCTTTTCAAATGGTTTTATTTCTTGCTGTCAAGTCAATGCAAACAGCTGCTGCTGAATTAGAGAGATCTGCTTTTCTCCACCCAAAGAAGTGATTTAAATCATAAAGGACCTACCAGGAAAGAAGCAGGCAGTGAGACACAGCAGCTGTTGCTTTTTTTTGAGCAGCTGGACAACGACAAGCTGACAAAATCAGAGCAACACTTGGAGATTTTTTTAAATTAGGACTTGTGTATTCTCTGCTTAATTTTTTCACATTTACACAGGTTCTAAGAATTTATTTTCTCTGGGCTTCAAAATCCAACCATTATTCTGTGTGACTAAGTATTTTGCAAGTATGATGCACTACAGTAAGATAAGTAAAGTACATTGCTCAGTGCAAAGAAGAAAGGAGATGTGCACATAGGTACTTCTGAGGTACCTGGTTCTGAAAGTCATAACTCAGCCTTAATACTTGCCGGAACTTTATCAAACATCTTGGACTAACCCGGTCCATGGGGACTGTGTAGACATAGGATTTTCACTCTGTAAGCCTGTTTAGTACCTTGAGGGCAAAGGCATGGCTTAGCACAGGTACCTCAGAAATCACTGCACCATGGGAGATCAGCAGAGCAAGATCTGCCATGCCTGGGCTGGGAAGGGATATCACAGAAGACATGTCTATCTTCTGCAAACTTCTTTGCCAGATATGGACTGTGATTTGTAGAGCACCTCCTCCTTGAGCTCACTTCCCTGCAAAGGCATTAAATCCATCCAAAGCCGAAAAAGTAGCAATCCAGACACTACATTGCCAGTGTAAACTCTCCTACCTTTGTTTAGGCTGCAATGTTATATGCTGGAGGGCATGGAAGGTATCTCAGAATTGCTGAAATTCTGAGGAACTGACAAATACTGATAAAAGAGTTGACTATGTTGTTTAATAGAGAGCAATAAGTACAAGAAGAATTTTTAAGTGCAGCCTAAGAAACTGGTTTAGTGCATATGTGTAGGGCCACTGGATCACAGCTGAATAACAGCACTGACATCCTGTTGTGCACACGATGTGCCCAGATGTGTGAAATAAAATGGAGCTGCAGGAAGAGTGATCTTTGAGTTACAGTACAAACAAGCAGCCATCACAACGTCGTCCATGCAACACATTTGTGGAGAGGGGAGAACAGGTGCACATTTGGCTAAGAGTTAGTGACTGCAACGAGAATCCTTGACAATTAATCCCAGAAATTCCCATTTTCCAAAGATGTTTAGTCATTTGCTCATATGTTTCTTACAGAGCCTTTAAAAGAAACTGCCCTATGTCTGTATCACACTGCCTCACTCTTCTAACAATTTGACTGCCTCACTCTTCTAACAATGGAAATTTATTTAGCCAACAGCTTATTAATAAAAAGACAATCAAACATACAGCTTCCTCCGGATGTTTTGGTTCTTTGCCACATGCAAACTTCAGGCAACATACAATGAAACAGTACAGCAAATTACCTTAGATCAGGTTAAATTCTACTAGTATCACATTCTATAGTAATGTAAAATATAGGTTTATTTTAGTAAAACCAACATTTTTTTCCTCCTAAGCAGATATCAAGTATTAGTATATTTACTTCCCTTTGATGTTTGTTCTCAATCTGCATTTAGATATGAGTAACTCTGTTACAGCTCATCTCATATAATTGTTTAGAAATTGTATCATCATTACAATGTTTTTGCTCAGAACAGCATTCTTCTTTAACTAAGAAGTGGTTAAAATATAGGAGCAGAAAGGACTGGTGTGAGGATTCATGGACCTGATGAGAGACCAGACAACTAAAAATTACTCCCTGTAAAATGAGTCATCCATGTGAGTATAAAATGAAAACAAAATCAACATTTCATTTCTATTAAAAATATTAATAAAGCATTGGTGGAGAATGTAAAATTAAACTTTCTGAAAAAAATTTATTAAATATCTTGCCATTTCCATACATCTTCCTATTCAAATTCAATGTATACATTTTCTAATGTAAAAAAAAGTCAGAATTCAAATTTTTTCTATGTTCTAGATTAAAAGAACATTCATTCACCTTTTCTAAATCATTCTGCCTTCAATATAAGATGTGGCAGAACATGGCCTTTTAACACCAGCTTAGATGGGGCTTTTCAGAGTGCAGGACACACAAACAAGGAGTGGATCCAAAGAAAACTATTATGGGAACTGTACTATGATTCTAATTACAAAGACCACTAATCACAATGGACACATATTATGAACACTATTAAATATGAAAAGTAATATTTGAATGCTTCATCACATTATGTGCTAATGACAGAAGATCTCTCCTGAATCTTGTGTACTAACTGAAAGACTCAGAAAAGATGGAGAATTCATGATGGATGAATACTCAGAAAAGATGGAGAATACTCATTTGTAGTGGGATTAAAAAGCAACAGGACTCCACCTCAGATACTAGAAATTTTCTTCATGATCACCTTGAATAATAGTTAGGGGCCATAAAACTGAAGAGGTCAAATGTATCATTTATGAGCTGAGAGGATTTCACAGGTTTTGTGTGTTAGAAATAAATTTCTCCATGCCTTTAATTTCTGAAGCACATTAAAGAAAAAATAAATAAAAAGAAAGCAGAGTGGTTCAAGTGCTGACAATTGCCAAAACAAGATATTTGAACCTTGCATCAAGACAAAAACTTGCTTATTTATTTTTCTTTTCTGCCACGATAGCTCTATAGACTAGAGTCATACTACCATCAGACATTTTAAAACAAGAGGAGAAAATCTTTATTTTTTTTCTCCAGATTTCCCAGTTCTCTGTTTTAACAAGGTCTTAGAACCATTAGTATAATCTGTGACACAGCCAAGCATGAAGTCTGTAAAAGACTTCTCCATCATCAAGCAAGCTCTTCCGAAATTGATGCTGTATGAGAAATGTTAGTACCAGGAGAACTATAGAGATTTAATTATGCAGAGCTGTTGTCTTTCTCTCTATTACTCTCTGTCCATTACACCATTACCTATTACAGGTTTCTACATGCAAGTACCACAATGCAAGGAATAATAATTAAAAAAAGAAAAAAAAGGAGAAGGGAATAAATAAAGGGAAAAGAAAACTATAAGTTGGCAAAGGTGAAGAACCCAGCTTCTTCTCACAGAATTATCTCTTTTGCATTCCAAACATGAGGCTTCAGATGGAATGCTTATTACTAGTAGCTGTAAAAGTGTTTTTGAAATCAGAGGTTCCTGCACTTAAACACATCTGGATCTTCCCAGGATCACATATTTATATTCCACAGTGCCTTTCACAGACTCGGCTGTAGGTATCATTTCAGCACTTTTTTACTGAAAAGCAGCAAAAAATGAAAATCTCAGGCAATTCAGGTACTCTACTTTTTCATGCTCTGTCTTTTGAGACCTTTTTATGAATAATTCATTAACGGCCGAGTGAAAAAAAAAATAGAAGGGAAAAGGTATAAGAACTTTCTCCTATCATTTACAAAGTCTAGAAGACTGAGTTTTCAGAACAAAACCAGCTCCTCTTTCTAAGTACATGCATATTCATAACAGCACAGAGGGGAAAGACAAGAAACAGTACACTTCGTATCTTACATTTCTCTGGGGATTCTGTAGCAAGCAGAGTTAATCTTAAAACTTGAAATCATGTTGTGGAAATGTAATGAAAATCTTAATTTTTAAAACCAGAAATTAATATATTTGGCTCGATTAACTTCTAACATAACTGGAAAACTCAACTGTGATGGGAGCTCTGATTGGGCTGGAAAATTCATGGAAGGACTTAGGTGGTGGCTGTGCTTACTCCCTAGTAACTTTGGCCTGTCCCTCCCACGTGCAAATGTCACTGCAAAGCAGACTGGAGAACACAGAGCTCTCCACTCTTTCCTGAAATAAAACCCCACCTGTTTAGGATCCTGCTGCAGAAGCTGCATATCCTCCCACCCTGCTGAAGCTCTGAGTAGCCACAAAGCAACTACAGGATGTTCCCAGTGTGCGATGCCCCAGCAAGCTCTAAAAGAGTAGGGTCCAAAGACACTGATGAGGTTGAGGGGAAGATATCCCTCTTTTTTCCAGAAAAAAATCCTCAGATAAAAAAAAATCTGAATGGCGAACAGAAGTACTGAGGAAATGAGAGGAGAAAGGAAAAAATAAGTAGTTCTGCATGAACGTCCCCTCTTCTTGTTTCTGGACCTCACGGATTTTTGTGTAATAAAAAGGAAAAAAAAAGCCTTAATGAAAAAAAAGTGGAAACTTACAATGACTACACTTTCAAGTTTCTCACACAGAAAAGTGACAAAGAAGAAATCGACATCAATTTATGGTCTCATTTTGAAAAACTGGCAGGTTGGAAAAACAGGTTAGAAAGAGGAACTTAACTGAACGAACAAACTCAAAATTTGAATGATGAGGGCTTGAGGCCTGCAATGAAATATGTGACAACGAACTACATCACTGGAGGTAAAAAAGTACCTTGAAATACAATAAAAATCATAGCAGGGGACTGCATGGTGGGTAAGAAAGGGAGAGGAGCATTAAAAATATGATTTTCAACTTTTGTCCTTTTACTTTCTGACACACTTGCAGTCATTCTCCAGGCATAAATAATGCTACATAATAATTATTAAGAATAAAAATTATACTGATATTTAATTAATATTGTATCTCTTATATTTTTTCTTTATTTAAAGAAATGGAACTACAAGGGAATCAGAGCTTTTAATATAATATAAGGAGGATTAATTAGCATCACTACTTCTTCCATTTTGAGACATTATTCAACACTGAAAAATTCAGAGGACAATTTTGGCCTCTGTAACATTGATAGTAGTTTTTTTAAAAGTCCTCTTATTCCAGCTTCTGTTAACAGTGCTGACAGTGAAAAAAGGCTTCCATAATGCACTGAAACGGAAAGTTCAAAAAACAAGAAAATAGCATATTTTAGAAAACTGAACAAAAACTCCCAACACATTAACTATGGGATAAAAAAAAAGACAACAAAACCAATATGTATGCCTGTGCTGAGTTCAACATGTAATTAACCCACTTTCATACCTGCCTACCATTTGTTTTCATTGTTTGGTTTGGGTTTTTTTCTTTCCTACATTTAACTACAACATGAACCAGGAATGTCTTTTTTCTGGCAGGTGGATCTCTTTCTCTTCCTTCCAGCTCAGAACAAAGTTGGTAAAGATCCATGTGAATAATATATAACATATACTAATAAACTCTTAGTATATAGGATGAGTTGGTAAATGAAAGAATAACATCATAAGAAATTTAAGGAAATAGTTTTCTTTATCAAAAGTTATTACCTTAAGCAGATCTAGTTTTTATATCACACATGACACACAAACATTAGACACCATCTAATTTACATTTTTTTTTCAAGAAATAACAGCACTGAACAATATCAAAGCTATCCTTGAAAGGAAGATATAAAATTCACTCATAGTGCCTTTACATTCCCAGGCAGTATTCCCAATGTTATTTTTTCCTGTGATCTTGGTAAGTTTTGGGATATAGCTATGTATGGACCATGACTGGATGCATATTTAATATGTTAAGCAATATATTTTATTAATTGTAGAAGTCTTAATCCATCTTTCTTATGGCAAAATCTTAATTATCCTTCAGCCATGGCACTTTGCTAATACCAGCCTTTGTCACACCTGTTCCAAGTATGGAATTGTGTCCCATCTACTTTGCCATTCAGAGCTAGAAAAAGAAAGAAAACTACCCCGGAACCTTATACAAGCATGTACTGCACTGTCAGCTAAAATATCTGGTATTTTTGACTTGAAGACATTATTTTGTAGTTGATACTGCAACTAAAAGCTATGAAAGAGGTAAAGGAGACATTAAGGGAACGGCGGTGCTAAAAAGGAAATTCCTGTTTAGAAGAAACACAGCTTAAACAATATAATCAACTGCTTTCTTTCTTTACAGAGTTAAAAATAACAATCCAAATGTACTGACCACATGTTGCTGGCTAGGATCTGAGCTCTTGATAACTGGTTAAGAATAATAGCGAGTACCTCAGCGGGTAACTCGGAGCCAGCTCCAGGCTCAGACAGATCAGGCAGATGCCCGAGACAGCTTTAGGTCAGGACAGGACACGGCTCAGCCAGCTGCCAGTGCCATGCCAGGACTTGGAGCACGTGGCTCCACAGCCACTGTAGAGGCACAGTGCTACAAACCATTCTCTCCAGGCGCCCTCCTCCCTGTGGAGGAGCCGAGCCCAGGCTGGGCTGCCACGGAGAGCAGGTTTGCCCAGCAGCGGTGGCTTGGCTCGGCTCCATTCTGAACAGCACTCCCAGCCAGCTCCTGGCCACCAGGCTGACTCATTACCAAGTCAGTCTGTGTACAGCCAGATTTTTTAAATGCGTGAACTTTCTGTTTGAATTCATAAAACTGGCACTCCTCCGTGGCTTATTCAGATACTGCTTCCCACTGCATAATCCACGTGCCTTCCCATTTAGATTTTAAGTCTGGCCTAGTTAGTGATATCATTGCTAATGACTCTCCAGTCGTGGTTCTGCTGCATACATTTTCCTTACCCCTATTTTTGGGCTTCCTACTTCCTTGAAAATATCTCCTCATACCAAGACCAATCTACTTCAAGACAATTATGAACCATCAATTTGGTTCATATTAGTCACCTACAGTACTGACAAATAAGTGAATTTGCAGGATGTGAACCCTTTAGACATGAAAAAATTCCTCTCCAACCTACAGAACACCAATGTATTTTATACATAAAAAGATCTATGGAAAGACAAATCCAGCCTGAACTGCTTTTCTGCAACAGCAGGAGGAAGTCACTAATGTGATTTTCTGTCAAGAAGCACATGTCAGTGTATAAAAAACAGGCTCTTATATTTTAAGTTTCTTTAATTATCTGCATGCTACAAAGAATCTACACTTTTTATATGCCTCATTCACATCTCCCTTATCATGTGCTCTAGCTGCTCTTCCCCTGCTGTCCAATTTCCAGCAGTCCCCCCAGACACTTCCTCCTGCCACCAAATTCCATGGCCTTAAAAGAGGTGTGCTGTGCCACTTTCTCCTCCTTAGGATATGTGAGGAACCTGCCCAGGGATATCAGTTACAATGCAGGATCCCTGAGAGCTCAAGCTACAATGCCTACATGGGCACTGGAAATCTCTGTTTAAGTGAATAAATCCTGCTCCCAAAGCCAGTTTTTTTTTGTTCTGGACAGCAGACACATATGACACCCTGGTGGCATGCTTCCCACCTGAGGCTTTGTGCATAAATCCCATGTTTTCTGGCAATATGATGTCCTTTAAATGGTTTGTCACCTGTTTTTTTAAGATCTGTGCCTTTTCAAAGCCAAGAAATCATACCTCCAGTAAAGGTTTAAATGCCAACTTTGATGCATAAACAGCAAAGCCAAGCTGGGTAGAGCAGAAGAGCAGGTCCTCTTGGTTCAGTGAACAGATGCCATCCCATCTCACTGGGATCTCTTTTCTGGGTACATATTGCACAATCTTGTGTGACTCTGTGATATACATCTGGAACATCTGGACCATATCTTTAGTCTCAATGCTTTTATCTGGAGCATACCAATAGCAAAACACTTTTAATTATTCTAAACTTACCCATTAAAATGCAGTGTTTCCAGATTTGAAGCCTCCTCATTTTCACTCGAGAATGTATTACCACACAAATATACAGGGACTGACCCTTCAGAATGATAGGAAACAGGAGTATGCTGGAATCTGGCTATTGGAGTCTTGCTAATTATTACTCTCTTAAGGAGTACAGAAAAAAACTCAGCAAAACGTGCTCATCTACATTAAGCCCTGGGACTGTGGTGGAGACACATGGAATACAGGTCAGAGACAGTAACTTGTCAGCAGGCTTCTGCAACACCAATGTCTTCAGCAAAAGTAGCAACTTCAAGAAAATAAATACTGGTCTGTGGGATTCTTTTTAGGGGACAAGAAATGGAAAGATGGAAACAGAGGCAAAGGAGGAGACAGAAAGCCTGAGGATCTCTCACCTTTTTGCCCTTCTGAAAGAAAACAATGGAGCTCTGAAACTTATTTCTCAACATGCATGTGCATGCATGAGGAGGAAGCAAAGTTACAAGGACAGCTCAAAGAAATGAGGAGAATCCAGACAGAAAACTAAAAGAGAGTAAGGAAGAAAAGTCTGATAATCTTCAAATAAAACAACACAGTAAAATAAATTTTCAGCCATAATCATCTCTCTGGTCCCAGGTAACGCAACATTCAACGTAGACTCACTTATTTTTCAAAACATCAGTACTTTGGTGTGAAACAACAGCAAGACAACCTGATTCTTCCAGTCACACATCCATCAGCCTCATCCTTTTGCCTGACCTTCACGGAATTCACCAGCACATCAATCTGCCCCCAAGACCAGTTTCTGCTTAAGCACAAGAGTATGATTAATTAGCAAAGGAAGGGTCAAGGAGGACTCAGTCACAAAAGCAATCAGGAAAATACATCTAAATAAACGTGACTGCTGTGAGGAAGGAGAGGTGAATTGCTGTGTGCGCTACATGGTTCTAATTTTCTGTTTGTTCCAACTCCCAGCACCATCTTCCCTTAGATGGGAAGTGGCAAAAACTGTGACCCAGAAACCAGTGAGATGCAAGGAGTGTTACCTAGAAGGGCTGTGTTTCATTTCCAAAAGGCTGCAGGCATATTCCTCATACAGCTGTAATTGTGAAGAATATTACACAAGAAACAGAGACCAGATTTTGGGACTGAGACCCCACTTCATTGGTGGAGTTACATATCAAAGCACAGAAAAAGCAGTTTGATAGACAAGTACATCAATTATATAATTATCCTGCTGGCAGCAGTTCGGCCTCTTCTGCTTCCACTGTATTTATATTCAGTTTATGTAAAAACTTTCTGTACACATATTAATATTTTCCCATGCATTTCTTATTCATAATTGCTGTTTACTTTATGTTGTTAGCTTTTGCACTCACTTGCCCGTGACCTTTTTGCTATTTAAAAAAAACAACAAGCAACAAACCCCACAAAAAGAAACACTTGCAAAGTGTTTAAAAGGAGAAACATCTATTAAAGGAAGAGAGAAGACTACCACATATGCAGAGCAGTGTGGTGACAAACACATGAAATTATTAGGTATTCATATTCTTTCCTACAGCTCCCTTTGCATTTAGCTTTTGAAGAAGGGAAGCAAAATAGAAAGGTGATCATTCTAAAGATCACTCCCAATAAGGAATAAAAATGAAACAAACCCAGCTTTTGCAGACAGATTTTTCTCATCACATCATTTTCTTCCACTATCTTTGACACATCCCTCTCAAACGCACGCATTTCAAAGACTCCAGGCACATGACACAAAGCCTCTCCATGGTGTTCAGATTTAGGGAACAGTGATGGACTGGCACCTCTCTTCCCTGTCCCTTCATTCCCACTACACTGCATCTGAGCAGATCATTCTTTCACTGGCTGTTTTTCAGGCAGCCTTTCCCCATAATGCTTTTTTCTGGCAGAGGCAGCAGTCGGTTCATCCAAGCACCAGGAAAACAAACCAGCAGTTAGCAAAAATGTGAGTACAGCTGGCAGAGCAGCAGAAAAAGCAGACTCATAGCATGCTGTTTGGAAGACAGTCCTCACAGCTTATGCTACTATCATATTTAGATTAATGATGCATTTTATTTTCTAAACAAGCTAAAATCCCTCTCTTCTTTCCCTCTTACTCATACACATACAGATGCTCCCATCACACAAATCTCTCTCATTATGTACAATTCAGCTACAGCTCACTACAAGTTGATCAAGTTATCTTTGACACTGAAATAGGAATTCAATCTGAAATAGGCTTTCAGAGGAAGAAAGAGTATTGTTATACCTGGCCAACTCTTGTGTATTAAGCAGTACCAAATAATTTCTCTTTAATTCCATCAACTTAGATTAAACCCTCACCCAATGTGAAAACCATTCCACAGAGTATGCAACAACTTTTTTGACCAAAATCATCTTTGTGAGAATTTAGAATTCAGACTTGGTTAGAAATACTTTTTCTACTTTCAGAACAGAAGACAAAATAAAACTTGCCAAAGGACACCTAATGAAACATTCCAGGAATTCAACTTTTGAACTGCTGAATAGACAATGAAATTCAAACATTTCCCAAAAGCACAAACATAGAGACAAACCACAGCCAGCATCCAAGACTACTGTCACAGCTGCGTATCATAATTTGCCAGGAAAGCCTCCGGATTGCACCAGGAACTCTGTGACAAAGTCTGTAAGCCCTGACATAAAAACAGAGGTCCAGGATGAGAGACACCAATTTATCAATGTCTTGGTTTGAAAAGATAGGTGTTTGCTAAGGAAGGCAGGAGCCTTCCTTGAAATGGAAAAGGTAAACCTCTTCCCTCCAAATTATTATAATTTTGAAATTAAGGGGATCTCAGGCAAATATATGGGAATAGGAATAACAGTTCCTTACTAGGAAAATTAAAATACAAATGCAATAGTACAAGAAAGACACTGACAGAGTCAGAACACAACCTGACACCCTGTGGGTCAGGGTGTTGTAGCAGTCCCATTAAATGGTGGCTGCAGTCCTGCTGGAGTGGCAGATGTGATTCTGTTGAAGCAGTGATCCTGTAGAAGGGTGGAGTTTTCCTAGGAACGTCTGGTGGTGGTGTGGATGGGCCTGGTCTTCTTCTGGGAATCCAATGGAAAAGAAAGCTGCTCCTCTGGGAATCCAGTAGAAAAGGCTGTCTGTGGTGTTCCAAATCCCAGACTGTCTCCAGGTAGGAATGTTTAGCTCCTCCCCCTGGGTGGAGCATCTCACAATGGATGATGTAGTTTTATCAGTCACATAGTGACACTCAATGGCCCATTAACAGGAGATATTCCCCAGAGGGAGGATTGGTTGTGGAAGAGATAAAGCAAACTGCCCCACCTGGTTTTAACAGGTGGCCCAATTAACAGAAGGTAACCACCCCACCTCCAACAGATGGCAATAGAATACACACCCCCAGCTACATCTTACATTTCCAGCCTAAGACAATCAACATCATCTAAACTGGATTTTTGGACTGAAAATCTGTGTAGTCACCAGAACTACAGCCTGAAATGTCTTGTTCTCTGTGCACCCTCCTCAAGTACTTAGTTCCCATGAGCTATGCAGCACTCAGGACTTCCAACTGATCCACAAGCAGTACACTTCCCAATAACAGAGATAATAGAGTGACTTTGTTTTTATTTGAGTGTTGCTAAATAAGGGTATATATCTGATTTTCCACCCAGTCATCACCACTGGCAACTGTACACTCCCCACTGGCAATTGGGGAGTGTGTGGATGACCACTTCAAGTGGGGAACACTGGCTATCCTGAGAACACATTGCCTTGATTTTTGTTGCTCTGTGAGCTTCTTGTTACAGGTTGCTACTGCACTGCAAAAACTCTTCAGAGAAATTACTGAAGTGCAAAATCAACCCACTGAGCATACTGAGGATCCAACACTACCATCAGACAAATTACCCACCAGTTAAAACCTGACAGCACATCTTCCATGTTCACAGAGGAGCAGGCCAGATCATTTACTTTTATATGTCCAGTTTAATAATGTCTAAAGGGTGTCACAAAACCAGATTATTTATATGCCAAAACCAATTATTCCTGACCATCAATATATTGTACATCTCTTGTCCAAGTTTTCATCTCATGTCCTGTCTTGTTGATAATCTTTTCCATATTCATCCTTAATATTAAAAAGTATGGGATATCTCACAAGGAAGCTTAGTCCTAATTTTATCCCTCTGGGAGCTTGCAATCACTTAGGCACTTCACACGTTACTCAAATCTTCAGTATGCAACAGAAAGTACTCTGAAAATGGAATGAAGTTATTCCACTGGAAACTCTCCAAAAAGAGATAAGTAACTATTGGGAAGCTCTTGGTATTCACTCCACTGGGAAGGGAATGCAGGTCAATTCATTACAACTGCTATGATCTGACAAGTATTCTTGGTAGCCAGGCCTCCATACAAACGAGCCTTGCTGCATCTTAAGTACCAGCTGTCACAGACAGAATAGGTACTGCACATTCCATGGACCTGCTGAAACATATTTGGTCAATATTAAAGAGAAAGGGACAACCCAAGGACTCAAAGAATCCATGACTTGGTGTTTACAGAAACTTTTCCAATAATGACATGCACCTAGTCACGTTTATTTTCCAGCTTTCTATTCCCATTCTGGTCTACTGTTAACTGCACTCACTTTTTTTTTTTTTAATTAATATTAAAGTAAATATAACTGAAGGGAAAGTGCCCGATGGCCGAGAGAAGGCTGCGTGTGGGTTTCTGCTTCTGCTCTGCTCACTCTGCTGCTGCTGTGGCTGTTTGTTTGCCTTGTTTCATATATATATATATTTTCCAGTAAAGAACTGTTATTTATTTTCTCATATCTTTGCCTGAAAGCCCTGTAATTTCAAAGTTTTAATAATTTGAAAGGAAGGGGATCATATTTTCCATTTCAAGGGAGGTTCACACCTTCCTTGGCAGGCACCTCTATTTCAAATCAAGACAGTAGGTTCAAGTGAAAATGATTCCATTGCTGTAATAACCTGCTTAATAGGCCTGAATCAGTGAGCACATCTCTATAAACAATATTGCTAGGGAAAAATAAACACAGGGATGGGGAAAAGGTGACATTCAATCCAAACTGCACAAAGGACCTGCTAGAAAAACTTCAAATTTAAAATGCTTTTGTTGCTCAAGGTTTGATTTTAATAAACTTCAGGTGATGCTTTCCAGAAGAAGGCAGCCTGGGGATATGCTATAGCATATTTCAGGGTCAAAATAATTTTGATTATTGAAATGCTCAAAACTGCACCCTTAATTATACACCTACCAAACTACCAAACCTTTAGCTGAACTTGGGATAGCAAAACTAAAGTAATTCAGACACCTCATTACTTGATCCCAGTTCCATAGGACAGAGCAGTTCAGCAAGACAGAGTGTTCTTGATGATTCAGTTCAGCACTGACCAAAAATAACATTTATTATAAGCATAAGCATAAGCAGGTTCTCCCCCCAAAATGTACTATTTCATCACCTGTGGTGATAACATGTGCTACACGCTTCTTACTTCCCCTTCTAAGGGATCACCAAGGAGAGCTTCAGTGTGCATTGGAAACAGCATGCCCTGTCCAACTATGCCCATTCTCTCCAGGAGATTCAAGAATAAATTCTTGCTTCCATGAGTTTTGGTGAGGAACAGCATGTACAAGAACCTACAGTGTAACTAGAAAACACGCATTTAGGTCATGAAATATATGATACAGGTTTGGGAGGTTTTTTTTTCCCCCTCCTGAAGCTCTCTGTGCTGACATAACTCACTGTTATTTTAACTTTTCCTAAAAGACATCATCAGTAACTTTCTGTGATATATTCTGCATTTGACTGCCTCTTTCTTTATTATTTTTTGTTCAAACTCATCAAGTATATTCATTTCTTGAGAGCACCAGTTGGGGTGGAAGAAGGATGATAAATCTGCAGCAGGTTCTGTCCTCAACTTCACTTGCATTTTTCCCAGTAATTTTAGACTGGGTGCCAGTGAGATAACTCAGTCAAGCCAGGCACCGATTACTATGGTACATGTCAAACATGTTGTGAAAAACATATTCTGCTCTCAAATTGATTTCTCTATCAATAAAATACTATTTGGCATTAAGTAAACAAAATGAAAAAACAGCTTCTCTGCCCCAAGCCCTGTTTTAAATACCTGAAAGGATCATTTCTCAGAGACAGAAGTCACCATGCACTCCAAATTCTGACTGCACTAATCTGAAGCACTTATTTTTGTATCTCACTCCATCAGTGAGCATTTTCTCTACATTCTAGCAATCAACTGAAGTGAAGATATAGACAGGATCTTTTTATGGCAAGAGAGTGAGTACACTGGCATCCAGACAGCAAAGCTTAATCTGGAATTAAACTCTGCGAGCATGCCTTAAATGCCACTTCCACTGCTCATTCACTTTATTTTCTCTAAAGGTTTTTCCTCTGAAGCAAATATAATATGATTTTAAATCATCTCCAGCATGTCAGAGCTAGAGTTAAGTACACTTATTTTTCATCAGTTTTTTTGCTGCTGTTAAGATGTGTTCCGATCATTCCAGAGCTCACTAGTGAAACCATCCCAAAATAGCACTGTCAAGAGCTTACAAGGGCAGACGGTCATCTCGGCAATAAAAAGGACTTGTTGAAGAGCATTTTGTGTTGAAACAGAATTCTCAATTTGTGCGACAAAAAGCACATAATTTGGTTTAGAGTCACAGGTGCTTAGCACCTGAAAAAATTGTTCCAGTTAAACATATGGGGGAGGGAGATAGCACGTCTTTCATTACCAGATTAAATGGCACACAGGAAAAGATCAACAGTGCTGTCAGACAGCTGAATTTCATTTTAGTTCATGATCAAAATATATCCAACTGTTATTTTTATCACAGAGCCCAGATATGGATTATTTTTTCAGGTTTGGATTTGACAAAATGTCTGATAAATAATACTCTTACATACTTTAATCTGTTAGGGCTATGTTTTATTTTGTAGCTATTACATCTCATGTATTTTTTAAAAAGATAGTAAATCAAAAGATGGAGATACATGGAATAAACTGTGTTTATTTCATCTATTATTTTGCTTTAATATATTCTATTTTATAATTGTCTATTATATTGATTTAATCTACATATTTTTAGATGTTTTAAATTAGAAAATCCTCAGCAAATCATGTACTTGTATGAACACAACAAGGTTGCAAGGCTATAGAAATGTATATGCCATAGTAGGGAGACGAGATTTCAGAACAAATTGCTTTTTCTGGCTATTATAATAGAAATATATCCTAATGCTAATAGTAACATTTCTAGCTGCAGTGACAGATTTTTTTTTTACTGACTTTTTTATTCTGCAAGGAATTTCAGAGAAGAGAGGCAGATGAAGCTTTAACTAGTTCTCTTCAATAACTTGCACACCAAACTTTCTTAACCTGTAAGCAGAATTCTGTGATGCCACATTTAGCAAACGAGCAAACGAACGAGGCGAGCTCTGTCCTGGCTGTTAAGTCTTGGTGTGCCTTCAGTACTCTCTCATCTTCACACAAGGCTTCAAGGGACAACTGCTCACTGCCAGGAAAACAGACATGGGCTTTAGAACACAGGCAACCACAAGTGAAATTACCACTCAGGACTATGATTAAATGGAGATGATAGAAACTTAGTATATTTAAATGCACAGCTTTCAAGGTAAGAACTTTATGTCTTAAAAATGTATACATTTGAGTGTAACAAATGATCCCATCTGGCTGAAAAAGAAGACTTTTTGCACAAGTAATACAGCAAGTTGCATGAGATCATAAATATAAAAAGATAATGGAACTCAATTGTGATTCCAAGCTATTACAACAGGGAATTAAAATGGAAACACTTTCTCTTTAGAAACCATATTGTTTAAAATATTTTAGCTGTTTTTATCTCAATACCAAAACAGATACTTAACACCTGGCAGCATTTTTTTTTTAACTTCAATTCATGAACATTCCCTTGTGAGGACCTATTTGCAAAATAGATCTTTTCAGGGTCACATATACAATGTATAAAAGTTTATTGACTTTGCCACCATGATTTTTACAGCAAAATTACATGATTTTTTCAGCAAAATAAGTGCCTTCAGAAATGCAAGAAAAATGCCAACTAAAATTTTATTCCTACAATTAGGGCTACCACAATTCCTCCATGATACTCAGTACTCTGATCTCATGTATTTCAGAAATGTTAACACAGGGAACAAGACTGTTTTTCTTTAGCCAAACAGAAACCATCATTTCTGAACAACCACAGAGCTCTCAACTGGCCAGGTGGGACTTTCACCCATTATCAAGAGAAATTAAGTCCTCGACTGACAGTAAGAGTGACAACTTGAAGCTTGAAAGACTCATTTGAAACAGTTACAAAACCCAAATACAGCAGAATTAAGGGAAGTTCCTTTTTCACCCTAATGCACAGAAAGCAGAGTGTTGCAACTACTGTGTTGCACTGTAGTTCCAGGCAACATGCAAAGGACTTTTGTGTCACAGGCTGACTTGATGTTAAACACATTCACAGAGTACAGAAACTGGAATTGTAAGAGGTTATAATTGGAGTTCTTGTTCATCTAAAATGAAAACCTGTTTCACCCTATTGAATTCTGACAGTATGACATCTGCATGTACAGGGAGGCTGACAGCTGTAATGTCACATTCAGAGCCCTCCACCTCTGCACTATTGTGTCATTGCCATCTTTTTATATTTCACAGGGAAACTCAATCTCATTTTCCTCTTGCTAACAAGTGTGTGATGGTATATTTACAAGCACTGCAGAAAATTAGGCATTTGAGGTTACCCTACTCTGATACTTTACACAGAGGAACTGCTATTTAGGATTCTGCTTTCACTTCATGGAAATGCAACTTGCAGTGTTTTTTCCTTGCCTGCCTTCCAGAGGTTTCTTTGTGAGGACCTGCATGCGCCACAGTCCTCAGTGAAGAACTCAGCTGGAGCTAGACAAGATTCTCCTGGGGCATGAGTTGCATTGCTTGTGTTACACCTCTGTTTCCTAGATGAGTATTCCTTAAGCTGGCTTGTGGGAAGGAGCTCGGCACTGATGTGTCACTGTGTATCAATCATACCAAAGTTAACATCTGCACACACAGAGCAGAACTTCATTCCACAGGTCTAGGGAATGAAGAGGTACTTCTTTTCAAAATATTGATGAAAATACCACTTAAAATACTTGTAGCAAATACTTACCACAAATTTTATTTCAGCTACTCTAGATTATTGGCTTTTCTTTTCTATTTAGCATTATTAAACAGCATCAAACATTACAATGACATAGTTCTGTATGAAACCATAAACCTGTGATATTTCTGCTAGATCACAAGCATTCAGCTGGGAAAATAAGAATGAACAGAAAATCACCCTATCTAATGAAATCAAATTATCAAAGTGTGGTGAAACAGAAAATACCTTAGGAAATACAATCCGCTGCTCCTGGTGTGGTGAAAATTTTTGCCTTGACAAACATTCTAAGTTTTTCCCTTCATAAGGTTTTCTACCACATCTCACATTCCTGTATTTCTCATCCACTTCTTTTTCCTGTTATGTGTTCTTTCTTTGGCAGCTCCTGCACTAGTCTTCTGGCTGTCCAAACATCTGTAGGTTTTTGTAATTTCTGTTTCTATTTCCTCTTTTGCAGCATTCATCCTGTTGGAGCTCTGAATAGCTCCAGAACATGCATGTCTGCTTTTCCACGAGATTGTTCTCCCGGCATGAACAGATGAAGCACAATGTTGGCAACCAGCCTCTGATGAGTCAATGAAACTGTGTGAAATGATGGCACAGGACATGTAATTCTGAGACAATGTGCTACACAATGAGGAAACCTGGAAGCTTGTTATTAGGTTCCTTCAGAAGATCTCTTGTCAAAGGCCCTCACAGAGCAGTGCACTTGCATCAGTGACCAGCTTGACTTGTCTTATGCTCAGCCTTAGAAACAAGTTTTCTGTGACTTGAGGCAGGACCATTTCAATCCTGTGCCAAAGACATCCCAAACCAAGGTATGGACAGTACACTGCACTCCTCATTACGTTTAAACAAACAAAATAAACAACTGGCTTGAGCCATAAACTGCTCTCTGACAAGTAGATACCAGAGCTGTAAATGATAACTGTGATACATATGGCACTCAGAAAACTAATGCTGCAAGCAGAATAAGAACACAGAAAGCCATTTAATTATGCTTGTCTCTTTGATATGGATGTGGTAACTAATTGTTTGTCTTCTAGAGATACAAAGAATGCATTTTTCTTGCATTAAGATAAAATAATTGCAGACTGACTATGCGCTTCCTAACAAGATTATATGATAACAAGTTTTTTTACTAACACTGCTTTCCAAGTGGTGATGGAAAGCCTCACAATAAGCCTACACTGATACTAGACTCTAGTACCAGCTTTTTAACTCCTCATCCATCTTCACTGACCTAAGAGGCATCTGATCCCACTCTGTAACATGTATTGTATTAAAAACAATATTTAATCATGGTGGCTGCTATTCTCTGTTGTCCATCACAGATCTTTGTGTAAGTTTTCCTAATATAAAAGGCCCCTTCTTAAATGTAAAGTGAGTACATATTTTAAATGTGAAGTATGTACTGTACTCTGTGGGAGACCCAAACAACCAAAGAAATAACAATCCATGTTTACGCTGTACTATGCCACACAGACCTGCTTGATGACTATTCAAATGAGATGTAGAAATATATTAAGTTCCATTTTTAGCATATTCCATCTCCCATCTACAATACAGAATATAAACATCTTCATTTGCTGAGAAAAAATGCTTTCCCATTCTTACTGCAATTAATGAATACCTTCAGATTTTATTTCTCAAATGCTATAATCTCTACCTCTGCCAAGTCTGCTACAAATAATTAACTATTAATGAATTAAAATATATCTGTGATAAGGAGACAGCACAGGATTAAAAAAGTCCAGAATCCTAACCACAGACAAGTTTATTCACCAAGTTTTATTTAAAGAAGTCATATTCAAAGTTGCATAAATACTTTACATTTGAGTTCCTATTTGTTTGGAATGATTTAGGTTCAGTTCTGTCAAGTCACAAGAAAACACAGAGATGTGAAAAATAATAGGGAGAAGATGCTGTCCACAGCCTAGACAGTGTAATACAGATAAAGAATTAATTAAACTAATTCATTGTCATTGAAAGATGTACTCATGAACTAAACTGATCAGATACAACTCCATAAAACAAGATCTACCTTGATTTTAAAGTTGTTTGTGTCTTTGTAGAAGATAAAGCCAACAACTCCAGGTTACAGCTAACCTGGACTTTTCAGGCTCTTCACAATCTTGACATGATTTCCATTGTTCAGTTTTTGATATTAAGTCTGAAGAGCATCTGATGATCTGAGGGGCTTGTGACTATAGGAGGGTAGAGCAGAAAAGCATAATGGTTCTTTGAAGCTACAATGGCCAAGTAGGTCATTATGTACACCAAAAAAAGTTGAAAAAGCCTGTTTCTAATTTTTCATTTAAGTCATGAAGGACAGAAGGGAGATGCAGAGAGAGAAAGATGCTGCTCTTAGCCTTGATGAGAAAAACTTCCTTGAGAAGAGTTGCACTTCTAGCTCCTTCACATCTGACATGAGATGACCAGTCATGCAGCAGTGGCATGAAGAATGAGCATGAACTTTGTATGTGCTCTTGGGAATTATGAACATCCTCAAGACCACAAAGAAGCCACAGGAAGAGTTACCCAACATGCATTCACAGATTTCCAGCCTAAGTAATTGCCCTTCCCTGACCTCAGCTGTCTTTCTTTGAGAATCTTCCCCTGCCCCTTACAACATTTTGGATAGGAAGATGAACATTTTACATTTAGTTCCACTACATGTCAGAATATTACAGCAGTTTCAAGAAGACGCGGTTACTGAAACTGTGCAAGAAGACCAGAGATCACCCTTAGGAAAACCACTAATTAAACATGATCAGGCAAGCACATGGCTCAGAAAGAGAAAATGCATGCCCTGGAGCAGTGTGGCTGTGATATGACTTGAAATCACAGCCAAAAGAGAGAGGAAAGAGTCAAAGTGAGGGTGAACTGCTAACGGGATAGGAGGTCCTCAAGGATATGGTAACTGCTCTACAGGAAGAGATGGCTCTGCAGGAACAGGGAATATCATCGAGCCAGCCAACCCACAGGGCATGCCAAGACCTGGAGAGTGGGAAGCTGCAACTGATGTGACAGAAATGCTGTCAAAAACCAGTATGAACAGCCTAAGGATGTATGGCAGGAAAGGACTATGTCAACAGTCTGAGGCTGGAAAGCTGGGCCACACACATTACACTGACAATCCCACATGTAAGTTATTTACATGTATTCCAGACCCTTGGTCCTCTAACAAAGGCATCAGATGGTTTTCTGTAGCCCAAACAATTTCAAACAACATTTCAGTGCACAAAGGGTTTGGGTACAGGGTCTTCACCTAAACTGGAAGTTGAATCCAGGAATGAGAATCCTTTCTCAACTGACCTCATATCAGGAAGCTGCTAAGGGGCTTTTGAGCTTTGCCTGCACACTGCTTGCTCTCTTTTGCACATAGTGTAATAAAAACAGCTGCACTTGATATTCGACATACGACTTAATCCATATGCAGTCCCACCCTCTTCTTTTTTTGGAAACAAGGCCATTTTACAGAGTTATGGTCCTCTTCACCACGGGCTGCCATTCCTGCCACAGCACTGCCACTCACCAAGCCTTCAGTGAGGCCAGCATGGAACTAAGGGACTACAGCGTGAATCAGGTCTGATAGGGTCCAGAAAAAAAACCCAAGACTAATTTCTTCTTTAATCTTAAAAAAGTCTTTTTGAAGCCCAACTCATTTTGAAAGAGCTAAAAGAGAAGCAAACAACAGTGTGGGAGTGGGAACCATACCTCTTGAAAAGGACAAGGAAGGAAGAGAACAAGAGAGAATAGGGCACCATTCCCATGTTCACTGCTTTTCTGTAGAGCCTACAAAGTTAGAACCATTAGCTTAAAATTGACAATCAGCACCTCACAGCACCTGTCTCTTTACAGAGGGAAGTTTTATGGAGTACACAAGAGGCTGTTTTAGAACCTCAGGTGGCTTCATTCATTTTACAGAAATATATTAATCTCCCCTCCTTAATGTGCTGAGTAGTTCTGATCAGGAAGCAGATTTGTAATGCTAATAATCCTGCAGTTCCTTTGATGCGATCCCAATCTAGTAATTGAACCTGTTAAAAGTCACAGAAAATACTTGGCAATCATTGAGCTCAATTAAATAATTTCATTTGTATTTTCAAATTCTTTTAAAGTAACAAACAGCACAAGGGAAGCCAGCTTCCTGACACATTGCAGAGCAAAAGAAAAGAAAACCTGCTGTACTTTCAACCTGGATCCATTGAGCTTTCATTTATAACTGTCCCAAAGAGAGCTGCAGGCATCACCACACCCAGTCAGGATCTCTGTCCCAGCAAGCCTTAAAATTAGCCATCCTGGGTCAGTTCCTATGTACCAGATACATTGTACCAGTATCAGGGTATCAGTGGATGAAACTCCTTTCAGTGTCTGGGGATATCAAAAAAAAACCCCAAAATGTGTTTTATTCAAATATTGTATTTAACACGAAACCTATTATTTCAGTAGGAGGGGAGGAACATGGGGAAAGACATTTGGTTCAACTATAATTTAATGTAAGTATTTTTAATGTAATTGCCTGGATTATTTTTCCCCTTTACAGGCATGTTGTTCTTTTTTTTTTTTTTTTTTTTTAAATTTACAAAACTAAGCATTGGTAGATTAAAGGAGAATTTCAGAATGTATATGAAAACAATAACATTTAAAAAATTAAGTTACAAGAATAACTTATGAAAGAAGTGAATACAAAGAGACTTCAGTTGAAAATGGAGGAAAATTTCAGTCTTAATAGAAAAGAAAAGCAAACCAGTCTTGGTGGAAGTTCAAGCATATGAAAAGAGTACACATGTGGAATCAAAACTATCAAATAGGAAGCTTGGAGAAGCAAGGTGTAGTGAAGAAGATGCTGGAAGGTTGGAATCCACTCTTGGCACATGGTAAGGTTTGGCTACTCCACCCTTTTTGCATGTTTCTCCATTCTCAAAATTCAGTGTTATTTATTTATCCTTGGAAAGAAACTTATCCAAAACAAAAACAAGACAATAATTAGCAATTTTGAAAGTTACAAATTCTTCTTGCAGAGAGACACCATAAAAAGGTCATAAGAATTGTATTAATTAATTGCGAATGTCTACTTAATTAAGTATATTTGTTTGCTACCTGCACTCTTGTTCTGCACTGTGATCTTTTGTGTGAATTGCTGCTCATACACAGTCCAGTGAAATTCAAGGAGCACCATCTGGGTAAAAACATACACTGAGTAAGCTATAAATAGATCAAGCAAGTTCATTACATCCATGGTACATGCCTGCATGAGTATTTTCAGCATGAGGGCCTACACTGTAAAACTAATCTCTCATTTTCCTACAAGGAACCTTGTCTTTTCAGTTAAGGCTTTTACCCAAGGATCTAAACACTTCTAACAGGATTTTTAATTTCATATCTGAGCTTACCAGAGAAGAACACAGAGATTGCTTTCTGACTCATTTCTGCCAAGCAGTTGGAACAATTTAAGAACAACATTAATCTCATTTTTGTTCTCAGAAACTTAGAAACTCTTCTCCAGATGGAACCCCTTGCTTTTAGTATTCTGAAAAGCTGACAAATAGAAGGCAAATTCCTGTCCCCACTCTCTTACACCTGTGCATATACAAGTTGCAGGATTGCATTATGAGTTGTCTGTACCAAACATTTATTTACATTTCAGAGCAACAAATTTTATTTGCATTATAATACCTGAAAGGTTAAGGACTCATGTTGGCTGAGACAATTTGTTTCCCCTATCTCTCTCCTGAATCCCCCCAAATCAAAAAAGCATACAGAAGAGGAGTTTCTTACAACTTCCTAAACTTTTTTAGAAGCTCTACTTTTTCTTTTTTTCCCATGCTCTGCAGAACTGCAATTGAAATTAATCGCAAGGCAATCCAGCAAAAGTGCTACCACCATGTGGATCAAAAGCAGGGCTGTTTATGTCTACCTAGATCATTCTTGGCCAAATAATGATATGGGATCTCTACATCCTGGGCTCCTCCATGAGTTCAATACCAGGTGTGGGTTACCTGCTGTAGCTGGTCTCCCTGGAGGAGATTACCATTTTTTTCTGTACCCACAGGCAAAGGATTCATGCTATCTACCCCTAAATAAAGATATTTACGCCTACATGGGAGTGATCTGCATAAATGGGTCCAAATCTGCTTTTAACAGGCAGAGTCCTTCCTCTGTACTTTTACAAGAACATAGCAATGCAGAAATAAATTCAGAACTAAATTCCTCTACAGTCAGAAATACATTCCTCTTAGCACGTGCTTCTCAGGCAAATTCATAATGCTCTGCTGATGCTTAGTGTGTGTTGCACGTGCTCACATTCCTACAACAAAGCTTTTGTCAGAGTTACCTGTCAATATTTTCAGACTTCACCAAAGGGCACATTTTTGCCCACACTACATTTTGTACAGCTGTGACTGATTTTGTATGGTTGATTACATGGTTTTCCTCATTTCTCTCTGAGATTTAGGCACACTTTGAGGATGATGAAAACAAAAGCACTTAAGATAATGCTGATACCACAGTACATTGCTAATTAGATTATTTTGTTTTAAATCACAAATGAATACCCATGCAGATCTTTTTACAGTACCTGCTGATTATAAGTTTTCCATGCTAGATCTATCTGCAATAGATAAGGCAAAGGCTACACTTCCCTACTGAAATCTCATTATCTGAACATGTACTGCAGCCAGAAGGTTCAGAGCTTGAATGTGAATTTCATAACTATTTAAATGACTTGAAACAAGAATTTTATATGAAACATTTCAGATTTAAGATGTTCAGAAATTAAATCTTGCCCCAAATGTAGCAAGTTTTAGTACATAAGAAAGAGCTGAAGATGTCAAGGGATGAAATTAAGTTGCACAGTTTGCTTCCAAAGCAAGGTTTGCTTTAAGCCAGTCTTCAATGGTAGTTATTCCATGAATGTTGAACTCAGATCTTGTATCATGCAGTTTCAGATACTTACATGCTATTTCACATGCTTGTTTCCTCTCCCCTTAAAAAAAAAACAAACCAAACCAACAAAAAAACCCCAAACCCAACAAACCAATCCAACCAACCAACCAACAAACAACAAAAACCCCAAACCAAAACAAACAAAAAACCCCCAAAAACCCAAAAAAACCTAACAAAACCCAACAACAAACATAACACACACTGGCTCCCAGGGAGGAATGCCACTCATAACTGTTGAAAAGTTTCCTCTGCTGGTAATATTAGCGTTGCACGTGTATTTCTGTGTTCGGATTCATCAGAGATGAATTCAGCCAGCAGAAAGAGGATGTGAAAGGCAGGTAATTCTATTTACCTTGGTTCTTGTATGATAGCTTATGTTCTCTCTCCTCGTTTACTTTTCTGTCTCTGATGACTCGGTGTCTACGTATGAGCAGATCACAACTACAAGCTGAAATCATGAACTTCAGTTACCCTGTTATTTCCATGCTCAATCACCTATCTGAATCCCTCCTTTGATTTCTCTTACTTGTATGTAATTGTAACATTTCTGTTAAGTGCTGCTGTGCATTTGATATTTCTGTCTGAATTTAGCCTCCTACAATTAATCTGGATCAAGGAGATCAAAAGGCAAGATATCTTCAGGATACAGCAGTGCCTCTACTGAGTGAGAGACAGTGATTCTCTCATTAGCAAACACCTTGATTAGCAGAGAATTTTACTGTAATATAGCATGCTGAAGACTTACAGAGAGGTTAAACAGTTAAAGATTTCCAAAATGATGGTGCAGTGAAAATCTGAAAACAGCCCATTTGCATTACAAAACATCATTCAGTACCTTGTGATCAGACTCCGAAAAAGAGAGAGTGATCTGAAGTATGTTAGAGAGCCCAAATGAGATTAACGTAGCAGCGGTTTTGAAAATCCCACAAGATCTCAAAAGAGAATGTCATCACTCAAAACACAGTATGCATGTCAGGATGAAGGCATGAAATCACCATGTGGTATTGCCTACACTGTGGTCTCTTCAGCTGAATGGTTATTTCTAGAAAACTTATGGAAAAAAAGAAAAAAAAAAAAAAAGATCACCAACCAGCCATGTATTTCAAGACCTAATAACTAATAAACCTCTGTCTGGAACAAATTCATTCCATATTAAATGTCTTCTTAACTTGTTCAGACAGTGTGCAGTTTAGAAATGACCTCTGCTAGGCTTAATGTGGATAGACATTGTAACTATTTCTATGACAACTGTCCACATTTATTTGGTATATAGATGGATGGCATAAAACACAGATTCCACTCCTTCACTGGAGACAGTGAATGCTAATTTTGAGCATTCTCTTGACAACCACCATGGAAGCACTCCCCTCGTGATGAGGCTGTCATCATTGCCATTCCTTCTTAGTATACCAGTTAGTGAAGAAAGGTGTGAAAACCATATTACTTTCTCTCTCCAAATTTAGAGCAGGTATTTTTGCAGCGCATCCAGCCAGCACCTGCTCGAGATTCTGGAGATTTTATCTCGACTATGACTTTTGTCAGGTAGCACCCTCTCTCCCTGCCCTTGGAGACAAGCTAGCAGGGATGTGCATCATGCACACCAAGCTTCTCAGCCCCTTCCTAACACAGCTCTAACAGCACCGCTGCACCCAATTCCTTTCACACAAAAGCCATAAGCCTTGCAGGAACCAAATTTTAGCTGTCAGGGGATTTCATAAAAAAATGTTTTGAAGCCCACTGTCAGAAATACACATAAGACAGGACCTACCATTCTCAAGCTCTTCAAAAGGCAAGAAAATTATGTAACAAAGACTTCATTGACATTCATCATAAATGTAACAATGCCTACTCATTTTATACATTCACTTGAGGCCAGATGGACCCTTTGTTGAATGTGCTGGAGAATTCAATGCCAGTTAATATTTACAGGCCCAAGGCACTCACAAGCTGACCCATCATTTTATGCAATTACAGAATTATCTTAATGAAGCTCTGGTGTTGTCTGATGTTTTGCTTGAATCCAACAGATGTGTGCAATTCACACGAAAAGCTGACTGCTGATACTTCATTGCCAATGGTGGTGCAAGCCTGGTATTATGTTTCTTGATGGCTCCTCTGTGCTTGACAAAGTGTTCGAAACTATGAGGGCAGCAGAAGATATAATGAGTTCAGGTATTAATTTTCCTGATTTAACTATTTGGCAATGAAATCCTTAGGAAGGTTTGCCATTGACTTCAGCGTGGTTAGGATTTCAGAAGTAAGGTTACAAATCAGTGGCATAAGTAAGTGCATTTCTGGAAATCAGCAATCTCAGAATGCTTTTTCTAAAGGAAAGATTTGGGAGTTGGAATTTACAGGACAGTTATAGGAATTCTTTTCATAACATGCAAAAATGTAATTAAATTAAATAGGAACTGTAGAGACCCTTAAATAGTGACTAGCCTGAATGTTCAGAAATCAGCACCTGAGCTGGTCTGAAAGCAGTGTGCATATGGAAAGTATGGCCTGTGAAAAGTCAGTTTAGAGCCCAGTCTAATCCCAATACTCCATGAATGAACAACTGAGATCAGAATACTGCTGCTGGAGAAGTTTTTCTTTCCTATGAACTTCTTGTGACTTTTCCAGTCATGTGTGCTTCTTCAAAGTAGCTATAAACTGGACCTAAAATTCACCCACCTATTTAAAACTTCATACATTCTTTCAGTTTTCATGCTACCAAGTCTGCAGAGAGCAGCACCCTTTCTCAAAAAAAAGGTACCATCTCTTCACTGCTAGAGCCAGGAGGTGCTTACATGCTGTGAATATTATCCACTTCAGTGATAAGGACATTGCCATCATTAAAGATGGAAACCAAAATGAAATTGCAATTACTTTTTTTTTAATATGACTTAATATCATGCATTTTATGAATAAAAACTTAATGCATTATCAGATCTTGAAACTCTTGCCAACCAATGCAGACAACTGTTGAATAACAGCATGAACACCAGTTTTATTTATAAATTAATCAAAACCTGCAATAATTAACTGATGGATGGATTCCAACTCTATTTTATTAAGCAAGGAGATACAGGAGAAGGCAAAGTAGGGCCCAGGCCTGTGAAGAGCACAGCACTCACAAACAGATACTAATCCCCTCCACTTGCACGGCAGGCCATTCACATTATGGATTATGGAACATCTTTGAGGCTTGTCGTGATAAATACAGATTTGCAAAGCACTCCAGACACTCACTAGGAGTCACATCAGGTCTTCATTAGCATTTGTGTATTCTACATTAACATCTGCCTGGTCTAGCAAGTCTTTCTGTTGTGGGGCACCCGTATGTACTTACAGCTTATTAGAAGTAATAATTGGATTATTTCCAGGAAGAGCCCTTTGACTATATATGGCAGTTAGCTTTTTAGGAATGTCTAAAGGAGGAACATCTGTTAATTTCACACTTCCCTCCTCCTTGGTTACAGTTTCCTATCATCTCAACATAACCCAAACAACTGTCTACATGGCTAAAAGTTCTATCCAAAACTGATATGTACCACTGGGAATATTAAGGAAACCTGTCCTGGATTTCTCAAAGCAAAATGAAGTTGACAGACTGACAAGGCCACAAGGAAGGACGCAAAATTTTATTTACTGGAACCAAAATTGCAAAACATTACAATAATTGTTCCCAAACTGGAATGGGTGTAAAGTAAGGAGCTGCTGCTGTGTGATTGGCCTAAGATATACTTTTATCTCCAATTTAGGCCACTTCCTGATTAGCATGGAAATGCTGTGTGGCTGTTCTAAATGACATTAACTCCTCTAGCTCACCTAGCAAGTACCAATGACTGGTTGATACGCATCTTTAAGCCATCTGCAAATAACTAAACAGCTGTCCATGCTTCCCACAGCTGTGATTGTTCCTCTGCATGCACTGGTGACAAATATCAAATAAAACACAGTGGAGAACAGGCAGCAGCTGTTGGATGGAAGGGATGGAAGGGGCACAGTGCTCAATGGAAGTTGAGAGGCACCTTTGCTTCGTATTGTGATGCAGACATGGCTGATAACCCAGAAAACAGACGCCAAACTATGTGGAGAAAGGAAAAATAATTAAATAATGTATTTTAATTGGTATTTATTAAGCACCACTTTAATGACAGGCATAAAGCATATGTATCTTATTTTTACAATTTCAAATAAAAGTGCTCATTGTAAGGATCTCGAGTATTCACAGTGCTATAGGAGGGCATAAGCTTCACCTGAGATGACCACACTAATATTCTTAGTAATAAGCCTCTGGGCTATGTCAGACACTTCTACATCTTTCATAGATGACATTTCCTCACAGAACCACTTTCAGTGACATTTAGTCAAGGTGCCCAACTTCTAGTCCATTCTCAGCAAGAACGAAATGTGAACTTAACTATAATTATTTGTGCAAACATTTTCCTCAATTGGGCCATGAAGTGTTCTCCAAACTAATTTAATATAATGTGAACATTAGAAATAATTTTTAAATACCTACTACTGAGTTTTATGATAGCCAAATCACTAGCTTACTAATGTGAGAAGTGGTTTTTAAGTATTGGTCTCATTTGCAAGGAAGAGATTTTAGGAGTTGCTGTATTAGTCCAGATGAGATCCTATTAAAATTGCCTCCCGACTATCATTACTACCAAGGAGACTATTGCTTTACATATGCACAGTAGCTCCTGTTTTGGGGGCTAATCCACAACCCATTCAGCTACTGACAGGCAAAGATAACAGCTTTGTGATAGAATTTGCAGAGTTGTCTTTGCATTGGCAAAAAATATTCCTGGTTGGTGGCCAGAATATGGAAAGACATCAGTAATCATCATGCTAATTCAACACAGCATTGGTTAAGAACTAAGAACAGATGCTACACTTCAAATGTACAAGGTACTCAACAGGAGATATTTTCCACTAAAAATTCAGTGCTTGCTTTGTTATTTTCTGGGAGTCTAACAGCAGAAAGATGGTTACACAAATTAGTTAATGGGAATGAAGCTCTTAATTATTGCAGAAAGAAGTGATGTCATGCATATTTAGAAACCAGATAACACCAAATCTCTGGCACCAAAAATTTCTTTGCACTAACAACCATTAGAAGCCATAATTTTGGAAATAAATAGTTATGCAGTTATATTTTTGTTGTAAAATTGTCTGTGGGATCTCATACCTTGCATCTCAGTAAGTTCTGGTCATTAGAATAGGACAGGAGAAAAAAGGAGAAAAAAAGGGAGGAAAAAAAGGCTGTCTAGGTATACAGTAAAGAGAATGTTTCTAGATGGAAAAAAATACACAATCCCCCACTAACAATGAAAAAAGAAATTCACCTGCGTATCTTCTTAAGCAGGGGTCAGTAAGTCAGGGGAGTGAAGATGACAGACAAGCCCCCTGAGGAATCACTGTGCCCTAGAGGATCCCAGCTGCCTCAGACAGAGCTCATGGCTTTCACAGGCAGTTAAGCTGTTTGGTGGCTTTCCCTGTCTAATTCACCTGTGGATCCAGCTGGGCAGCACTCTGGGAGCAGGGTAACCTGCCATTCCCAAACATGCAAAACTGCTAAATGCAAAGAGAGAAAAACAGACAAGCTCAAACTGGAGCCAACCAAGAGCCTCATCTCAAGGAATGATCCCACCACCTGTAAAGGCAGCAGGGAAGGACTGGCACGAACAGCAGTGAGGCAGCAAACAAGAAAATGCCAAAGATAATGACAGTGGGTGCTAGTGAGAAATGGGAGCCAGTGCAGAACTGAAATGAGGTTTAAGATATATGGATTAGTCAAAGACATTTCACAGTCTCTGAGAGGAAGACTTCCTACATGATGGGGAGACCACAGAGGTCACCACTTACTTTGATGGCTTTTATTTTCTCATCAACATGAATTCACCTCTCCAGGATTTAGGTTCATCCATGTGACTTTCATATAATGGCTATTTCAGCTGTTTTTCTGACAAAATGAATGACAGTACCATCATGTTTTGAACTATTTCATACGCACCTGTGATAGCTTTGCTGCTCAACATTGCCTTCCATCACAACATCTTCTTGTGCTGGCATTCAACAATTAAATAGAAGTTTTAGAAGAAAAAGGTTTTCATATCTCATGCTGCAAGATGAACTTCAGCAAACGGTTGGTTGCTGGAGGCTTACAGACACCTCTCTGCATTTGCTAGCTCTCTTCAGACACAAAAAACAGAAGTGGCTCAGACTGTTTATATTGCAAGTGCCTGTTCTTGCAGTACCCTCCCTATAAGCAACAGTCACAAAGAAATACCAAGCTGTTCATCGCTGTTACCCTGCTAAGGGCTTTGCAGACATTCTGTTGTGAAAAGCTGATGCTTCACTGCATAGGGTTTATCTCTGCCCATCATACAGAGCTCCTGTGAGAGCAGTTTTGCATCTCCAAGCGTGCAAAAGAGCTGGGGGGTAGTTCCAGAGAAGTACCCTAAAACCATAACAACTACTATGAACACCTTCTCTAACCTTCCTTGTACAAATGCCACCATCATTTCCCCAGAGAATGGGGTATTTTTACCAGGATTTGGCATTTAGAGAACTATCCAGTCCCATGCAAATAACATTAAGCTATGGGCAACCAGTTAGGAAATTGCATGATACTACAAGCCTGAATTTATTTCACTTGCATTGACAGCTACTGATCCCTGTTACGCCCTTGTCTGTGAGAGCAATCTTTACCTCACACTGAGCATCATTCCAATGTGTATCTAGACACAGTGCTGAAATCTGCTAGTAAAGACAAGCAGCAAGGGTTAAAGACCCTACACAGCTTAGGAACTGCACTCTGGGAAGACAGAAAGCTGCTGTCACACAGTCACAGGGAAAAGAAATTCAGCACAGCAAACCTCAGGTCAGTACCTTTAAATAACACTAATAATGATGAGATGCATGCACAGATTCCCAAAGAAAAGTGAGTGGGGAAAAAGTCAGGTCTGTGCTCTGGAAGGGAACTATTATCTGAAGCTGGAAGAAGCTGATTAAAATGTAATGTATCATCAAAAAAGGAAAAGAGAAACCAAACTGCTTCTGAAACTGAAATTCAGCAACATAAAGTATTTACTAAAAGAAAACTTTTATTCAAACCAGACCTGTAAGACTTTTCCAGAGAACAAAAACTTTTCAAAACAGTTTTCTGTTGAAAATCCATTTCACTACCTAAGAAAAACAGTTCTGATAAGAAATATTTCCCATCAGTTTTCTAGCATCCAGTGTGCGGGCAAACTTAATCTTCTTCCATAAAAGCATGAAAGAGAGGAAACCATAATTTAGTCTTTTAAGAATTAATGAAAAAGACTTAGGAGTGCTCAGCACAAACCCCTTCTGTGCACAGCAAATGTGCTATGCCTGTCACTCTTCTGAGGATGTCCCAGCTGCTGATGTGCCACTCCTCTGAGCCCACCCTGAGCAGCTGCCAACAGAGGCTCTTTAAACCCAGAGTCAGCTGCAAAGAAAAAGCCACCAAAAGAGCATAATCCTGCTGCAAAGCAAATAGCCTTTGACTCCTTCTGTCAGCCTGGTAAGGAGTGGGCAGAAAGGACAAAAAATCTAAACAGTAGAGATGAAAAACAGGTGAAGAACACATAAAGGGAAAGGGAAGAAGGCAAGAAAAAAAAGGGTGAGAAGTCCAAGGAAAAGATTTACTGGAAGCAGGAATAATAATTTTAAAAAACCCCAACAAACCATGGGAGAGAAAAAATTAGGTAGAAAATAAAGACGGTACATGACTGAAGGAAATATAAGGCAAGGCAAATACATCAAAGACAGCATTATAAAAATACTTAATGCATTTTACTCAGACAGCTCCTCATTTTCCAGCATAAGAAATTTTGATAAAGTGTTTAGTAAAGGTATGGATTTGATGGACAACCAGATGGAACTTCAAACACATGGTCACATAAAGAGCAATAAGAGACCAGGCACAGAGATTACAGAGTCTCACAAAAGCTGCCTCTATCAAGGAACATGATAATGTCAGGTAAAACTAGGAGACAATCAGCATAAAATAAAAGCTTAAAAAAGCACAAGAGGGGAAAGCATACTCTGTGCAAGTATAAGAAGCAATCACGTATGTGTCTGCAGCCTCACACTGTCCTGTTTTAAAGACTGATTTATTTTTGAGTACAAACACAGACATGTACTAGAAATACGGCCAAAGATTTAAAATTCTCTAACACTGAGGTTCTTGAAAGGGCAAAGGAAACACAGAAATAATTTCTGTCTTCTAATAGAAGCTACTGAAATGGAAAAGGAAGAAGAATAGGAACATTTTAGCTAGCATCACAGGATGTAAAACCAGAGAGATCTTTATCAGATACTGACAGAGAACCCTTGCATAATTGGAAAATGCAAGAAATCTTTTATAGTGAAACTTGTTAGACACCCAGAGATTTGATCCTGAGGATCTGGAAATGCTCTGCCACTATGAGAATAACAATTAGGTGCAAAAGCTTCTCAAGTGCTCCACAAATTAACTTAACCAAAACAATAAAACTGTAGAGTTTATTGTGCTGGGTCTGAACCCAGGCAATCCACAACACATATCCAACTAATGCTGACACATTTTACAGCAATCTTAAAATTAGACATATATGTTAATTAAAGATGAAACTACCCACTAGGCTCTCAAATCCATTCTGAACACTCTGGCTGTGTAATGTCAGGCGCATTTGATCTATTCACTGTTACAGTGACCATGTTAAAAAAAACAACCAAACAAACAATTTCTTGAAAAGGACTGTGACATGTGATTTATAAAGCTGGAAACCAGAGATTAATGTGATGTATAATTCCCTTAATAATATTATTATATTATAATAATAATATAATACATGTATGTGGTGAGATATTCTTACATTGACTGGCAAAAAACAGATGGCTTGTAAAGAGAGACTTGAACAGTAAGAAGCAAACCAAAGAGCATATAAGAAGGGAGGAAGGCTAAGATTTGGAACAAATTATGAGGAAGAATAAAATCCTGTATCATTAAACCCATTTCAGTGACAAATGATGATGGTTCATAGACAAATATGTCAGTAGCAAGGGGCTGTCTTAGCAGAATACCATGCAAAAAAACCTGCTTTGTTAGGGAGCATCCAACTGCTAAGGTCCTCTCTCATGATAAAGGCTCATAACACCATGGAATACAAATTATTTTTTTAAAAGCTATGTCTCATTAAGTATGTCGCACAAGGGAGCACTTTCCAGCCCACCTATTCCATGTATCCCTTGAAGAACTGCATTCCTGTGCAGACGTAACATTTCTATCTACGTTTAATTATACAAGACATACTCAAGCCAGAATTCTCTGGAGTTACACAGCAGCAATTTTTGTTTCTGGGGTTTGGGAACTAAAAATATAAACATTTTTTTTCCTTCTATTTTTGTCTCAAACTGAAAATACCTTTCCAATTTACAGCAGGACTATCCTGTACAGAAACACAGTTAATCACATAAAATTTGAGACCAAAACTTTGACAGACTCTCAGGTCTAGCAGTGATAATTGAATATCACTATGATTATAGTGTCAGAGGCAAATGAACAAGCACTTCAGTTTATTGACATTATTTTTGGCCACTCTTGAGATGGAAAAGAAATGAACAATTATTTTTAAAAGCTATTATCTTTAAGTAGCACAGAATAGAGTATGCTAGCTTTTCATATTTCAGTGCGGAATAGCAATAAACCAGTTTAATTTTTTCGTTGTCTCCTTCATTTCTCCTCAATTCAGTTTTCTAAGGTTTATTTCAAATAGTTTATTGAAGAGGAGACAAAGTAAAGAATGCCCTTGATAGGCCTCTCCCGTGAAACAAAGTTGCATAGTATTGATGTTTCATAAGCAAACAATATTTACAACCTATCTATTAGAACTGGTGAACAAAGAGGTGTTTCCCCCATCCATTTCTGAACTAAAAAACATTGTTTGCAGCTGTTGGTAAGAACCTAACTCAGTAATTTTCATCTGGCTGAAGAATTACTTCTACTAATGTGGCCAGTGCATCAGATAGTAGATATACAGCTGGCAGATTTAATACAGTGTATTTTTAAAATTAAGGGTGCCTCTAAGAGGTCTGGGTTTTCTTCTCCAGGTAAGAAAAACTGTAATTCTCAAGAGAATTACATTGTGAGATACTACATCCAAATGCACTCATGAAAACTCGGATACTCTGAGGGGTCCTTGACCCCTGCTCATCCACACTCAGAATCCAGTCAAACCTTGCAGCGCATGACCTGAGGCTGAACCATCCAGATTTCTTTTCCAGAGAAACTGAAACACTAAGGAGTGAAATGAGGAGAGCACTGGTCGTGAACAAAGTCTGGGATCACATCCTGCTGCAGATAAAGACATAGCACAGTAAAGCCTGTTTGCACACAACCAGTTGCAAAATATTTTGCCACTTCTTTCTTCTCACAATTGCCACGTAACTCCCCTGTGACATACAATGGATACAGTTGGCTTTTAACCTTACCCCTTAGTTGCTGTGCCTCTGTGGAAATTATGTGAATTTAATATTACTGCAAGGTATAGTATTCCTAATTAACATCTTTGTACATTTTGTGTCTCTTGCCTCAGAACCATTCTCCTTACACAGACTCCATTTGTTTCTGAAGCACCACAAAATTCTCTCCTTTGCAAGATGCTCAGCAAAAAGCACTGTGATGGTAATGGATGGTAAAACTGTAGGAAACAACCCTGCATTAGTAAGGTGGCAGATTTCATGGCCTACTCAGTCTTTTCCATATCTGATTTCTATGAGTCAATGATTGTATTGTTCACTCCCTTCTGCACCAAAGGCGTCATCAAGTGATTGTTACTCAGGAGTAGCTGAAAGGGCAGAAGTGGGGCTTGTCTTGAAACGACAGCTGTTCCTGTGCAGGTTAGCTATGCAGAAATTATTGGGAAGTGGAGAAGTTGTTGGGCTATCCCTTCATAAAGGCTTCACTCTTCATCAGCCTGGCTCATGGTGTACAGAGGCAGACATCACTTGAAACTCAGTCGTCTCACATGACAAAGCATCATGAGCTCCATCAACCAAGTGCTGCACAACAACAGAAGCCCTTGCTTACAAGAGAAAAGTAGAAAGTCTCACCAGTCTCACCAGTACTCACCAAGTAGTTTTCCTCTCACCAGGAAAAGACTCTTAAGAGCACCAACACTGAATTAGTTTTCTCTCCCTTTTTACTGAAAATGTTCCCATCTTCTGTGATGTGAAGGGAGGTAGCACAGAAATATACCTGCATCAATTAGTGAGCTACACTAAGCCACAGACTGCCACAATATTCTAATAACCCAAGCTAAGATATACCATTTTAAAGAAAAAATATCAATGGGACTAGGACAAAGCACTGCTTTCTCAAAAGTAAGCTGTTCTCCTAAGGATTATATACCAAAAAGGAGTTGCTCCAGATTACCAGTCAGCAGTTAGTGTGGATGTGGATACAGTTTTGTTCCTGAAAAAGATTTTCTTCTTGCTGCGTCACTTCCTACTGCAGAGATCTGAAGACAGCACTTGTATGAATATCAATGTATATAAATGTTGCAGATAACCAAAGCAGAAATCTGCTTTTGCAGACAGTAACCTTGGAGGATCAATGAAATCTTCAATGAATCAATACTTCATCATTTTGTAGGGAAAGCTATACTTTATTACCTGATCCAAAGCTCAGTGGACTCACTGTCCTTCCACTGTCTGACTTCCCAGTGTCTGCAGTGAGTTCTGAAGGAGACACAGGATCCAGCTGTGAGGCTGAGAGAAGCAAGACTCAACACGGTAAAAAGTGTCTCATCTAATGACAAAACTCAGTGCCCCAGCTGAAGTGGCCGTCCCAAGTAGTGCCAGAGTCTAGTATTATTTTGCTGTTCTAGTCCTTGGGGGTCAAAATAATTCCTTTCAATTTATTTTAACCTGAACTAGTTACCTAAGAGCACATGTGCCCCCTCCACCTGGTACAGATGAACACATGGGCAGCAAAGCAGTCTAGAACCTCTTCAGAGCAGAACTAGCAGCAGAAGCATGACTCACCAGGGAATGCAATGGAACAGCCTGTCAGCCAGAAATCCTGAATTTTGATAAACACAGAGAACTAGATTTTCAAACACTGCAGAAAGCCAGGCCTACATGATGGATCCAGCAGCTCTTCCGAGTTCTTAAGGATGGCAGTACCTCCCTGCAATGCCTCAATGGACAGGGCTCAAAGATGCACTAATTTCCATCTCCCTTTCCCACTGAGTGCGTTTCTATTAGGAATCAATCTTGGGTGCCTGGAAAAGAAAACAATTATGGCAGACTTTGGAAGGCAGAAATCTCCAGCCCTCCATTACTTCACACTTTTCCATATTTCCATGTGAATGCTCTCAGCACATTTTCCGCATTAGAATTCCACAAAAGTTTAGGAAAACAATTATTTTAATAATGGAACAAAAGCAGCTACAGTACTGAATTAAGTCTGTAAAGAGAGAAATCTTCAACTTTGGTTTTTAATTTGCACATCAGTACAAATCTACAGGGCAGGCCAAAGCCCAAACTATTACCAACACACCTTAAAATATGTAAAAGGTAATGCTACTCATTGATCAAGGAACAAAAGTCTGAGTACAAAGGAAGAGACTGTTATTGAGTTGAATGCTCCAAAGTTGATTCTGGCCCCCTTTGCAGCACCTGTGGAGGGACACATCTGAATCTGCAATGGGATGGTCATGCCCTCCTCATGCAGTCTGGCACATACACCCACTGCACTTGAGGGCCAGAGAGGGAGGGGAGAAGTCAGAATCATCTTAGACCGCTTATGAGACCCTTTTGTACACAAGCCACTACAAAAAAAAAAAAAAATGAGGCATCTGGCCATTATTGCAAAGGGTATGTCATAGGAGAGGCAAGTGACTTAAAATTTGTGATGGAATGCACTGGAAAAACAGAATATGGAGAATGCAACACTGCCTGACTAACATATGTTCCTGGTGCAAAACACGTAGGATGCAATTTACCTCACATGTGAAAAATATCCGCTCTGTGAGATAATCTGATGCACATCAGAATTCCAACTGAATCTTAGAAACTATGTAGAATATTACAGATTTGATTTTTACCCACATATGAATCGTGTACAGTCACAGTTAACTCCCCAAGCACCTGACAGTTTCCAAAGTTAAAAATGGTCCATGTAGGTTCCCTCAAATACAAACTGTAGAGAAGGAAGTTCTCATCTTGAATCACCTTCTGGAAGCCTCTCTTACTGTCCCTATTCAGAGCTCAGAGGAAATGTTAGGATGTAAGCTACAACAGGTAGTAAGACTACTTCAAATTAATACTAAATTATTAAATATAGACACAGTGGCTGGGGCTTTTCCAAACCTAGGTAATAGCTAATTTGGTCTGAGTAAGAAAAAATTTCAATGAGAAACCGCAGCCAAGACCATGGATTTCTTCTGGAGAAAAAAGAACATCCTCTATATTATTAGAGTATTTTTCTGCTAGGAAAGTTGATCTAGAAGAAATGCAAAGTGCCTGAAATAGAAATTCTAGATGCTTTTTTTCCTTCTCTGGTTGGAGCCTACTTAGTCAAAATGCAAAGTCATACTCACAGCTCCTATGCCATCCTTCAAGCCAATAAAAAGAAAGATGCCTGTTTGCCCAGGTTGTAGCAGATGATATACAAGCTAATGACATCCTAGCAGGAGAATCCCAAAGCTCCATATTCTCTGTGAATGTGTAGATATCATAACTCCACCTCATCCTCCTGGGTGTGCTAGCAGTGACCTCAGTACAAGCTCCCTGAAAGGAAATTCTTTCGATGGGGTGACGGAACTGGTTCAAATCGCACACTTTGTGCTGTATGCTCTATAAATAAATCCTGAAGAGTTATATTTTGAGATTTCCACAACAAGCTTTGATATAATACTACCCTGGTTTTGATTTGGGGGTGGTGGAAGGGAGGTCTGTGAAGCCTCCTCTTCACGTTCAAACACAGTATCTTGCTACAGTTGCCTATAGATTTCAAAATCAGGAGGCACTACATGAGCAATGGGACATTGGCATGCACTGTAGCAGAAAACAGGAAATGTAATGAAACATAGAGCCATGAGGTAAGTTCTTTGGCAACAGAAAGAGTGCCTTGGGAAGCAAGTGGCAAGGGCAAAGCACTATGAAATGGCAAAGTAACATGGTTAAGGCAGGGAATGAAGCATGGGGGTAGAGATGAAGAAACAAGGTGGAGAGGAGCAGAAAAAGAAGCACAAAGACAGCAAGTGACAATAAGAGAAAGAAGGCAAAGCATACAGAAGAGAAGAATATACATAGGGGGGAAAGCTGTTAGGAGTAGTATTACTCTTAAAAGTTATTTAGTAAGGGCAGAAGCCACTTTGTTATGCAACAGGATATGCTTTTCTGTATAGGAAGAGATTGTTTAAGCTTCTATGAAACCTTAAAAAAATTAGTGAGAGAGAAATAGAAAATAATAAGGAAGTAACATCATATTTCTTTTGACTTTAAAATTGCTTTTTAGGTCATATTTCACCCTTCCCTCCCAACCTCCAAGTATTTTCCAGGATGGAATTTTCTTCTTCTCACTCCAGGATTTCGCGTGGGCAGAGCACTGCAGATGCTGCTGAACTCAGAAACCAAGAAACTGATTCATTTTTTCCTTGAATCTTGTGCTATCACTTAGACTGGGAACAAACAAATGTCAAAGGCTCCAAGTTAGAAACTAGCAGCCACAATTTTACACCGCCTGACCATTCACTTTGTCCCAGAGTAACAGCGGTACCAGAGGGAGAGTAAAGTTCTGAATCCCTGCTAGATTGCTAAATATATAAGAATAATTATTTTTTCTTCTGTTCCATCAGACTCGTGGTCTAAAACTCCTCTCAGTTTTGACCATGTGCAGAGGATAGGTTTTCTCTAAGGTAAGCCAAACAACCATTATTCAACATCGCTGAATAAAAATCCTTAGAATGAAGACAACTTCATCAAATCTATGAGCAAAAGCCTTCAGTCTCACTGATCATATTCCACAAGTCCAGTTTCTTTTCATTTCAGCCGCTGGTGCTGTACAAACCCACTGCTGGGTATCAATTCAGTACTCAGAAACGATTCTCAGAACAAATCCTGTGGAATCATATGACATAGAAGGAGCTGCTCCCAGAATAATTGATACTATGTTTCTATTTTGTAAATCTGAGGCCACGTGCAGTAAGAAAGTTTCTTTCCGTACTTCATCTTAGACTTTGAAACAAACCAAAGCTCTAACATTTTAAAAGGTTAGATACATTTTTTACTCCCACCATTTCTTAATAAAACACCATTTGTGTGGGAAAACAGCTTAGTGCTTACTTTGAAAACAGGCAAACCATTAATTAATCCAGCATGTTGGCAGTTTTAGAGAAACTTACTAGAGAAGAATAAACTATGCTGCATCTTAAGTTCTAAAACAGCTTGAGCCTTACTTTGAGGGTGCATAAGTATGCCAAGCTCCTACTACTTTATACTTCTTAGGATATAATCTGTGATATTTAAGTAGAAAGAAGTATAATTTGAACAGCTGCTAAACCAAGGGCAGGTTATAAAACACAGTTTTAGGAAGCTCAAGAGGTTATGAGTTGCTTGTCTCACAAAACCAAAGGAAAACACTAAAAAAAGCCCCATCTTGCACCAACTGTACCAAAGAAACAATACCAGTGGTTAATCTCTGAAACAGGCTGGACACAAGAGGTTCCAAAATCACTCCTTTTGCATCAGCAGTATTTTAGCACTATGGTCAGGCAACAAATTGTTTTTTAGCACATTCAAGCTAGCTAGTTTACTGTGGAAATGTAACGTGTCATTAGAATAACATCCTGTTTTGCAGCATTTCTGTATTTCAATTTACCCCAACTCTACTAAGATTCAACTGGCATGAAATAGCTGGGCAGGATTAGTTACTGGATGGAAACCAAGCTGAGATTTCGCAATAGGTGGCATCTTATCTCCATGGCATAGGCAGCTAGTATAAAAGACAAGTGACCCCTGGCAGAAAACATTGTCCCTAAATATAAATCTGGTGAACTGTTTCTAAGACATTATTTCAGATCAAGCACTAGTACGGAAACAGTGGGGGTTTTTTTTGTGGGCATAAGCCAGGGTTTAGGTTACTTTGAATGACTGGATTTTGACTGGGTTCTAGTTGACAAGCACATGTTGGGACCTGACCACCCATGTGCTGACGCTGCAAGCACAAACTCCACCAGAACATTCACCTGGGAGAGTGAAACACTCCCTCCATTCCAGTCCTGGACAACATATCTCATGCTCCCACCAAATCAGACACTCAACATTCCTACTCGATCTCACAGCTTTTACATCATTGCAGCCAAGACTGTGGACACCGTGTTCTCTCCTGTACTGCACCTCCTGATAAGCCTGCACCACAACACTGCAACTTCTCCTCTTCCAAAGTTCTCAATCGCACTCGATCCCACGCGGCACCTGCCAGAAGATTCTCAGGACACAACGAATCACAGCGGGATCAGCGTCCCATTCCTCTGACTAGACCCAAACTTTGCGTGCCCCAAACTTTTCAAGCCTGGAGCACCGGCGTGCATTGCTATGGATATCTTCGCAGCACATCCATCCTTTGCCATGGCAGCATGGAGAGGAGCTCCATGGACCCCACGACGGGCACCCACCACGCAGCAACGCCCACAACCCATCCTGCTCCCCGTCAGGAGGTGCGAGAACACCTTCCCGCAGCAGCTCCCACACCGAGGATGCGGGAGGGCAGAAGGGGCTGGAAAAGGGGCGTCCATCCGTCTGTCCCCCCAGCACACCCCCGGGGGTGGCGTGGCTCACCTGCGTGGGGCATGGTGATGGTTTCGTTGGCGTTGCTGGAGCCCACGTTATAAATGACGACGGCGGAGGCGTTCTGGGCGGCGGCGTGGCGGATCTTGTCCTTGTAGGTGCAGTTTCCCCGCGGGATCAGGGCCACCCAGCTCTTGCCCGGCGCCGGGGCGTTGAAGCGGGTGCCGGGGTCGCAGGCGTAGCGGTCGGCGGGCGAGGCGGAGAGGGCCACCTGCCCGCGGGCGTCCTGCTTGGGCGACTGCTCGCCGTAGCGCCCGCACTCGCTCTTCTCGCTGCGGAGCTCGGCGCTGCCGGCTGCCGGGTCGGCGTAGGTGATGTTGACGAAGGCCGTGTACCACTCCTCCTTCTCGGCCACGGTGAAGTCCAGGCACAGCAGATGCACGAAACAAAAGGACAGCAGCCATGTTGAGAGCGCCAGGCTGCGGCACGCTTGGATCACAGACATTGCCATCTTCATCTGCCGGCCCCCCCCGCCCGCCCTCCCTCCCTCCCTCCCTCCCGCCCGGCCGCCGCCGCCGCTCCGTGTGTGCGTGCGCGCCCCGAGCGCCGCTCCGAGCGGGGCCAGCGAGCGGGGGAGGGAGCCCTCCCCTCTGCAGCCGCTGCCTAATTCATGTCGGGGCCGTTTGATTTCCTCGGGCTGGCCCCGTCTCCGCCTTCCCTCGTCCCTCCTGCCCCTTCCTCCCCTCCCTCCCTCCCTCGCTCTGCCCGCGCAGCTGCCTCCCCCGCTGCTGGCAGGCACGGCGCGGGGGGAGCTCCCGACGCGCACACGGCGGCGCAGTTCCCGCAGTTCCCGGTGCGGGCTCGGCCCCGGCCCGGCCCGGCCCGGCCCCACGTACGCGCTGCTGGCGGAGGAGGGACTGCCGGCCGAGGGGCTGCGCTCCGGGCCCGGGCAGGGACTCCCGGCGGAGGGGCTGCCGGCGGAGGGGCAGCGCTGCCCGGCTCGGCGGAGAGGGCTCCCGGCGGAGGGGGCTGCTGCCAGAGGGGCTCCTGGCAGAGGAGTTCCCGGGAAAGGGGCTCCCGCCGGAGGGGCTCCTGGCAGAGGAGTTCCCGGCAAAGGGGCTGCTTCCAGAGGGGCTCCTGGCAGAGGAGTTCCCGGCAAAGGGGCTGCTGCCAAAGGGGCTCCCGGCAGAGGGGCTCCTGGCAGAGAGGTTCCCGGGAAAGGGGCTGCTTCCAGAGGGGCTCCTGGTAGAGGAGTTCCCGGGAAAGGGGCTCCTGGCAGAGGGGTTCCCGGGAAAGGGGCTGCTGCCAAAGGAGCTCCTGGCAGAGGGGTTCCCGGGAAAGGGGCTCCTGGCAGAGGGGTTCCCGGGGCAGGGGCTCCTGGCAGAGGGGCTCCCGGGAAAGGGGCCCCTGGCAGAGGGGTTCCCGGGAAAGGGGCTCCTGGCAGAGGGGTTCCCGGGAAAGGGGCCCCTGGCAGAGGGGTTCCCGGGAAAGGGGCCCCTGGCAGAGGGGTTCCCGGGAAAGGGGCTCCCGGCGGCGGCGGGAGCGGCGCGGTGGCGCCACCTGGCGGCGGCGCGGGCGCGGGGGGCCAGTCCCGGGGCCGCCCGTGCCGGGATCCGGGAGTCTCCCGGGATCCGGGAGTCTCCCGGGATCCGGGAGCGTGCCGGGATCCCGGAATCTCCCGGGAGCACAGCTCGGCGCCTCCGAGCGCCCGCTTCAGTTTTGCTCCGGCTTTCCCGCTTTTCCTGTCTGCTGCAGGAGACGCTGAGAAGTTTGCTTATGTCGGTGTTACAGTGTAAGGATGGTGTGCAGCTCATGGGGGTGGTCGTTTGTACAGAGGTTTTTAAGAACACATCGAATACGGTTCCGGCTATACTTTCCGGAATGGGAAGGACAGGCGAATTTACTAAAATCAGATGTGGCTGACAGGAGCACAGAAAGCCTCAAAGAATGATGGAGCTGCTCCCTGGAGGCAGTTCAACGATGTGCTTAATTTTGGTTCGGTGAAAGCCCAGACTTGGGGGTTTGCAGTGTATGAAACACCCCAAAAGAATTTTGGCCATGACTGACACCTTTCAAAAGGATCAGATCACAGCTGGACTCTATGTCTGTCTGTACTAGTGCAAATGAAGGCCAAAATTCCACTTTCCTATCACTGTGTTCCATAACAAAAGAATCTTACATGATTTATAGGTAGTGCCTCTTGTAGCCCGTTAGTAAAACCTGCTGCTAGAAATACCATTCACTTTCATTCAATGAGTGCCTGAGTATCTCACTCGTGTCAATATTTGCCTCGTTCCAGATTAAGTTCATAGCTGCCCATGATCCAAACAAACAAGCCCTAACCATGTTTTATACACACACATGCTGTTTGAAAAAAGTTAATTCCCTAAAGCTGAAAAAAGTGAATTTGGGAGGCAAATGTGAATAGGGGAATAAAATAGAGAAGTTTACAGGGAAATATGGTAATTTACCAAGAAGTCTACCATTACGCAAGAGGAAAATTTTCCTTGAAAGCCATTCTTGAATAAGCAAAGTCATCAAATGTGAAGAAAAATTACTGTGTAGAACTAACATTGAAATGCAAAAGTAGATGGCAATCAACATTAATTAGAAAGTGTTGAGATTTCATCAGGGAAGCAAAAGCCCTAAGGGGAAAATCCATGCCTGGAGGGGCTATGGGTAACAAAGCATTTGTATGTTTAGAAGTGGAAGGAGAATTATTAGAAGAGAAGGCTAAAAAATATATATATGTTTTTTTACAGAAATACTTCAGGATTGTTTTTGGAAAGAAAGAGTCCTCTCTTGTTTGATAGATTATGGACTCAAAAAAGAAGTATCTCCTAAGAACATATGAAAAACAGCAGTCCCAGAAAAATGGCACACATGTACCAATAAAATACCAAAAGAAGGGACAGGAGAACTGAGAGAGTAACTGTCTTTCTAACACTTCAAGTAAATCTTGGCATAGCAGGAAAACCTTGAAAGATTTAGTGTTCAGTTTTCTGATAAGGTTCAGAAAAACTAATTACAGTGACCAGTTAGTTACAGGCTGATTAGGCTGACATTAACCAACTTGAAGAAAAATAAGAGGGAGAGGAAAAAAAAAAGTATGGACAAAGTGTTTTTATGGGAAGTGGCCTGCCAAGCAAATATGGTTCATGTTTTTGTGAGGAAGTTATCAGCGTGGTTAGTAAAGTTACACAGCCACATCCATAACAGGTTTTTGACAGGTGTGCTATTCAATGATACATGACACTCTCATTACACTGTAACCTATTAGGGACCAGATAAGATGAACTTAGTTAAAACAGAATGTGCTTTAATGGAGCTTAATGTAAAAACACATCTCCAGGTGAAAAAGTGCCAGCCACTCTGGAGCAGTGTGTGGTTTACTCTGCACAGAGGGAAGGGTGTGGGGTCAGAGCAGCAAAGAATTGTTCTGTATTCCTAGGGAAAAGGGGCCTAAAGAGGATACAGCTATCCCTGGATGTTTCAGAGGAGCAACAAGTAGGAAATAGTAGATTTTTACTCTGCTTGAAACGCCAGTGACACAAATGTTGAAAACTGTCCAGTTTTGGTATTTGCATTTTAAAAATAGATATTGAGAACCTTGAGAAAGTTAAGAAAGGAACCCTAAACATAATTTTAAGTAGTTTCTCTGCAGAGAGACCCTTCAGATGCCCAATCTATTCAGCTTTTCAAGAAAAGAGGTGATGTGATTACATTGTGTAAGTACCATCACAGAGATAAACCAGCAGTACTAACAGGCTCTTTAAGCTAGGGGATAAAACATAACAGGAGCCTAAGTTTAAACTAGACAGTGCAGCTCAGAGCAAAAGTAGCTGATTAAACAGTACCTGTCTACTGGAGCAAATTCAGAAGTGAGACGGTTCTGGCAAGTGAAAGACAATCTGCTCTTATATTCAAATTAAATAAACAAACACCAATCAAAAGCATGCTTCAAATGTAAGATTAATCACAATTAATTTATAATCTAGTGGTCACTTCTCACCTTGAAAATACTCTTGAATAAAGAAAACAGAATGCTTCATTACTTCTGTTGCTGAAAGCTGAACTACAATTGACCAGTTCAATGCTTTGACTTAAAACCACCCAGTGTGGTGTCATAGCTGATGGTGGTTGTTCCCATGTTGTTTCCGTTCACAGGAATATCTTCCCCAGAGCTCTGTTCTAGTCCTGGCACAAGAACACCATGCTTTCAAGTACAGCAGTAAATGTTTCTTCTCAGGCCACCAAGACATTTGCCACCATCCTACCTTACCCTATGTTCTCTCCTTCAAAAAAACCCAAACCTATAGAAGCATACTAGGCATTGTCACAAATCTCATTGCCCGAATTACAGTGAAAAGCACACTTTTATATGCTACTGAAAATAATTTTACAGTATCAGTGGCATTGGGATGAGGGGTGTATCTCTGGATTTTGAGTGTTATGTATGAATTTAACAACATATTACAAATTCTCTGCCCCGTTTCCCATGTTTCTGAAGTGACAATAATTCCATCTGAACTATCTGAACCTTGCAGAAAGCTACAAGACCATCATATTCAAACTTGAGTGTGTGAAATAGGGTTAGTAAGTAGAAGAGAAGTGGCATGTGGGGAACTCCAGCTCCAGATTCTTGATATATAGAAACTCAGAAGCTGGATTTAGGCAACAGCTGATAATGAGCAAAGGATACATTGAAATTCACTGTGTGATTATCTCTGCAATACGCCACAACACTTGGCCCTTTCATGAGGTAAAATTCATTAGTTTATACCCTTTTTGGTTTAAAAGGCAATTGCTATGCTTGCATTGTGCTGGATTATGTGTCATTTGTGTACCAAAACCCAAATGATCTCAAAGGAAATAGCAGAAATTTCTTTAGTTAAAGGTGAGGAATCTCACCAGGTTACTAAAGCCCTCTGTTATCGAATCCCCTAGTGTTTTGTAGACCTTGCCAAGAGGTAAAATGGCAAAAGGTTTAAAAATTAGACTTTAAAATACTAGGGTGCCTAAATTCTGCCGAAGTGGGGATTTACCTGGAATTTAGAAATCTTCATCCAGAAGAATACTGAAGGTGGCATTACAGGATATTGAAAAAGCCCATACTAGGTGCGCTGGCTCCCTTTATCACTGCAGGGAAGATCATCCAGGAAGCAATGCAGAGTGTGCAAAATTGATGCCTTATTGTATGTAGGACCTAGATAGTCCCAAAAGTCAGTCATGATGTGTTGAACCGGGCACAGGCAAAAGCAAACTTTGGGAAAATACACACCACAGAGTAGGTGAGAAGTCCCTCCTGTCTCTCCTCTGAGGAGGTTCTGATCAGTTCCCTCAGCCTTGGTGTGACTGTCCCATGGGGTTAGGGCCGTAGCATGTGTGACTGAGAGGGACCTGGGGTTAGTGCTAACATCAGTGCAAGTCTTAAGGTTTCTTGATGCTGATGGGCAGCAGGAAAGCTGACTGAAATACAATCTGTGTGTGTGCTCAGGAGAAGTTCTTTTGCCTTCCCTGGCTATTAGACTGAAATTGATTCTTTTCTACAGCTAGAGAAGAGCAGAAGAGATGTTAACACTGGGAGACCATGCAAATGCTAAAACAATACCATCTCCTCATCTATTTGCTGCCAGTACTTTGGTTTGAGTCACCAACCCGACTGTGTCAGTTCATTTTGAGAGTTAATTGAGCCATACATCTTTTCTTTTCCTAACTGACACTGATAATACTCCATCCATCTTCCTATTCATATGCTAATAGCTATATTACCTGTCACTTTATTCCAGAATCCTGCCTTAGATTGGAATACTGCTTAATTCTACTCTAACATTCTCTGTATCACTACAGTTGCCACTGTAGTTCTGGTTTCATTTACTTAGGTACATTTGAAATGTTCTTGAGAATACTTTGACACTTTAAAGAAAGTTTCTGAGTCAAGTCCCAGACAAAAAGGGATCTGTGTTACAGCAAAAATAAATTTCTCACTGGAGCTAAAGGAAAAGTTCAATAGAATGTATAGGGAAAGTAATATTTTAATTTAAAAACTATGAAAATAGTTCAAAGGAGCCTTACCTTCTTTGATCTCTATTTTCATACTGAGATAGTGTTCCCTGTGTTCCAAAGGCAAAACCTGCCATGTTTCATTATATTTGTTTAGTGTCTGCTTCCATTAGAGATTTTTTTGGTAAAGTACACCCTAGGAGGTGGCTACTGATGAACCTCTTTGTGCCTGTTCCTTATACTAATATAGCTTCCTAAAAATATGTTGAAAGAAAGAGTCACCTTTCTGTAATTTCTTTCTCTTCGTAATAGCTCATAAATCTCATGTAGAGATTTATTCAGCCCTTAGTCAGAATATTGGCTTTTCCTTTGCAATGTAAAAATATCAAAATCTTAGTTTTCTCCTGTTATTAGGTTATTTCCCTTGCTCTCCTATAAAGGGAGGTATTTTGATGTCTCAAAGAAAAGGTGAACAGGCAAAACCCAGCCCCAGGTCTGCAGGGCAGCCAAGGGGGCACTTCCTGCCATCCTGGCCAGGTGGCTTCTCCTACAGGACACCAGGAACTTGATTATAAGTTCTCACTTTATGTACTGCTCCTTGCCTACTTGTCTCCCTCTAAGGCAGAGCAGGTGTAATTAAAAATATCAAAGATTGACCAGAACCCCCCCAAGCCTCTGTTATTAAGCTTAACATCTTCCACAATCCACAGCATGAGGGAAAAGGGAACTTCTGTGACGAGCAGCTCTCTTAAACAGTCACCCTGACCAACTGGAGACACCACTTAGCTTAACTGTGCTCAGATTTGTATTTCTGCATCTGTGCTTGCTGCTCTGCTGACAGACACACACAGAGTGAAGCACAGTCCTGCTGAGGCAGAATATCTTAACACACAGCTCCAAAATGGTGTCAGTTTTTAGTGTTTTAATAATCTTCCAGGGAAAATGTTGCGAAGAACCTAAACCAAACTGTAACCATTAAAATAGATTCTGTCTAAAAAACCAGACAAATTGGAAATGTATTAATCAAGACTGTGTAATGAGTAGAACCTGCCGCAAAAGCTGCAAAGAAATGCATGATTAGAGATGATCATGCTGGAAGTTCATGTGACCTGGAGCAAAGAGAGTCATGCTAAATGTATGTTAGGTGGCTCATAACATCTGTAGTGCCACAATAAATCTTGGAAGCAGAGGTTGCCAGCTTCATGCCATTCTCTAATGCCTAAAAGAAACACAGAGTTGAATCTCTGTGCAGAAAAAAACCCTGTATATTGTAGACAATATATAAAAAACGTTACTGCAGTTTTCAAATTAGTGGCAGAATTTTGCTTTGCACTATTGTAGTGAAACATATCAGTGAATATGCTGTAGAACAGAATAGTCATACAAAGTTACTTGCTCAACAGACATCCTGCATCTTTCTCCTTAAGCAGTCACCAACAAGCCTCTGAATGCAATAATGAAAAATATATGAATCCAGGATAATGGCAAGAGGGATTTTTTTGGAGCAATTCAAACATATGCAGAGATTCCTGGTCTTGCTTGAGAGATGGGAAGCATATACCTGAATTAATTGGGCATTCTGTATTGGTACACCTTGCTAATGACCTTAAACAGAGGATTTAGACAGTGTCACATATGCTTGGCCAAATGGAAGACAGTAATATGTTCTCCTGAACACAGATGGGTGAGGTTACTAAAAGAAATTTCCCAAGAGAGATTCCTGGGATTGATCACCGTTAACAGGAGCATAAATGACCTCTATGCATACAAACAAAATGGGAAATTAATTGACAACATAAAATAAGGTGCCATTGGCAATCGAGAGAAAGGCATGTATGGAATACAGCAAAATTTATTGATCCAACCGAGAGAGATGTGATGAAATTCAATAGTGCACAGTGCCAGGTCATTTACAGATTGGAACACATATTTCTCCTCTTAACTGGAAGCTTCTTGGTTGGGATAGTGGTTCATGAGGACGACAGTGTCACAAAGATCTCATTAACACCCCCTCCCCCCTTCAAAAGTGGCCTTAAAATGCACTAGCAGATAGGATCAGCAGTGATGGGAGGCATACAAACCTTTTCATGTGATGCCTCAAGAAAGCCCACCTGGAGCTGCTCTTGTAAAAGATGCAGAAAAGGGCATCTAGGAGACTGAGGGAGTAAAGAATTATTTATGAGAAAGTTAAAAGCTTGACAACAAGGGCAAAACCAAATTGGATTTGATGGTCTCTGTTGGTATATCATGAAAGCTAAATGCAGTGGAAGGAAAACAGCAATTTAGGATTTGGCCCTTAAGAAAAAGACTGCAAATTGATTATATGTAAAGAAATATAAAAGAAAATAAAAAGAGGAAAGCTTTTAATTTACAGAAAGGTGCCATTTTCTCATTACATACTATAATTAAAGAGACAGGATAAACAGATGTGAAGGAATTATTAAATGATGACATGCAATAGGAAAGTTTGGACTAGATGATCCAGGAAATCCCCTTTGTCCATATCCAAATTTAGCTTTAAAGGTTGCCAGGATGTTTCTTTTCTTTCCTTCCCCTGAAAACAGCATAAATAGCATTATTAGAAGACACCAGATGGTGCTGTCACAGAGAGTTTTACAAGCTCTGTACTTCCAGACTTTCATATCTGTAGGTTATGGCCAAAATGCATGGGCACATTAAGCATAGTTTATGATGTTCCCACATATGCTTCTTAAGATTGTTTGCTGCTGAAAGCTGTGACTGAACAGGTTCTTAGAAGCAGTGCTACAGCTCAAGGGAAACACTTTCATAAGTAGATATTAAAATTCTGCTTCAAATAGTATTTTTGCCACCAGTTTTAATGAAAATTGCACTGAATCTTAGGGATGCCAAGCCCATGAAAAAAAAATAAAAAGAGACCCTAGGATTTTGCTGTCTCATTTGCTTATTTCCTTACTCAGATCTTTCTTAAATCAAGTGGAAGGGTATTTGTTACCTGGACTGCAGCTCAGACTACAGCCTATTGAGACTTTGAACTGAATTAAAGGAAAAAGTATGCAGAGTGTTTCCTTAAAAAAATGATAGAGTTCAGATCTTGAATTCTGGGCTATTACCTCTTCTCATTCCCTTTGTGCTTCAGATTTCTGCCCTCCTGTAAGGCTAGTTTTCAAAAGTAAGTGTTCTGAACTCATCACTCAAATACTTCGGACATTGCATTAGGGTTTAGATAATAGCCCTATCCTTTATATTGTCCTCTTACCTCATACATTTATAAAGTGTTTATCACTACAGTTACAGTGACAAAGAAATGGCCATGCTGAAGTGACAGAGAAATGACCCATGTAGGGGAAGAACTGATGAATGATTGATAAGTACACTTTCAGCAAAAAAAAAATCATTCGAGGAAGTTTGTTCATCAAGTTCTAGTTCTAGTCTCAGATGTGGACCTTTTTTTAATAAATAAAGGATTGAGCACAGCGGTTTGCAATAACTGCTGTTTGTCTGACAGAGTTAAATGCTTTAGTCAATATGATGTCTAAAAGCTGTTTTTTGTGGAGACTAAAACTTTTGTTGTCATATGAGTCAATGTAATGGTTCATTATAACATCGTCTTGGGAGAAGACAAGACTTTTCTGGAGTCAGTAAGGGTTTGTTTTTGCTACAGATAGCAAAGACTAATTAGGGTTCCTGGAAGAGAGTCCATTATGATCACCTACTCTAATTTCCTAAGACGCTAATGATGTTATTAACATTTAAATTGTTAACATTGTTTTTAATATCAGGTATCATTCCTAGCTCCATATTTTATGAGGAATTAGAAAAAAAAAAGGTAAATCTTCAGCTTGTTTGTATCTCAAGAATGTATATAGAGGTTTATATTTCATTATGCTTCTCAAACTTTACAAACTAATTTTTGATCTTCAAAGTAAGTTTATAGAAATCCATTAGTTGACTTCTAAGCTACCCATGAATATAGAAAAACTTACTTCCACTATAAATCACTTTCTTCCTTCTATCCATAACATCAATAAAAACTAGCAAAATATTTCAGTAGGTAGCAAAGCTGCCCTGCCTGTATTGTGATGACAAAAAGTACACATGCACGCAAGCATGCATTTAGTAAAAAACTAATATTCTTTTCTCCATGCACAGCATAACCTTGTTCTTGTTTCTTTACCTTGAATACTTCAATTCTAAACAGAGTGCTTGGTTTAGTACTAGTGGCAACTATCTGTCCTGCCACATGTAAGCCATCAAAAAGTTTTTTCCCCCCAAATGCTTTCTTGCTTCCAAATAGTCCAGAGAGGCCTAAGAGAAATATTTTGCCATATTTATCAAATGTCAAGCCTTTTGGCTTTTAGAGAATCAACATTTAGGCAAGATTTTGAAGGCAAAAGGCTGAAATTATTTTTCATGAAGCTCTCATCCCTTTACCTTGTGAGGACATCCAGAGAAATCAAAGAAAGCACAGGGACTTTCTCTCCACCTTGAGACAGAAGAAGCCTCCAGCCTCTTCTCCTCACCATGTGGAGGAAAGTCGGGCTCTGACGACAGAAGGGAAGGAAGGCTGTGTCTGAGATTTCCACTCTTGAGAGTGGTGGAAGATCCTGTGATTGGAAATATATGTGGTCATGCAATTTTTACAGAGATAGATAGATACACTTGTGGGTTTCTGCTAATGTTCTCTTTCTTATAATTATAATAGCTATTTTTTTATCATCATCATAATAATCTTTGAAGAATGGGAGATTAATTGGGCACCTTTCACGTTGCTGAAAGGTCTTCTGGATAAGTGGCCTCTCTTGGAGCAGGTATCACCTGTGTTTTCCATCTCTTTTAAAGCAGAAGGGAAGGCACACCAAAAAGAAAATGCTCTACCTCCTCTGTAAACATATAAAAAAACTTTATTTATTTAGTTGGTTTTATGTTGGTTACATCATTATTTATACTTAAAACTTTTAGGACAGCCTGTAGTACCTGGTAGGTAGCTGTATAGGTTTTGCACATTCTGTTTTTTGGTAGTGGGAGGCCACAGAGGTGGCTTCCGTGAGAAGCTGCTGGGAGCTTCCACCATGTCCAGCAGAGCCAATCCCTGATGGCTCTGAAGATGGACGTGCTGCTGGCCAAGGCTGGGCCAAGGAGAGAGGTTGGTAACGCCTTTGTGATGACATATTTAAGAAGAAAATCAAAACAAAGTCACAAGGTTTCTACTCCTAGTCAGAGAAGAGGAGGAGGTGAGAACATGTGAGGGAAACAACACGGAGACACCAGGGTCAGTGGAGAGGAAGGGCAGGAGGTGCTCCAGGCACCGGAGCCGAGATTCCCCTGCAGGCCGGGTCAGCCCATGGTGAAGCAGCCGTGCCCCTGCAGCCCATGGGGATCCACAGGGAATGCAGAGATCCACCCGCAGCCGTGGGGGAGGTGCCCTCAGCAGGGTGGGAGAGCCTGGAGGAGGCTCTGGTCCAGTGGGAGACCTGGTGGAGAGAGAGGGCCCTGCTTCCAGGCTGGAGCAGCCTGGCCTTGGAGCGCTGCACCTCATGGAAGAGTGACCCATGCTGAAGCAGTTTTGGGTGGACTGCTGCTTGTGAGATTTGGAGCCATGCTGGAGACGTTTGCGGAGAACTGTCTCCCATGGAAGGGACCTCATGGTGCAGCAGGGGAATGATTTCTCTCCCTGAGCAGCGGAAGAAAACCTCGGTTGATGAATTGACCAAACCCCCATACCCCCATGCCCTGTCTCCCTGTACTGTCTGTGGGAAGGAGGGAGGAATTTGGGGAAGAAGAAGTGCTTTTTTAAGGGCTTATTTTACTTCTCTTTATTCTCCTCTGACTATGTTAGTAGTAAATTCACTTTGTATCTCTAAGCTGAGCCTGTTTTGCCCTTGGAGTGTTTTTCCCCAGTCCTCACCTCAACTCATGAACCCATTGTTAATTTGTTTTCTCTCTTCTGCCCAGCTGTGGCAAGGGAGAGTGAGCAAATGGCTTTCTTGGGTGCATGGAATTTGGCCAGTGTCACACCATGAAGTAGCCAAGCCCTCAGCACAAGGAAGCATTTGATTTGTCCTCCCATCACTGCCTCCAGCTCATACTGCACTGCCTGCCAGAAATGACTGGCTTAGATACCAAAGCACAGGACCTCTGCTTTGTGCTAACATCAACCATCAGTTAAATACAGCTCAAAACGCCTCACGCTGCAGTCTCTGAGTTTTTCAAGACTCTCACTTACAGTGACATCTCATGGTAATGAAGTCTCTGTTTCTAATCAAGCCTTTCTTCCCAAGGTTATTGAGAAGTTTAGATGTGCTCCTTCACTGATATACTATATTAGACATTTTTTTTGTGTTGACATCCCAATCTTCAAGATACAGATTTGACAGTAACGTTGGCAATGCATACCCAAAGAGAACAATGCTACAAGCATTAGGTCTGTCCACAGGCACTGAGAGCTTCTTGCATACCACATTTCACAGCATTCTGCACTGCTTAGCAGAGGCACAAAGGAGGTCTAGCAAAGATTTTGATGTTCTGCAAAAGAAAAAGAAAAATTGTTTCCTCTCTCAAATCCACAAGCAGGTCACTCAATAGATTTTTAACTTCCAGACCACAGTTAAACACAAACGATGCAATCTTAAACAGTACAAGTTTTTACATCACTAGAGCTAGTGGTAACTTCAAAAGAACATTGTCAGCACAGAGTAAAACACCAGCCAGGTGAAAGCAAATTAGATTACTTATAAGCAAGATATTTTAGAAATACATTTTTCTCCAGCTGGTGCAGAATATTTAGTCTCTATCTCAGTCAGCATAAACAGTGAAAATATTGTACTTTCCTGTATACCAGCACAGTGCCACAACTTCTGCGTTGTACCCATTTAGACTGATAGGAACATTTACCTGGAAGGCTTTAATTACACAAAGTTTATTTGCTTTTTGTTTCACTTTTATGTATTATTAAAAAAAAAAAAGGCATTTCAGCTTGGAACATTAACCTCAACATGAGTGAAGTTCCAGCAAAGAGGCAACATGTTCATTCTCCCCACTTAAATAAAGGATTGCTATAGGAATAGTTAGTGCATATTGTGACTCTCCCTCATTTAATAAATATCTATACTCTTTTAGGCATTGGCCAAGCCTGAATCTCTCCTAGAGAACCAACCACAAGAGGTCATCCTTGGTCCATGAGAACCCTTTGCAGTCTAGGAGGAAAACTGTCTTCACAAGTGTACTGGATTTACTCAGTATTTTCAGGAAGTACAGAACTGAACATAAAACTGACACAACTGAGATTGTTCTGCTTTCTTCATTAAAAAAAAAGTTTCTGTAGTAAATTCAAGGTGGTTTTTATAACTATGTACCTTTAATACATCTTTTCTCACTTTTGCTAAATTTCTTTCTTGAACTTTTCCACATGCTCATAGTTCTACTTTAACACAAGGATCAAGGAAGGGTATATTATTTGGGACTTTATTCTTGCTAGGAGAAACAGATACTTATCAGTCCAAAAGAAGAGATAATAAAAATCACAGCTCACATGCTTCCTTCCTGTTGACTTTCAACAATCAATCTTGCCCCTTGTCCTATTCTCAACTTAAAAAACCCCAGTTGAAATATTACAAAAATGCTTCCTTTCTATTGTTATCTGATCCAAGACTGTCTCACTGGAATAAGGAGGTAGTAAGGCTTGGAAACTGTTTTATACTCCAAAGATTCTCTTATCCTGATTACTTCTAAAACTCGTATTTCTTTTCACAAAATCTCTTGAAAATGATAGACTTTCTTAACCACACTTGTATGTTAAAAGTCTTACCTAGGAACCCATCTCATGTCATAACAGGAATTTCATCCATCTTATGTAGCTTCCTTTGCCCATCTCATCAGCTTCCTTATGTCTTGTCCAGGCACTTGCCATTTTTAGGGCAATTCAGAATACTGTTAAAATGAGATCATCATCTTATCTTGGCCCTTTTCCTTCCTTTTTTTATATTCATCCATTAGCTTTTCCTTATTCTTCATGCCATACTTTTGCCTCCAACTGTCCCTTAAAATGGGCACTGGAATACCTCTGAAGTTTGCCATTGCTGCCTCCTTGCCCACAGTGATACCCTCTGCCCACCCAACTCCCAAAAAGCACTGCCACACATTCTTCCACCTGCTTCACACAGAGGAGCATCCTTTTGTCTTCCTTCAAAAGCCTCTTTAAAACCAGTGTCAATTATTCAACTGGTAACATATTAATGTCAATGTAGCCAGGCAACTGATTTGCTTTGATCACTGCCAATTCTCCTTTCTTTCTTCTTTCCCAGTCTTTCTCAGAAGTCCATCCATATCCAGATGCAAGCTCTTTGAAAGAGAACCATCTTTTTACTTTCATGATCTCTTATGCCATATCATCCCACTCCATTCTAAGGGCTTCCATGCATGGGAATCAAACTATCCCAGAAGGCTTGAGTTGTGAGGGAAATGGCTTGCATAACTTATTTAGTGTGGAGGCATGGTCAGTCTGGGAGTGGGTTTGAATGCCAGCAAATTCCACTTGGTTTCAAGCAACACAGTGAACAATTTAAACCAGAAGTATTATCTTGACTACAGAATGCCTTCACGTGGGACCTGTATGATTCCAGAGCAGTTTCCAGTCACATCAGAGACAACACCAAATTCACTGAAGTCAACAGCAAACTTCTACTGATTTTTGGCTAAGCTGGGATGTCATCCTCAGCTAGATAGGCACTGGAGAGTCACATCAGCACAAAGAAATTGTTGTAGTGGCCGCAGTATCATCTGCAGATATCACCATGGAAACCTCATCACAGATCAAACCTAACAATCCAGGATCATTCAATTAGCACCAGTGGCAGACTTATCCTCATAAGTAGCTACAATTTATTGAAATACTAAAAGTTTGCAGGACAAATATTGCAAACGGAAAGAAATCCAATTCAGGAATTTCATGGATATATTACATGCCAATTTTCTAGCTATAGAGTATATTTGTTACTGTACTTTAAATTAATTTTCAAATAAAGAATCCCACAATTAATATTTACTTCACATTTTATTCAAGACTGTCCTCGTCTCACTTTTTCTTACCAGCATTGCTGTTAATTAACATCAGAGAAACAGACAAACTGAAAAAATAATTACATTGGGGGAATAAAGACAAAATGCATTAAATATTCTTAATAATTGCATACACACAATGTATAAGGAAATCACTGTACTGTGGCTTACACTTGGACACTGCAATATACTGAGTAGCTCTACCAAATAGTTCTGCTCATGTAGAAAGTTATTTTTTAATATTACATGAATTATAGTCGAATGTTCAACTACTCTGAATATTTGAACTATATTACTAGGCCTGAAAAAATCCATTTTTATGTTGTATCTAGAGGAAAGTGATAAAAATATACCATCTAAAATTTTCAAACTTATTATGGATACTTTCTGTACAGAAAAAAACCCCCAACTCTGATTGTTTTACATCTCTATTGTATTTACCATGAAAATTGCAGCATACTTTATGCAGGCAAAATTATCTTAATTCTTATACCAAATATGAGCCTTAATGTAAAATTTCATATCTTCCATCAGATGAACTTTGTCTGCTAAATAATATTATGCATATGCCCAGATATTCTATTAATACCTACAGGTTACACAAGTACACCAGCTTTCACTAGTCTGCTAAATCAGTTATTTTATAGCCAGACAGATGAATCCAGCACAACTGGGCAATCAGTACCAAATCCAGGCCCTTTTAGAAAGCTCAAAGTTCAACACCTCCTGCAACTTTCATGAAATGAGGAAAAATTTATGAAAGAATTTTCACTTCTTTTTATGCACAAACTTCATATAAAACCTTGATTCTATCTGTGTTCATGGGAATCTTTCCCCAGATGTCTCTGCTCATGGTTCCAACACAGCATTTCAGCCCAAACTTATCCTTCCCAAAGTATTTCAGCCCAAATATATCCTTCCCTTTCTTGTAGCTGTATGTAGTAATTCTTTGTGATATCTTCTCTCAGCTTATCTGTTCTGACTGCTGATTCCCCGCAGATGGCCACGTAAGGAGCCAAAAAGCATAGCTGGGGTTCTCTCTTTAAGCTATACAAGTTTTCCCTGCACTATACAGTTTTACAGGAATAACCACACCAGGGAATGTGTTACTGCCGTACTGCACTAAACCACCTAGAACATTCCTGGAACTTCCTTCTCTTATTTCCTGTTCCTCCTCCTCTCACAGTTTTATTTTGCTCACTTTTGTTGAATGAGATCACATTTCAAAGCAAAATAATACTGACATATGTAGCAATTTGAATTTCTGGCATAATAATTACTTTTTCCTAATTTTTTTCTTAATTTTCATAATTTTTCTCCAGTTTGTAGGAAGCAGCTCTGAAACCAGCATGAAAGGTATGAAAAACTGCCACATGAAAGGCAAGTGCCAAAAACATAGAAAAATGATTAGGTGTACAGTCCAACAAGTCTGACCAACAAGAGACCAAGGACTACAACCCCGTGATATGTGGGCTGAGATGGGATTGAAATGCTGACCTTAAACTGTGCAACCAATCTCAGCTCATCTCAAGGTCCTTGTCCACTTGTTAGGGCCAAGGGCTGGAGCAAGGCCATACCTCCAAGGACCAGAAACAAGGTAATAGCCAGCTCCCACAAGCTCAGGACAGAAACCAGGGCCAAGAGACATGTCACAGCCACTAGCAGCTCCAGCATCTGCCCAGCCAGTACACTGCTATAGCCTGCCCTGTAAAAGCCAGACACAGGGGTGGCATTCCAGAAAAACCCAGGACTGGCCAAGAGGTTTTGCTTTTTCATCAATTGCTAAGCAACCTCCACCGGGGAAAACCTCGCAGCCATGCCCGTCAGTGATCTAGTAGGCAGCAAGGGTGCTGTCTTTCAGTTCATAATGAGCAAAAGCTTTTGAGGGTTACTAATGTGCATGAGACTACGGGAAGTGCCATCTTTTATCACAGGATGAAAGTGGAAAGTCTGTGTCAGCAAAATTCCCCAAAGGAAAGGCAATCAGAACTGTGCAGCAACCCATTTCCACGCTGGATAATTGTATTTCATGTTTGCCTGCATTTATCTCTGCATCCTTCTTTCCCAAAGATTCCTGTAGTACTCCCACTTCCTATTTATACGCTGCAACTGTTGCACTAGAGATGTAGCTGCACAATAGAGATAGGGAAACAAACTCTCTGAGGGTAATATTTGACTAGCTTTCATTGACTGCTTTTATTTTAGCACCTCAGCTCCAGCTCTGTTCTTAGATGGGCGGTGTCACATTGCATTTGTTGTACGCCTCTGGCAGGCATTGCTACATAGCAAGGATAAAATACCAGCAATTAAAAAATCACTCCAAACTTTACATCCACTTCACCTCAGATGCAAACAAGGCTATCTGCTAGATACCCACCCATTTGGATGAGCTCACCACCAGGCTGAGGAGCAACTGTTGAAGCTGAATCCAAGGAAGTCTGATATAATTGTGGATTGGGTTAATCAGAGGGAAGAATGTGTAATTTCTCTAGCTTTCTTTCAGAACACCTTTCCAGTGCTTCCACTGCTCTTTAAGAGATGCAGGGCATGGATAGTCCCTGAGACTCCTTATGCTTGTGGCTGTCCAACTGTGAAATGAAGAAATTGCACCACTCCCTAACAAGGACCATTGCCACATTCTCTTCAAAACCTTCTCAAGCTCAAATTCAGACACACTCACCAACTTTGTGGTGAAAAAAATAGCCTTTTAGAAAAGCTCTGGTAACTCCATAGAATTCCTGGAACGTCTTTTTATTCATCCACAAAATGGCCCACTCCCCTCATTCGCCTTCATTTGTGCCTCACAGTGCTGGTGGGGCCATGGCAGCCTCTGAGAGATTGAGTTGAAAGGACAGACCTGCTGTGACACAAATGTTCCCCTGGGTGCCAGCACAGGGCAAAGGTAGGGTGAGGCCAAGTTGACAGTGGGAGCAGTGGGACACAGGGGCAGGCCAGGTGAGGGTCTTGCTTAAAGTGCCAGACTCAGCAGGTCCATGTGAAAACATGTAACTGTACCATTTGCTCAGCAAGGGAGCTCTGAAATTCTCTCCCTTGCCTTTCCCCAGCACCTCAGGCTGTCTCTCCCATTTTACATGCTCACTCCTCATTCCAAGTACCTTTAATCCCCAACTCACTGATGGATGAACACCGCAGTCAACACCCAATGCTGTGCAAAATTTGACAGATCCACTAGTGACTGCAGAGGCACTTGTTGAGCTGGAAAGCATCCCACAAGAGTGGATATGTGCACAGGACTGAACACATCATTTCCACCTTTCACACAAGTGATCCCATTTGGGCTTCAGATTTTCAAAGATCTTAATTCGAGGTCTTTGATCTTTCTGGGAACTTTAAATGACCCATGAGAAACTGGTGGGATGCTGAATTTACTTTAGCCCCCGAAACCTCATGAATAAATTCAGCAAGGAATGTTTTTTGACAATCCAGTTATTTGATAGCCTTGATTAAACCTTTTTAGAATGACTGGAGGCTCTGAATATTATTTATTCATATTTGAGCAGAGAAATAGTCACTCATGCATAGAAATCTGCAGTGACTCATGGAATGATGTGCTTCCTTATGCACAGCAATCCTCAGTCAGTCACACAGTGACACACTCCTGCCCAGATGTACTTAGCAACATGCACAGTGACAGCCTGGCCCAGAGCACTGATTTTAGAAATCCTTGTAGGCTCCCACAAGGGCCTCCGCTCTCTTGAAGCTGAAAGCAAAACTCCCCAGTGACTCCAGCCCATAGTGCCAAAAGAGGCTCATCCACCTTCCTCTTCTGAGCTGAGCCTTTTCTCACCACTGTGGCATTTCCCTGGTGAGGGTCTCCCTGAGGTCACTAATGCATTTATGAAAGGAAATCTCATTTTCACTACCTTCACATTTTAATATCTGAATGGCAAAGGGCTGCTGTTCTGCATTTTGGGTTTTATTTTATTTGGCTTTATATGGAAATTTTGCATTAAACAAACATTACATGACAGTAAAGGGGATGAGATGGCTCAGGGGATCAGTAATGGGCTGTGAAGTCTTTCCTTTCTAGGCCAGTGCTCCAGTTCATTCTAGGCTGTTTTAGCTGGATTTAACATAGAAAAACAGTGAGCTCATTTAAAAGGTCTGAGCTCTCTGAAATGAATTAGATTTAAAATTAACTGACCAGTGACAAAAACACCACTATGCAAATAAACTCCACCAAGCAGCCACTTGCATAAAACAAATGCAAGCAACATTTTACTTCAGCTGGGTAATGATACAAATGAAAATGCTCTGGAAACCTACTGGCTGCCAGGGGCACCCCATCCATCTTCCAGCCCAAATCTGTTACACAACTGGCTTTTGTAGGATGCCTGGAAGCTCTTCAAGCTCAGAGTGGGTCAGACCAAGAGAAGCAGGCAGTGACCAAAAGTTATTCCTTCCTAACTTCACTCATCATCATGCAAATTGCAAATTCATAGCCTCAAGGCCCTTGCAGACAAATATTTAACTTCATATAAAATACATAGCCACATCCTAGCTGCAAATGGCAACAGTCTGCCCAGAGACATGACACCAACAAGAAACACAGTAAAACAAAAAAACAACTCTTCAAACACCTTGATACTTCCAGGACCCATCAGATGCACATTCAATGCAGAGATTGCAGAACTCTATCTTGTCAAAAAGAGATATAACCTAGTAAAAATGAGCAAAGAAACCGGCTCAAAGCCCAGAATGCTGCTTTCAGAAACTGTTTGCTTTTGTTTTGCTTTTTGTCTTGTCAACAGTGTTGCAGTTTTCACTAGTGTTTTAAATAATATGTAAATACAATTAAATAATTGGAGCAAACTCTTCAATTCCCCCTCATAATCCATCAAAAAGGCTTTTGCTCAGCTTTTTAACAGCACTGTGCTTCAAACACCTATTATAAAAATGGAAATGTATATAATAATATATCACCAGTGGATAAGCTCTAACTCAGAGTAGGACTACAGATTAATTTCTCCACAAGAAATATAAATAAGGAGTTTAGTGAACATGACCATTCACATAGTGAGCACATGACTATTTAGAATGACATTTCAAAAAGTCTCAATGTACAGGTACTTGAGAAGCAGTAGAACTGTTATTACAACTTTGGACCATAAATGAAATCTAATAAAACACAGATGAGAATGAATTTTCAGAATGAGAAACTATTTTCAAAATACGAACTAACAGTAGTGGAACATAAACAAATGGGTTTTCTAAATCAATCAGAATACTGAGGACTGATACCCATGCCTAGAAATGGTTCCAAGTATCATTTTTCATAGTGCCATAAGCATCTGATTTGACACTCTATTACCTGCATTCAAACATCTTATTTATAATACAGGTATTACATCACCTACATTGTGAAATTCAATATATGATGGATTGCTGTATGAACCTATGCTACACTGGGTGCAATCCTGTTCTTTGTCCACAGTGCTTTTCAAAAACACAGTGAGGGCAAGTAAGATGGGAGCTTGTTAATTTTGTGAAAGAGATGATAAGAGAGAGCTCCTTACAATGTCAGGGAAGTGAACACTTGATGCAAAAATTCTCTTTCAGTCCTCTGAATCAACAGCTAAGCCACCCATGCTGTACGTCATAAAACAAATGATCTGTCCTTCAGCTTTCATTAGCTGAATAAATTCAGTATTTAATTCAGCCAGTGCTCAGTGCCACTGATATTAATGTCATCTAAATGGGGCTGTAATTAGACAGGAAAACCATCAGTTCATATTTGCATAAGATTTCTACAAATGAATTCTACTAAACAAGGAAAAGCCATAATTAAAGGAGAAACATTGCTATCTAGATAAGAAGTGACACCAAAGAGGAACATGTCACAGAGCTCGATAACAGAAGAAAAACATGGAACGGCTGAAACGTTGAATTTGTTAGAACAGATATTTCAGAAAAATATGGCAAACAAATGTTCTACCTCATCTAGGACACAGTCCAACTGCCTTTGAAATCAGTAGGATCCTCCTACTCAGGATCAAGCCGGCAAGGTTGTTAATCCTGGGAAAAGGGCAGAGAAGTTGAGCAATCCCCATCCCTGCCAACTTTTAAGTTTCAGCTAGACAAGGCCTTGACCAGCCTTATTTGATGTAGCAACTTTCATCAGGAGACTTGGATAGGTGACCTCTAGAGATCGCCTCCTATCTTATTCATTGTGTTATTTTTATAATATCCATTCTGGATACAAGAGAGTTTCTTGACCTCAGTGCTTGGGGCTTCAGCACAGATTTTCCATTGCTTAATCACTCTCATTTCAAAGAACTTTTTTTTCTGTATACGAGTTGTAATTCCTCTTGCTGCAGCTTGTGACTATTGCCTGTCAAGTTGTCACAGGGTACCCTTGAGAAGAGCTTAGCTCTGTCTTCTCTATAAATTTCCTTTAGGTCCTCAAAGACAGCAATTAGACCTCCTCAGCCTTCCCTTCTCCAGATTAAACTGTGTCAGCTCTCTTCCTACATCACAAAACAATGTCCCCTGAACTTTGGCACTTTCCCACTGTTGTTCTCTCTCTCTATCTCTCTCTCTCTCTCTCTCCCCATGTGGCCCCAGGCTGTAAAGTTTCTTACCCGTTTGCTCTTGTGCCAGAACAGGCATTTTGCTCACCCCTCTAACTCAGCACAGACACAGTAGGGATAGAAACTCCACTCTCCCATTCCAACCTTTCATGTTGCCAGATACAGCACGTTCTTTTGGCCTCCTCCTATGGTACTGGCTTCTCAGTTTTCTGATCACCTTGGCATCTCCTGATCACTTATGTGAATTACTCTCATATTCTGTGACCAATTAAAACATTCACATTTTTCATTCTCCTCTGCCACATCCACCTGACAAGCCTCCAGCACTGAGAGAAAAATTCTTGCCATCAGTCATCCTCTGTCTGACCTTGATTTTTTTTCACCTTTTTCATTTCTGTCACACAGGTGCTGCCATTTATCAGACATCTCCCTCCTCTTCCCAAACAAAGCCTCCCAGTGTCACCTATGCAGCAAATATATCACTATGTGTCAGCCTTTTGATGGGATCAGAGAGAAAAGAAACAAGGTAATTTATGATATTGCAATCTCATAATGGAAAAACAATACTAATAACTTGCCAGCAGACAAGTTATGTCTCCATAACAAAAAATTATAGCTTCCCCCTTATGTTACAAAATGAGTAACTGATTAGTCTTGCACTATCCCCTCACCTCAGAATCTTAATTAATATATGGTAATTAACATACGATGGCATATTAATTGTGCACATAAATCCCAGTATTAGCTTTACTGTATACCTTTCATCTCAAAAACAAAATAAAAAGCTCCAGTAAGATACTGTGGTAAAAATGCTGTTCAGTATTTTGTTGAAGTCATGGAAGAATGTGAAAAAATGCAACTTGAATATCATAGGAAAGATTAATAGATCTTAATAAAGAAGTTGACAACTGAGTGAGCTCCCTGAATCAAGACTCTGACCACTTAACAGCAAAATTTCTCTTTTTGTTTTATCTCTTATCTTTCTTCTTTTCCCTCTTGACACATTCCACAAATATTGACCAGACAAAATAATAATCTAGAAATTTCTGGGGGAATGACTTTTCAGGGCTAAGATTAATGACTGCAAACATCAGGTATAATAGCAGGGGGAAAAGAAAACATACACACAAAAAATCTCTACATCATCTAATTCTAGGATGCCTATTTTAAAATATTATATTTGAACGTGCCCATTCAGTAGATGTCACTAAAGATTTTTGCCTCAAGTTATTTTCTTTGTTTCCCATTTCTTTATGTAGTTAAATCAACAAGTACAAATGTCTTCAGACAAAATTATCTTACAAAAATATTGACATGACTTTTAAGGTCTGTTGCTGCAAGGCCAGGATTTAAAAACAAATTAAATTTGATGTATGCCATTTCAAAGGTCATTTAGAAAGGTGTATGCTGCACCTATTTTACAATGCAATCCCCAGGGAGCCAAACATCTTGAATGCTGCAAGTAGACATTGCAATAGTTCAGATAATTATGGTAATAGGCAACTAGGCAATAGAGGCTTAAATAGATCAGAACAAGCATATTATTTAGAGAAAAAAAGAAATTGAAATTAATTCAATTAGAAGTAAATGACAACAACTCAGGTCAGTATTTATTTCAAGTCGAGAGATATTATGCTTTCTTGTATTTTTAAAGGGACTGAGATATTACAGCAAAAGGCAGTAAAAATATTTCATTGTCATCCAGTATAGTCCAGTGTCACTGCATATGAAGGTCTTATCTATCCCAGAATATTGCCATTCTGATAGAGGCTGTGCACACAGCTAATTTCCTGATTTTCCTTTCTGATCTCTATAATTTTCAGCAGTAGAAGTGAGAAGGCATGAATCCTTTATTATTGCATGAGTAATGTAAGGAATAAGTAAATGTCCATTCCTGAAACGTGCTCTCACAGCAAAGGAAGAATTTTTATGAGATGAGCAGAGGAAGAATTGAGCAGAACAACCCTGAATATGTTCAGTGTCCACGTGAGCTGGTACGCAGTGCTGCAATGGCACTACTCAGCTTTGACTCTGGAGAAAGCAAGCTCACCTTCCCTCAGACAACTGTTTGCAACACCCTTTTACTGAATTGTTCCCATTTGAAATGTGAATTTACTGCCTTAAAAATATGTATCTGACCAGCAATCACTATGTAATCCAGAGTGCCACTGCTCTGCCTTGCCACATAACTCTGAAAGGTGAACAAAAAAGAGAGTGAGGTGGAAAAAGATTGCTCAAAATTTCTTAGTTCTTTATCCAGGAGATCCATTTAGTTTTGAGAGATTCTGATTCATTAGTATCCTCTAGCCCTTTGTATAGGCAAAACTAACTTTATGAGATGCATGATGACACGGTGGAGTGGAACAGAAGAGGAAACCAGTGCATGCTGCTACAGGGTTATGCCTTCAGCGTGGGAAGACGAGTGGCTCTGCTGTCATTGCATCATTTAGCTTACAGAAGTGACTTTCACTTTTCTCTCTAGTGACCTCAGTGCAGGTAGATCAGCTCAGGGTTAAGGCAATCACCAATGTGCTATCTTGAAACCTCTTGACTAGACAAATACCTTTTCCAGGCAGTGTAGGGTGGCCCTCACCTCTTATCTTGGCCAGCCAGACAGTAAGCATTAAGTGAAGACGTGACAGTTCTGATCCTCTGTCAGGTAATATGGAATGATAACCGTTCAGAGACACACTCGCTGTCCTTCCACTGCTTCTCGCACAAAGTAACTGAAAACACCTTATAAATGAGGCTGACTCTCATTACTTTCTACATTTTCCTTGAAACAAGTCTGTAACAACTCCCCAGGGACTAGTCCAGTACTGCTAATGGAAGTTCTGTAAGACCTAAATTGGCTATTCTCATCTATTATTTTTTTAAATTCATTGGTATTACAGCCCTAGGCCACTCTGTTGGTTCTGAAAATGTTTTACTGCTCATGAGTGAAGTGACGAACTCCTGCCATCTAGAGGGTGGTTGCTGAAACATATTTGAGGCAGATAATGTTTCACGGGGTAAAATAAAACTAAGATAAAAATCTTAGCATCTACATATCTCCTTGGGACTTTTTCTAGAGTTCTCTTCTTTTTCATTCATGAGTTTATGTAAAAATGCCCAGTCACATCTGTGCATATGTAACAGTCCTTTTTTCAACAGTTCCATTCATTCATGAAAGCAGAGTAGCTGACTAGAATAATGATTATAAAATAGATTAAAACTTTCTGTTTGTGTTGTAACCAGGTGCCCACAAAGGAGTAATAATTAGCATTGACTCCATGATTCTCAGAAGGCTGATCAATCACTTTATTATTCCATACACATTAGGAAACCCATCGCCCTTACAGAAAGTCACAATACAGATGGACCCAACTGGTCCTTGAATCCAAACCCATCACCATTGGCCAATTAAGAAATCACCCTTTGGTAAACAAATCTCCATAACACATTCCACATGTGCACAACAACAGGTGCAGCAAGTGAAGATAAGAATTGTTTATCATTCTTTTCTCCAATCTTCTCACACCCTTCCCCAGGACAATGCCTGGGAAAGTTGTGCATTGCTCTCTGTGGCCAAAGAGCTGCTGCCACGTTTGTATTCTTTTCCAATGCTATAACATTTATCCTAATTGTGTTCTTGCATACATGGTTGCCTAAAACAGACTACAATGGTCACAAGCAGAATACAAGAATATGGGTGATTAATGACATTCATTAAGAAAAGTGAGACTTACACAAAAACTCCTCTAACATCTCAGAAAATATGGTATTTTCTACTTAGGTTTTTAGTTAAACAGTGTGACTGATAATACTGAAAAATAATTTTTCCACACACCTTCTCATGAAGAAGAAGCATCCAGTTTAGTGACCACCAGGAATTTTTTTTTTTGTTACTAAACAATAATGCTGTTTTCTGTGCATCCCACTGACCCTGCTGTGAAGATCACGTCTTGAAGGAAAAGAGTGACAAGCAAACAAATTGTTGTGGGAGAATCAACAACTGCCTCACAAAAGTTAGGAGGGTCTTCCTAGAAAGGCAGTGATGGCCCATGAAAACCTGTGTGAAAATCACATTCCATGACCAGAAGCCAATTTTCAGGAAGAATTACATGACCAAGCACAATGTGAAGCAACACAACCACCTCACTGCAGCGAATTGATGATCAAAGCATACAAAGCAATGCTCTGGATCTTACTTATATGAAATATGTACCAAACCCTTTCTAGGTGAAAACCCATGAAATACACTGGAATGCCATCCGTGCACTCATCCTCCACTAAATATCTATGCAATACATCTTCTAATGATTTTCACAAAGGGTTTTTCAGGCAATACCCATTCGTGACAGTGACTTGCATAACCTCAGAGGAGACGGAGCTGTGTGCAGTGGTTTTATTTTTAATAGCACGGGTACAATTTCTCTTTTTAAGCTACATTGCATTCCTACCCTTTAGGTTAATCAATACTTCATTTTAAAAACAGCTCAAGTCACAGATGAAAGATTTCAGAGGTAACTTTTCAGGCATCCACCACAACCACAACTAATCGCTGTGATTGCTACGTCCAAAATTCAGTTTCTTGACAAGTGGGAGCAGAGGCGCAGTTGCCTCGAAAGCAAACAAGGTTTTTTGGTGAGGCTGGGCCGTGGGCTGGGCGCAGCACCCACGCGAGGGGACGCGAAGGCCCGTGAGGGGAGACGGGAGGAATCGCGCTCAGAACGTTCCCGCCGGGCGGCGCGGGCCGGGCGGGCAGCGCTCCGCGGCGCACCGCCGCTTCCGGCTTCCGCGCGGAGCCCCGGCCAGGTTGGAGCGGGGCGGGAATGGGAACGGGAATGGGAATGGGCTGGCGGGAGGGCCCGGGACGCTGAAGGGGCAATGGTGCCTCAGCGGGGCCAGGCGAGAGGCGCTGAGGGTCTCGGTGCCGGGCCCTTGCGGCTTCCATGCTCCCCCGCAGCCGAGTGCCGGGAGCGCGGCCATCCAGGCTGGCAGGCTCGGGTGCTGAGGATGAGGGAAGGTGCACACGCCAGGAGCTGTGGAGCGGATCCGGCCCGGCTCCCGGCCCTGGGGAGGCAGTCGGCCAGAGGGGAGCTGGGGAGAGCCCCGCACGCCTGGGCGCTTACAGCACAGCAGCCCTCAGCGCGATTTTTAGCCGCCTTGCTTTTAAAAGGTGGAGTAAGTCATGGGCATCACAGTGCCTGGAGAATGGTTTTTGCATTATTAGGGCGTTCAGTTCATGATCCTTTTAAGTATGAACTACTATTAATATAGTTTAATTTTTGTTTTTAATTGTAGTTTTGTATGAGTGATGAAACAGATTTTGAATATGTATGGAGTGAAAGCTGTTTGATGGTCAAGCACAAGAAACCTCGAACCACAGAAAGCCTCTTCTGGGTGTTGGGATCTGTGGTCTGACAAGGGTAGCACACAAGGAACAGCCTGTTCCAGCTGTTCACCATGGCTGTGACAGCAGGGTGGGCAGTGTGTCACCAGATAATGGGGCAAGGCACTGTCCTGTTCAGCATAAAAGATCCAGAACCTGCTGGTGGAGTCAGGGTGTGTCTCTGCAACCTCACCGAGGACAAGAAGCTGTGACTTCAGCAGAACTTAGATGCCAGGCATTGCTAATGCACCTCACATCACAACCACCAGCTGAAATACACCAGCATTCTTTGGATGTGTAAATCTGGAGGGAAATCTGTAGTCTTTGCCCCTGGTTGCCTTAGCAGATGGTGCAGCAGGAGAGTAACAGGAGGTGAAAATTTACAGAGTGGAACACAGTGCTGGGGACCCAATATTCACATAGCACATTTTAGGGTTTTCCTTTGAACTGTTCACCTCACTCCTGCGTAGCCTCCTGACATCTGAGCTCTGCTCCTTGTGCCACAGCATCTGCCATTGAGCTGGGGAGCCACAGGCACTCCCACAGCTGCTGCTGTGACCCAGGCACAGCACCTCACTTCTGAGGAGGAAGCTTCAAACGGAGAAACAGCCTTTGTGCAGAATGCTCCCATGCAGGAGCTCCAGTGCTCTGTAGGGCAGCACACTCGTACCCTCTGGGGCTGAGGGGGGAGCCAGGCATGGACCTACAACCTCTTATTTTCGGTCCTTCAGATGCACTTTTCTCTCCCACACACCCCTCAGGGGTGTGGACTGCAGACAGAATCCACTGGGTCTTTTCTGCCTGAACATCTGGTAACAGTGTGCCAAAAGTGCAGGTAGAACACTCTCCAGAGGCATTTGAATACTAATTAGTGGTTTCAAAGGAGGTGATATTCTGCTTTGAAAGGAATTGAAGGTAGACAGGGTTTGTGCTGTCATAATTTCTGGAATCAGCGTTGTTAAGCTCTAGTCCAAAAATTACAAAGATGGTAAATTTCTTTAAAAATCTGAGCCCAGGACAAAGACAACAAACAACCTAAATGAAAGCTCAGCAGGAAAGAGTGATAAGAATATTGATGTACAGGATATTGTTATTATTGGATGGTGTTTGAAAGCATGGATTCACTCAACAGCTTTGCTGAAGGGACCTGACATTGCATTTATGTTGTTACTTAGTTCAGTGCAACTTTCAGAAAACTGCCATCTAAAATTTCCCATAGCCTGTGTCCTCTGGAGGCGCTGGGGCAGTGCTTTTCATGAAAACAGTTTGTCATTTTGGTGCTTTCCATTATGAGGGAAAGTGAAGAAGTCAAGGTATAAATACTAACCATTAGATTCTGTTGTTAAATCAGCATTTGAGTGGTGTGAAAGTTAGTGTGGAGCCTGATATTGGACTCCCAGTGTCAGAAATGTCACACTCTAGAATAATGACAGTTGCCAGCAGGCAGCACAGCAATATAATTTTGACTACAACATATGACACTAATGCAATTTAAACATGGTGCATAGTGCAACAGCGCAAGAAAACTGATTTATGTGTGCTATCAAAAGCACATTTTAGTATCTGGTCAGGACAATATATTTCTGTGTTCAGGAAAGTTAGGATTCCTTTGTTTATAAGACCTTTTGAGTGAAGATACTAATTTTTCTTCCAAGTTGAAGCTGCTAGAATTGACTGCCTGTTGATGCTGCAACTGTCTTTACAGATGCTTATTAAACAGGCAAGGCAAACCAAAACCAGAGGTCTGTCACAAATAAACCTACAGAGAGTAATGGTTTCATATTTTTTTAAGGCCAAACCTTTCAAAGAGAGTTAAACAAGTCCAAGTTCAGGACAGCAAAGTTTTCCAGATCACAAGTTTCTTTATGGTTCATCACATGGCTCTTCCTTGTGGATTGTCCCCTTATTCTGCATTTCAAAAGAAACTTTCAGACAAGGAAGTGAATGGAGATGAAGCACAGTTAATGCAGGAACTGTAAAATCCAGGTTTAATGCTGGATGTGTCATGTGTGTCCATGTATCTACTTACATAGTTTTATGTGCATTGATTCCATACCTGTTTTTCCCCCCACAGAGAGTAAACATGCCTAAAAAAAAGACTGGTGCTCGTAAGAAAGCCGAGAACCGTCGGGAACGTGAGAAGCAGATAAGGGCTTCACGAGCCAACATAGACTTGGCCAAACATCCTTGTAATGCTTCAATGGTAAATCAACCTAAAGTATTCTCTATTAAAACACCTAATTTTTAATAATGTAAACCTAGTGATAACACCTTGAATGCATTTAATACCACTAGAATGACATTCTTCCTACTATCCTATTTAAGGTTACGTTTGCACCAGACAGAATATTGATTAAAAGGTTTGGATGCTAACTGTAACTCCCTGTGGTGGTCTGTACATTTTATATATTATACCTAGAATGAAAATAATTAACATGTGTTTTATTTCTTCTCTATAGGAATGTGATAAGTGCCAAAGGTAAGAATTTTTACCCTTCTAAAACCAAGTTTATTGTTTCAGACATTTTACAGGTATTTTTAATGCTTTATTTTAAAGCTTAATACTTTCTTTTTTTTTTTTTCACCTCCATGTGCCTAGACGACAGAAGAATAGAGCTTTTTGTTACTTCTGTAATTCTGTTCAGAAATTGCCCATTTGTGCACAATGTGGTGAGTAGAAATAGTGAATGAAAACAAGCTGTCCTCAGTCCTGTTTGTGATGTTAAACTCTCAGTATCTGTGTTACAGTAGTTTTATCTTAAAGTACCTCTGTGATGTGGAGCAGGTTCTTTTGAATCTGCTGTGAATACCCTCCTTGAGAATTGATCTTCCTTGATCAGTATATATGCCTCTAACCCCTAGAGGTTTGCAAGCCTGGATCATGGCTTGTCTTCTTTGGAAAAATTTGTCTCACTTCCTTTTAGGTTTGAAAAATCTGACTGTTTCTGTAGATTGACCACGTGGAGCATTGTTTGTAACAGCAGCACAACTAAAAAGCTCTGACTGCTAGCAAGGCACCAATAAATACTGCTATTTTAGGAATTATATAATTTCTGATCAATTCAATATCAATTAAAGCATCAATATATTATTCACCTTGCATGGGATTGTAATGTAATATGCATCTCTTTTTATTTATGTGGGCTTGAGGGCTGATGCTTTGAAATTAGAAGAGAAGGACTCCTGGTGACAAAACTGCTCACAGTGTGAGGCAGTGTCGTCACCCTTTCTGTCTCCCTTCTGTCACCATGCAGTGAAGTACTAAAAACGTGCTCTGTCTTATGGTTCATATCTGTGTGTTGCATTTATCTTAATCTGGAGTATGTTTTTAGAGGAAAAACATTGCTATCAGCAACCATAATACTATATTGAGACCCCAGGTTTTCCAAACGAAGACCATTAGAGCTGTTTGATGCTTAATCAAGCATTGGGGACTATAAACCAGCAGCATCTTTGTTAGAGGAGCTCGTGAGGGATGGGAGCAAGGTAGCTCTGTTGCAGTGCCCCACAGCCAGTAATGCCCCCACCACCTCTCACTGCCCAGCTCAGCTGCTTTTATGGTGGGACAGAACTAGCAGCGGTTTTAAACTTAACTCTTTAAGGTTTCATTGCTGGTCTTTGACTTCAGTTTTGACATTTGAAATTTTTGCCAGAGCAAGACCAGTATATTGTCTTATTATCTCAGTACAGGGACAAGAGATTTGACTGAAAACAGATAATAATTAATTTAACCTAATGAAGGTGTGAAGGTGGGTTGCAGAATGCAGCAATAATGCAAACATCTTTGCTTGCATTATTTTTACCTAGATTTATGGTTAAGCACAGGCATTTAGTTGAAGTGCTGTTCTTACATAAACACGCATTCTATTTTTTAAAAATTGTATTTCTACACAGTTTTCTTATGGTTGCTTGCCTTTTTATTTTAAACAGGAAAAACCAAATGCATGATGAAGTCTTCTGACTGTGTTATAAAACATGCTGGTGTGTACAGTACTGGACTAGCTATGGTGGTATGTATACAAAATTGCAGCCTTCTTTGCACTATGAGGATATTCTGTGCAAATCTTCCTGGAAAAATGATAAAACAGATTTATGGAACAATGGCATGCACCATGCCAAGTTTGGTTTTTCCCTTGCTTTTCTGTAACAAACTGATTTTTGCCTTATACTGAAACACCCAAATTTTTAAGTTTTAGATTCAGCTCCTGCAAACTCCAGCACATGTCCTGGATGCTAATGGATCTGTGTTGGTGGCAGGCCCTAAGCACATGCATGAAGAGCACTGGACCCTTACATGCACCACAGAAAATTCTCAGCCTTCATTAAAATGTAGGATTATTCTGCAGAAACCTGCAGAGTTTTGTCGCTGTTGTCTTAGTACTGCAGAGACCATCAGTAACACCGAGAGGAATCTGTTCCACTAGAGGGGAATTTTAATGAACAAAACCCCTCTTTTGGGCTCTTAATTAGAGATAATCATAGCTTCATGTCTTTGAAGTTTTGTTCTTTTCCAGTGTCTGCATTCTGGAAAGCAAGGTGTGACCTGTCACAGCCTCTGGATTAAATGGTCTAAACCTCTATCCTGTTGCTGCCTGCAGCTGGCCATCAGCTGTTCCCAGTAACACAGCCAGCCTTTACATGCTGGTGTTCCTGAACTTACCCCATGCATTCACTGATGCAGGAGTGAAAACATCAACACTTAAATTTGGATTCCTCATTGTTTTCTTAGCTTTGTGTGCATGTAATGCACATAGTAATTAGTTACCTATGGGCTAAGAGGGCTTCTTAAATGCTACAGTTAAGGATAGCTGAAGCAGAGATCTTATAATTTAATCAAAATAAATGTAGTGCTCTAATCTAGTAGAGTTGAAAATCCAAGTGAGTGATTTCAGCTCTAAGAGTCTAGAGGCATTTTTCAGGTCTTTGAAATATCATGTTTGCCAGAACATTGTTATCATTTATGGATCCCAGGTTTCAACTGGAAGACACAATTTTCCATGTGCAAAGTGTGTGGTAAGAAATGTAAAAACCAGGATTGAGACAGGTAACCAAATTATTTTGCAGAAATGAATAACAAACAAACATGAACTGTGGAGCAGCTTGGTTGGAACACAGGTTTGATTCAATACTCTTCACTCAGCTAAAGCAAGCCCATTGAGAGAATGGATACTAGGATAGATTGAGGATTATGGGATAAGTCTCTCTTGGTATTGTAGAAGTCCTGAGATGATATCTTGCTGTGATTGCAGGGTGCAATCTGTGATTTCTGTGAAGCCTGGGTGTGCCACGGGAGGAAGTGTCTCAGCACCCACGCGTGTATGTGCCCTCTGGCAGACGCAGAATGCGTTGAGTGTGAAAGAAGTGTCTGGGACCATGGTAGGTTGCTCACATTTAAAAATAAGTACATATAAATGACACTTCTTTCCTTGCATTTCTTAAGTGAGTGTACCTGTATTCTTAACATAGCCTTTTTAGTCTTCACTGAATTAGTCCTTGCAGTATGTTTGTTCAAAGCGAAGATTCTCCCCTTTTAAAAATAGTTATTTTACAGTGAGGAAAGTAAATGACCTGCTCAAGAACATACGGTGCTCAATTCAGGGATGATTATGTAATCTAAATTACAATGTTTCTATCAGCTTAATTATTCACATAATTAAGCACTGCATCAAATTGCCAACAGTTTTCTGCCATTCTTATTCCATTCTTCTGCACTAGCACAGGTATTTGGATTCCCAGTTGCTTAGGAAACCATGCTGATGTCCTTTGGTGAATCTTTTAAAATGTTTATTTCATGTGTGTATCAGAGCTGAGTGGAGAAGACTGGATGAGAGTGTGATCTGATTTGAGAAAAACAGTTAGTGCTACAGTCAAATTAAAATGAAGAAAAGTACTAGAAATAATACTTGCTTTATAGTTATGCTGTCTTATATTGTAGCATAGAAGGTATTTTTCAGTGTAAAAATGGATGGCAGTGTCTAATTTACGACCTTGAAGCATTTGTCACAGAGGGTAGAACTGGTCTTCAAGTCAAAACTACTGCCTAAACTGTTTGCAGAGCAGGATTTGATGCCTCTGCCCATTGTTGATTATTTTGCCTTGATAAATCTTTCAGGAGGCAGAATATTCGCCTGCTCTTTTTGCCATGATTTCCTCTGTGAAGATGATCAGTTTGAACATCAAGCCAGCTGCCAAGTTCTGGAAGCAGAGACATTTAAATGTAAGTTAGTTATTCATAATCCCTTTCACCACAGCCGAGCAGACGCTCTACTTGTTTCCTTTGTGCTCCAGAATACTCTCCCATCACCTTTCCCAAGCAGATTTTGCCACCCCTGGAGGGAAGGGCCTGTTTCCTGTACACTGGTTTTTGGTATCCAGTTGTCCAGACTAGCACTTTTTTTCTTTTTCATGGCCCTTTTTCCATTCCAGAGCATATCTGGCAGTTGTTTTCCTGCCAGGCTCTTACAGGCCTCCCATGTGAAGCCGCCCTTGCAGGAGCCAGCATTCTCCAAAGTTGCACTGTTGGCAGTAGCAGGACTGCAACAAAACAACTGGAACTGCTGATGCTGCTTTTTCACTCCACCAAGCTCTGCAGGCAGAAGGAGCTGTTTTCCACTCTTCTGACCCAGTGATGAACTAGTTCTGGATACCTGTTCCTCCTGGAAGAGAGCTGCCCTAAACAATGCTACCTGTCTAAGTCTGGCTCAGCCTTCCCAGGTTGCTGTGGAAGGCCTGTGTGCTGGTGAAAGGTTAGCAGCTGCTCAAGTCCTGAGGAAGCTGTGACTCAGCAGTCATCATCTGATTCAGTGAGACAGGGTGGGCACAGAAGGAAGTGACAAAAATAGTCCCAGAGCACGATTTCAGTGTTCATTTCCTCACTGACCAGTTGACTGTGGACATGCCTGTTGGTAGTGTATCAAATGCTGATACATGTTCACTCTTTGGGGGTAAAGAACACTTTATGTCCTTTTGAACTTTGATTAATTGTGTGGATAAAACTGCTGTTTGTAAGGAGACATGATGGCTATGCCTGACATTGCTCATTACTCATCTCTGGCTGAAACAGGGTATCTTCAAGGGAAGTTAAAAAAAAAGAACAATAAAACAAAACAAGCCAAAACTATGCATATTTGAAATAACAAAATTTTTCTAGCAGCATTTCTTGCCTATCCATTAAATATGATTTGATTTGTCACAAGACAAGCATTTGTTTGTCCTTCCCAAAACTTGCATGCATGTATCTTGACTATTGCAACATTTTCAATTCTTATTGTAGAAATTGCAGGTGGTCTTTATCATAAGGCTGTTTTCTTTTGAACTGACTAATCTCTTGTCCTAATTGATTTCTTCTGGTCCAGAATATTTGTGATGTTAATATTTTAATCAATATCTTTAGACATCTCTTATCTTCTTTTCACCTTCCATGCTTTTGTTCCTAGACAGCTATTTTTTAAGTCTTGCATAGCTTCTCTTGATGTATTCTGCCAGAATTCCCTTGATATATTTTGCCAGAATACATTTTCTTCCTGCATAGCAATATTGAGGCAGCAACAGCTGTTCCATAAGAGTGTTTCTTCAATGATTGTTGGAAGCTCTCAATTCACAGATGTGGCATCACATCCTAAATAGAGAGAGAGTTTTTTTGAGGGTTTTCACTGTGTTTTGGGGCACAGAGCAGACTTGATAGAGACAAGATTTTTGTCAGTGAGGTAACAAGATTATAAAACCTGTACTTTTAAAGAAGACCTGAACTTCAAATGTGGTCATGCAATTGTAGTATAAATCCATTTTAGCTGTGAAAAAGGTGCTGTTGCTTTCCATCACTATCTGAGAGAGGTTTTTGAAGTGCAGGTACTCAAAAAATGATGAATTCAGCATCAGCATTTCCAGTTCCATCTTTAAACACGCCATAGCTCTAAATCCCACATCTGTCCTGCTCATGTGGAGAACTCATGATACTTATTACTTCAGATTGAAAAACTGCTGTCACAGAGTTTAGACAAGGAGGAAAGGAATGAGTACTTGCACAGAAACTGGTAATGTACGTGTTACTGCTTCTCGAGGAGTAACTATTCACCAAACTTCATGTTGCACCAATTCCTCAGGGTTTGCCTTTACTGTACTCCCTCTAGTGGAATAATAAAAACAGTTTGAAGCTCAAGACAAGTTAAATTTTGGTCACTGATTCTGCTCTTTACAGCTTGTGTGTCAGCTCCAGTTCTTTAACACAGACTCTTTTATGAAGTTTTGTGCAGTCAAGTACATTTCCAGAGGATATGACAGAAAATATAGAATGTAACAACTTTTCTTTGTTTTGAAGTTTGCAGGCTTAAAGTGTTCTTACATCTCTAGCACTCCTTCATCAGAATGCTGTGAGAAAAGCAAAAGCAAGATGAGACCTTAACCCCAAATAGGTTCTGGAACTTCAGGTTTTAAAAGTTTAGAAGCTCAAGAAATAGTTAAATGCTTTTCTCCTCTTTAAATTTCTTTTTTTTGTGTCAAAGTGAGGTTTAGAGTTAAAAAAAAACCTAGTAAAATGGTGCTGTGGGGTAAAATGATTGATTTACATTGCCAGAGTACAGTTGTGTCAGGGAATTAAAAAAAAATGCCTCAATTATGGTATTGCATACTTTTACAAGGTTTTAAAAACATGACAGGTCTGCAGTTTCCAAGTCCTGAATTTGTCATACTGCTTTTCTCCAACAGGTGTCTCCTGTAACAGGCTGGGGCAGCATTCCTGCCTTCGTTGCAAGGTAAAGAGAAAAGACAGTTGTGAGGAGCTGATTCTCCTAGGCCTCCAAGGCTGGTATCAGGCCTTGCCACATCTTCCTTTCCATGATTAAAAGGAAATTCATATTTTTGTATTAGTTTCTGTAGCCTGGGGTCAAACCTGTGGGGGACAAAAGGTCTTTTATGTGTGCTTGCCTGTTCACCACAAGACAGTGTGAGGTGATCTTCACCCAGCCCTCTTAGTTTAAGTTGGGCCTGCAGCATGTTGGGGCTTTAAAAAAAACCCAAGACAACAAAATAAACCCTTGGTCATTAACAGAATCCAAGGCTTTGGAAAATGCTTTGAACCAGTGTGGAACTGCAACAATCAGAAAAGTTGTTATTTTAAACAGTTAGGTGATTATCTGACTAGAAATTGCTGCATCCAAAGGAATAATCTCCACAGCTAATCCAGTTGTCCATATGAACAGGCTGATTTGTTGACATTGGGCTTATGGTTTTACACACTCAGAAGTAATTTTGTATAAAAAGCTCCACCTGCTTCATCATCAGCATTGCCCAGATTTCTCCAGGTGCTGGTTCATTGCCTGCTCTTACTCTTCTTACCTTCCATATGTTTTCCGTGTACTCTCCCATGGCATCAATGACCTATTCCAAATAGTTCCTTTTTCCAGATATTTTCACTGCACCCTGGTGCTTAGCGTGTGAACTTCCCATCTCTAATTCTTTCCTTCAGGCTCCTGCATAGTTTGTTCTGGCATACATCTCATTATGTTTATTTAAGCTTGTCAACACAAACCCAAGCTTGCCAGGCTCCTTGTGGGCAGCACTGCAATCCAGCCCTGGATTATGTTACTTTCTCTGCATGTTTATTGGCACTTTTATTCAGCCTCTTCCCCAGAAACCCTGGAACCACGTTGAGCACAGAGTGGTTCCTCTGTGCACAGACCCCATGTCCACTGCAAGAGAGACCTCATTAAATTTTAATCCCAGCCAGAGAACCCTGCTGCTGTTAGACACATTTTTGCTTGCTTGTTGTTGAAGAATGTGCTTCTGTGATTAAAATACTTGGCCTTTGTACTCTCCCTTCAACACACAGGCTTGTTTTTGTGATGATCATGTGCGAAGTAAGGTTTTCAAGCAGGAAAAAGGGAAAAAGCCTCCTTGCCCTAAATGTGGCCATGAAACTCAGCAGACAAAGGATCTGAGCATGTCAAGTAAGCCAGTTTCTCTAGCTAACAAGCCATAAAAATGCCATTAGTGATTAATGTCTACCTAGGAGCCCTGAGTAAAGTCTGGTTACATTCAATTGTTTTGCACAGTTTTGCTTCATTTGTTTTGAGAAAAACTTTTTGTTTCTGAGTTCTGGAATTGAGCAGTCTCATTCTTAACAATTAATTAATTCCAAGAAAGTGAAAGCTTTTGTCTAGTTTGAGATTTTAGTTGTGGAATAATGAAAAATAATGCCATTTAAACTACTCTTCAAGTAGTGAAAAAGATAGAAATGAAATGTTGGATTGGTGGGAGTATGATGATTTTTCTTTGGCTGCAGCACGTTCTTTGAAGTTTGGCCGACAGACTGGAGGAGAAGATGCAGATGGAGCTTCTGGTTATGATGCTTACTGGAAAAACCTTTCCTCCAGCAAAACTGGGGATGCAGGTGACCGTGAGGATGAATATGATGAGTATGAAGCAGAAGATGATGATGAAGATGACAATGATGAGCGAGGGAAGGATTCAGATTCTGAGGCCACGGATGTATTTAGCAATTTGAATTTAGGAAGGACCTATGCGAGTGGGTATGCACATTATGAGGAATCAGATGATTAAGCTTAGTGTGCTGGCTTTGGAAGGAGCCAAGCAATGCTTCACTGAGTTGTGTACATGCTGGTAGGATAGCTCTATCGGGTACTTAGGTATCAGAGTTAGAGAGCAAAGAGTGTGGGACTTCTGCAGTAACTCCAAAGGACATTTTTCCTGTAGATGAACTGATTATGTGTTTGGGATTGGGGGAGAAAATCAGGGTATTTTTATTCCCCTAAGCAACAGAATGGTTTTGTTCTTGAGTTACTGAGTATAATGGTTCAATACCATTTTCTCCTATCAACACAGGAATGTGGGAAAGCTGTAGCTGTTGCTTCCGTTTGCTCATCAGAAATGAAGTTATTTTTTACAATAATTTTGTTAACTGATTTCATACATTATGCAGTGGTGGGCTGGTGACTGCATTTTCTTTGGTCTGCACAATAAAAATCAACTGCATCTAATGAACTGTCATAATTATTGATCTCCCTTGAATAGCTGGAAAGCAGATTGTGTACAAAGTGTCAATTGACACTTAAATTGCTTCCTTGTTTATGTCAGTATGGCAGATCAATGTAGTTTTTTGTGTATTTGCACATCACCTTTTCAGTATTTTTATTAATAGATATTAATTGGTGAGGCTATTATAGTCACTATAAGAGCACCCCAGATAATCAAAACTTTTATGGAAATAAAATGTTGGTATCCTCTCTGCCACAAAAATATGTAAGGCAGCTTGCCATTACATGAAAAGGAGACTGGTTTCTTCTGTATCTAGCCTTCATCTCTTTTCCTTGCATATGATAAAAAAAAAAAATTAGATGGGAAACAACGCTGTATGTGAACTGGGAAGGTGAGAAAACATGGGGAGTTCAAAATGCTGGGTCCAAATACTGTTCTGTGCAAGCCTGCCAGTACAAGGCAAACAATCAGCACTTCTGAGCTGAGAAGGTGACACCTACAGAAGTGTTTGCAGTGGTTCTGATTTGAAAGTGAACATGTTAATTACCCGTCTACAGATCTAAGTGATGGCATTTAATTTCCCTCTGTAGGGGAATGTTTTACAGCAGACAGATCATGATACAAGGGCCACCAACCTGAAGTGTTTCTCAGGCTTTCTAAATGCCATGCCTTAATGGAAGAGAGCCCTTTTTGTTATCTGTCAAATACCTGAACTGATTATACCATTACTTGCTTTTGTGGTGTTTCTCTACTCTTTCTAAAAAGCTAAAGGTCATGTGTTAGCAGAGCATACCCTACTGAGAATAATTTTTAATGATAAGGTTGCCAAATGAACATTTTGTATCAAAACAGGATTGGAAAACCTGGTCTTGATACTTTCTTCCTAAATACATCTCCTACCAAATGCATGAAAGACAAGAGCTGGGGCCCACCCAGAACAAAAGCAAACTGCCAGAGAGCACAACTTGGTTATGGCAGCTGAGGGAGAAACTGTGTAGGAGAGAGGGGCACAACTGATAAGTGCATGCCTTCAGAACTGGAGAGGAAACAAGTCAATGCACTGTCTGAAAGCAAATCCCCTTCAAACATTGAAACATCCAATATCATGTGCAACAGCCTATTTTAAATGATGTACCTGAGAGATGATTAGTCTTTGTCATAACCAAACTTTAAGTGATGGAAGCGGGACACCTGCCAGTTCAACACTGATTATTTATTTGTGAACTTGGCATGTGTGAGAGAATTTCTGCTCAACTTCATGTGGTCCAAAAACTTCCACAATGAGTCCATCTGTGGCTGGTCAATTCCAGCAACAATGCCAGGTTTTAAATCTTGGCTGGTGTTTTAAATACAAAACACTTATACATCAGTCCCAAGTCTGATACAGAACTGAGGAAAATACATGTGCTTCTCCATATATGTAAAATTATGGCTGCTTGTGTGTCATTTATTAATACACAAAACCCTTCTTTAAGGTTCTTGGCTATTGAATTAGGTTTTTCCCCTCTGAAATCTGGTGCTGTCACTGGCTGTGCCAAAGGCTGCTGACATAACAGAATTAATAATCATAATCAGGATAAAGAATTCATTTTCTCATTGAAGTGCCCTTGCACTGATCCTTGCTAGATCAATACTCCAAAGCTAATGTGTGTTCCTATGGCACACTGGAAGTGAGGGTCACAGCAGTGCCTACAGCAGATGCTCAGGGTACCTGCTGTAATTTAGCAAGGTCACTACTCAGTGGACATTTATTTGCTTTTCTTTTGTGCTGCTGTTCAGACCACTGAAAATGCCTGTGCTGTCAGCCTGTCTAGAAATTGGGATCAGGAATTAGTCCTGCAGTGCCTGGCCTTCTAGGGGTCAAAACAGGCAAGTTTAAGCTGCTTTAAAGTAATCTGGTGGATTCAGGCTGGAACAGACAAACATGTCAATCTGTGGCAACACAGGCCAGATAGGATGTGATGTGTTGTGTTTTCTCTGCTTAAAAGCAGGTGCTCTGTTTGGGATAGGCTTGCTTTCAGAAAGTGCATAATTTTGGTTATCTTAAGATAAATGGCAGGAACAGGATGGAACAGAAAATGAACACGTATTCTGACTTTGTTGAAAAGCAGGTCAGGTACAAAATCATATTGGCTCCATTTTTCTTCATTGGTATACATTTCCTTTAAAAATACTGTCCCTGGTTAAAGGTAGTTCTGATTTGAGAGTGGGACAGTTCTAACATGTAACCAGTAATACCCATGAGTTATGTGTTGTACTTCAGGAAGCAAAGACCTTGATAAAATCTTACATTTCAGGTTTTTTAACCTGTGATGACCATTTAAACAAAGCTTAAGTAGGGCAGAAATTAAAGTCACAGCAACATTTATTGTGCCTACAGAACCTGAAAAAAAAAAGTCATCTCTGTAAGCTCTTATCTTGCATCTGTTTATTGTGGTGACAGCATCAGCTCATTATGAATTCATTGGGTGTTCCTGTAGATTTAATGCATTTTCCTTTAAACTGAGGTGTAATTTAGCACCTGTGACTAGGAGTCTTTTGATCAATCCAGTATTGCTAGTTTTCTTTCCAGAAAATGAATGGGAAGATCATTATAATGTACTGAGCAGCAAAATGTAGTAGCAGGCATGTCACATAAAGCTAGAGGACAAACTTAGAAGTGCTCAGAATGCTCTTTCTTTAGGCAGAAAGGTATTACTGTGTCTTGAAAGATAATACCTGCATCTGTCCAGGTCCTGATTCTGATTTCCAGAGGAGCCAATGGCAAAGTTCTCATTTATCCAAGTGGAAACAATTCAATAATCTTCAGTATCTACAGTTTATCTTAAATGTCAGGGGGTGTTATGAAGCACAACATGAGCATAAGCAGAAGTGGGGAAGATGAAGCAAAGCTTTTAACATGAGGTTAATATGTTAACCATGAGCATGAAAACATTAGTTCTAAATTTCAACAGTTTCACTGGAAAGTGCTCTCAAGACTGAAAGATGAAGCTGCTTAAACAGGAAAAGAACTGATTCTACAAGATGCAGAAATGTAATTACTCATTTCCTGAAAGTCTTTATGTAATTAATAAATATTTTCTATAAGCTAAAAGCACTTAGGACATTGACAAATTTTATCATCTCTTTTTTTAGGTTCATAAATAGAAAACACAGTAGTTGACAAAATCACAGCGTGGACTGTCCAGTTGGCAGCAGCCTTCTGCAGCTTGGACTCTCCATCTCCTACCCATGAAGCTCCAGACTAAACATATTTTATGACACTCCTTTATTAAGACCATGTGTGTTGTAATTGCTACTACACATGGGAAATTTGAAGCAAAGCCTAGTTTTTAGCTTCTACAAGCAGGATAGACAAAAATCAGCATAACAAAGTCAGAGATGTGAAGAATAATCCATAGAAAAGCCACTAGTTTCCCTTTGCTAAACAAACAGTAGGTTCACAAGCCTGTACTTCAATATGGAAGGGGGAAAAAATAAATTGCATTTCTGTGTCTCACCAAATTAAACTACTACAGATAAGAACATTTGCTGAGAAACAAGTGCAAAGCATAAGGAAGCCTATTGTAGCTATCCCAACTCCTACTATTTTCTAACACTAAAGTATGCTAAAGTGCTTGTTGCATTCTTTTAAACCTCACTTCTGCAGCCTGTGATTCTCCCACAGTGTTTCCTGATCTTAAATGTAATTCGAAATTCACTTTGGTTTCCTTCTGAAATGAGAAATACTCATGCCTCAGGGCCCAAGGAATGTTTTCACTTCATCTTGATGTTACATCACATCTATTGTAGATTTTCACATTACAAAAACACTAATTAAAAAGAAGAATTATTAGAGTGTAAAAATGCCAATTCCCCCACAATTTCCTTAACAGGTAATACAAGTATTTTACTGCTATAGTTGCCTGTTGCTGTTCCTATTGTTTTATTTTTGGCCTAGAGCAAGAAGCTGATTATTTTGAAAGTGAATCCCTGCTAGTCAGGGACATAAACCCTTGGGGTGCCTCCTGTCTGATTTAAATTCAGCACCTTATTTTGATGGCAGAGACAAGGATGAGCCCCTCTGAGATTTTCCCACCAACAGGAGAGGTGTGCAAAGACTTCACCCTGGATGTCAACACCAATTCACAGGGTGAGCCAGCTCAAGGTGGTAACAACTGAATCCTGACCTTTCACTAGCATGCTTTGGCAGCCTGCAGAAACCTAAATGCATCCAGCCTGGAAAAATAACTACTGCAAAGCTGCATCCCATGAGAAGGTATTTGCACTCTGCTTTCTTCCTCAGGAATAACAGAATATGTCCACAAGCTTGTACAGAACTCATTATTACCATTTTTACATTATTAAAAAAATAATCAATTGAGCACAGATTTAAGCAAGAAAATTATGTAGGAAGTTCAATAAAGATGTTTCCCTATCTAAGCTGAACAGCAAAGCTGCACTGAGTGCTTTGAAGGAAGGGTATGCAGGGGGCAACAGCATATGCTCACAGTTGGCTTTTTCAGCATCTCTGTCTTAAGTGTGGCAGTGTAGACCAAGAAAGCATTATACAGAGCTCAACCTTGGGGCTTTTGTTTGCCAAAGTATTCACAGTTCCTGTGGAGCACTGTGCAATTCCTTACCAGGAATTTAGCAGATACAACCAATGCTGCCAGATTTGGAACCCTAAAACAATTCAGAAGTTAGATAATAAATTGCATTCCTTCCACATTCTCCACACTTTCTTGATGTTACATGCATTTCAAAGATCCCCTCTTGACATTTACCTGATAGTACTGCACAAGAACACTGCTGTGATCTACTGTCAAAAGCATTTCCGAGCAGACAGGGCCAACATAAAACATATCATATTCCATCTAAGCATAGATGCACCTTCAGAAAAATACTGCTCTTCTGTTCAACAATTCCCAAAGTCATCAGCAAATCAACAGCTTAAGAAGCCTTTCCTGGAAGCAACATTGCTGACCTTGGTTTAAGTCAGTAGGTTTTAGTCAACTGAGGGCAGACCTGTGCCCAGCATCCTACTGGTGCTGGAGCATGGATTCCAACCATTCCCTGGGCTCTGTCAGAACCGCTGCACCCTGTGTAGCCACCCCTGCAAGCACCAGAGCTCACTCCCAAAGGAAACCACTCACTGCCACAAGTTTCCTCCTCCTCTGCTTGCCACCACCTGCACCCAACCATCACATTTCCCCTGCGGAGAAACCCAGGCTGTTACTCACCTGTGGGCAAAGCAGCTCCAGGCCAGCCAAAGCTCCCTGACACCCCACAGCTCGCTCACTACCTGCTTCCCTTGTTATCACCTCTCTCCCACCTGCACCCCTCCGGCAGGGCCCATCTGACTCTGTGTGGGGCAGGTGTGCATGGCTTCTCTCCTCAGCTGGCCTCCAGCATTCCCCACACATGGCAATTCCTGCAGCCCTGGACTGTTGCTGTTGGATGAGCTGTTATGGCTGCTCTGCACATTTGCAGATGCTACACGATCAAATACTAAATCCTGCTGTGCTTTCCTTCTTCTTCAGAAGATAAAATGTTGCAGCATAAAGTATAAATAACATTTATCCTATTTAAGATGTGACAGATCTCCTATGCTATGCTATTTTATTATATCTAAAATGAATTTGCAGATGATGATATATATTTGCTGCTGACCCTGAATGTTTTATCTTAAAATGTCTTTCTACAATGCCTTCATAATATATTAATATGACTATCTCAGCTTCTAGAAAACTAAAATATTACCTCATGGTCTTTTATGTGCTCTAATTTTTTCTTGGATATTAAAAAAAATATATTACAGCTATATCAGATAATTAACATTGAAAATGAGCCAGAGTCTCTAAAGTACCATTAAAAAATATCTGAAAGTCTTTGTCCTTTTGGAGATGTTTGGTTCTCAGATAATAACTTGCTTCCAGGTTTATACAGAAAGTTAAGAGGTCTTCCCACTTGCTCCATGGCTGCTCTCATAAGCTGCAGCCCAGCAGGAGAGTGTGCCCTGGGGTGACAGCCATTGCTGCAGCTGACAGAGAATTAGTGTCAGCCCAAGCAGTGATCTGACCCGTGAAGTTGCAGGACACGGTGTTTTGTTTCCAACTAAGCTCGGGTTCTCTGGTCAGATGCCCTAAGGTGAGAACAAAGGCCAAAAGACCTGTCATGTTCTTTACCAGACTAAGTCTAGAAACTGCATTTTGTCCTAATACATGGAATATTGCCAAACTACATTACTAATAAACCCAAGGGTTGTTTTTCCTGTACTTGTCACTTGTAGTCCTTCAGCTCCCCAGGTGCTCTGTGGGTTGTGGTCTTTTGCTCAGGATAATTTCAGCACTTTTCTCTCCTGCCAAAGCCCCACAGTTGCCCACTCACCTTTAGGTTCAACTGAACTGCAGGAGTTGATGTCTAGTCCAGTAAGCCATGACTGTGTTAGGATGGGCTGGGTGCCAGTGGAATGCAGCCTGTGGACTGTCCTTGGACACCTTCCCACTTGTTCTGAGCCTGTGGGACCTAAGAGGGTCCTTTCAGACACATTTGCAACTGTGGCAGGGTCTGCACCATTGTGTTGCCCTTCTCCCAATATTAATGTTCCTTCTGTCACTAATATTGACCATTTGATGTGTGCGATTAAGCCTTGGAAGGTGCTTTTGCAGTGTGGTAAGTGATGGAGAGCCCAAGTACAACTCACTTCTATTTACCCAGAACTGGCAGCTGAGAACAGCAGGAGGCAATTCTTGTCTCAGCAATCTCAGCCCAGCACCACTTGCTGCTTTCCAGGGAGCCATTTCTGCCTAAAGAATGAAGTCTAATCAAGGACCAAGGCAAAGAGCACAAGATCCAGCTGCTTGCAGAGTTTGTGCTCCCTCGAGTAATGCCTCTGCTCAGAGCCTTGCAAACCCAAGCTAACAGCACACAGCATTTCATTCTGAAGCTGAACAAAAAGACCAGCACAGAAAGCTGTTTGTGTGCTTTGGTTTTCTGCAGACAACAGGAATCTCCAATATTTGAGATTCAAAATCAATGAATACACATATAACATTAGTGGCTGTAGTTTTAAAAGCCCTCACGGAAGACTCAGCTCAAATTGCTTAAGTGCAGGAAATCAGCAAACAATAATTTCCTGTCATTTAAATTACAAGAGTTGTGCAATTGATCTTGGGAAAGTTAGGAATGTGCTGAGATAACAATTATCCACTTGCAATCACGGAATCACCAAATTAATTAGGTTGGAAAAGACCTCTGGGATCATCAAGTCCAACCTTTGACCTTGTCAACCAGACCATGGCACTGAGTGAGTTGTTTGAATGTGTGAGTGGTGATTGCACCACCTCCCTGGGCAGCCCGTTCCAATGTTTAACAACACTTTCTGTGAAGAAATTCTTCCTGATGTCCAACCTGAACTATTCCTGGCACAGCTTGAGGCTATTTCTTCTTGTCCTGTTGCCTGGGAGAAGAGACTGACCCCCATCTGGCCACAACCTCCTGTGAGGGAGTTTTAGAGAGCGATAAGGTCCCCCCTGAGCCCCCTTTTCTCCAAGAGAAACACCCTCAGCTCCCTCAGCTGCCTCTCACAGCGCTTGTGCTCACTCAGACCCTTCCCAGCTCCACTGCCCTTCTCTGGACACACTGCAGCACCTCAGTGTTTTTGTTGTAGTGAGGGGCTCTGAGCTGGACACAGCACTCGAGGTGTGGCCTCACCAGTGCTGAGTGCAGGGGGACAATCCCTGCCCTGCTCCTGCTGGCCACATTATTGCTGATCCAGGCCAGGATGCCACTGGCCTTCTTGGCCACCTGGGCACAGCTGGGATCATGTTCAGCTGGCTGCAGACCAATTGTTACTATATGAACAATCAAACATTTTACCTTGCTTCTAAGAGCCCAATCTGAAAATAGTTTTTCCAAACTCAGCTTTCACATATCCTGAGACCTCTGTTGCCATCTTAACTGGAAATTTATGGAACGCTGGATCAACTGTTTGCTGATACAGTCGCACTCTGCAGGGAAGAGGAAACCAATATCATGCATGACTGACTGAAGGAATACCTTTTAGAGGTGTGGAAGATGAAGTAGAAGTGCATGAGGTGGAACTCCCAGGTCTACTGTATACTGCAGCATATTCTGAGGTGTTGGAATTGCGTGCTGCCAGTTCAGATTGTTCCTGAGATCTGGTTGCATCAGACACCGTCATCACCATTCTTATTTCTGCCATGGAAAGGGAAGTCTGTAATTTCACTCTTGCATTTTAATAGCCACCATGAAATATTTCATCATGGCTGAAATGGTGAAAGTTGTTTCTCCATCTGTGCCTGTAAGCCACAAAAGCACTAGTTTTTCATATGAATAAATCTGAGTTCTATAACACTTTGAAGATCCAGAAAGTTTGTAAAATTCTCTGCTTTTACTAATGTCACTACTCCAAATATTTGGATTCCAGATTTATCCCATTGTGTCTTTATTAGTATAAGAGTAGCTTTTGACCAGATGGTCTTAATTTTGTGCTTCTAAATATTACAGAACTTGCACTGTCAGGAGAAAAGGTCCTTCTGTCACTTGTCCTTTTTACACAGAGAACACTCAGTTATGTGATACATAAACTACATCACTGGCCAGCTGAAAGAACTAACACAGTATTTATCTGGTTTCAGATCCATCCAGCTGATGATATGATAGCTCAGGTATTAAATTGCCTTTGTGATTTCAATTACCTACTTTTATATGCCTGGAAAGTAAAGTTATCAGCATAAAACTAATAAAGCAGGGAATTCTATAAAAGTGGCAAGTGAGTTACTGCAATTGCTTTAGGCAGTGTAACCTACTTCTGCATAGTCACAGATGGGGAAGGTTTACTTGTTGCCTAAAATTTATGTGCGCAGAAAGAAAAGCAAGACACAAAAGCAATCCTGTTTCCTCTATAAATTCATCTTTTCCTTCTCCCCATTGCTGTCCTGTCCCCCATCCTCCACCTCCCCAGCAGCCAAAAAATCAAATTTATTGCTTTTAAAGGCGAGGGATGAAATGGGACTATACTGTAAAGTGAAGGAGAAGGTAAGGTGAAGGAGGAGGTTATTAACTAAAATTATATCACAGCTTAGGGGATAAGAGTAACTGTCTAAAGATGTAATGAATTTCAGAAACCCCAAATGCAGCTGTTTTAAATTATATTTTTTATATTTGATTGATCAGGCAAATGTGTTACTTTAGAGATAAGGCAAAAGTTATCATGCTGAGAGATGGTTTCTGGTCACACTGTCATCTGGTTAAAAAGATGCAGCACCCAAGGGCTCTGCTTGTTTATTAAAAGCATCTGTTTTATTTCCAGAAGAAAAATTTAAAATCATTGCTTCAAAAAGAGTGTGACAGAGCTGGAAAGACAGATTTAGTTAAAGTCTGTGACATTACAGGGACCCTGACCCTTCTCCATCCTGCATATGATTGTCAGCCACACCAGAGGCCTGACAATTTCAGCTTAACTCCTGTACTGCCCAAGAGGTACTAACTGGAGTATGTCAGCGTGTGGTTCACATATGTGGGTTTAACTTCTGCTGAGGATCCTGATGTCTCTGTGAAAGGGGTAAAAGCCAGCCCGAAGCAGTGGAGGAGCCCCAGCTCCCTGAGCCAAGGTGCCTCAGCAGGATGCAGCACCTGAGCCGGGTGGGTTGAAGCTCGTCTGGGTGTGTTTGAGATGGGCCCGCTGCCCCAAAGCAGAGCTGTGGACAGCGGGGGTGACAGCATCTCTAACACCAGGCCTGATGCTGCAAGTCTGATGCTGTGTCTCCCTGACCAATTTACAGCAGAGGCTGAAGCCCCCCTAGAGCAGCTGCTGCTTGGAAGGATGTGTTTGCTGCACCCTGGGAGCTGCAGTCCCGCGGTGCAGGGCCCAATGCACGTGCTCCAGGAGGCCATTGCACAGGAGAGGGATTGGAAGCAGCAGAGCTGCCGCAACTCTAGCATGGGGGTCACCAGGGAAATCCCAGGCTGGGGCACACTAACCTGCATAAACTGCTTCCTGGGCTTGGACAAGGCCCCTCACCAAGAAAAAATCCCTGCTCAGGCCTTATCTCTGTGGTGCCAAGTAATAAGAGGCAACAGGGAAAAAGGGATGGACAGGATGTTCTACCTCAACACTAGAAAAACTTCTTTACTGAGCACTGAGCACTGGAATAGACTGCCCAGAGAGGGTGTGGAGTCTCCCTCACTGGAGATATTTAAGAACTGTCTGGACACAATCCTGTGCCGTGTGCTCTGAGATGACCCTGCTTGAGCAGGGAGGTGGGAGCAGATGACCCACTGTGGTCTCTTCATGACCCATTCTGTGACTCTGTGATTCTGTCTTTGCTTGAACTGACAGAGGGGAGAGAGCCCTTATGCTGTGCAATTGTGGCTTCATAATGCCACTGCCTTTAGATCCCAGTATGCCAAATGCAGAGGGGAGTGATGGTGAAGCACCTATGTTCAGACGTGTTTCATTTCACCTGTCACTCACAGAACCAGAAGACAGAATACAGTGAAAAGAGTATTTGAGGATTGAGTTCACTTTCTTTTCAGCAGCATACTGACTTCTTTTAATGTTTGCAAAGTTTTTGGGCTATAAAAGACGTATATGGCTGAGAGGTTTTTCTCGGTCTGTAGTCACTGTCACAAAGGAATTCCTCCAGACTCCCTTTCCTTTCTTCCTTAGCTCCTCAGAGACCTCTGCTGCTGTCCCTGGCAGTGGACCAAGGGGAAACAGCTTCAGTTGAAGCTCCCCTTGTAGCAACAAAGCACCATTGATCAGCCACATCTGTCAGTGCCAGATTTTTGAAGCTGGCACTCTTTTAATGCCTGGCTTCTCTCTGTATTTAAGGTTCAGGTATGCCATGTAAAGAACTCCCCTCTAGAGCAATTTTCTTTATTTCATCCTACTGAAAAGAAAATCTCCTGCAGCTGACTACCCCTGAAAACATCAGTTCAGATCCGTCTCAGGCCTGGCATGGGAGGTCCTGGGGTCCTATTCCTACCCTCCAGTGAGCTGCCACTGGCAGGTGCAGAGCATTGGGAACACCAGCCTGGAGACATCCAGGCTGGGATTAGAGGCCCTGGGTTGTGGTCAGCTGCACTGGTACTTTTTCAGGGCAGTCCCTTTAAGTAAACCAGAGGTATTTTGTATTTATACCTAGGTACTTACTGGGCTGTTGCATTGAAAGATCCTAATATTGCTTTCACCCCTGTGGGATATTGATTTTAAGAAAATACTCTATGCTTCATTTCTCAGGGTTGCAACATAACTTAATAGCTCATATACTTAGGGATCCACTCCCATTAATGTCTAGCTTACATTCTCACTCTTTCACAACACCAAAATATCAGTGGCTTTAGCCTTTTCGAAAGAATTTCCTCTGAGAGCACACAGGGAAAAAAAGAAGGCAAAAATAAGCTTTTATTTAAATAACACCATCCAGGTATTACCTTTGAGCATGAAGGAAGAGTTATAGAAAGGCCCTTCCACTTACCTTTTCTTTGAGCAGGCTAAAAGCCCCATTTTTTCCTTGATGATTGACCTTTGTTTGTTTAGTGTGGCACTTATTCCCTTCTTCTTCACAAATTTAGCAAGCATGAATGTTTGCTATAGTTGACATCAGTGGAATTTTATCAGCAGAAAAGTAGACACAAATGTAAGTACTACTGACAGAAGAGGCAGTGTCTGAAAGAAAAAAATACGCATTTTCTGTTACTGAAATGAAGGAAATTAAACTTATACGTGTCTGTTTGTAGCTATATTCCTTTGAAGCACTACAAAACCCCATGAAAATCTAGATGTTAGAGACTGTATAATCACTTAGAAAGTTAATGTGCATAAACATACATAAAATGATTGTTTGCTTTTTTCCTGCACAGCCTTTTTACTGTATTACTGTATAAATCAGATCCACTTTATTTTCACTTGCTTAGCTTTGTACTCTTTTTAAAGCATCTCAATGAATGAATACATATTTCTAGATCCTTACAGCCTTAAACCTGAAATTTATTACTGTATTTTCACAGCAAAAAAGGCCTTCCAGACATTTTTCTATGAAACATATTACTGGAGACAGAACTGGGGGATTTAATGGCTCAAAATATGATTTCCAGTCTGGGAGGTGTGTGACAAATCTGAGTGAAAATGTCATGTCACAGAAGAGTAGAGAGTCTCAACAGGAGAACTGGAAACTCTCTAGCCCTGTCCTGTTGTGGTGACAGCTGGGATAATGATGGACACAGCTTCCTGAAGATTGGAATATTTTCTTTCTTGCTCCTGCTGGTATCCAAGAGCCTATGGACATGGTTGGGCAGTATGGATGAGATAGGCACAAGTCACAGCCATGCAGAAACCAGGCGAAAAAAAATCACCCTGATCATTGGAAGCGCATGGATGCAGTGAGGCTTCAAAGCTGGGCTACAGCATGCTCTGCTGGCAGCGCATCCCTGCGTGCCTCAGAAAGGCTGATCCTTCAACATGGGGATGGAAAATGATCTCTCCCCTGCCAAATGCAGTGCTGCTTTAGAGAGAGCAGGACAAACCAGAAAGGGTGGTAATGGAGGTCCTGCCTTAGGATTGTGCTCTGAATGTAGCAACATCACAGGAGAAAAAGCACAGGCAGGTTAGGGAAGTGCTGCAGGGCAGAGAAGAGTCATGCATTTACCAACTTTTTATTCTAATTGATCAGGGATCTCTTAGATAGCAAAGCCCTGGTTGCGTGTGCTGTATGTCGTACACTCAGAGAGATGTTTTGCAGGCACACAACACTTCTTGTTGCAGCAATGCCTTTGGCTGTAGTCACATGTGGGACTGGTTCTGGATGTTCAGAAGGGGACAAAGTATCACCTCCCTCCATGAAAGACAGACAGCCTGATAGGTTTTTCTTTCTGCTCTTACATCAGTTATGGCTTTCTCTTTTGGCCCCTATTTGCATTTTACCCAAACACCGTGCACATGCACATTCTGCCCTCAGGGACCACAGAGGTTATAAGCACAGGTGGTGCTGGGGAGAAGGGACCCCACAGTGTCCAAAAGTGGTCAGTCCAACTTCCGGAAAGGGACTTCAGTGAGAATATGTGTCACAGTGCTCCTTGCCAATGGCACAATGGCACTGCCTGTAATGTAGATGGGCACTGAGCTAAGACCGACAAAATACAAGTCATACAGGCCTGAACAGTGATGCTAATGACTTCTGATTGCCACTGACTCAAGCTGCAGCTGTATTTTATTAACACTGTACAGAGTGAGTAGAATTCCAGATGGAATACAAAGTACCTTTTCTCTTGTTTGACCTGTAATTGCAAAAGCTTAAATTGTACTTGTAGCTATTTTATGATTGATTTTAAACAGTGCATTTGCTATAGTGGACCATTGGAATTGGGAATGGAAACATCACACAGAACTGGTCTATGATCTCTATGATGCAAATAAAAATAGTGCCATGAGTGAAGAAATAAATATTCCTTTCCATTTTGTCTTTCCATTTTTATTGCTTCCCCAGGTCAATTGAAACGAAATTGTCCTTCACAGGTCAAGCTATGGCTGCTTTGCTGACAGGAAAAAAGACAGTGCTTTAGATCATTAGAGCCCTGGAGATGCTATAGCAATCCAAATGATTTGCATTTCTGAAGGAAAAGCTTTTATTTCTGAACTGTTCACCTCTTATTGATCTAAAAATGTGCCTTTTTTTCCCTCATGAAAATGCCTGTCCTCAGAATTGAAAAAATAAGACATTTTCCTAGCCTTGATGTGCCACCTCTCCATCAGCTCCTCCATCCCTGAGGAGCTGCCCACGGCACTTTGAGTGCAAGTGATGATCATGGAGGAAATGAGTACTTTGGGCAGTGGAGCTGCACTAGGACCCAGTGGATAAAGAGGAGGGAAAGGAGGTGGAAGACTCAGCTCCGGCTCAGGGACCAGACAGGCCATTTCCCGTCACAGGAAGGAGGCTGCTCTTATTCTGTCAGCTCCAGAGCCCAGGAGCTTTTCATGAACTGGCTGCTGGCAGGCGAAACTGTGCACCCTCCACAGAGTTTAAGTCTGAAGTGGATGTTTAGATGAGACTCTCTCACATCCCTATCAGACAGGGGACACACTCCCTTGACTCCCTCCTCAGTGCTGCTGACACAGTGCCATTTTGGGACATGATGGGGACAGAGCAGATGCTCATACTTTGAACAAGAACAGCAGATATTGGACTGGTGGCACCTGTAGGGGATACACCTCTACTGCATTTTCTTACCTGAATCATCTGGGCATCATATTTTGCTTTCCTGCTAGGTTCCCTTTTGTCCAAGAGGAAGGCATCCTTGCCTCTGGGCAGAGGGTGGCTGAGGCTGGGTGCTGCCTTTGAGAAGGCTTCTCTTCCCTGGGAAGCTTTATATGGCTCTTATTTTTATATGGCTCCTATTTTCAGCCCTTTATATGGCTCTTATTTTCAGCCCTTGTGGTGGCTGTCACTGGTGCTGCCAAGAGAGGCCAGGGCCATGACTCAGGGAGTGTGGGCCTGTGGAGTTCAAGTCAGGCTCAGGAGAAAAATGAGAGCGCATGAAAAAAGTATGTGGCAAAAGTTAATGGAAAATAATGCCTCATTGCTCACAGAGAGGTTATTACATTTCTAAGGCATTTATGAGAAATAAAATGCATCTACAACTGGAGAAAGAGCTTACCCCACACCTGCCATGTTCCCCTCCCCACCTTCCAGCAATCCTCTCACTTATTAGCATTTCAACACCACTTTTCTTTGAAGTACAAACTGTATTTTACTAATATTACTTCCATTCATGCTGTGGAAATGAAACTTATGACAGTGTTGATTTCTCAGATCTCCTCAGAGTCTTTGAAATTTGCATTAGATTATTCTAATCACTTAGCCTCATTGTATATATTTACACAAGTACTTTTGATGTTTAAACAGATCAGGCTGCAATGAGATATGCAGGGAGAAATATATACCCCTAAGGAAAGGAATGCTCTTTTTTCTCAGACCACATCTTCAGCTTGAAGTTCTCAGATAAAACAGTGGGTCAGTGCCTTTGGGACCTGAGGGAATGTTAGAGTGAGAAGATGGAGGGATTGGCTCTGCCTTCAGCAGCAGACAGCAGAGATGGATCAGGGCTGAGTTCCTACAAGTAAGAGGAAGGTGGTGAAGATTCATCCTCCCGCACCCTTTATCACCAATGTAACCTGTGCTCCTGGCTATCTGACAGGAGAGATGGTCCAGCCCGAACACATGATGAATGAACCCATATCTACAGACACAAGGTTCTGGGGACTGAGCAGTTGCCAAATCCCAGCTCCACAGAATTCAGAGGGAGTAGTAAAATGTCCTCTGGGGACAGCAAAAAGCCTGGGACTGTGGTGCAGTTGTGGAGTTCTGACCATGACATCCAGGCAAGCCCTGCAGGACCTGTGCTCCTGTAGGCAGGGTATCTGGGATGCATTGCAGCCATATGTTCCAGTTAATTAATCCGTTTTCAGGGCTGGCTCTGTGAGATCCAGAATGAGAGGCAACAGGAGCAGCCTTTACACAGGAAATGTGGGTAGGAAAAAGTGGAGGAGCAAGCCTGACAAAGGAGAAACAGATCCCTTGAGGGCTGAAGGAGATCATCTTTCTGGAAGATGCAGGAGATTGCCAGCTACCTTGCATGAAGTTTAGCTTCCCAAAGACTGGAGATCATATTTCTATTGGCAATTCTTGAGGTACTTTAAAGGAAGAGTATTCTGGATTATGATGTCAACTTTATTTACAATGAATTCTGGAGAAAATAATACATTATAATCCCTGTATGGCCATTCACTGAAGAGTTTGACTTTATGACCCTTGTGGGTTCCTTCCAAATGAAAAGATTTTGTGATTCTGTCATCCAATATATTATCCTTAAAGACTGTAAAACCCATGGCAAACTGTGTTGAAACAGAGTTTTGATTCTGCAACTTGAGATGGTGAAGTTTGTGGGTATGTACCTTAAAAAAAAGAGAGGAGCCTGGTCCAAGAATATTCACTTCCTTAAACTCAATAACGCATGTGAGCAGACTTTCTCACTCCCACACTGAAACTGATCTATCCACTCAGACATGAAAATAACAAGTTTTGAATAAGTCTAACATTTTGAATTGTCGCCACTGGGGACAGCTTTCTCCAAAGGCAGAAAAGATCTTTTAGCTCTCCTAAGCTTGTAAACCATGTAGAGTCAATTGAAAAAATACAGAACAATATTAAAATACTCTGCTTTATGAGGATTCAGAGATCTAAAAAGTTTTTAAAGATAATATTTTCAACTTCATAACCTTTTCACAAGCAAAAATTTCTAAAAGCAGTGCTCTCTCCCTTCCTAGAACTACCTAAAACAGCACACCCAAGCCTGAGCTGGAAGAGGAGTGAGCTGAGCTCATTGCCAATGCTGGATGGGCAGTCACAAAATTCCTACTGTCCTTTGAGGATGCAGCAGAAGGAACACCTCAGGGCTTTCATTCTGGCTCGTTTATTTCGTCCTTATTCCTAACTTGCAAGTTACAAGCCTTGCTGCAGTGGTGAAGAGATACTGGGACCCATGTGAGACAGCCAGGAGAGAGAGAGAGAGGCTAATGGCCACTTCTCACCTTAAAGGACAGGAATCTGTGAAGCAATCAGAAACACATGAGATTCATCACTTTTGTCCCCCACAAAATTGTGTTAGCACACACAGCAGCACTCACATGGGGTTTTTTATTCCCAGAGGAAACCAATTTCAACAGGGCCATTTTGACTTATGCCCCAGGTACAGCTTCAGCTCTACATCTGTAGAAGGAGAAATGCATTTTGGTGCCTATCCAACATTAGCAGAACCTCCCAAGATGGACAGGCTTACAACATATTAAACTTTGAGATCTTGTTCAATTTTTGAAAGCAAATTCTTTAAACAAATATTTATGACTAGGAATGAAAGGTGTAATGAAAGGACAAGTGCTATGAAATGGCTTCTGAAGTTAGTTTTGCTCAAGTTGCTTACTCCTGATAAGGGCACAGAGAGTGCCTACACTAAGGAAGAGTGAACGGAATGGTTCACTTGTGAAATTTCCAGAAGCAGTTGTACTTTTTCCTAAAATAACCTCAAGTAATAGGAAAAACTCTTCTCTTAAAAAGTAGCATATCCAAAGTACTTCCTCTCTGAGGATTTCTCAGTCCAGAAAAAAAAAGGATGTTTTTTCCAATGGCTTTCAACATGCTTGTGTGTCTGCCAAGTGTTATGCATCTGACAGTCAAATACTGCTGGTGAGAACCATCAGTTCCTTCAAGGACTTGACATTGCTGCTGATTTGTAACCCAAGTGACTATAAAAGGAGGTGACTGTAGCCATTATTTTGTTAGATTTAGTCAAAACATTCCCAGAAGAGGCAGGAGGGCATGCTGGGAATTGTCTGATGAGCCTCCTGGGAGAATAATTTTGTGGCCAGAAGTTTGTTTGCATCATTTTGTGTAGAACTTTCTTAGTGGGTTTTGTGTCATTTGAGCACTCAGCTTTTTGCATTAAAGAATTTTTACAACCATTGTCTCTTTAGCTAATTCCCAGGCCCTTGAATGTACAGTCCAGGGCTGCTTCTGTATTACAGGAGATATCCAAAAACTAAACCATATTTTTCAATATTCCCATTCTTACTTGTGATGAAGTTTTCTGCACTGTAGTTGTAACTGAATTACAAAGAGTTCCCTGTTCTGATTGCAATGCTTACACAAACAATTGGCCCATTTGTGCTTTGACTCTGCTTCTTTGAGAAGAATGAATATCAAAATTTCCAACACCTTTTTTTTTGTTAGAATTTCACACATAAATTATAGTGGGTTTGTTTGTTTGGTGGTGGCTTTTTTGGTTGGTTGATTGGGGTTTTCTTTCTTACTGTAAAAAATTACAGCTTAAAAAGCAGGTATCTGGGAAACAAAATTCTATTAGAATTTTAACATGACTCAGCATCTTTTGAGAAAAATAAATGGGTATGAGCCCTGGAAGAGAGTGTGTGAAAGCATTAGCAAAAGATCAATTCTGAGCTGACAAGAAAACTGAAAGCTGTGAAAGGAACCACATTAGAACCTGCACTTATTCAACTGACTACAAGGGGCCCATCACAGCTATGAGTGCCTTTTATAGAGCACGTAAGCAATTAAAAAACAACAGTAACAACAAACCCAACTCAGCAAAACGTCCTGCTGGGAGCAGCCTGTCTGGTCCTCTCTGGACCAGTTCCTGTCCCAGCTGCTGCTCCTGATAAAACAGACCAGCTTCAGAACACCCCAAGCCAGCCCTAGACTCTGGTTTTCTCTGGTGGGTGAGGCACAGGGCATTCCAGCTCTGGGTTATGAATGCAGATAGACAGCCATGTGTCTCTAGAGTTAAATACATCGAGGTGAATGCAAAGGAAGGAGGAGAAAAGGAAGTAGAGGAGGGGAAAATTACCACATCAGAGCCTTTTGCTGCTGTATAGGGATAAAAATGTATTGCTTGTGACTCCACTCAAATGAGAATCTGCTCTAAGAGAGTTTACTACCATCTATCTTGTTTGTGCACTTGGGGACTTCAGAAGACTTTGTTGGAATGCAGAGGGAAAGTAATTGGATCATTGGCCAAAGCTTTAAAAAGCACCATTTTCTTGCTATGGAAAGATTATTAACATTCTCACAAAGCTGAATGAATTGAAACTAGAAACTCATCTTAAAAGCAAAACTACCTTTGATGAGAATCTTGCACAAAGCACAATAAAGCATAAAAGGGCCTGTGGAATCTCATTTTCTTCTGCATGTGCTTCTCAATTGCTCTCTTTGCTAATGGATCACCTGGGATGTGTCTTCTTCCCAGCAGCTGAACTAGGGTATCTTAGGAGGACATCAGGGATCCAAAGATTTCTTAAAAGATGTGCTGGTGTGCAGTTTCTTGAAGGCAGAAATCACTCCATATCTATTTCACCTTGTGGTCACTTGCACTGCAGAAACATAACTTGACCCACCAGCCAGAATAAGCCTCAGCAACCTGCTCCTGACAAAAGTTAGCACTGGAGAAAAATTCCAAGATATTAATTTATAGACAGTATAGAAATGATAGCTTTATATAAAGTTGCTATTCTTCATTCCATTCATTTGAAATTTGACTTAACTCTGAAACCTGAGGATTTATATACAATTTAAATGTTTAGTAAATTAGGGTAATCCATATCTTTTGGAATACTGAATGTCTGTCAGAGGTCAATTATGTGTTTTGTGATCCTGGTATGATTATTTTCTCTAATATTTTTTTATTCTTGACCTTTTTACCTTCATTTTATTTTATTTTCCATTAATAAACCCATTCTAGCTCAGGCCTACATTATTTAAAAGTAAATTGCATTATCATTTTATCTAACTTCCTTTATATTGAAGGAAGGCTCACTGATCTACAGTGATTTGAATTTAAAAATCCTTCCCAAAATACAATAAAAAGCACCTCTAAAATCCTCTTGTAAATAATAGCTAGCCATAGCAGAATTGCAAAGAAAGGTTTGGTGGTTGAAACAAGGATAAATAGCCTGGGAGGAATACAGAGAGATTATCTGGGCAGCCCAGTGAAGTTTCATTTCAGAGGTGGCCAAAGGTGACTTCCTACAGTTCAGCTGTGGAGACTCAGGAAGTTACAAAAAGGACACCAATAGGACATGTTTCTCTCTGAAGGCACCATAAACACTTGAAGGAATGACTTTAACAATTTTATCGGACAATTTCTGTCTTTCTAAGTTCAAAACTTTTCAATAAAAGAAAAAAAAACCCAAACAAAACACAAAATCAATTTTTAAGGTATATTTTTCATATCGCCTGATTTATACTACAAATAGCTTGGGCTCCAGGCAGAAGAGCTCATGAGCTTTTAACACATCCCAGATCCAGTGGGCTTCACTAATTATTCATATCTACACACCTCCTCCTATCTACCAACTAAACATCCACAGACACACTAAAGAAAGCGAATTAAAGTGAAAAAGTTTAACTGTAGCACATGAAATCCAGGCTCACTGATACTCTGTTGTTCTGCAGCTGCCGTCTTTTACTGCTGGTTTCTTTGTAGTATCTTTGGCTTGGTCAGCCCAGGAGACAAAAGACTCTTCCCTGTATGAAGGGTCAGTTATTCTGAAGTAAATCCATGGAAACCTATGTGGACATAGCACCTCCTGAACTGCAATTAGACTTGGGCACGAAGTCTAGATTCATAAACCTGCTGGGTTATGGTTGTGCTTGTGGGTTGCGGATGAGGGAAGAGATGAGAATCTTGACTCCATGTTTCAGGAGGGTGATTTATTATATTAAAACGCTATGCTAAAACTATACTAAAAAGAATAGAGAGAAAGGATCCATCAGAAGGCTAGAAAGGAAAGAAAATGAACGATAAAATCTCGTGACTGCTCACAGCCTTGACACAGGTGGCTGTCATGGGTCATCAAGTAAAACCAGTTTCACATGCTGGGTAAACAATTGTCCAAATCACATTCCAAAGCAGCAAACCATGGAGAAGCTGAAGCTTCCCAGCTTCTCAGGAGAAAAGATCCTGGCAAAAAGGTTTTTCATAAAATATGTCTGTGACAGTGGGTAAATTTATGGCAGCACTTAAAAATGACAGTGTTTTAATAAAATGAGAGATGCTAGGGTGGATTCCCCCCACCCCCCACACTTTACAGTTGTGTGGCCAGAGTGCTGTGGTAATTAGGGACTCATTATCATGATCTTCACCAGATTTTTTTTTTTGCCTTTTTTTATTGTTCAAACAGAGGGGTTTTTTCCATCTTCCATCTATTTTATGGATTTTGATCTTACTAGCAGGTTAGAAAGCCTTGTTGAATTCTCCTATGTGCTAGGACCAAAGAAGAGAACTGATTAAATCAAAAATGGGAAGTACAAAGAAGATCTGGTGTGGGGAGGTTGGGAAAGGGGAGAAGTAGCACAACAACAATAATTGCCAATAAATGCACACCTCATCAGCAAGCAGAGTTATTATTCAAAGCAGAATTCTCTTACTCCAGGAGGTCTGTCTTTCCTTACTTGGGGTTGGAAAAGAGTTTCTAACCTGATTCTCATGAGGCCCTGACACATCTAAATTTCCTGTGTGGTAACTTTTGGTCATATTGTGCCTGAAAGAAATTCTCACCTTATGAATATGTCCAAACACAGGAAATATTTATGTCACAGTTTTCTCTCTTTCCCCCTTTTTCACTGAAATTTTTCACCCAGCTTTACAGTGTCTTGCAAGACTAAATCCTTATCATTTAAGGCATTGCTGGAAACAAAGTGATGCATTAGCAACTCACATCCCATTCACTTCTTTGCATTCATGTTGTACTAAGAGTGAAAATGATGTTGTATCCAGAGGAGCAATAGATTTGCTAGTTTCATTTCAACACAAAACAATTCATTTTAAAACACGCATAAATTTACACATTATTTCTCAGAAAATTAAATGCAGTTATTTGCTTTGACTGAACAAAGGCACAAATGATCATGTTGGCCATGCACTTAAACCCCTCAGTGGCAGACAGTTGTTCTTGGCCAGTCCTCAATTATTGTAGAGGTACAAGATACTTCTAAGAAGTTTGAGGACATTTGTTCTGACCTGCAGTAATACGGAAAGAACTTGGAAAAAAGCCTAGCTGCAAAAATTAACTTTTTCAACATTAAACACCCCATTTATCATCGTGATCTGACAGTGATTTCCAGTAGATGAGAAAACCAGAACCTGTAAATTGTCAGCTGCATGGTGCTTCGTGAGACCAACAGGACAGAGGCAAAGAAAAAGTGTGGGAGACCCTTGTTTAATGCTCCCTGCTCTACTACAAAGGGAGCCCACATGTTCTGTTATCCCTGACAGGCAAGCTTTTCCACTGAAAAACAAGAAAAACTGTTAAATAGAGTGAGGGAAGTGACAGTGAGAAATCAAGAAAGGGGAAATTCCCTAGAGTTAGGGAGTTACTACACTAAGATTGTGTTTGCTAATATAAAACTTATTGCAAAAATTAAGCAGAGAGAAGGAACAAGAGGTTCCCAGAAACTTACCTCTGGCAGGACAAGGAACAACATTTCCCTTGTTTTTTCATTCTGACAAAATCCAGATGGACAGTGTTGTGAAGATGGTGTGAGAAAGCCTGTACTGCTGTTTCCCATGAAGCATTTGTCACACATTTTGGTCTATAGGGTGCCCATATTCATAAGCATTCAAATTACCTAAAAATAAAATATGCAAAAATTTCTTTGGGAAAATTCCAGTTATCCACAGACATTGTCTGGATTCAAGTAAATCAAGCCCATGCCACACTGTAGCTACACCACATTTCGCTTTGACAGGCAGATTTTTTATTTTTCATTTTGGGAGTTTGTTGGATTTTTTTTCTTTTTTATTATCTTGGATGTTTTTTACTATTAACTAAGGAAAAACTTATAATAGAAGCATTATTCCTCTTAATTTCATTATGAATTAACTCCTGATTCTTTGTGAAATCTCCCAATAGTTATTCTTATGTAATGGGTTACATCAGAAAGTCTGATTTAGATTCTTATGTGATTAAACACTACATTATATAAACACAGCAATACAACTTCCTTTAAAATATTAATTATGAAATTTCATTATGGAAATTAATTCTCATAGGCATAAAAATAATATTTTATTGCCACCTAATAAGGATTTGTGCAGACAAAAATTTGTCATCATTCAGCAGTACAAAAGATGACATTTTCTTTCTTGCAAACACAGTTTCAAAAACAATGCTGTAGAAATTGCTGTCTCATCCAGGATAAAGCACCACACTACACCCAGGGGTAGAACCACCATCCATGTAGCAAAGAGAAATATGTTTAGCCAAAGGTCAAATCCAAAGGAATAGGGTGGAAATATCCCCCGCTGACCAGCAGAATTAAGTTTAATAATTCCATGCCATGATGCAAAAATGCATCGGAGGCAGGAAAGCCACCTACACCAGGAAGGTCATGCAGCAACAGCCATTTCTGTGGGGACCTCTCTTCCTTATGCAAATCAGAATGCTAATGAGGTGGATCCTCATTGGTCAAGCCAGTTGCCATCTGGTCAGCCAGCCAATTCCTCATGGCCTGGGCCGGCTCTCCTGTGGACCTTACTGGTCAAGTTACATGAGGTAATTGTATAATCAATCACATAATTTAGTTATAGAGTTGGGATTATTTATAATTTATTTATAACAGGCCTACAGGCCAGTTGTAGGCGACCACAGTTGCCCATCTCACTGGAGGTAATGAGCCCAATGAAAATTCAGTGGCAGCGAGTGGAAATTGTTTCTTCCAAACAGAAAATTCAGAACAGATGAAATAGAAGTTGTATATATTTAACAAGAAAAAAAAATGCAGGGGAATACTAACATTAATATTAAAGCTTCACATTTAATTATAAGAGAGTTACAATTTCCTTGTGAATTTACAAATGCAGATAAAGTTATTTCAGTCTGAAAGTATTACCAGATTTATTCTCAAATCATAACCTTGCCACAAATCCTACACTAGGATCTAAACAGTAACTCCACGTCCCCTGTGTTGATACAAGGTGGGGTGGGACTGGGTGTGCACACATCCTGTGAGCACAGGACCACGGCCAAGGCTGCCCTTCCGATACACCCTCGTTCTGTGACAGCCACAGAGGGGGTATGAAAAAGGTGATGCCAGCTGAAGTGAACTGTGAAATAAGCTTTACAAAAAGCAGTGTCTGCCTCAGGAATGTTTGCTTTCAGAGTTTGTCTCAACATGCACACTGTTCGTTATTGCCAATCACCCCGTACCAATTACTGCAGCGAGACAGTTCTGTGCTGTGATTGCAGCTGAAAACACAATCATCAAATATGTTCTCTATTCTTCAGTTCTCCTGTTCTCCACTGGACTTCCTAAATACGTTGGACTGCATTACTTTCTTGTCTTTATATTAAATGGGAACATGCCCAGATACCACTTAGCAGACAACACCATTTCTACAGCTTTGACTGCTGATAAAATTTTTGTTTTCTTTTTTTTCTTTTCTCTCTTTTATTTTTTTATTTTTTTTTTGTGGTGTCTTTCCTGCATAATTTAGAAATGTGATCTCCATGAAATATTTAGAAAGGAGCAAAATAAACTGTGCTTTCAAATGGAAACTGTGCTTTCCATTTCTTTTGAAATGGAAACTAACCTGGAATAGGTTGATTGGAAGAATTACAGGCAGTAGTACAATGCCCTACACCCAGAAAATTGGAAGAATTTGTATAATAAGAAAAATTTTAAAAGCTCCTACACAACTGCACCAGTAAGAAAATGAGAAACCCAGATTTTTTTTTCTTTTCTTTTTTTTTCCTTAGAGGAAAATAATACAAAGAAAAGGTCTGGTATCAGAATGCAATATAGGAACACTGGAAACAAATTTTAGGGACTTTAAATGGACAGCACATATTTTTCCAGCCTTCCTAAAAGAGAGTGCTGTAAAGAACACATTCTAAATTTTCCCAAAATTATTTTCTACATGTCTGTGATATATGAGACAAGTCAAGATAGCATCATAATTGTGAGACAGAGAAACATTCTGTCCTCATAATGGAAAATTCCAGCAGTCTGAGACTTTTTAATTAAAGCACTGAATCTCTACTGCTGTACCAAGTTCCTTTTACCAGTGCACAGCTGATTTAGTGACTACCCAGGACCTTCCTGCATTTGTTAAATCAAAGATAAAGGAATTTTCGGGATTATTACTGAAATTCAATCTATTTAAGGAAAGTTATGGCATTTTCTTCCTCCTCTTTTATCGTATACAGTTTTATAGGTAATTAAATTGAAGTATGATTTTGGACACATTTATGTCACAGTGCTGCTGGCTGCTGTTGTTGCACAAAGTGCAAGTGCTGTAGAGGGGCAAGAGATGCAGCTGCTCTGTCCATGGAAGCGCTGCAGTGGTGATGACAAACAGGGAATTTTCTCCCACCCACGGCACAGAACACGTACATCAATGGCTGTCACACACTCAAGGAAGGGTTGTGCTCAGATGTTTCCTATGCAGTCTCTACCAAAGGAAATTCAGTGGCAGAGCCACTGTCTAAGCCAAATCTGTCTAAGAAAGATAAAAAGATTCTAGTATTATTTACTTGATTGATTATTCTTTTGGGAGTTAAACAGACAGAAACCACAAAACACTGGCCTGTCTCCCCAGCTCAATTACCATTGCAGACTATGAGTCAGAGTGACCTTTTCCTTCCATTTCTGCATGTGAAACCTGAAGCACATTCTCATGGAGAACAAACAAATCCTTCAGCATCCTCTAAATATAGGTTTTAAATTGTTGGAATGATTGCCTTCTAGTGGAACTATTTCTGAGAAGCTGAGGAAAAAGTGGAGTCAGCAAGACCCCATTTTACTTCCTCTAGATTTTGCTTCCAAGAAAGCTCAGGAGGAGGAGAGTGACTTATTATAGACTGAAGTAGGTTTTCCTGAGGGTTGTTATTTGGGGTATCCTCATCACAGCCTTTGCTATAGATACTTTCAGATTTTATATGAAGCACTGTATTCCAGAAACACAGATCTGACTTAAAATGAAGAAGCAAAGTAAAAATGTCTTGAATTCACACTTAAGAAAGAGCAAGCTTTGTACACATCTTTGCTTTTCTATATTGCCCTGCGTTAGCAGAATGATGTATTACTCTCTGCAGCCTAGTAAGGCAGTCTTACTTTGGCTCTGTGGCCTGTTTTACACTCCGTGCACCACTTGCAATGGTACCATCCCAGTTTTGTTTTTCCTTAACTGGAAATAAAGCAGCCCATTTTTAGCCTAGAAGATCTGGAAAGAAAACATAAGTCATGGATCTGGTATTTCTCAGTTCCTGCCTTCATTATTCCCAACCTCTGGCCAGCTGCAATTCACACACAAGGTCTCTTGTATGTTATCTTTCTGCAGGTTTCATGGAAGTAGGTAGGCAGGAAGAAGAGAGGAATACTATCTGTGCACCAGCTGAGCATCATCTTTCTTCAGACACTGGAGAAATTTTGTGCTAATTCGCCCTGTTAACAGTATTGAACAAAAAACTGCTCCAGGAACTCCACGTTATTATTGATGAGTTTGATAATAAGAGCTGGTCAGAGACCAAAGCCGTACTTTGCTGGGTTCTGCATACATTTAATCTCTGCTTCACATCTTTTATAAAACACAAATCAATAGAGGGCGAGAGAAGAGGCAGCAGAGATCAGTGAGGTGGGCAGTACCATGGAACGTGGCCTGCTATCAGTACCCCTTCAGGCACCATCACTAAAGAAAATGTTTAAAGGGGGTCAAAACCATTTTATTCTGTTTTACAGGTGGAAAAAGTTGTCGATAGTTAGCAATAGGGTGCACACCTAGAACTGTCCTTTGGAGTCTCTGGATCTTTTGTATGTTGAGAAGCTGTTTCCAAGAATGCACATCAGCTGGAGACATCACTTCAGGTATTACCTGAAGAAGCTGGTCAAGTGACTACTGTCATGCTCATGAAGATGTGATCTCTGGAGTTAGCAGGAAGGTTTGGAACCACCAGCAGTGATCGCAAAAGTTCCTCATTCCGATTTCCTGCAGACAGAGCATATGTATTAAGGGAGAAAGGCTGGGACTTGTTACTTGACTGGGTCCCACTGCCAGAGCACAGCAGGGATAGAGGCATGTGGTACCACCACCATGTCCAGGCACTTGGTGCTCTCCAAAACACCCGCTCTGTTGGCTGATGGCCATCACCAAATTTATTCAAAAATTGGGTGCAGCATGTAAGATAAAATTGCCTCAAACACCTTAGTGCTTTTGAAAAAAATTAAACCTAGAAGAGAAATTTAACCTATGTACTTAGGAAGTTATGTTACATTTGTGATTTTTGCTGCTTTTTACATGCAAGCCAGAGTAATGCCCCATTTCCTTTCAACAAGTAAGCCTGAACTAACAGAATTAACTATGGCGGGGGAGACCTAATTGCAGTCTGCAACTTCCTCATGAGGGGAAGAGGAGGAGCAGGGACTGATCTCTTCTCTGTGGTAACAGTGACAGGACCTGAGGGAATGGCCTGAAATTGTGTCTGGGAAGGTTTAGGTTGGATATGAGGAAAAGGTTCTTCACCATGGGGCACTGGGGAAGTGGTCACAGCACCAACCTGACAGAATTCAAGGAGCATTTGGACAACACTCACAGGCACAGGGTGGAATTTTTGGGGTGTCCTGTGCAGGGCCAGGAGATAGACTTTGATGATCATTGTGGCTCCCTTCCAACTCAGGGTATTCTGTAATTCCATGACTCACAGTACAAGGGCAGCCTGTCGTCAAAATGTACTGCTCTGTGTGTTTGGCAGCAGCCTGTGCTTGTGTCAGTGCAGAGAGACTGCAGAATCACAGCCTCAGCTTTACTCACCTTCCCCACTGTATTGCTGGTGAAGAAAAAGGGAAACTTCAGCCCTTGGCTTGAAGGCACACCCTCCTATGTCGCCTTTATCTACACAGCCCCATGTGTCGGATTGATGGAAAATATTGAATATTTTTGTAAATACTGTCATAACATCATCATTTGGATCCTCAGTCTCAAAAGCCTATGAAAATAAGAGCATGAAGGTTGTCTTGTACTATCTTGCCCCTTCCCTAGGTTAGCCTTGTAGTGACTGGGTTTCCACACCTATGCTTTCCGCCAACAAAAATATCAGCAGAACTTGAACAATTTCCTTTCTGGTTGAGAATGAAAAACAATACAAAATATTCCTCTTTTTAAAACTTTTTATTCGTGGCTCAAAGTTGACTTCTGTTCTCATATTGTCAAGGAAACAACCACTAAACCAAACAAAAGTCAATGGAATCTTACCTTTCTTCCCTAGGACAACTTGAGTGTTGACTCCTCTTGGCCACTGGCTCCTCCAGAAGAGATGAAGGGAGATGGCTAATCATCTCCCTTTGGCATGGCTTGTGCTATCACCTCAACTGTCCTTTCAAACCAGAGGGGTTGTTTCTTTCATCATAGGTTACATACCACAAACATGAATCTAACATATCTACGGTTTATGCTAAATAGAGATTGGAAAACTATACATGGAAAATCCTCAGTGATGTCTGCTGTACATGGAACATTACTTCTGTGCAGTATATTGAAACAGGCATTCACAGAGTCACAGAATAGGTAGGGTTGGAAGGGTCCCCTGGAGATCATCCAGTCCAACCACCCTGCCAAGGCAAAGACACATACAGGAGGTGACACAGAAACACCCCCAGGTAGGGTTGAAATGTCTCCAGAGAAGGAAATTCCTCAACCTCCCTGGGCAGCCTGTTCCAGTACTCTGTCACCTGCAGTGTAAAGAAATTTTACTTCATGTTGTGGTGGATCTTACTGTGTTTTAGTTTATGGCCTTTGCTCCCTGCCCTGTCACTGGGGACCAATGAAAAGTCTGGCACTCCTCTTGGCACCAGTTTTGAGATATTTGTGTGAATTAATGAGATCCCCTCTCAGTCTTCTCCAGACTAACCAGGCCCAGCTCCCACAGTCCCTCCTAATAAGAGAGATGCTCCAGACCCCTCACCATCTTTGTGTTCCTTCACTGGACCTTCTTCAGTAGCTCCTTGTCATTTTTGTCCTAACTGAGCACAGTACTGCAGGTGGAGTCTCACCAAGGCTGAGTAGAGGGGCAGGATCCCCCCCTTCAACCTCCTGGCCACACTTTTGCCAATGCACTACAGGGTACCATTGGCCCTCCTGGCCACAAGGACACACTGCCAGCTCATGGCCAACCTGCCACCCACCAAGACCCCCAGGTGCTTCTCTGCAGAGCTGCTCTCCAGAAGGTCACCCCTCAAACTGTGCCGGGACTTGGGGCTATTCCTTCCCACATGCAGAACCCTGTATTTGCCTTTGTTAAACCTCATTAAATTTCTCTCCAGCTCTGCAGCTTATCAAGGTCCCATGGAATGGCAGTAGAGCTTTCAGGTGTATCAGCTACTCCCGCCAGTTTTACGTCACCAGGAAACTTCCTGAGTATTGTTCTTTGCTTGTATTACAACAATCCTTAATAGTCCTGAAGATTGGTATTATCAAGGTTTTAACTTTACTCAGATCAGGTTCACTGACATGAAAGGAAGTATTTCTGTGAACATGAGTAGGAGTTAGATAAGGGTTAATTAAAGAATGCCCTAGAGTTGTGTGAGCTTTTGCTTTTAGTAGTGACATAAAAAAAGAAGATAAAAATTCAGAAACACGGTTTGGATAGTCTTAAAGTTTTAGGTACTGAACAAAAATCTTCTCACAGGATTTCAGAACTATAGAAAAGCACTCTGCAAGCTGGGAGGATTTTTATGCTGACATAATGCTTACATTGGGAATAAAGAGTGAAACAGAAGTTGCGAAAGCTTGCAGATCCTAGCAAAGAAACTAATTTCAGCAATAAGAGGAACTAAAACAGAGGAAACTGAAATAATTGGATTTCCTTAATTGCAACTGTTTCTAAATAACAACAGGCATGGAAATTTTCAGTAATTTTGTAAGAGGAGTAACCTGTGAATGGCAAAAGCATTCTTCTCTTTAACGAACACAGCTGGCAAGAGAAGAGACAACCTGTTCAACAAAAATCATGTTCATTCTACCTGCAAACTCCCTTAAAAATACAGCCCCTTTTCCTTTGGTAAAGCTCTGGTTCAGATTTTCATTGTCTCACCTCTACATCTGAAACTTCCTCTTCCTGATTTCCATGCAACTACTTTCTCTCCCAAGAAAACAGTTTAACACAATGCAGAAAAATGTATGTTGCTGACTTATCACCTCTATAGTATTTTCATACTCTGCATCCCTCATCTACCTCTACTGGATCAAATATTTTCCATGTTATTATCCCCCTCCATCAAAGCACACACTGCTCAGTGCTTGCTTGCAGCTGACCAAGAAGATAAGGGGTGACTCTCCAGCTGCTGGTGCTCTCCAACACTGCGCTACTACTTCCTCCTCTTTTGCCACATTCCTTTTGGAAATGAGAAGCTTCCTGTAAAGAGAATCTACAGTAATTTCAAATTTTTGCTCAAGACTTACTGATGCCTTCAGATAAACCTAACAGCTGACAGTGATCCTTTATACTTATTCCAAACTCTCAAGCTCAGCTGGATGCTACCTTTGGTTTTACATCTGCTCATTTTCTTATCACCTACTGAAGTTACAAGATCTGTGAGGCAAGGCCAGGGCTTTGTTTCCTACAGTTTCAGACACTCTGTTACCAGAGAAGCAGTTCAAGCTTTTTGGAGGTGTGAAAACCTGGGACATACATGGCTGAAATCCAGCTTCCTCATGTGTCCCAGAGACTGCTGAGCCTGTATTTAGTTTTGAAAAGTCCCTGGTTTTCCCCTTCACTTGCAATAAAGTGGTATGCTTTCTGGCCAGGTTTGCTGCCTGGGGGAGGTGGGAACAGGTCCCTGTGATACCTTCTACATACAATCACTTTTTGTATCCTTTGGCTCATTCCATGAGAAAAAAAGTAGAGTACTTAAAAGGATCAGGGACAAAAAGTGACAGTGCTGCATTACAATCCACTGGATTAGGATGATATGTCTAAGGTTTTGTTCCCTTCTGTCTTCAGTCATCAGCTGCAGCACTGCAGGGTTCAGCACAGTAAGAATCTCTTCAGTGCACCTTTGTGTTAATGAAGAATCGTCACAAGGCAACCTTGTGGAAAATCAATAGTTGTATGCTTGTACACAGAATACAGGTGTGTGCACCCAGTTTTCTTCCCAAAGCCAAATTGCAGTCCTCAGTCTTGTCACCCAAGAAGTCAGCTGTGCTGCAGAATGTGACAGCAGGAACAAAGAAATTACTTTTGTGGGATACAGAGGACTAGATTTCTGGGTAGTTTCACCTTCCCCCTTTCTGGTGTTTTAAATTTTTTGGGGTGCATATTAAAGGCTGCCAGTAGATATATAGATATAAATATGGAATTTGTCACCAGGTGATAGTTCTCATGTGACCAAGGCAGATTTTCTAATAAAAGTGAAGATTTTTAATTTAAGCATTCTCACTATTATTTGTGGAAGACTCAGTGCAGCTGCATAGCAAACCACTACTAATCCATTGTCCCCTGACATCAACAGTTTTCAAAGGAACTGTCACTCAGAAGGTGCTCTTATATGGTTTAGAAAGGAAACAACAAATACGTGCAACTAAATTAAAAATAATTGGATGAGCATGTGCTTTGGTGTCCTGATAATTTTAATTAGTCAGAGACCAACAGTAGACCATACAACACTGTGAAATCACAGAGAAAAAAGTAGGTCTGTAGGTGTCTCTTGGAAGTAGATTTGTCTATTTATTAAATTTTCTGTGTATGTATGTGAATGACAAACGTGTCAAGCCATAACCTGAAAAGAAGAAAGGAGTTAAGCAGAGAACAGAAAATAGCAGAAAAAGGCAGGAGGAGGGATGCAGCAAAGCATCAATTAAGAAATGAAAAAGAGGTTCAAAAGCAAGAGAAGAAAGGCCAGCAAGAAAGGATTTGGACATCAAGCGGCAAAGGCCACTTCTCAACAAGCAGTGACAAATTGCTCAATCTCCTTCCTTTCAACTGAAAGGAACTGATGGCAGGGGCATTGGGGAGCAGGAGATACACCCTATACAGAGGTGACAGAGGCCACAAGATCTTAGTCCAGAGCACTTGCACATGCAGGTCACTGCACAGTGACACACCATTGCCAGTCAACAAAAGAAAACTATTTACTTTAGAGATTAGCCCTGGAAAATGGGACAACCATCCAGGGACCCAATGGCCTCTGACAAAAGCAATGTCATTTCTCATTACTTGACTCTTTCACGGAGTAATTAATCTTTTCAGAAAGCTTCTAGGCAAGAAACTCTTAGATTCATTTCCCCTTGTCCTCACTGGAGAGATTTTCACTGGGCAAGGAGCCCAAGTGATCTGAAAGAGTGGCCCCTCAGAAATCACAGGCTGCTCAAGATGACTGAAGGTGGCAGAAGCAAGCTCTTGGTGTGTTGAATCCTGCCTGACCTCAGAGGAGGCTCTTCCTTTACAACAGCCTCCTCTTCATTTTCTGAGGCTTAAATTATCACTGTGTATTTCTTTCTTAGAAACATTTTAACACTGACATTATATGGCAATGTTAAAATTGGAATGTCATTTCAGGAAAACCTATAGCTAGCCATGAAAGAAAAATATAAACTACTAGAAATAAAGAAGTCAACATGAAAAACTCAATGGGAATAACACAGAGGTGCCTGTAAATACTACAAGTAAAGGTTTAATAGAAAATAGTCACAGAGAAAGTAACAATGAGAAAGCTGATAAGGAAAATTTGCAAGGTTCTATCTGTAGACACGGAGGAAGCACAAGGACCTTATGATGTGACATGCTTACAAAATATGGATTCAAGCATACCTCCATAGCAGTGAATTTGGTAACATCTATATTAAGCCACTGTGGAGTTTCCCTTCTTACCAACATCTACCCAGTAGTTTCCATTTCATACTAATCAGTTGCTTTCAGTGATCTAAAAACTAATCAAAACAGTATTATGTTACTTCCTGGAATTGGTGCAAATACCAAAAACACACTGTATTTGGAAAAATGTATGAAAATCTCCTTTTCTTCACCCTCTTTTTCCAATCAGTTTTACCTTTGATGCTTAGTTAGAATTTCTGGATCCCTTGTTTCTCTTTCTGTCAAAAGGAAATACTGCATGTAATTTTTCAAAAGACTTTATCAAAGGATATATCATGTAATTTCTTAGGGAAAAGTGGAATCTTCTCTTTATGCCCATAAACACTGGGCACTTGGCAAGACATGGCTGAACCTGGGCTACAGGTTTTCACTTTTCAGAACCAGTTATGTTTCCCAGAGCAGGTAGAGGGGCAGTGCTTGGATGTACACCCGGGCTTCCAGGCAGACTTTGTGTGTTTGGCTCCACTGAGCAGGTACATTTATTCCTCTGTGTCCACTAGAACAGTCTTTAGCTGGGCTGCTTAAGGATTCCACATAAAATAAGGCACCGTACATGGGACAGAATTCAGGAGTGACTGACGTAAAGACCACCTTTTGTCATCTTTTCAAGTCACCCAGAAAAGACCTCCAGAATTCCCTCTGCTGCATGATGAAGACTGAGGACTTCACCAAGAGTGACAATTATTCTGGTCTTTTTAGCTGAATCACTTCCACCCATTTTTTACTCCCCACCTTAGCCGCTGGTTGGGTCTGGTAAACAAACGAGGTGACTCCTTTATACATATAAGTGGAGATTAGATGGCTGAAGCAAAATTTGAAAAAAAAAATAAATTAATTGCTTTGGCTTAGGGGCTGCCAGAAGAAACCTGGGTGCTCCAGGCCTGCCCTGCTCTCAGCAGCATGGAACGCAGCAAGGATGAAGCACCAGCAAGTAGTTCAGGGGAGAATTAAACAGCCTCTTCACTGTGCTTGGGATTTAGGTTTCGCCCATCTTACAGGGATTCTTTCTGCCAGACAAGGCACTAGTGTCCCAGACTGGTTCTTCATAACAGTTTGTATTGATACAACACAGAAACATTCTGTGCTTCACAGTGGGCAGAGATTCAAAGCAAAAAAAAAAAAAAAAAAAAGCTGGAGGAAAATGAAACAAGTTCACCCTAAATGATTAATCATATCCACTGCTGATATAATTGTTTTCTTACTGAACACACAGCTTTCAAACTTAAACACCATCCTTTCTAAACCCTGGGCCATGTATGCTGAGAGCCACTGGACAGGCTTTCCTTGGAGTGCCTAGAGAAAAAGAAGGACATGGCTCTGTTAGAGAGACTTCAGCTGCATGTGCAGCTGGGATCTAAGGCAGCTTTCCATTTCTGACCTTCACTTGCTCTCTTTCTCCTACAAATAGTGGGACCTGCCCAGCAGACCCCTCTGACAATGCCACATTGCATTTGAACTGCATGAGACATCACCAAAATCTCTCTCAGCTTAAGAAAGAGCCCAAATCAGTTTAAATACCCCAAAAACTAGCAGCAGGTGTGCAAAGAGATAGTACTTTATAATCCATAGCCAAAACTATGGGGTTTGTAGGATTGACAAAACAGGATGGCTACATCCTGTGGATTCAAATATCTCTTCCCAACACATTAAAAAGAGGAGTAGCCAAAGTAAGGGCACTGCTTGTATTTTCATTCTGCAGTGGCACTCAGAACTGTCACTAACATTTCATAGTGACTGCTAAATTGTGAAAACTGAAAATATGAGCCTGTAATAAGTTGTAGGGTTTTGTTGTTGTTGTGGTTTTTTTTTTTTTTTTTTTTTTTTTTTTTGTTGTTGTTGGTTTTTTTTTTTAAGTTTGCTCAGGGTACTGAGCTATTCTGAGGTTTGTCTCTATTAAAAAAAATCTTTTCCTCAAAGGATATAGTCAGGGAATTTTTTACCATGGGAAAATATACTTTGGAGGGTTTGGTTTTTTTTGGGGAAGAGAGTCAGCATCACACAGTGAATCACAATGGAACTCTGTGATGTGAGGATGAATAATGGAGATGCTTAGGCAACATTACCTGCTGTGTCTTGTCTTGAGATTCTCTTCACCATACACAGTGCCTGTGGATAATGCAAGAATCTCATCTCACCTTTGGTCTGCTCCTCACTTGCTCCATCACATGTTCACAAGCGATACCTGGGAAAAGATCAGCATCAGGAGCCATTCTTGGAGTGAATTTGTCTTCAAGTGCTAGAAACAGTTAAAGCTGCAGAAAATGGAAGGAACAAGTGAGACCCTCCCACAGAGACTAGAACCAAACAGTCTGCTGGCAAATCCTGAGTAATAAATATGTTAATTTATGTAGCCTCAAAGATTTTGTGGGTGTCCAGTTTCCCTTCATGGCATTAGCCATAGCTCAGGCAGACTGAATAAAAACACCTAGAGCCTGAACTCTGCAGAGAGCTCGAGATCACTTATTGTTGTGTGCTGGTCACTGCAGGTCCCAGCAAGGAATGCCAGGGCTGCACAAGACCACCCAGAAGTACTGCTTTGATCTGGACCAGGCCATAGTGGTTTTGGCAGATTAGCCAGAGTACACAGCCCAGAGTGCTTTTAATGCTGGTTTTGTGTGAAGAAACAATGCTTGATCTGACAGCATGCTAATACAATGATGTCATACGACAGTATTGCAAGTTAATGTGACAGTATTACAAGTTACAAGTTAAACATACTGCTTTTGAACCAATCTGAATCTTCAGAATGAGTTTACAGTGAATCACTGCTGTTTCATGCAACTAGAAGCTTTCCAATCCCAATTTAGAAGTTTGAAAGTTGGATTTACTATATAATCAATAGATGGCCTCAGCTGAACTCATTAAAATGAATCTGCTCGATGTACTGCACATCACCTGGTACACTTCTTTTAAGTACACCAGTAGAAAAGTATATTGCAATGACAGCTGGAATTTCTGTAGTCCCTCTCCCTCTTGCTTCAGCAGAGGACAGAATTCCAGTAGGGTGAAAAAGGATGAGCATATGGCTAAATCCATTACTGTTGTTCTTATAGTATTTAACTTCTGTCCCTGGGCTTGTTTAAATGCAATTTGTGATGCACCTTCTCTTTTTCCCAGCAAGGACCACTGAGATGGAACATGTGCACAGACTAAAGCTAAAAGAGATTCAGTGGAAAAGAGGAACACAAACTGAGGATGCATGTGTCAAGGGCCAGGAAATATTCTATGCCTCATAGGAAGATCAATATGCAGCTGGGAGGTAATTTGGTAAGAGTTATGGGAAACAGCAATTCTGGGGCCTGTTACCACAACTACCTCAAGAAAAAAAAAGAGTGCTCCATGTTACAAAGAAACAATAGGAAGAGGAGGTTGATCCTGGTGTGAGAAATGCTTGCAGAGAGAGTTGGCTCACAAGCAGCCAGGATGCAGAAGTCTTCTGCTGCTCCTGCAGTCGGGGTGGATAAACAATGGACAGCTGAGTGCAGCTGACACTCAGTCTCAGGAGACTGGGAAATTCACTGGAAAAGCAGCAGGATTAGGCTTGATAAGTACGTGGAAGAATTAGCCTCATTTTGAGGCTAAACAGCAAGTGTGGTTGCCAATAAAAGAAGTAAGAAAAGCAAGTAATGTATCAATGAGAACACATTATGGCTGATGTACAAAATGTCCATTGTGGCTGATCAGCAGGACAGGACAAGCCACAGTCTTGCACAATGAATTAAGTACCAGATTTCATTTGAAATATAGGGGAAAAGAAAATAATAATCAGGAAGTCTCCATTTTCTCCCAAAAAGGTTCACTCTAAAAAGCGTCTATAATTTTAAGGAGAGAATTTCCAGGATAGTAGACTACGTTTAGAAGCAGTCCCCTCTGTGCCTGTCAATTTCAGCCTGACCAAGCACAGGATTCATGACATGGTAGCTGGCCATGGCCAGGACGACCTGCAAAGGAAGCGCACCAAAACTTCTTCTCCAAAGCTGCTGTCAACCCAAAGCCACTGAGCTGCTTACTAGTTAAAGTTAAGAAGTTAAATCCCCAAAACATTAGATATCCACTGAAGAAATAAGAACCTTTACTTACATACCCACAAGACCAGCTACTGCATAAGGCTCTCACACCTTGTAAAGCTTTTAAAACAATTGGTTCACAGTGGAGGCTGTGAGGTGAGGATAGACTCAAGAACTGGAATATGTAAAACAAAGCAAAAAAAGCATGCTATGAGCAAGACATTGATTTTGAAACACTAAATACTTTGCAATTTGAGCAGTAAAAGTTCCATGTCCCAACAGGAGTCTCAGGAACAGCAGCTCTATTTTAAATCTAATGTCTATAGCAAACACGAATGGCCAGACATGGGTAGAAATGCAGATACAGTCTTTGCTCTTAGGCATGCAGCAATTCTTTTGTAGACTGAAGTGAATACACAGCCTGCTCACAACAAAGCATCACAAGTGTGCCAGGCAGAGATTGTTCATGTCAGGGCAGTGGACAGAGCACAGTGGCACCTGGGCAGATCTCTGACTGCAGCAGGCACTGCATCCAGGTGCACTGCTGGAGGCCCTGCAACAATATTTCTCCACTGGACTTTCACTGAGCTAGAACACTACCAAGAATCATAGTTTGAGGTTGGAAGTGACTACAGTGGGTTGAATTTCAGGTGTTTCTTCTCTGCCCATGTCTCCAGCCTGTTGAGGCAGTTCTGAAGGGCTGTGCAGACCTCTGAGGTACCAGAAACTCCTCCTGTGTCATCAGTGAACTCACTGAGGAGGTCTCTGCCCCTTCTTCCAAGTCATTAGTGAGCAGGTTAAACAATACTGGGCTCAGTGTTGAACCATGGGGGACACCACTGGTGACAGGCCTCCAGCAAGACCCTGATCATGTCCCTCTGGGATCTGTCATTCAGCCAGTTCTCAATTCACTGTCCATCATTCAACCCACACTCCCTGATTTTGCCTGTGTGGATGCTGTGAGGGACAGTGCTGAATGCCTTGCTAAACCTGAGGCAGACAGTCACACCCCAGGGCTGGCCATGTGGTCAGGAGTAATTGCCACAAAGACTGCTCTCCTGGCTGTAAGTAGCTGTCTAAGCAAGGTCAGATTTCCATTGGAGGCATAAAGTATAATCCAGAAAATTGCAGGTTGGTTACTTCCTCCTTGGCACATCAGCAATTTTTAGGCACACCACCAACAATAGTGGACTCAAAACTACTGGTTCTTCTCAAAGGAGCAAGGTATTTACTTATAAGGTATATACTTGAAGAACTACTGCCAGTTCTTCAGCATTGTTACTTTTAAGTTTGCATTATATTCCAAATGTAATTTACCTGAAGAGGCAATCCATTTGCCTCCTGCATTTCACATGGAGAATCATCAAAAGCTTAACACAGAGTATCTCAATTTTAACAGCTGTTGGTACGTGTGTAATCCAGAGGACTAAATCCCAGACAAACTTTCACCTGATCTTTCAGGTTCCTTACATGATTTTTGAAGTACATTTTTGAAGTACATCTGAAGTACATTTTTTGCCAGTGGATCCCAGCAAGCCATGACACTAATGTTTTCAAGAAACTTTCCCAATAGCGTTTTATGGCAGAACTGTCCAAGACAAGAAACTGCACATTAGTGATACAAGAAGTTTCTAAATCAGTGAAGTACTGTTCTAAAAAAAATTCCTTTTTTTTCCCCCTTCAGAAAATAGTCTCTGTATCCTTTCTGATTTTTTAATAGTCTTTTCTGTTTCAAAATCCATTTATGCAAGGTGTTTGTCAAAGCTTGTTTACTTGCTTGAAATCCATGAAAATACTACATGTTATTAAAATCAGTTCAACACTGATTTAATAGTCTCTCAGGGAAGTTTTATGTTTGACATTAATCTCCACCACTTCTGGCAATAGTAGCCTTATTTAAGATCAGTGCCTGAGGCCAAAAAGGAAGGGGAAGCTCCTTTACTCTGGAGACATCTGGTGAGGAGCCTCCCCCATCCTCTGCAGAGAGCTTTGCAGTGATGTTGAGGAGACATGAATGAAAGGCCTAATGAAATGTCAAGGAGAGACACATTTTTTTGCTTATATAATTTTGGCAATCCTTCAGTTTAAATCAGAGCAAACCACCTGTAGCCAAAGTGGAGACTTATTTTTGAAGAGTCCTTGGGACAATGTGCTGCAATATTAGTATCACTTCAAAAAGGATAAAGTTCCTGAATTGGTGCTTAAAATATTTCAAATTGGAAAGACATTACCCTCTGTATACTCTAGTGATTAAATACACGTTGAATACATGTACAATAGACTTGGAGACGGGTGTATCAATGAGTTGAAACCCACAGCTGCCTTTGTGGCTTTCTCCAAATCATGGAAAAAATGAAGTAACCACATTTCATAAATTACGCATTTATCCCAGTCATCTCTGTTGTTGTTGTTTTTCTGTTTTTGCTTAGCAATGATGGTTTTGAGCCAACTGACTCCTGTTTGCATGTTGGAAACATTAACCTATTGCACACCAGGAAATTTGGTTTAATATTGCAAAGCTTATGGTTGGAGATGTTTCAACTCGTTTTTCTTTCTCTCTTTAATATGGTATCACCTACAATTACCAACTGATCTGTTGCTGTAAAAAAAGAGAATCAGATCATTATGATCAGAAAGCTTAGACTGATTTTCTGCATTTCCCAAATTGTGTTTCAGTAATGGCTCACTTAAATTTGCCACTGGTCCCTGTTGTTGCCAGTCTAGTCACGGAAGAACAGTTTTTCTTAACTATATCATTGGCAGCAAGAATAGAAGTGTGTTTCCCAGTGTAACAATGATTCTATGTAGGCTTCAACTGTCTGGCAACAAAAGTCAGGATCCTGTAGAGAGGCAAACTTCTCAACAAAGAGGCTCTAAAAAGAGGGGAAATAAAGAAAGAAAAGTGAATGGTTCCGAAAAAAAAGAATCAAGAGAGTATACACTACTCAGTCATGTCTAAAAATTCTGTCTGAAGCACCTTTGTAAATAGGCCTGTAGTATACCATGACTTCATACCTTCAGTCAGCTTGTCTGTAGATATGATGGAGACCATCAGATGGGAAGCTTGGCTTGTGTAAACGTATATACATGGGCTTCAATTTGCTTCAAGTACATACAGTTTCAATTTTTATTATACATGGTCCTGCCTGCCACTTCTAGTCATTCAGAGCCACTGACTTCCCCCTTCCTTCTATTCTCCCCATTTTCTTTCTAGCTTTAGTTGAGTGTAGGAAATAATAAAATGGATAGCTGAATAAGTGAAACATACCCAAAGCAGTCCAAGCTGACTGTGCTTCAGCAGCTGAACTGCAGTTTGTTGAACTCCTGCTGAATTTCATGCAAGGGAATGCTAGAAACACGTTTCCTTGCCAACAAAGGAATATTTTACATGAACCAGATTCAGTGCTTATTATGCAAAGGAGCCATTGTCACACTTGGAAGCATCTTGCTTCTAATGCATCTTGAAGGGAAATTGTTTGGGTTTGAGCCGTGGAGAACTCCATAAGCAAAGCTTTTATACATGCTTTATCTCTGTTACAGCTTCAGGAATGCAGCTAAACAGGGAAATATATTTAAAAAAAATATCTGCGTCTGTAATAGGGTTCTTCAGTGGCTCTGACCATTTGTCTCTGATGAAGCAACATTTGGAGAACATTAAGAAAATGCCTCAGGGAAAAAGCTCCCTCTCTGGTAACCTCAATTTTCAAAGGGCAAAAAAGAGACTCAGGGATTGCCACAAGTTGTTATCTTCAGTGTGTCTGTTCCTCTTATACATCTTAGACTGCTACTGGCTTTTGAAGGTTATCTTAAAATGAAGATTCCTTTTTGGGGGAAAGCCTTCCAGTACTTCAGAGTTTTAAGCAAATACATGGCAAGGGCTCCCTTGGAGTGGACAGCATTACCTGAAAGTAGAGATGCCGTTGTAAAGGAGCTTATTAAAACATTTCAATATGCAAGAGAGTAGACTGAGAATGACCCAGTTCAGGAAAATTATACAGCATTTAGTTCATTGCCATTTTTCCCACTGAATAGCAACATAAATGCTGTCATAATGTGTAAGACTTTTAACATCCATTTTTGAAAGCCAATTTTTGCCTGGAATGAGATCAAGAGTCACAGGACTCAAAAGCTGTTGTTAAGAGTCAATGAATGCTACAAGTCATTTTTCTCTATTGTTTTTTCATTTGATAGTTTTCACTTTTAGGGATGACTTCTCACTGATACATCAGCCCCTACATTATTATCAAATTGTAAAAAGGTTGAGGACATAGTAAACCTACTAGGAAAGTGGAAGAGCTCTTTTTGCTAAGCAGGAAAAAAATTGCAAAAAAGTATTCTTAGACTGTTTCCATGGTCTTTGAGACCTCATTAGTAGAAAATTTATTCATCTTTGAAAAATATTAAAGTATTGGTACTAAACTAACATCCTTAGAATGCAGTAAATTTCCTTTAGAAATGAAAATTTTCTTCCAAAATATTGTAATTTTTCTTCTCGAGCTTTTTCTTCAGATAGCAAGCAAACAAGCTGCATTGCAGTAATTGGAAAAGAAGAAATCCAAATATTCCATTTTTGCATCCTGAAGAAATGGAAGCCAAAAGAGCGTGTTGTTACTTTATTTAATTCCTCAAATTTCATCCTGTGGCAGAGTTTGCCAAGAAAATGCATCACAGTAAAGGTTGCAAGATGGTGACCCGTAATTCAGGAAAAACCAGAAAGGTAAGTTCATTTGCTTCAGACTACCAATATTAGTTGTTGGGGTAGGACTTTTTGTTGTTGTTTCTTTTTGCTTGATTTTTGTTTGTTTCTTTGGTTGTTTGGTTTTTTTAAATTTATTTTTTAAGAGCCTGGTAGTAATAGACTCCATTATATATTTCATTTGCAAGAGTAAAATCTCTTGTGCTGTGGTAGTAAGTTCCTCATTACTCAATTGAATTTACCTCAAACACATTAAAGCAATTAAGAAAGGGTAGGGGTGACAAGAGGCAGGCATTTGATCAATCAGGCATTGATTTGATCATCAGAGTGAAGGCATCTAACTATTAACCTGTACTCAAACCATTTTGCTACTTTTACTAATTGTCAAAACTAGTGTCAGCTTTTACCATCTGCAAGGTAGGCTGGACACTTAATCTCCTTTCTGCCCTGTACAGAATAAACTAACAGATTACACATCAAATTCCATAATTATGAGCCAAGAACCTTGTGCAAACCTGCTGTAGTGTTGGTTTCTTGGAGGAAGTTAGGGAATGATGTTTGATTTTGCAGATGCATTGTAACCAGCTGGGCTGATCACACCAGCCAAGGTGTATGTACACACAGGCAGGCTGTAGGAAGAATAGATCTTGACTTTGACTTCAGTGAGGGCAGATGTCTCCTCATTCATTCTCACCAGGACTAAAGTTTGTATTATAGTTCTAACAATAGAAGCAAAAGAGAAGATATCACCAGTACTCTTGGTAATAACTGTTCTGTTCACATATTGGGTCAAGTTAATTTCTGAGATAATTCTAGCTGGAGCTGTTCAGTCTAAAATAGGCATTAATTTAATCCATTAGATTTGTCCATTACCTCCTATCTTGAGACATTCTTATATTTAGACTGACCAGCATGAGATGTAACATACTCTGTTAGGAAAATAGCTGCTTTCAATAATGACTTCAGTGAAGTGAAAACACATGCTAACTGAATTCTAGTGCATACAGGAAAATATGCTGGCAATTGCAACAAATAAAACACACAGTAACTGTACTACTGGCATTCTGCAATGGCTGGGAATATAAAGAAAAAATTATAGATGCCACTGCTGAAGAGAAAATCTACGGAAAAATCCACCTAGCTCCACAATATCATTTTACATCAAAAGCACACAAAAATATCAGGGAAGTAGCAGCAGGTACCTCATGTCACCATTTTTTCTCAAGGCGTGGATAAAAACATTCATAAAGCTCAGGTCATCCATCTGAGGAAAGCTCAGAGAGACCTCTGTTCTGAAGGATGGGTGAGCCTTTGAACAAGTCACATGTGTACTACAGGGAAACTATGAGGCAAAGGGAAAAACTGGCACTAAATTGTATCTCTGATTGTTATAATACACCCTAAACTGAAACTTTAAAAAACAATTCTTAAAGAACTCCAATCTATGCTAAAAAAGCATCACATGGTAAAAGAAGTTTGCCCATAAATATCTCTCCTAGCCTTTATTTAAAGCTCAGAAACTTGGCTGACCTGGTAACCAGGAGCAAATTTGGTTTGGGTCTTTGTTGCTGGTGACATGTCAGTCAAGATTCTGACTATTATTTATTGATATCGCTCAGGTCATTTATGTTGAAACTTCCAAATTATTAGTGCCAGATTTTTAATATTCTTGACAAGCTTTATAGAAGTAGCTATAAACTACTGCTTTATTCTCACAAATGCTATCAGAACAGGAACATAAAGACTAGAAACATAGAATTCTAAACTTAGGGCACAGCACTGGAAAAGAAAAAAAAAAAACCAAACCCCAAAATGTTGGGGTATTGGGACACAAGACAGATGATGGACTTTAGATCCGATTAACATAAGAGATTTGATAACAGGAAGCCTTGGCAAGAGCAAACAGAACTTTGAGGATTAAAAGAAAATTCAATCAGACTAGTTTACCAGAAAAAGAAAACTACATCAGACTTCTGCAAGTGGGAGATGTTTAAAATGCATAAGAATGTTTATATGATTATTAACCCAATCACTGTAGTAAAACTTTACTATCCTCCCTAAAATAGCATATAAGCATTTGTATCCCACAATAAAATTGCATTCTGATCACCAAATCAGTCTTCCCTATCTCTCTTAATTGTTGACAATTGCCAACTAAAAAAAAACCACAAAAAAAACCCCACAAAAAACAAACCAACAAAAAAAAAAAAAAAAAGAAAACCTCAACCAAAACAAAGGTTTTTATTATCTGCTTTGAGAATTTGTAATTTTAGAATTTTCTCTCATCCTTGGTATCCTCAAATTAAAAAATTAAAAACCCCAACATGTTATATTTCAGCCCTATTTTGAAAGCACAGACATTTAGCCTGTACTGATTTACTTTGTTAACACTTTCCTTGTGGGCATTTCCTCAGCAGTTGTACTTGAGTACAAAAGTCCTTATTATATTTTACCACATTTTTAGTACTTATTAAAGTGCTTTTTTTTCTCAAATACAGCAGCACCTATTGTCCTTTTAATCAGAGACATTTGCACGGCTTGACACACTTAGACAGATAATACAGTTAAATATTTTATTTTTTCAGTTCTCCAGGGTAAGCAGTTACAGAAGAGCAGGGCCACCTATACCCCAAAACACTTGCCATGATACTGCAGAATAACCATCTCTCAAGACACTGGGCTGAAGAAAGCAGTAGTAAACATGTAGCATGAAACTTCTCAAGACTGACTGAAAAGCAGTTAAGAAAACATTTCTGTCTGTCCTCTCCCTGTGCTCAGTGGAAACCTGATAAAAGCAATGTTTTGGTGTTATTTTTAATGCAGTAATTCCTCTGTTCTGGTGTGCTGGTTCTCATTGCTTCTGAGAAAATAATGGAAGAACTTTTGGATCAAGACTCTATTCAAGAAAAGCAGCAAGAGTAGAGTTGCTTCAGCCTAAGGTGGCCTAACACTTCCCTTTCTCCTTTTTATTATTTCACTGTTCTCTGCAAGTACAAAGTTCACTTTGCTGATAAATCACTACCTTTGGCAACCTGGTAGAGCTGTTTGACTCCCAGGACTTGTTCCTGATCTCTGCTAGATTGCATTTTCTGCCTCTGTTTCAGAAGAAAGTGCCTGGAAGCTTGCCCCATCCTTTTACCAGCTGATCTAAGAGGAGATACTGCTCCTCTGTGCAAACCTTCCCTCTATTATTCTGTGATAAGAATTTCAAACAGGAACTCCTAGGGAAACAGCTTAGACAGTTCTACAGTATCCCCAGCAAATTATTATAGATTGCCTATTTGACATTTATGTTAATATGTGCAAACTTAGAGACTTTCTAAAGAGGTCTTCACTTTGTACCTGTAACTTCATTTTCTTTTTAAGATGAAAAACAGGAGAAATCTTTTCAAGTGACTAAATATTTCCTGTGAAACATCACAAATTGCAAAAAATCTTCCAGAGTTTTCCAAAAGAAGAACTAAGTGGGTCTGTATTCATACTTTTCTGGAAAACCTGTAGAACGACTGCTCTGTATAAAGGGGACAGCATAAGGCAGGCTGGAATTGCATAGAAATCGTGAAAGAGAAAACTATTGTCAAGATTTTGGTAAGTGTCCAACAACTATAATTCAAAACTATTAAATGAGCATCCACTTTGAGAAAGCAGGAGGAATATTTCCTATGGGAAGCTCATTCTGAAGCAGCAATATATTTTGTTTGCATTGTTAAAACTCCATCCAGGGACTTCTAGTTGAAGGTGGCATTGCAGAGGAGTGCTTGGGGAATTCATCTGCAACACTGGCAGTATTATACTTGTTAAAGAGTATATTCTGAAAGCAGAATAGTTATTAAGCTAGATATGAGTGACAGGAGGAAAGGAAGTCAAAATTTGTTGAGAAATATGTGTTACCAGTATCCTCTCTCAAACCAGATGTCGAGCAGCTGATAATTGAATTTCATTGCATAGAAATTTAAAATCAGTAATCTGGAAAGAATAAGGGAAAAAATGGCACTATTTGTTGTAGGTAGAAGATAATAAGTGATGGACAGTTTCTATGTCAGAATTTAGACAGACGAGTTCTTCCAATTTTATATGTAATCAAAAGGTGCATGAAGATATTGCTACAATCCTAAAAAAAGGATTTATGAGCAATAAAAAGCCAATTTATCTTAAGAAAATTCAAACAAACCCACACCTTTTACTGCTGCATTGAGCAAATATTGTACATGTTCTGAGCTTCAAGCAGGCTGCACTACATGACCTTTAAAGGTCCCTTCCAACACAAACCATTCTCATTTTATGATAAGCAACAACTTTGTTTTTTTCTATACAGAGATGTTTTAAAACCTTTCAAATATATTTCCAGATAAACTTTTTCTTTTTTTTTATAATTTCAGTTTTTTTCTTTCTTTTTCAAGTATGAAGATATATATCCCAAAATCTTTTCAGCCAGCTGTGTGTACATTGCCCAGAGTTGTCTCCATATATCTTATCACTGTAGCTCAGTTTCAAAGGTAGCAGAAATAGTTGTTATGAAAAAGCGCAGATAATTAATGCAATAGGAGAGAAAGTTAATTTTAAAAAGTTCCCTTGCACATCTAACAACAACAGCAGTAAATGTAGTGATAAAAGCACTGCAGTCAGTGTTACTGGACAATTTCTCCTGCTGAATCTGAAAATTATGTTACTATTTCTGCACTGGAAAGTCCCAACATTATTGGATTTGAGCTGTCACCTTTTTTATTTTTATTTTTATTTTTTTATTTTTATTTTTTTTTAAGTCTAAACAAACCAGCCTGCATTTTAAAAGATCTTACAAATCTTGGTATTTTGTTGTACCCATACTCTTGTCTCTTAAGTTTTTTCCTCTACCTATGAATTGTCAGCATCTTTCCTTGTGCTTAGTTGTCAGTGCAATAACATCCTAAACAATCTGACTAAATTTTTTCCCTTTTGCTCCTGTATTTATGAAGCTGGATTCAAGAAAAGGCTGACACGAACAAGAATGATACTGCAATGTAAGTGTTTATGCCCAAAGCTGCAGTTAATCCTTCTCTCCCCCTTCTCTTGCCCCTGCAGACATGCTGCTGCTAACCAGTATGTTAAATACTAAACTCCACAGCTCCTTCTTTTCTTGACTAGACTCAACTTTACATTTCTCCAGGCATCTGCAATTAGATTTCCAGACATACACCAAATTTCCATTCCTAATTCACTCTCTGAGTCAGGGGGCATTTCAAAAGCAAGATGGAAAGTCTCCATCCAGTAGGTGTTCTCCCAGAACATTCCTACACCACAAAACCCAGGCTCTGCAAGATGCTATGCTAATATCATTCTTTTGAAATTGTACGTTTGAACCTCCCAGCTCTGAGAAGCTCAGAGTTTTTTTGCTGTGCTTCCTCTGGCCCATAGCACACAGGTTATTTGAGCAAACACTCTTCCCTCAGTCTGCACCAAGAGCTGTAGGCAGCAAGGGCATGGGATCAGAAGCAGCCTGTTGGATTCCAGACAGATTATGTTCATCCTTCAGGCAGGAGTACAAACAATGCTGGACCTTGTTTACCCATTAAAAGATTGCAATAGGACTATTTTGCCAGTCTCTGATTATACATACTGCCTTCTAGAAAGGATATAATCAAGTGGCAACCGTCTTACAAGGAAAAGGGTCACCTTGATCCCAAAGCAGATGAAAGCCCAAGCATTAGGCACAGTAACTCAGAGGTCAGGAATTCAGCTGAGGGCTCACACTGGACTCTGCATCTGGAACTACAGTATGAACAGGAATGACAAGCAACTGAGTTTTAATAGCAAAGTGGTTTTTATTGGACACTGTGCTTTTTATTGAAAAGGAGGATATAATTAAACTTTGGAGGGTTCTAGGCTGTGGATTTAAAGAGAGACAGATGTTAAGAAGGACAGAATCTTAAAATTCCTGGTTCGTACCTCATATGTTCATGCCCAAGAAACCAGAACCAGGAAAACACATACATACAAAAAATCCTCTGATTTTCAGAGGTTATACAAACATGGACAGTCTTTTTTATACTTAGAGAATCAAAGAGAAGTTACTAGCTGAAATTGAATAAGACTGGATATCTGCCCAGAAATTAAATACACTTGTCAAACAAGTGTACCTAATCAAACATCATAAGATCTTTGAGGACACCCTTGCTCTGTGCTCCCAAAAAAAGCAAAGTTTGGAAGAAATGATGCCTCAGTCACAGGGTAAGCAAATGCTTTCACACAATTCCTTTGAACCATTAAGCTGCAAGTTAGAAAGATCTTGTAACATCTAGTAAAATCCCTGTTAAAAAGGTTTTGAGAAAAATGTTTCTGATCCTTTATTCTGCTATTTATATTCGAGGTCAAAAAGAAGCAGAAAAAAACTCTTCTAGCTTATGTTGAAAGAGCTGCTTTTGTAGTAGTGGCAGTGAATTTTTTACAGAAAATATGTTCATGGTTAGTGGCATTTCTCCACAACAGCATTCATCCAGAAGAGAGAACAGGTAAGGCCACATACAAGTTGTGCAGACAGGCTGTGCATACAAGCTGTGTGTACAGGTTGAGGTAGGCCTGTCTTATGTTCATTTATAAATCCTAGATTTAAGCTATTTTCATGCCCTCAGTATTTCTCTTTCCCCATGAGAGACAGAGATGAAAAGAATTTTTCTTTTAGTTTCCTAGTTTGTTATAATATCTGTTCAGGTGCACTGCATTATTATGCTGCATTGCATGGTCCTCACTGTTCTTGGCTGTCACAACTGTATTTGGAATTTAGGGTACTTAATACATTGAAATACCTGCTTTTCTAGGGTCAGTTCTCTTAATGAGTCTGTCTGAAAGACTACACACATTCAGAAATACACCCTAAAAACCTTAGCTAAATGCCCTATTAAATAATGCTGCTTCTGTGCACACTCCACATTAAGAAACAGAAAGAGAAGGGACACTGTAATAAATTTCACAAAGATATACTTTGGAGAGGACTTCCCACATGACACATTTACTGTCCAGTTCTCTGTCCACTTCCATCCCCTGGCTGCAGCTGTTTTACACTCCACTGTTCTGTGGACTGAACTGTAACTAGATAATGTTCAATTTTTTGCTGCAAACTGTGCTAAGTCCTTTGACTCTGTCCTTTAACTGCCAAGCTATGCTTCATGCACATTCTCCTTTTTTTTAGAAATAGAAGCAAAAAAATCTGTCTGAAAAATTATTCTGAAAGCTGGGTAAGAAATGCCAGAAGTTTCCTGAGGTGGACAAAAAAATCTTACAATATACACAAGATAGAGTTTGTGATCCATCTTCACACTTTGATTTTGAAGTTTTAAGCAATAAAACTTATTTATAAAACTAGTATGGTTCAAACTATTCTATTACTCGCTATTGAATTCAGGCAAACTTAACAGATAGGTATATATCAAACTGACACGATATTGTAGGATTTTCTTCTCTGCTGTTTTTTTTTCAACCCCCAATTCACCTTTATTCCTTCCTCTCATTTGTAATCCTGAAATGTCCTTTTCATTTGCTTCTGAGTTGCACTGAGAATTATTTGAACCTCATCTTAGTTTCTTTCTGCCTTTAACTTTCACAGCTAATTTTCACTTCAATGTGCCTAAAAACAGACTTCTCTCCCGATCCCAGGAAAGGCTTCTGCAATCCCATCAGCCACTGAAGGCACTCAACTGTGCAAGATACCCACAGCACCTACAAGTACACTGAGAAACTGCTGCATTCACAAAATTGTTCCTCATGAGCCTTTGCTAGGCAAATTTTCCATAAATTTGCTCCCCTTGGCAGTTAGTGGTCCTAAAGGTATTTTCCAAGCTAAATTTTGCTATGACTACTCACAGGATCTTCTGGAGAAACACATTTTCTTAATAACTGTAAGTTAAGAAAAACCACTCAGTGTTGCAACACGAAAGATCTACTGGGAAGAAGCTCTGTAGTAAGATGAGTTTTTCTGTGAAGAAAACATAGAATTACAATTAATATTTAAAATAAATATTGGATGAAAAACTAGTGAGCCAAGAGTCTGTGAAGAAAAATTTACTGAAATGGAAATTGCTACAGAACAAAAATAAAATAGAATAAGTAGGAACTAAGCCTTTTAAAGGACAGGTTTGGAAGTGTAGGGGAGTAATGTGTCTGGGTTTTAATGCTTTTGTCCTGCTGCACCTGCACAGGCAAGCACAGAAAGGATATTCACATACAGCTGGACTGCTGGCTTATAATTTTTACCCTGCCAGATTCCTACATAGTGCAGGGATACTACTGCATAGGGATAAGGACACAGATGAATGCTCACCTTGGGTTTTAATAGACAGGATTTATGAGGACACATGCCTGTGGAAAAGACTATGGAGCAATGATACTTCAGCATGCCTTCAGAAGTTAACAGGAGTGATGCAGCTGTGCCAGCTTCCCAGACAGATAAAGTGAGCCCAGGGAGAGCTGCAGAATAATGGTGTCTGGTGTGTGAGTCAGCCCGCTCAGCGCAGGAGCCGCCTGCCCGAGCCTTCCCTGCCCTTCCATCTGCCAAAGGTGACAGGCATCCCCTTTGCACAACAGCCAGGACACCCCTCCTCCTTCAGCCCTTTTCAGCCCTGTTTTCAGACAGATAAAAAGGAGGGCATAACTATTTTGTACTAGGACTAAAGGTGTCAGACTTATGAGGTTATTGTTATTACGGTATTCTCATTATCTACCCATTCCATTTTGCTTTCAGGTAGCAACATTTCAAATTATTCCTATTACCTCAGTAGTCAAAAATAGTTTCTTCTGGTGGTCATCCAAATTATCGTGGTTGTTACATGTAATCTATAAAAAAAGAAAGATATAAGTTCTACTTAAAAATTTTATGGGATCGTTTTCTATCAGCAGTAGGTGAAATTCTGGTGACAAAACAGATGGAAGAGTGTTCACTGAGATATCCTCTGAAACTACTGGTAGAGCACACAGAATCTTTTCATGTTGTCACTCCTGTGTAGCCTGGTACTGCCCTGCATCCTTTCCCTTCTTCATCTGATGCTGCAACTTGACCCAGAATAGACCATGGCCCTGCCAAAGTTCTGCTACTTCAGGGTAAGGAAGCCTCTCCTAAGATTTCCGTCATACAGCTAGTCCTGCATAGTCCAAAAATCTATATTTGCACAAACAAGTTATTCCTATAGCTTCAATTTTATTAAAAAAAAAAGAAAAAAAAAAGAAGCAGTAACCTATTTTCTGTGATTTTCAGGTAGTTACTTTGGAAAAACCAGATGGCAGAAATTTCAGTTGAAGAGAAAAGCTACATCCCATATTCGGGCCTGCATGATGAAAACTTCTTGTTTCCCCCCACTTAGTTACTTTTGTTAGTGGAAAGGCTTCATGTTCTTGAAGAAAATCATACCTTAAGTGAAACCAGAGTAGCACAAATAACACTTTTCAGTTCTGTGAGTGCAACCAGCAAAGTCCTTTCTGTTACAGAAGATGCAAGCTTAGCCCATCACAGCTGACATACACAAGCTACAAACACAGGGCTAAGCTCATAGTTCTCAACCAAAAAGGAAATTAATTAATTGTATGAAGCTGAGACAGAGAATTTTTGGCATCTTATAATATGAAAGCAAGAATTGTGTATATTTAGAGAAACAGAATTTTTGTCAGAAAACTGTCTGAAGCCCAAGTCTGATGTGGAGCATTTGAGGGAGCTGGGCTTGTTCAGTCTGGAGAGAAGGAGGCTGAGGGGAGACCTTCTCACTCTCTACAGCTCCCTGAAAGGAGGTTGTGGGATGCTCTCTTCTCCCAGCTAATAAGCAAAAGAAATGGAAACAGCTTCAAGTTGCACCAGGGAAGATTTAGACTGGATGTTAAGAAAATCTGAACACTTAAAAGGTGTTCAAGCATTGCAACAGGGAAGGAAGGCTGCCCAGGAAAGTGGTTAAATCACTATCCCTGCAGGTATTTAAAAGGTGTGTTGATGTGGCACTTGGGGACCTGGTTTAGTGATGGATTTGGCAGTGTCGGATCAATGGTTGGGCTCGATGCTTTAAAGATCTTTTCCAACCTAAATGATTCCATGATTCTATGAAACTCTTGTCCAGATGTAATGGTGGCTTATGATCCTAAGAGCAAGATTTAGAGGAATGAGTAAAGCTGAGCAGAAGCTGCCAGTTACATCTTTGTGGTGTGTAATAAACACACAAGTTCTTGTCACAATAGGACTATAATGTCCAGCAAACTTTTATTCAGGAATAGTATTGGTTCAGACAGACTGCTTGAGGAGGAGGATGGACTAGGTGACCTCTAGCATTTCTTTCAATCTACTTTTCTATGATTTTCTGTAATCCCCTGGAAAGATTTTCTGAAGGGCTTTAAATTTGCATAGGCTAAAAAGATAATTATTTTTAATGAGAACCATGATTTTAGTCTCACGGTGCAACTACAAGGGTGCTACATAATGCTAAGCATATTATTCAGGCCCTGTGGAGTTTTTGCAAGATAAAAAATGCTGCAACTATTCCCTATCTAAAGTTCAGTCTAAATGGCAATACTGAGTCACTAATGACACTGACAGCTTTTTCACCCTTTTCTCCTCTATTAAAACAAACAAACAATTATGGCTTCCTTCTTTATATCAGTGCTTTAGTGTTTCTTCATACTGTTGATTTTTTAGTGTCTCTGCATTGTACCTAGAAAACCCCCTAATGTTTCTACATATTTGCACAAGTAGGGAGTTTGACCTTTCATAGGGGTTTTGCCTTAATTAAAATATTTTGAAAAGTGAAGTTTGCTTCTTTTAAAAGTAATTGGATTAATGCAAACTTTTTCAGTGCCTACTTCAAACTAGAATAAGTGGTCTGACATTAAATGAGGCTAAAATGTCCCCAGTAAACTACCACTACTGTTATTAAATTTAATTAAGATAGAACAGCAGGCAGTTTAAATGGAAAAGTGTTGCACAAAAATGGAAGCACAGAAAAATTATTCTGATGTTGTCATTAAAGCTAATTGGAAGCAAGGGTTTCTAAATGACAGTATAATTAACAGGCTAATGAATACCAGATTAAGATTGTTATTAACAATGAAATTTGCAAACATACATGGAAAACTAGTTAGGAATATCACACCATTAGAGATATTACAAGGTAAAACTCTGCAAATTATACAGCACTTCATCAGATGGTGGTACAGGGCTCCAGCCATGTAGCAGCAATTAAACCTTTTGCCCTCTCACCCTCCTCTTCTCCAAATTAAGATATAATTATAACAAATTAGCTATAAAATGCGTGTTTTCAGAAATTATGCCACGCTAAAACTGTGCATAGAGCTCGTGGAAGTAGCATTGTTTGATAAGGCAATGATCAAAGTCGGGAGAAGGCCAATGGTTACATGCAGCCTATGGCCTGAGGCTAAAAACAAGGCACTGCTGAACAAATACACATTTCTCACACACTGAGGAACAAGGGTCCTGCTAAATAAGGCTAATGTGGTTTTATGCATAAATGAAATTATTTTCACTTTTAATGGGAGCATTTGGGCCGGCTCCTTTTCCATGAGCCGCTGCTAAACAGCAGATGGATCAGTGCTGGCTCAGACCTAGGAGACTGTCCTTTGTGCGTCAGTTTGTCACCATTTCAGAGCTGGCAGTGAAACCTCAAGGACAGAGCAGGAATGATGAGGGCTCTTGGTGAGGAGGCCACTATAATAAACAACATGAAAGCTGACCAAGTGAACAAATTACAGAAGAGGGTGATGGTGGTTTAAGATTTCTTGTCCAAAAGATCTTGGCTGTGTTTGCAGTGCTATAAGGATCCTGGTATTCTTGCTAGCTTTTGATAGTGTAACAAGAAGATATTATAGTTGAAGAAGTATTAGATATAGCAAGCTCTTCTCACTGGGAATGGTTTAGGTTTCATTCTGTTGCTGAAGAATGTGTCACAATTTCTTTGTACTTTAAAACCACATTTGCAAGTTTGGGCTTAGGCATAAATTTGCTTGTCCTGTGTCTAATTCTTAACAACTGCTATTATTATTTTTAGTCAGGAGCTCAGGCTCTAGAAGGCAGTGTTTTGATTTTATAGGCTTTTCAATAATGCAAAGAGCATTGGTGAGTAAGAGAGTAATTAAGCAGACTTGTGACAGATCTTTGCCTCTGGTTAGTTTCTGCAACATTGTTATTCGTATACACACTTTACAAGAGGTTCACAGCAAGATGGGTTTGTCTCCTGTGAAATTTGTTAATATGAAGGACAGAACAAAAAGAGCTATCTGACAGACAAATATAACCTTAAATGGCTTAGCGTGTTGAAACAAGTGAATGTTATTTTCCCAGAGGCTGCGAAAGGGCAAACATAAGGGCCTGAAAAGAATACAAGAGTAAGCCATAGAACAACCAAAATTCCTGGATTTGGGTTAGAGTGGCACATATGCCAGAATTGCAGGAGTTTTTAAGAAATCTGAGAGGGGAAGAGTGAAATGCTAAATAAAAACATAAAATCAGAATTTTAAAGAAAGAATTTACCTAACTAGCAACTACTAGATGAGAAAATAATGACAAGAATAAATGTGAGAGTAAAAAAAGGAAGGGAGAAAGTGGTAAGAAGCTCTTTACTGCAATTGTACCAGATTGATTTTCTTAGAAGACCTTGCAAACTTCTGTTTATAAACATTTTTACAGGTCAAGAAGGTTCAAATTTTGTCATAAAAAAGAATTTTGAGTGCTCAAATCTGAAGATTCAGGTTCCTAAACTAGAATATAAAACAGTATCATAAACAAGAAACTATAGAATACACACATGAAACTTTCCTTTGCCTCTACATAAGAATATCTTGATAAACACATATTTCATCCTTAATTGGGGCATGCAAACAAAATGAAGTGCATTGAACAAATTAATCCCAAAACTATTTTGTGGAAAACTAAAAATATCTGGATGAGATAATATATGAACAAACACAATGATATTTTGTAAGAAGAGATGATCTAAATATGATGACCTAAATAAGATGATCTAAAATTCCTCGGAAGCCAAGATTCTTTTCTTCACAGTAACCATTGGGAACTAAAGAAAATTTTTCATCTACTACTCTTTTGCCAAGATTGAAGTAATTAACATCCTTTAAATACAACTCTTTATGTAATCCTTGTTTCACAGTACTTGACAGAGCCAGTAAGTTCCAAGCCTCATACTCAGTTATATGGACAGAATGAAACTCTTAAAACACCAGTAAAATTGATCATATTGAACCCTGCAAAGGGACTGCATCTTGCAAGATAAGAAGTGGGTTATTTCAGCAGTTACCAAATGACATAGTATCAAAAGATGAAAATCCTTGGTTGCATAGATATTTTTTACCTGTAATCCCTTGGAAGGGAAAGGTATACCTTTACTGTTAGGTTGGTGTTGAAATAACATCACCTAAAGTAGCTTTATTCCAAAATGAAGGCAACACAGTACAAATATTAAAACTGTTCCTTTATACATATCACTCTTTTGCTCTGCCCAAGTTCTTCTAAATTGTTTTGTGAGGAGAAGTTCTAACATGGGTTAACACGAAAGTTGTTATGACATGTTCACACTTACATAACACACTTTTTGGTTGTTGATGGAAATCTTATAAAAAACCACATTCATGCTAGTGTGAAATATGGCCTTAGAGAATCTTCTTGAAACTGGCAGCAAAAGCAGAGCTCATAACTGAAAGAGCTATGTTTTGTTATTGAGTCTTGAGGCTCCTCAAAAGCAGCAGGGAAAAAGACACTACTTGTGTTATCAGACTATAAAAAAATACTTCCTATCTTAACCCCTGAGTAAAGCAACAGCTTAATCATGCTATTGATAGAAACAAGACATGTTTTTATTTGAAGTAATCAATCCTGTTTCTGTTAAACTGCAAATTGTTTTCATTGTCTGTGAGAGAGTGCCTTCTGTATAGTCCAGAAAATAAATTTACACAGTGCTTTTAGCTGCAGCAGTTGCTGAAGTCCAGCTGGCTTTCTGGCAGCCAAAGCAAATTTCTGTCTGAATGGGGTTATAAGCATATTATCAGATATCCACAGGCACAGTGATGCTGGTTTTCAAATCACAGGATGCCTCACTACTGATGGCAGTGTTTGTCTTGGGAACAACACAGCATTATGTCAAGAGATTGAGCTCTTCCAAAGGGTCACTGGGTGGGAATTGCCCTGTGCAAATTCTGTTTTCACACCTCTTGACTGTGTTAAGCCCCTGGCTTTTAAGCATGGTGGGAATGGTCAAGGGGAGATGGACAATGAACTATGTCAGTGCTCCACAGCCAGAAACTTTGCCTGGTATGAGTCAGCAGATGGACAGACACAGTGGTGATTTCTGTCTGCTGGACCCACCAGTAAAACAGGGAATATTTATACTTTCTTCACCCTGCTGACTGACTTGAAAAATCAGTAATAAAAAAGTAGAGTTCACAATTCTTATCCTTATTTTTTAAAACACTTTAGCTGCTGAACTGTTGTGGACAGCCGTTCAGGTGTCTGATGGCGCAGCCTGGACACCACAACCTTCCCAGAGAGAGGTCCCACAAGAGACAGCTTTCTAGGAGTCTTAGTCCTTCAGCTGCAGGGTAACCTCAGCAATGGGCAGGCACTTCAGCTCTGAGAGTGATTTCAGCTCTGAGCAGTGATATCAGCTCTGAGCAGTGATTGATTTCAGCTCTGCCTTGCGAGGGGCACCCAGGCCAGCACAGGGACAGGGACAGGAGCACCGTGTGGTTTTTCCACAGAGGTGGCATTTATTCCAGCACCCTGCGAAGGACCCCAGTGATGGCAGCTCCCCCCTGAACGGGGCAGAAATGGGGTTTTATGGGGAAGAGCAGGGGTGGTACAAAAGGGGAAAAACCAATCAGTCCCAAAAAACCTACACGGGGTTCCAAAGCATGCTGGGAGCTCACCATGACCAGGAGGATTTCTCAGTCCAGGACGGTTGGGAAGATCTTATCATAGCCTAATCAAGGGATATCTCTCCAAGGGCTGGTGTGCTCATCTGTCTCCACACTGAATATCCCGTAACTTACATTTATTAGTGAAAAGTTCTCCACATAAACCTTTGGGCTCTAATGGATGGGAAAAAAAGAAGGCCTACATTCTGTAAAATAAATCTCCATTTACTGCAGAAAAAATAAAATCCTCAGCATATGGACATAAGCTGAGCAATCTGTCAATTTTTTATCAACTATGTACTATTTTGGTTTGGTATTCATTAATATTCCCCATCTGACAGTGGTTTCATTTACAGGTGTGCAAGGGAAAACTAAATTGTAACATTTATTTAGTCGAGAAGGGGAAGATTATAAAGGTCAGCTCATGTAGAGGAGACATTACCACATAATTTCACATACTGCTCACTATGAATATCATACAGTAAATAAATAGTAATTCCTAGCTTTTATACAGTAATTTTCACTTACATGTAAAACACACCTAACACTTGAATTTGCAGTGCTAACTTCAATTACACAGAAGAAAGTAATCTTTACAAAGCCAAGATTTGCTCACAAATCACAGAATAATTGATTTATGATGCAGATTTTCCATGGCCATTATAAACTAATTTTTCATTCAAAAGGTTAAGAAGCAAGTTGCTTCATCTACTTATCTTCTAAGGTGGGTGGGAGAAAAAATAAAAAGATGAGAAGAATAAGCAGCTATCTAAATAGCTAAAAATCCTAACCAGCATCCTATCTAAAAATCCATTTTAGGTCTTCACTGGCCTAAGAATAGTTAAGATGCTTTTACTGAAATGGAACTTGTCTAAAAACTTACAAAATTTAGTGAATTATCCTGAAAGATTAAATCACCAAGCTCCTCTCAACATTTACCATTTTTCAACTTGGAAATATTATTTTCCTACTTCCTTTCAACACGTCCTTTTGACCTCTCTTCCTTTTTGCAATAATGCTCATATATTTTACTGCAATGTTCTATTATTTCATACTTCATATTTCCCACAGAATAGAATCAAAGGCTCTATAAATCCAATTAAGTAGGTTGTGACTCTTGGAACACAAATATTTTCAAAGCTTTAAGATATCATGTGCTTATCTGCTAACCTTGTTAATCTACCTTCTGGAATAGTCTGTTCTTTTAAAGGTAGCACTTTCTCCTGTCCTTGTGATTCCTAGATGTGGAGATCTTCCATAAATCCTCCTCAAGAAGCCTGTGTTAATATTTTCACCCACTGAATTATGATCTTTAATCTTGACATTCACACTCTAAAAGTACCTTCATCTTTCTACATGACAGCAATGCACAAGTGAACTTTTTCCAAATGAAAAATTACCTTAGAAAACTTACCCTTCCCTGTAAACATCTAATCCATGCATGCTAACAAGAATCCTTCTGTTTATTTGTTGCAACAATATGGGCCATTATAAAAACAGAGAAAGAAGTAATATAATATTTTGTTTCAGATAGCAAAGTACTTTTCCTAAAAGTGAAAATTTCTAAATTCTCCATAATGGTAAGTAATTATCATGGAGCAGCAAATAACAGGCTACACCAATTTATACCAGCTGATTTGTCCTTACTTGACACGTGATTCAAATCTGTCTTTATCCCTAAAGATCAGCAATTTTCTGGGAAACATGGTAATAGCAAAAGACTGCAGCAAAGTAAAACGAATTTTTTTCACCTCTTCTGAAATATTTTGTGGAATACTTTCCACTGTAAACACCCAGGTTACAGTTTGAAAAGCACATTAAAAGATAATTATAAAACTCTAACTCACATAAAAGAGATCAGATGCTACAAGAACATACCTATGGAATTTTTGGAAAGCCTAATTAAAAAATAATCTACTGAAGCTGCAAGTAGTTATTACTTAACAATATAAGATAAGTAAATAAAAAAATAAGATAAGCCTGGCGTCAGCCCACCAATGTTTGAGGGACAATGCGCTAGTGAGGTCCTTCAGTCTGCTGTCTCAGCAGGGGCAGAGGATGAAGATCCACATAGCAGCAAAACCACAGGGATTATTGATGAGGTAGAAACTCATGGAAATGCCTGAGGATAAGAATTAGGGCTTCTCCCTGCAAGAAGCTGTTGAGGTTTTGTTGTCTAGAGTTCAATGAAAGTGACGATGATGTTGGGTGTTTAGGGGTAAGGATCAGGGGAAAGGCCAGAAAGACAAATGTCATGGTGGGAGTCTGTTATACACCAGTCAGCCAGGGTGAAGAGGCACACAGAATATTCTACAAGCAGCTGGGAAGAGTCCCACTCATAGGGGACTTCAGCTTGCCAGATACCTGCTAGAATATAATACAGCAGGGAGAAAACAATTTAGGAGATCTGTGGGGTGTGTGGAAAAGAACTTCCTGATGTAGCTGGTAAGTGAGCTAACCAATGAAATTGCTCCACTGGAGCTGCTTTTTCAAATCCCCTGTCAAAACTGTCATTCAACAGTTTTTAATTTGCCCCTGTTCAAAATATTTCTAGATGTATAATCTACAAAGTAGTGATTGAAGTGATGAACAAGTGATTGAAGACGTGAGGGTAAATGAAATGTAGGGGCTTATTTGTAGTGGTTTCTAGGAATGGATCAGCCAGTCTGTTATGCAATGTCCTGCACCGTGTTCAAATTCCAATGCCTCAAATGTCCAAATATTTACATAGAAAGGTTCAATTGGTTCTGAAAATGCAGCATAGATACACCTAGGGTAGAAATCATGAACCACATGTGCACTAAGTTAGGTCCAACATTTGTATGATGAAAGAGTTGTACTTTCCATGCCTCTGGAAGTATTGTATAAGGGACATACTGCATTTACCATGAGATGCAAAGAGGGGCCTTACCCAAAATTTTAGATTCATGACTGTTTTAAAAACAATATAAATCTCAGTTATCAAGACAGCTGAAAATCACTGGGATCTTCAGTAATACAATTAAAATGTTTAACTTTATTTATTACAGGGAACAGATCATTTGACCAAAAATCAGAAGTAAATTCTCTTTAGCAGGAGAAGCATAGAAGACAAATAATGAGCAAATAGCACTGTGAGAAAAGGGGGACTCTGTTTAAAATCTGATGTGACTATGACAGCTTGCAAAGTTTTTTGCTGCCTGAGAGAAACAAGCTGTCTGAGGCACCTCCAGAGGACACAAGGGGATCAGTGGGGAAGGGTCCCTGTGCCCTGGCTTTGCTCTCACACTCCTCATTTGCTCCTGGCCAGTGGATGGCAGTCAGGCTGCATCCTGGGATAGCAGGACTTTGGTTTGACTTGGTGGGGGCTTCCTGTTGGCTTCCCTTCCTGAAGATCTGATGGATGTGTTGGGGTCCAAGCTGATAAAAAGTAGGCTCAGGATGACTGCTCTCGAGATACAGGGGCAGAAAGAGTGAGTGCACCAGTCTAAATAGGTAATCTCCCAAGCCTGGAAACCTTCTAGAAGAAGTGCTTGGACAAAATGAAAATTGGAGGAGGAATAAGCCCACACATTTCATTATGGATGAATTCTGACAAATTATTCCTTTTGTGACAGGATAAAAAGTCTAAATTATACAGGAGAAGCAGTAGCTGTCACATCATCCTGACTTCAGTAAGATTTTCAACATCCTGTCCTATAAAATTAATATAAGCAAGCAAGAAATCAGTCAGCATGAGGGGGCACAACCTGTGCACCCGTCAGATGGACTCAGGAGTGCTGTGCAGAGAAGAACTCATGTAATTGAAAGAAAGGAAAATGGGAAGGTCATTCAGGATTGTTCAAGCAGTTTCACTTTTGAGGCAGCTTTCAAATGAAATCTCTGCTCACAAAACCTCAGGCAGTATTAAACAGAAAAAATGAAGTGTTCTGGAAGGGAAAAGCAGACCACAAAATACTATCAAAAAAATTTGCATGCTTTTTCCACAGGATACTCCCTTTGCTGTGCACCTTCCTTGCATGTCCCATTATGTCAAATTCCTGAAAAGTTTTTCAGCATACTGGACATTTTGAAGAGAAGATCAACAAAATATCCACTAGATATGGTTTAGGCATGTGTGCTCACACTTTAGGGCAGAAGGATGGACTAGTCAAAAATCCTTTACAACTCAGTTTTTGATCTATTTGAACAAAGGTAACTTCCAATTTGTATTATACACACAACTGAAGAACACTTCATATAAATGCTAGAATGTAGAAACAACACGAAATCACAATGATGGCCAGAAAAACAGCTTTTCTCTTTCTCAAGCAGGGAAGTAGTTATTTTTAAATTATCAGGTAAAATGTACTAATATATCTAGTACTTTTATAATCTCAAATTACACTACCTGTCCCTCAGGAATCACACAGTGGCCATTTATATTCTTGAAGAATCCTTGAGAGATTCACCAGTTTCATATACTCACCCTGCTCCTGAGAAATGTACAAATTAGCCCAAACCCCTCATTTTAAGCTAAACTTCCTATTTCATCCAGAGCACAAAGGGTTTGATTTAAAGTTGCTGAATACAGTTTTTGCTAACAGGGGTGACTGGCAGTGAAAAAGGCCTCCAAGCCCTTGTAGGTTAGGATAATAAGAACTTGCACCATCATCAGTTTCAGTTCACTTTTTCGTACATTCAGTGCAAAGACTTAGTCATTCCTTCTTGAGAAAGATGAAATGGATCTCTTGCTCCTCTGGAATGCCAGAAGATTGTGTTTATCTGAACCTTCAGTCTAAGTTTCTACTGAGAGGTGTATAAGAGTAGGCTAGAACTGATTTCATACAGTCACCCAGAAATGAAACAAGTAAACATGCAATTTTATGGACCAGCTCCATGTAATGTAAATCTTGGAAATCACAGAGTCCGCACCAGTATAAATACATGGAAGGGTTTGCAAGAAAGTGTTATATCAGCAAGAATTAAATTCTATCCCTCCCCTAAGCCACACAACATTGATTTTTAAAGATAGAAAACTAGCTACAATGGGAGCTGCACAAAAATAGATGCTCTCTGGTAAAGAGTAGGAGTCACTTGAGGAGAAATCCTGTTTTTAGAACAAGAAAGTGACAAGGTGCTGTCCGTAATGTAGGTATCTGGGAAGTGACAAAAAATACCAGAGTCTTAATATCTGAGATTTTGGACAGATTTTATTGTTATTTATTTCTCAGGGGACATTACATCCACTGTTCTTCTGGAGCATGCCTACACTGAACATCCATCCATATCTTGCAAGTTCACTATTTACCATCTTCGTTACACAGGATTTATAGACTAGCATTACTGTGTGTAGTTGCACTCTCACAAACTGAAATATTTTTGAGGCAATGTATTTCTTTGAGTTTAGTTCCTTGATTTGCTCTCCTTCCTAAGGCTCACCTATCAGTGCTTGAATTCTTATCTGTCCTGTACAGTTTCTTTAGCTCTTTCATAGTGCTTAAGTCTCAACTTTTTGCCAGTGAAAAAACATCTTTGCCTCTATTGATTAAAGTTCATTATATATGGGGGTTTTTTATATTTCAAATATTTCTGGACGTTGCTCTTTGGTTATATTTGACTAAGCACTGTACAGGTACACAAGACAAAAATCAGCAAAGCAACCATGGGTGTTTTGAGTTTCAACTCTTCAATAATTTTTTTACAAAAACCTGCTTTTTTTTTCCTCCCACATTTTCAACTTTGCAGAGAATATAACAATGTGTTGAGCATCTTTCATCTATTATTTTAATACACAAAAATTTTGATCCAAACATAGTGGCAAAAAGTTTTGGCTTACTGTGTTTGCCTAGTTTGGCCGATGTTGCTGCAGCAATTTAAAGGGCTGCTGCTTCATTACACTCTGTGCTAGGACACAGCCGAGAAGTTTGCCTTTGATTTTTCTCTATTTGGAACAATCTGGAGCAGATTTCAAAGCCCACTGAAGGGTAACAAGAACATAAAGTCATAAATCAGGGGTAGCTAGACCTATCAGTATTAGGAAACGCGGTTTGCACCTGCAAGCCAGCCCTGTGTTGGACATTCATAGAGACAGTTCATGGAAGTTGCTCAGTGGACAGGTGGAGTTCAATGGCCTCATACTGGAAATCCTGTCCATAAACACTTGGCTGTTTTTGAGATACATGAAGTACACACAGATAAATCATCAGGGAAACAGAGAGGACTGGAAATGTGCTGTAGAGTTCTCCAGCTCCTTGCTACTGCATGGTGTCCTACAATGAATTTTAGTCAGCTAGGCCAGAGAGCCATGAGGCAGAGAGTGGGAGAGATCAGAGTGAGCAGGGAGGGTTAAAAATGGGGAATCTCCATTCCTATGCATGTTGAACACTTCTGTGTCCCTTGTGGCCCCAGTAAAGGCAAAGGCACAGCATTCAGAGGAAGGTGCTGCTCCTTAACAACAGGTGCTCTGGGGAGAGGTAAGAAGTAACAGATGGGGAACATCACTGGTCTGAGTAATAAACTACTGTAAACTACTAATAAACTACTCAGTAATAAACTACAATAAACTACTGTAAAGCCCAGGTTTGAGATGAAAAATGACCAATTGTTGATGGTAAATTTCAAACCACCACCTTTTCATCAACTACCCAAAATTTTGCCAGCTCCCAGGGCATTCATTCTTTCTGTACATAGTGTGCCATGTATTAAGATTACCAACAGAAAGTACACTGAATTTTTTTTTATGTAAAGGAGTGATAATGTGGGGTGTAGTGAGAGTTCAAGATTCCACAAGTGTCATAATATATTTTCATATATTCTCTAGAAGTCTGAAAGCAATGTGACAAAATTAAAGAAAACTTTGAATTTGGTATGACTCCTAATTTAAACTAGTTGGAGAAATCCCTTTCCTTTCTTTTGGCTAAATACACTGTGTTGTGCAGTGTCTCTTTCATTTTTAGTGTTTAGAATACGTTCTGTGTATGTGGTAGCTAAATATCCTGTCTTCTCTGTTTATACAGAAATTAGTTTTCACGAAGGGTTTTATACTTCTGTCACAAAAGCTCTGATCATTGAAGAGACAGTTGTATTACAGCATAAAGCATAAGACAAGAAATTTGATACAAATGTCACAGTTATTTTACTTCAATATTAAAGAAAAAAAAAGGGAAATTATCTTGACGGAATGCACATCATTACTCAGTTGCATTCCTCTTTTATCGCTCCAGTTTATTAATGTCTCTCATGCTATTCTTTCTAGTAGGATTTATTTGCATCCTCATAAAAGTTAGGATCAAATTTTCCTGTGTTCCTTAAAGCTTTGACTACAAATGGTGAAGTGAGCCACAAAGCAGGTTGCTAACCTCAGAAAGGGTGTCTGCATGGACTGAGACTGAGAGATGCTGGGAAATTTTTTTGGCTGAGAGGAAAGGAATCCACTCTCCCCTCCCAAGAGAATCAATCAGATTGCTATAATGTAAAATTTTGACCCTTCAACTCACTGTTCTGGAATTTCAGTAGAGAAACACTTAGAAAATGCTTGTCTAGAAAAAAAAAAGACTGATACATGTTTTGGATGTTGTGATTTATACTACGTAAAGGTGCTGCTTTCAGGGGAGGATTTTGAGCTACAGGTCCTGTTTGAAGGCAGTACCTTGGCAGTGCAGCCAAGGGCATTTAAATCCTTAAAAGTTTTTGCCAGCCCTGCTACTCGACTAATTTAAGCATTACTCTGTTCAGCATGAGCAACCTCACAGGGAAATGTGCCTGCTTCCCCAGGGCGCTGCTGTGGGCTCCAGCTAGCCAGTGCAGAAGGTGACCAGTCATCTGAGGCCAACTAGCACAGCACCTAATTTCAAAGAAGCACTTGAGTTCTGTTCCTGTAGGAACTATCATGGAGTGGAGGGATTAGAGTCACCAGTGGTTTTGTGGATTTGGCATGTAGTTCCCTGAATCAGAGAATGTGAACTGCAGGAGCTTTGTGGTCTGGCTGCTCCACTCAAGTCTGATTAACGCAGAGAGAAATAACACAACTATAATTTGAGAGAACATCTATAGTGAAGGGATTTCTTTTGGGATGTTAGGCAGTTTTTTATTTATAGTGAACTTAAATATTTTTTAAAAATAATTATTTTGTATGTAGAATTTTCCTATAATACAATTTGAAGAGCAACTTTCTTGAGAAAACTTGTAGGCTGAAATACTGCAAATATTTTGTCTAAATAGAGTAGTACTTGCTCATGTGGCACTTAAGATTATATGCTCCTAAAACAACTCCAACTAAGAGCTGCACATTTCTATGTGTTAATTTTTTCACAGATTCAAAACATATTTCTACACATTTTATGCATTAAATGCCTTTCCCTTTGTTTTGCTTTTGCTGACTTAGCAACTGACCTGGTTTTGCTTGGAAACCCTGCCTCTTCAAATAGGAATAACTCATTCTTAGTGGCAGTAGTTGATAAATTATAACATGACAGAAATATTGTGCATGATTCTGAAAGGCGTAATAACAATGTCTCTCCAGATGTGCCTAGAAATTAAATACCAGTTTTGCAATGCCAGTTTTTAATAAGCAATCTGAAGAGTCTATAATTTAGGAAACATTACAATTTAGTATGAGAAAAAAGAGACAGATTATAGCCCTGTAGCAGCCATGAAACAGAAGTTGCCTAGATTTTCAGAGGGTACACCTTCCCACCTAGTAACATGTTTAGTACATTACATGTTTTATTACAGCAGTTACTGCTCCATAGAACTATTTCAGTCCTGAATATTGGTATGTGTGGTTGCAGCACTGGTGCAGAACAGATACCTAATTCAGTTATGTGTATGAACACGATAATTTCCAGAAATGCACCTTACTACCTTATCTAAAAGACAGATTGATGTGAGGCCCTCATCATACAAGCTCCCCTCTGTCCTGTCCTTCTCAGTAGTAAGGCACTCTGCTCCTGGTCTCTGTCACTAGAATCAAGGCTCACCTTTGCTAAACCACCATGGAGTAATGGTGAAGGCTGCTGGGATTACTGGAATGTGACTTTTCAGAGGCAGAAGGCTGTTTCCCCTGGAACTACCTCCTCTGGCTGCCACACTGGCAATGGTGGAGGGAGCCAAAATTGTACATCCTTATCAGCTCTTTATGTCCACCCTGTCAACTGGAGGAAGAAAACAACACTTCCTTCATTTTCCTATGCAGAAATTCATAGGATTGATAATTGATGGTGTAATAGTCCAGCCCTGGAGCAAAAATTCAAAGACAGCAGGAATATTATAAGAAAAAAAAAAGTACTTTGGAAGAGATAAATTTTAAATTGCAATTATTTTCTACATGTGCCTGTATATTTGGATTCAGGTTTGCTAAAAGTTTTGGAATTCATTTAAAGACAATTAAAATCATTATAGAGTGTTATGGCTCATCAGAGTTGAGAACTTACCAGTGAAGGTCTTCATTTCCAGACCTCTTATTAAAATGACTGATCCTAAGACAGTAGGTAAGAAGAGCATAGTGCATTCCCCTCTTTAAGCATTTAGAAATTTAGCAAAGGAAGTTGGATTTGGGCTGAGTCAGCTGGGGCCATCCTACAGGGGTCTGTTTTTGCTAGAACTATTGGTTTTTGTAAACCCACCCGCTCACACAGACTGCTCTGGAAGAGCCTTTCTCCCTCCCCTTTCTTCACTCCTGCTGCTGTAGCAATACTTCCTCTTCTGGTGCTCAGCAACAGAACTAACACCAATTCCAAAGGAATTCCATGAGAATATGGGCAGACTTCTAGGAAGAGAGAAACCACAAATTTGTTGATGAGAGTCACACAGTTGCACAAAACATTTGGGTAATGTTGCTTCAAACCAGGATGGTCATGTGTGAGTTTTCAGTTTTCCTGCTTTAGTTCCAAAACAACAGGCATGCATCTGTTTTCACTTTACTGTTTGCATTCACATTCTTTGCCAATGTAGTTAAAACACTAAGTTGTAATTTAGTTGCTTCTTTAGTGAGAATAATTTCCAGTTTTTTGTCAAACAGCCTGTGTCCACTAAAACTTAAACTTGCATAAATTAGAAATAGTTATACATTATTTTGTTTCTTTCAGATTTAAACAGTGGAAAATATGAGACACCATGGGATCCAAGTCCAAGTACACACATGTAATCACATGAATATTTGATGTCATTTACTCTCACTCTTTGAGCTGGAGTGAGCTGAAGAAACAGGTATTTATGACCACACTTGTCTGAAAATAAGTGCTCTTATCACAAGACAATTAATAAATGGATATGTTCCTTTGGTTTAAATATTTACCCAAGCTGATGCTTTTCCTGCAATGCTGGTACTTCTTTTCATAATCTGTCACTAGCTATGGAAAGTCTGTGTTTTTATTTTTCACTTTCAAATCCTGCCCGGGTTTCTAACAGCTGCCAGGTGAAGCAGATTTCATCTCTCATGTCTGACCACCTGCTTAAAAACTGACATTCACAGCCTACACTGAGGCAAAGTACCAGGAGCACAAGTAGCTGCCTTTCTGGGGGCACAGATAAGGTATTGTGTGAGAGAGTCAAGAGTCCCTGACAAGAACAAAATTGTGAGTTTGGCTTTTTTTTTTTGTTCTTTGCAGTAGCAGTGATGGCAAGTCTGAACCCATGCAGGAGGTAATTAATTTGTTGGCATTTCATTCCAATTCCTTCTCTGCAGAATGGATCCTGGATCCAAATGTTGGCCCACAGGACACCAGGGTGCTAAGAAATGGCAGTGAGCTGTCCCACACAATGCATTTTTTATGTAGCTGCCTGTAACTACTCTCTGGAAACATTCAGTCCCAGGTCCTGTTTCTCTCACTTGTATGACAGCTGTTGAAGATACAGAAGTCTTGTTTATGTTCATAAATAGATTTTTGTAATCTTTCTGTAATAGAATATGCCAGCACAGTGAACTAACTGGTATTGTTTTATAAGTAGTGTTCCTGAAAAAAATATTATTTCTCTGAGAAACAAGAAGGAAATACCCAGCTCCAGAAACTCATCTCTTCTTCAGTAAGCAGTCAGTAATTTCTAAAACCCTGTCATTTAGCTGCAGAATATTTTTAGCACCTCTCAGTGTGACATACACAGAATAACAACTAGCACCCAGAACAGCACAGCCAAGGATATCAAAGAGACTGCACAGAGATCAAGAGCTGTTTTCACTGTTGCCTCTTGAATGCATGAACCTTACATAGGATAGCTCCTAGAAACCTGACAGTACTCCTGGGGAGCTGCTAAGCTTCATCTTCAAGACTTTCAAGTTTATCTCAAGGAACAAAAGGTTTTTTATGATGAGGTATCAAGGCAGGACTTTAGGTGTACAGCTGCCATTCCCAGTGATTATTACAGACCCTAAGCCTCCACTTTTCTTTACAGCTAAAAATCCACAACTCTGGATTTCAATGCAATTTGCAGATTATTCTTTTCAGCTCCATTCTAAGGATACTCTCCTGCTGGCCTGTGCCACCTCCTTCCCCTTTTGTTCCACAGCAAGCCAGATGAAGAAGCCTTTTGGAGAAGCTCTTCTCTGTCCTCATAATCTTCTTCCATGGCTTCTTGGTGCTGTCCTGAAAGGCTGCTGCATTTTCACTCCTAAGGCAGCCACGCCAGTAAAAAACACTGTCCTCGTTGGAAAGAGGAGGAGTCACAGCACAAAGCTACAGTGCCTGCTTCCAAGGCAGGCAGCTCTGCCCAGCCCTGGTCGGAAGGTTACACTTAAGCTACAAAGTGCAGCTAAAAGGGCACAAACCATAAGCCTTCTTCCCTTTAGGGAATGCTAAACTGGAATATCCAGGGAGGTCCATGCTTCAGATAGCAATCAGCAGCTGCCTTTCGTGTTCGGCACTCACTTGCCTGCCTTCTAAATTGTAGGCTTATGTATTTCCCTGCAGCTCTTCCTGTGCTGTTTTGTTTAGGGTTTTTTTCCCCCAGGTTTGAAAGTTGCTAGGAAATGGCAGCAGGAAATCCCTGCGGTCTGCCCTTTGTGGTGAGAATAACTTTTACCTTATTAGATACAAATTTATTTATGTAACAACTGAAAGTAAAACAGAATGGAGGAGGGGGTGGAGCGTTTGCGCTGTCACTTGTGCAAACTTTATCCTAACTTCTGTGTCGTGTCGACTTGCTGCTCAGCACTCCAGGATTTGTGAGTATTTCACAACTTTTGACATCCTCTTGTTTTCTTTTTTTCTTCGTTGGAAAGATGAGGGAACTTAGAGCTTAGTTTCAAATTATTAAATGCTTTTAAAAACTGTCTAATAAGATTTCTTATGAAGGACATAGTTTAAGTACTGTATTTAACCTTGCACTTGGTACCTGTTTCTCTGTTTCTGCTGTGTTAGAGAAATCAGCAAGTAGAGAAGACTGGTGCTAGCCCTTGAAAATTTGTCATTGTTTGCTAACAAATTCACTCAGCAAAAATGAGGAGAAAACAAAGCTACTGCTCTGAGCCTGGTTTAATATAGCAAAGACAGAGGCAAAAATCTGGGAGAAAAGTTATTTACTTCTTAGTGTAAACAGCTGAAAGGGCATTAAATGCAGGCAGAGAACAGAAAATCTGCAGACAGTGGAATCTTACTGAAAACAGTGACAGTTTCTGTAGATGATCGCAGTGTTATAGAGAGATTTTAGTCAGTAGTAAACAAGAGTAAACATATGCACTGGTGAGTCATGTTAAAAACAACACTTTCTACGTAGTCATAGAGTAATAGATTCATATAGGTTGGAAAAGAGGGAAAGATGTGGGGAACAGAAACTTGTCACAGATTGTATTGTCACAACCTGCAAAATTATATCTGTATAAGTCTAATAGGAAATTCTCCTTCCTGTGCACAACCCTATCTTGCAACTCCTTCTGCATAAAGGAGATATTTTTAGGCAACTTACTTTTAAGAGAGTCTTATACTGTGGAGAAAACTCCTGATGATAGTTATCACAGCATGTTTGGCTATACTCTCCAAATAGTACATAGTGAAGTGCTTCCTTTATCTCTCAGGGTGTTTAATTTATTTACAGTTACAAATTAATTTGGCATGTACCAGTTAAATGGAAACATACCGCAGGTTATTTTGTCTTGGAAGAAGAAAACTGTAGATTAAAATAGTCTAAACAAACAGCTATTAACTAGCTCAAACAGATATTAACTAGCTCAATAGAGGTGATAAATTTGGGAGTCTAGTGGGCTGTTTGAAGCCCAGAGTATGACTTTATAGCTGTGCCCTGCTCTGCACCAGAGGGCAGCAGTGGCAATCCCTGGTACGGGGGCTAGACCTCTGGCAATGGGATATCCGGGGGTGTGAGAGGGACAAACTGCTGGAATTGCATCCCCAGACAAGCCCTGCATGACACAGGGGATTCCTGGTTCTCTGCCTGGCAAAGCAAAGTGACTTAAGAGATGGAGAATGTTGACAGGCTGCTGCACGTCTCCTGTGTTACTGCCCCATTGCCCCAGGTGACCTGGCACATGAGGTGAGAGGCTCTGCAACTGGAATGGAATGAGGAGGGTGGTCCAGTCTGGCTTGGAGGTGTCACTAAAGCTAATTCAGCCTGTGCCCCCTGTCAAAATTACTTACATAAAAAGAAAAAAAGGCAGATTGATGTCATAGAAGATCCTTTCTGAAGGGAACAGAAAGATCCATATGCAGACCAGGCAGACTTCTTCAGGAAGTCTTCATCCTTCCTGGGGACTAGGTTAAAGATGTAAAGTGAAAGTGTAACCCTGTGGCACAACCCTCAGGTTATTATCCATTTTCTGTTTCTTCAGGTAGGCAGTGATGAAGTTGCAACAGGAAATTCAAGGGCAAGTAAGGGACTCCAGGGCCTTGGGATGATTGTAAAGGGATCAGGATCACAACTGTCACTCTCCTCTATCCATCCTGTTGCAGGGAAGGAATGGTACAATCCAGCAGACCAATACTTGGCTCCAAGCTTGGTGTCATCCATAGAATTCAGGGATTTTGATCATGATTTTGTCTACTTAACACTAGACCTTCTGACAATGGATGGGGTACACCTGTCCCAAAGGAGGAAAAGGATCTTTGTGCAGAAATCAGCAGGACTTATCAAAACAACTTTAAACTAAAATGGGAAAAGTGGTAAAACCAGGCTCACTAGAGGCAAACTTGAAGGTAGCCCACCAGTTTTTGAGTAACTGTGCTAGTGAGTTCCTTCTGTCCAGCACTGAAGGTAGGGGATGGAGATCCATATGGCAAAAAAAGACACAAAGGTCAGTGATGCTTTAGAAACCATGCAAGCACCTGAGAATGGTCATGTAAGAATTAGAGCTTCTCTCCCCAAGGAGGTGGTGGAATCAGCAGCTCAGCTGAAGTGTCATTACACCAATGCACACAACATGAGCAAACAGGAGCTTAAGCAGGAAGAAAATTAGGAGGGCCAAAGCCCAATTGCAGCTTTATCTGGCTACTGCCCTAAAAGACACACAAATAAAATTTCTGTGAATACATCAGCAATGGGACCAGACCTGTCAGCCTGACTGTGCTGCTGGGGAAGGTCATGGAGCAGATCATCTTGAGTGCTATCTGGTAGTAAGTACAGGGCTACCAGAGGGTCAGGCCCAGTCAGCAAAGAAGGGCATAAGGCAAGTCCTGCTTGTCTTATCTGATTCCCCTCCACAACAGTCTTCTGAAGAAACTGGATAGTCATGGGTTGAACTGGTGTACTCTTTGCTGGGTGAAAAACTGGCTGGTTACTCAAGCCCAGGATGGTGGTGAATGGAATTAAACACAGCTGGCAGTCAGTCACCAGTGGTGCTCTCCAGGGCTCAGTGCTGGGGCCAGCCCTGTTCAGCATCTTACCAATGATCTGGATAAAGGTGTCAAGTACACCCTCAGTCCCTTTGCAGATGACAAGTTGGATGGGAGTGCTGACCTCCAGGAGATAGGAAGGCTCTGCAGAGATCTGGACAGGCTGGATAAAGGGACCGAGGACAACTGATTGAGTTTCAGCCAGGCCAGGTGCAGAAGTTCAATCCCATACAACACTGCAGACTTGGAGCAGCGTGGCTGGAAAGCTGCCTGGTGGAAAAGGACCTAGGGCTGCTGGTTGGCAGCAGCTGAGCATGAGCTAGCTGTGCCCAGGTGACCAAGAAGGCCAATAGCATCCTGGTCGTAACAGGAATTAGCGTGGCCAGCAGGACCAGGGCAGGGATTGTACTCAGCACTGGTGAGGCCACACCTCGAGTGCTGTGTCCAGCTCTGGGCCCCTCACTGCAAAAACAACATTGAGGTGCTGCAGTGTGTCCAGAGAAGGGCAGTGGAGCTGGGGAAGAATCTGGAGCACAAGTCCTGTGAGGAGCAGCTGAGGGAGCTGGAGGTGTTTAGCCTGGAGAAATGGAGGCTTGAGCTTAACACTATCTCTCTCTCTACAAGTCCCTGAAATGAGGTTGTAGCCAGGTGGAGATTGATCTTTTTTCCCCAATGAAATAGCCCCAAGTTGTGCCAGGGAAGGGTCAGACTGAATAATACAAAAAGTTTCTTCACCTAGAGTGCTCAAGCATTGGAACAGGCTGTCCAGGGAAGGGGTAGAGTTACCAACACTGAAGATCTTTAAAGGACACGTAGGTGTGGTACTCAGGTTAATGTCTGGACTCAATGATCTTAAAGGTCTTTTCCAACTTAAACAATTCTATGATGTAATTACGAATGCTTTATGTCTTGCTGTCATTATGAATGTTTGAATTCTCTAGGAAAAATGATTGTGGTCAGATTCTGAGAAGAAAAAATGACCCTGAGCAACCAATGTGAATCGAGCAAAAGCCGTTTATTGTGCTTCTAAACATTGTTTATATTTACTTCTTATCTTGGTCTACACAGTCACACATTGTTTAATTGGTAGCTCTGCTTTGTCCATGCATCTCTTGATTGGTATCTCTACTTTGTCCACGAGGCAAGAACGCATCTCTTTCTTAATCTAGTTGGTAGATGCTGTAAGCGTAATTTCACTCGGGTTGACACCCCTTTGTCTGTCAGCAACTTTTCTGTTTCTTCTTTCTTCTTGCAACATCAGCTTTTTTATCCATAAAGATGACCTTGTTCTTTAGTTCCAGAAGGTTAGGCTGGTTCATTTAGTACATGTCCATTTTCCTGTAAATATGATCCTACAAGATCCATTCTAAGGCTGCCTAAAAGTTCACTGAAAATGGAGAAGGGTCACAGGGGACAGAGGTACAATGTGGAATAGTTGGGAAGTATGGATAATATAATGTTAGATTTTTTTCTTATGAGTGAAAAGTTTATCCTCAGCTTCCAGTATCTTTCAGGCCATGGACAGTGATATACTTGACACAAACCTCCAAGTGTCAGTTCAGGGTTCTGCCAGAAGAACGTTTCCCTTTTCTGTGCTCAGAGAGTTCAGCTTCTGCAGCCAGCACAGCAGGGAGAAAGGCAGCCTGGAACAGCTGGCTGTGAGACGTTCCACACTATCCAAACAGTGTGGTTTGTGACCCAGAGTGGGTCACTGCTTTGCAGGCCAGCACAGTGCTGCTGCTTGCAGGGATCAGGGAAGCACAGCAGTGCATACACAGTTTTTGGAACAAACTGCTTAGTCTGCACAACTAACATTTATTCCTCCTGCTTTTTTACATGACTCAGTCTTATTGCTATACTCCCTATTTCTACACTGTGCCATCACTAGGAGCTAAAACTTGGGAGCCTGAATACTCATGCATTCCTGTTTTTTTTTTTTGTTTTTTTTTTTTTTTTTTTTTTTTTTTTGAGGCTTTTCTGTGCACTGAAACACTCATAATGAAAGATAGTGATTTTAAAGGTTATTTTAACTACAGGACTGTAATTCACTGCCTATTTTTGTTATTGTAATACATTCCCAATTCTCTACACCAAATTATAGTGCTAGGCAAAACAAGAACATCCCAAACATGTCCATTTTCTCTCGATGCATGCTAAATTTTTTCTAATTTTGAAAAGTATTTTAAAAATAATTGCTTCGAAACGGAGGGAGAAAATCCCTACTCTCAGTTACTTATTATCTCTGATTTCTCAGAGAAATGTTTATGAAGCAAAATCTCATTTTCTATAGCAGTTCCCAAATTTAAAGACATTTTCTCACTCAGCTGAAGTGTCTGATTCCCATTTTACAGGTTTTTATAGGACAGAAATTAATTCCAAGAATGAATACAGACATATTAACAAACAAGGTGATAGAGTTTGTCTCTGCAAAGAGCAAACTCCAGTGGAAAGCACTATTAATGGTTCCCTATGGGAATGCATGTCAGAACTCCTTTTTGAGCCAATGTTTAATGGGACAGAACCATGTTGGAGGCCCCTGATACCTACACAGACAGATTATTCATTCACAGAGGGAAGAACTTCTGCTTTAATATCGTTAATCCCATACTGATTTACTTTCTCACTGCCTCTGTGCCAGAGAAAGTTCCTGCACACTGGAAGCTCCTGTGCTCTTGCTGGTCCAGTGCTGTTCCCAAGATGAGTCCTGTGATCCTGTGCTCAGAATGAGCCTGAAGGTAGGACCAGAAGAGAAGGGCATTTCATCCCAGCTGCCTGTACTTTATCAGTGTGAACAGAGATTCCACTTGACCAGGGCTGAGTGTCACCTTTGAGATAATGGTCTGTACAATGCTCTGAGAAGTCTGGTCTAGGATTTCCTCCACATCCTTTAACTGACTTGGGCCAGTTAAATGGGTCCTGTTCTCCATCATCCATCAGGATTTATGGGTGGCTAGGGCTAAATTTTTATATCATGATGAGAGCACAAAGAATACAGTCACCTTGGCAGCTAATAAAAGCTTCTATTTTCCATTCATAAACCAATGGACTACTGTAAAATAAGGAAACTGATTCCTATTTATTTACTTATTGTTTCCCTTAGAAATTAGTGAGGAATGGCAGAAATATTTGGAAGACATCAGGAGATGCACTATATAATTAAGCTGTTGTCCCTGCTGATAAGTTACTATAAGCAAGTTACCAGATACTTGCATCATTACAAATTATCAAGCAGAATTTCATGCTACAACAGATGAGGTAGGTCCTTAGTGGCAGCATAGGGTGATCCTTCAAACATTACAACTGAACAATTTAATGGTTTACCAATTGACTCTAATGTCAATACTTACATAATCTTCACCAAAAAAATGGTGGATGGGGCTTTTTTGCCCATCGAGGAATTGCTTTTAAAAGACTGTTTTATAAAAATATATGTAGACCAAAAGTGTTGCACTCTGTAGTAGTTTAAAAAGTCTTATACCAAAGTTGTTAATCCAACCCACTCATGACTAAAATTTATCAAATATATCAGGATGTCTTTCTGTAAGTGAAAATTAAAGAGAAGAATATTTACTGGCTGCAATTTATTTTTGAGTAGATGGACCATCATATTTTAAACTGCTAGTCAGGAATGATTCCCACTGCACCTTTCCATGGCTGCAGTGTCTTCCAGAAGGCAATGAATGTCAAGTGTTGGTAATTTTCTTCCCTAGAGTTTAAGCTATAAATAAGGACAGTGTGGAAAAGTTCATTGTCTCTGCTGGAGAAAGAACCTGATCTCATTGACTATGTAATGTCACCATCTGCCATGGACTGTGTTTGTGAAGATACAAACTGGACAATGCAGGTGTTGAGCTAAAAATCTTGTGAAAAACATATATAGTAGAAGACCCATTTTTGGTAAAAGAATAACAAGAGTGACAAGGTTTACTTCACATATCTTAAAACTAATTTTAACTGTTAATATTTTGTTAACATACTATTAACATTGGTTCTTTTTTGGTTGATAAGCAACATGATAGAAAGTTGGGCATGAACTCTGCAGCCTCTTTTGATGCTGCATTGGCTAATTAAGAATTATGGCACCTCCACCAGTGGGGCCTGCATATTTTCTGGGGTGTGACAAAACTGCTGTCTGTTTTCTTGTAAGTGAAGAAGGCCTTACCTGCCCTTCCAGAACTAAGGAATTCTCTATGGGAATCTGTGTGCCTGACTTCTGAAAGCTGCAGCTGGTTACTGCCGCTGACCTACTTGTAAAAGGAAAAGCTATCAACATGAGCACACTTGCTCAAAAACAATGAATGATATCTGTTAGTATAAGCCACACAGTCAAGTTGCCTCAGGCTGAATGTCAAATTAACCTCAGGCTGAATGCCATGAAAATAATAAAGGCAGAAGAGGCATACCTGTTAGAACAATGGTGTGCAGTGTGCTTATAAGAGCACAACAATGTGAGTCACAGTGGCTCTGTACTCTACAAAGAACTGTAACCTTTGTCAGAAAAACAAATGCAGCTTATTTCCCTGACAGTGTACTTTGGCAGTGGTGTAGCTCCTAGAGGTTTTCTTTATGCTGCTTCTTGGAAGGGTGAATAGGTCAATTGTTGCTTCACTTCCTGAGGTTTGATTAGTGCTGGAATTGTGATTAGTTGTACTCGGGGCTGCCACATGCAGTGGAGAGGCTGGGCAGCAGAGAAGGCGAGAGGAGGGTGGAACTGGGAGCTCACTGGTGCCTGTTCTCAGCCTGGGGATTTCAAGGGTAAACCTGTCCTGCAGTGACCAACACTAGATCCTGCTGATGGCCAAAGCCATCACACTGGGGTTCACATATGCTGCCTCACTTCTTACAGCTTTGTTTCCCTCATTTTGTTTAATTTTCAGCAATTTTTGTTGACTAAAAAAAGATCTACAGCCTTAGCTACACTATCTTATAGTAATTACTTACATGGGCACAAGAAATGTGACTTTACACTGGCTAGAATACACACACACACACACACACACATATATATATGCCACTTACCAGTATATTACCCATTTTCTTCTTGATCATGGGTTAGTTAATTTTTCTCAAAAGGATGGGAAAGGATAAGAAAAGAGGAATTTCACTCTACAAATACAAAAAACATTGGAAGAAGCTAAATATTTTGGGCCCAATATGCGATACCTGGGGATAATTTTTTTTTTTTTTTAAGTGATTGTTTAGCATTCTCTAGGATTGTCTGTGTTCACTTTAGCCCCCAATGTGTTCTGGTGCAGCTGTGAGGAATTGCAGCCATTTTGAACTGAGCTCTTCAAGGATATATTTTTCTTCACGCTGTAACATCTTCCCTGGAGAAGCCTGAGCTAGCATCTGAGCTAGCTGACTATGGCAACCAGAAATATTTGCTTGGGGAGCATGAAGCATCCCATCCTAGGGGCAGATATGCAAAGCCACTAAAAGGGAGGATTTCTTGTGAGTCAAAACTCAGAAAATTATTGCTGCTTGTGAAAAATCTGTGTTAAGGAGTTTGCTCAAATCACAGAAATATGGTGAGATGAAGGCAAGGAGAAGACTCAGGGCTGCATCCAGCTGCTTTTGTCATTGAACTCAGGTTTCCTTTCTGTGATCTTGTGTCTCCTTTTCTACACACCTTTTTGGTCAAACAAAGCCATTTATACAGGGGTTTGGTTTGGTTTTTTTCCAGGAGCTTGGTCCACTAAGTGAAAACAATCCATTTGGTTTACAAACGCTGTATGAGAAAAAGGAAATCATTACATCATACTCTGATTAAAGATTTAATACCTTTTTATAATTATGAAGTCATGGGAAGGCAGTGAGCATGGGATTGAGTTTGAAGTTGAGTAGAATATGCTTTAGTGATCATAAATCCTTCTACTTCTGCTACTCTCAAACTTTCTCCTTCCTTTCACTTCAACCACGTCTTAATTCTTTGCTGTGTTCTCCATCCAGTCATACAACTCAAATTCCACTTCTGTGCATCAGCAGCATCACTGATTTCTGCTCCTAAGCCTTCACAATGCTGTTCCTGTAGAAAGCCTGTGCACACAAATACAAAAAGTTCTGCTTGTCTTGGAAGCTCTGAGATGGAATATGTCCGTGAAGAGACTGCTGTAGACCACCTACACAATGCCAAAAAATCTCTTCTGCAATTATGTAAATAAAATAAGCCACTCAGGACTTGACCAAGTTTATGCAGGTTTTCTAGGCTGCCCAACTTGAAAACACTACCACAAAGCACAGCTTCAATTAAATACTTATAAACATTATATATACATGAAAGAAATACATATTTTCTGCTAATTTGTTTTTGGAAATGAGTGAATTACTCCTTTAAAGGACTTAAAAGAAAATCATTACCCTGAGTAAATAATTCATTGTTGAAAATTCCAGCTCCAATAAATTAATTTTGATCAAAATACAGGTAACTGAAACTGAGTCTTATTGTTTGAGACCCAGCTGCTGAATGGCTACAAAATCAGTGTCTTTACACATTACAGAAACAAGACTGTGTTCTCAGCCCATATCTCTGAAATTCTCTGTTCTTAATTTTCTGAGAAGACAATGCTTATGCAATCACACATCTGTTTGTGTTTTCATATTTCCATCCTCCACCGTATTTCTTTTTATTTCATTGTATAGTTCATATTTGAAAGAGACACATACAGGACCCTTCTTCAAGCCTCCCACTTAAAGCTGGGCTAACTTTGACATCAGAGCAGGTTGCTCCAGCTTTGATTGATTTTTCTGTACCTCTGAGGATGGAGCTTCAACTTCTGCAGGGAGCCTCCTTCACACATTTATTTTCTTGCAGATTATGTTGGGACTACTTTAATAAAAATACTAATAATGTCCAAATAAGCTGTTCTGTCAACATGCTTTCATTTTCTGCTGTATCTCTTTGAGCTCTTCCTATGAGTAAAAAATGTATTGCTTGAACAAAATATTAGCTTTTTTCTCTAACCACAAAACTTGCAAGATTTGAACATGAATCTAGAGAAAAATTATAAAAGAAAAGAGAAACCTTCCAATTTTGTAATTTTATTTTATTGTGTCATCTGTAAAAAAGTAATAAAAAGGGCAATGAGCTTGTCAGACAGTCACCATGATTGTCCTGAGAAATCAAAGATTACCTGTTGCTGACAATACATAATTTCCAGGGGAACCCCCTTTATCCTACAGAATTCAAAGATAAGATTCTACTATCTAAATAAAAATAACCTTTTCAAAAATTTTGCCTTGTGTTTTCAATTGATTTATAATATATACAGGGGACTTGCAGAAGTTACAAAATTTCAGAGGCTTCCTGCTTTGAATGATCTTAATGGATGGGCTGAAAGCCACTCAGAAATCTATTGTGGCTTTATACTTACATTTTTTTCCCCCACGTGCAGGTCCCAAAATGTAGTTTCCTGATCCAGATGCTGTTCTTCTCTTCTGAGTAATGGTCCAGCAGGCAGGATGCAGGGGAAGGCACGGCAAACACAAAACTCTGCTGGAGCATTGAGCAGGCTGCAGGGTCAGGTAAGGATCATTTAACAACATGATATCTTTTTAAATTTCAGCAAAGCTTTTAATGTTATTTTGCAACCCAACATGAAAAGTAGGTAATAAAGAAAATTTAAGGCTTGGAAACATCTCCAGTATTTTAGACTAAATCCTTACACTCTATAATTTTTGTGTTGGTTTTTCTGCTACTTGTTGTTCAGTTTTACCAGAATTACGTCGTAAATAGGTCTGGGTTTTTTTCACATTCATATTTTCCAGTTGATTTGTGGCACAGCAAATTCTAGCCAACTTTTCTGCTCGGTCCCAATCTCTGTGTCTGGCTGATATTTCACAACATGTGAGGCCAAAACCCCTGATCTTTGAGAGTATTTACTACACTCTTTACTGCGGGGTGAAATCCTTAAAAGTGTCCAGCCTCTGTAGCACTCTTCAGAGCTCCCCACACATCTCCTAGATGATTCAGTAGCAGTTGCATTTCCTGTAGTGCTGTGGCCAGGTGACCTTTTCATAACCCCAAGGTCATTATCTTTTGGTGTTGTCCCAAAGCAGGTTGTGCAACGGGCAGATCCACACTCAGAGCCGAGGTATTAGACATACTTACACTTCTGTCCAGAAATGGAGGCTGGATGGCACCTCCACAAAGCCAGCACAACAACTATTGAAACTCTTCACATTTTATAAAATTTTAGCAAACAGAGGCATTAATGTTCATTGGCTACAAGTCACATAGTTCACATTAATTCTTCTTTTGGTTGATGGTTCTTATGTTAATTAGTCCTATGCTCAGTCTTTCTCATCTTTTACGCTGGCTTTCCGGTAGTTTTTCTACAGAAGTCACAAAACCAATTAATCATCTCAAATTTGAGTTAATTACTGATTGCCCAATAGCTTTGTATGATTTCATGCAAAGTGCCAGAGTGATTGCATCAGTCTAAGCTTTTATTAAAAGCATGAAAACATAGACCTCCTGATTTTGGAGAAAAATTTGGAACTCAAGTGTCAACAATGAAAGCTATGGAAAGTTGGAAGCAGGTCACGAGTCACTGTTTTGAGCATGCCAGTTCTTCCACCATGATTGCCAGTAATACATGCAAATAGCCTAAGGTTATTTTCTCTTCTAAGGCTGTAAAAAAATCAAATGCATGACAAGCAAATAAGTATTTACACTGAGAATTTCAAATGCACATTCAGCCAGTGTTGTTTTGACTACAGGATTTCCTCAACAGCTCTTAAAAGTATATAAAAAGCCATTACTCTTGTAGCAAGATGCAGACACAGGATTGAGTGACTAGCAGAAAGCAAGTTTGTTTTGCCATATGGTCATACTAGTGTTTCTGTTATGACTTGCCTATTTAAATGCCTTCATCCTTCATGAAAAATAAAACATCTCATGTGTTCTGGAAGCAATTCTGTTAGCTTCCAAAGACAGTGAACATTTTAAAATACAACTGTACCAGTGCCCCCTTTAAAGGTATATGTAAGTTTAATGGTTTTTGCCATTAATTTATCTTCTCTTAAATTAACAATTTTATACTGTTTCTTATATTTATACGCAGTCAATGGCGTAGCTATAAAGGTACAAACAAAAAGACATCCTTCTCAATAATGTTTAGTTTCTAAAAACAGGTGTAACACCCAGCCAGATACAGCATATAGGTGTAACATCTATGTTGTGTCTCTTAAAAGAATTAAAAGTGCAGATAAGTTGAAAATATAAATTATAGTAGAATAATCTACTGTTAGGAAAAAAGCTGAGGAATTCCAACCACTAAGAATAAATGTATCATTGTGCACTCTGTGATTTGTACAGATTTTTTTCCTTTAAATCTTTAATAATCATTAAAGACTTGAACTATATGATGCTTTGAACTATATGATGCTTGAACTATATGAGCTATCTTTTCTCTTGTTTTCAATGGAGATTATTTATATAAAACAGTCTTTAAAACTACTGCACAAAAACTAACTTAAGTACACTCTGATATCAGAAGTTTCAGAACAATTTCCAGAGATTGGCTCGAGGTATCACTCTTTGCAGAACAGGCAGGTAGTTACAACATTAGCAGAAATTTAGGAACCAAGGTTCACAGTCTGTTTCCCAGAAATCAGATCAGCCTTCCATTACCAAAATGGCTGAGTAACAGAACCTGTCTGTTGGCCACTTTTTATGAGTTATCTTCACACATCTGAAGAAAAGAGGCCATAAACAAAAAGTTAGGAAGTAGCTGATCCTTGGGAACTTGACAGGGAAGCAAAGGAGATGTTAATCTGTAGGGTCACAAGTAACCCCTTACCCAAGGCACTGAAGAAGCTCCTGCTCAGTGCAAGTCTGTGAGCTGTGGTGCTCTTCAGTGGTTCTAGAAGGTCACTGTTGAGGAGATTGCTGGATGAGTTTCACCTGACATGTTTCTTTAGTATAAACCACTAAACTAACATAGCAATGAGAACAAAATTAAAATAGAGTGAGGAGATGTATGTTTCATCTGGCGTATTTCTTCGCTGATTCTAAGAGCCACTAGTGCAAGCAGGATTTTTCTCCTGTCCATGTTCCATTGACTTCAGTCCTCTGACATCCCCGGCCAAAGCTGGAATCAGGCCTTTTTTGCAAAGCTGAATGAAGATGTGTTCTGTCTCCAAGTTTTCCAGATGGTACTGGGAACAAGAGGAAGACCATAAAACAACCATTCCATAACTTATGAAAAACACAATTTTCATCATTGTTGCCAAGGAGAAACGGATGTAACATTTTATGTTCCCTAGCTCCCAAGTGAGGATAACAAACAAAGTCTCTTCCATGGGTCATTCTATCTACAGTCTCTTGAGATTCTCCCGCCTGCATATTTTGTCTGGTGACTGAATCACAGGCACAGGAGTGATATCATACGAGTGTCCAGGACATATTTGTGAATCACTGTTCTTTCACAGCATTCAGCGGTAGTTACCCAAGCCAAGAAATAATATTTTCTTGAATTAAGTTATATTAGGTAAAGTTTATTCAAAGCTTTTTTATTTCCCCCTGGAGGAAAGAGAGAAAAATGTCACTATGGTGACTTACTTTCAAACGAAAGTAAATTTGGGTGGCAGTGTACTAGCACTTTTATTTAATTAAGAAAATTTAATTAATAAAATCTCCCCCTCTAAATACAATCTAGAAGTTTTACTTCATTCCAAGACAGGTGATTAATTAAGTCCTTTCATAGGGAATGCGGGATTTTGTTGGACTGACTACAATCACAATCCCCTAGTGGTTTCAAACAGATATCCTGAGGAGGTTAGACAGCAGTTGAGGGAGGAAAAGACCTCACAGTGGCATTTGTAGGTACTGATTTAAGGAAAACAGATATAGAAATAACAGTTTCTACGATGAATTGTCAGTTATTAAAAAGTAGAGTTTGTACTAAAATATATATTTGTCATGCAATTTTCTACACTCTCAGCTTCCAACTAAACTTCTAAAGAAAAGGCTGCTATAAATGTAGCTGTTTCTCCTGCAACATGACACACTGCACCAGATTATTTATGTCTCAGAATACTCTTTGCAAAGTAGAGTTATTAACCTTTATATGTCTTGGCTGACTTCTCGTGTGGTATTTTCCCTCTCTCTTGAATCCTAAGTATGCTTTTCTTCACATCTCCTTGTCTTACATTCAAGCAAACTTTTCAGCAGAGAGCCTTGATTTGCATGATTTGTGCTCTTCTCTTCTCTCTCCTTAATTGCTCTGCAATTTTTCTCATTTAACCAGTTGTTTGTGTTTCCTAGAACCTATCACTGCAAATCATCAGCAGATAGAATAGAGAGACTGCTCTTGTGACTTCCCATTTCCCACAGAAACAAACCATATAACTGCATGTTTTTCCTTTTTAATTTTGTTTTATTACAATTCCAGACAAACACAGTATTATTTAATGGACTACAGCGTTTTGCCTGCTCCTTTTGTTTTGTACAAAAGAGATATTTCTCACCTCATTATCTTGTTCCACACAGTTAGAGACTAACCCCATTTTCCTGTTTCCTTGCTTCTATTCAGAATGAAGGGCTGTGCTGTAATTTACACTATCTTAGAATTTTCAAGCATATTTTGATGGATTCAGTCCTTCAAAGATACAGCTCTCTGGGCTACTGAAGAGGCCTGATTTTAAAGTTTTTTGTAGTAAATGATGTGAATTTCATTTTGTATCATGACACTAACGCAAGGGGAGATGATAAAATAATATATCAACATTAAGGTCAGGAATCATATGAATCAACTACAAAATTTCTTATTCTATCTGCTGATGATTTGCAGGTAAAAATTGCCCATTTAGCTTGAGGGGTATGCTGTGGCATTTTAGGTGCATGTGTCTTCATGCCCTTGTGACTAGAATAAAGTTAATTTTCTTCCAAGTACCTGGTGCAATGCTGTGTTTTGGAACTGAGACGAGGATAATGTTAATAAAACTCAGGTTTTAGTTGTTGCTAAGTAGAGTTTATGCTGATATGTGAGGACATTTTATCCTAAGATTGACCATTTTTGCTATCTTTGGAGCAGGGTGGTTGTTTGCCTGAAAATCTACATTGGCACTCAAAGAGTGTGGACATAAACCCAGGCTAAAAAACTCTGCTATAGGTATCTGTTGTTACCATTTGCATTGTCTCTAGCTGATTAAAACACCCAGAGTAGCTTTCCTTTGTAGCATTTAAATTTAACTTTTCTCATGTCCTACTTTTGAAACAATTCCTTCTCTTTCCTTCTTTTTTTATTTTTTTATTTTTTTTGGACAGAACCCTTACTCATCTCCTGTCCTCATGTAACTGAAAATATCTCTCAGATTCATAAGGTTTTATGGTTGCTGTAGATTATTTTGCATAATTTAAATGAAACATGAATATTTCAGGTCTCATTTTAAACTGTGTGCAATTTCAGGATACACAGGTCACAGTGAGGACAAAGTAGTTTCCTAGTAGTTTTTCTCCAGCTAAAGATGAACAACCTGCCAATAATGCAAATTTATGTACTGTGCACTTGTGACAATTTTTAAAAAGAAAACAATTTGACTGAAACTCTGAGCAAGATAAAGTGTTAAGAGTGAACTTAAGCTCTGTATTACCCTTCGTAAAAGTGACTTTTCAACAACAACATGGTGCAGTAAATGCTACAAGTCATTCTCTGCCTCAGGTCTTTAGGACCTGAGGGGTTTTGCCAGTACCTTTCCTAAGAGTTCAGTGCTCAAACCATATCAAAAGTATGGAGCATCCAAAAACTGTGACAGAATGATTTATCTCAAAGCAGCCTATGACACCTGTTTTGTCTGGACTTAAATATCAGAAAACAAAATAGCCTTCATTTAAGTAATAAAAACTATTTTTTAATTTCTGTTTATACTTTAATTATTTCCTAAAGGATCATTATATCTAATTTATATAATGAATTAAAACTTTTGTAAATGGAAAAATCTTTATTGAAACATCCTACTTGGCATTTCTAACCAGAAAGAAACCAAAATGCCAAATTTTAAGCAATTTTTTTCAGCTACACTCAGATTCTTAGCTGTTACAAAGGTTTTATCCTATAAAATTGTAAACAACAACTTTTTGCTTTCTAGCTTGTATTGTAATGTACTTACGATTTTTGTCAGTCTGGATGCCAAAGAAATGGGACTGGAAATAACATGATCAAAGAATATTTGAATCTTGTCTTGTGTGAGTTAAATGTCCCTAGCTAAACTACTTCTCACATAGAATTAAAAACTGAACATTCTCAAAGTAATAGTTATTCTTTTTGCTCACTGCCCCTCAGATTTTCTGAAGGACAAGGAAGCACCTTTGCAAAAAATATGCTAAGCATTTGAGTAGTATAAATGCTTCACTCTTACTGAAATGAATAGAATAAACTGGTATTTATCATCCCTTCAGCTGACAAAAAACTTGGGTTGGTACTTGGGTTGGTGGGATGCAACTTTGCTACATGCTCTGAAAAATTTTACACATTCCTGCCTTTGTGTAAAAAGTAATCTTGAAAGTACACTGTATTTTCCCAGGTATCTAAAATTAGTAAACAAAAGCCCATGTTTTTTGTTATTCATCATTGAAAACTAAGAGAGAAGAAATTTGTTTTCTCGCAGTTATATTGCTCTGTTTTGAAATGATGAAAATGTTCTCACAGTGCCTGGCAAATTGAAAGAAAATTAAAGAGGTCAAACCCACAAAAAAACCAAAACAATTTGTTTTCAAGAAAAGGATAGATGCCAGCATTTCCTCCATTGTAATGTCTGGAAATAATATGTATTTTTATTCAATTATTTATTCATTGTGACATTGTGACTTTTAGAAAACTTGATCTGAACTAAAAAAAGAAAGCTATGTTCTCTTAGGTTATATATGCGTGTAAAACCAGTGCTCTTCAGGAAACTGTATTATGAAGAGGCCTCATTAATGTAATACTTGCCATCATATTTTATGATTAGAAGTTAACAGTGGCTATAAAAATTGAAATGTAAGCTGAAAATATATTTGCACAGAAGAAAGTTTTACATAAAATTCGAATAAACTAATTAAATAGCAAATACTTATCTATGCTGTAAACAGCAGGGAGAAAAGGGCTAGAGAAGTTGTAAACTTGCAAATGCTAGCCCCAGATTTGACAAGCTTTATAAGCAGTCTCTTTTACTGGAAAACAACGATACATGAGGGAGATATCAATAGGCTCTTCCCTTGGTATTCTCAGCTGGAAGTAGATGGAGACATCAGGCTTTGCTTGCAGTCAGCTCTGCTGTTCCTAAATCCTGTGTGCTTCTCTAATTCACATTAGGAGCGTGTACCTATTTTAGCCTGTTATGAATATAACCTCATCCTATTACCCATAAGGTGTGTACTACAGGAGGCAAGCACAGGCTAATGAAATGTCATTATATGGAACATAATTCTTCCAGCAGGATTTTCTGCAGGCCTTTGAGTATGCAGAAGCTGTAAAGAAGTTCTAATATGAAACAGGTCATGAGCAAGATGACTCCTGTGGCCATTCTGATGTGAAACTGTTGCTAGCTGTCTATACAGGTATAAAATAAAGATCAATAATGTCCTTCAGGCTCTGAAAGCAAAAGGTAGAAAACCCAGTGGGACAAAAGCAGACACAGCAACTTGCAGGCTCAATGTCCAGGTGTGAAACAAATGATAGCATTAAATGTAGCCTAATCAATTGCAAGAAAAACTTTCCGAGGCAGCATAGAGTAATGACATGAATGCATAATGGAAAAATCAAAACATGAATTAAGAAGAACATTTTGTTTCCTGGATCTGAAATGCTGCTGGACCTGTTCTTGCAGAAGCTTGGGAAACTCAAGGTGTGTTTTCTCAGGAGGAGTAGTCCAGTACAATAGTTCAGAAATTCTGCTGCTGGAGGGTAGGAGCAAAAATGAGTGAGCTTAGAAGCTTAGAAATGTAAAGTTCCTGGTTTTAGGGAAGGAAAGGGTAAAATCCTTCAGCATGCACATTTCAGCCATACTCTGCTATGCTGATTAGCCAGTTTGTGTGTCCTATGGGGAGGGCACAAGGAACATTGGAGAAAGTTTGTGCTCTTTTGAGCCTTCAAATAATTATTTTTGCATTTTTTGCATGAGCAACAGCTCTGTTTTTTGTTTGGGAGTCGGTGTAATCTATCAAAGTAGCTAGAATGTGCTGATGTGTTCACTCTGACCTGAGACAGATGTAACACAACCACATTTTGTTCTGCTTTTGTTTCCCTTCTGGAAATAGACAACCAATGCTATCACTGAAGTTTTTAAAAAACCTCAAAGATTAATGCTTACATGTACAGAGTCAGCTGACTCCTTGGTTCCTTGAGGTCCCAACTGAAATGCCCAGAGATTTATTATGAACAGCACATCATAGAAAATGCAGTCATAAAACTTGGGTATAAAGCTAAGTCTAAACACATTCCAGCATATAGTCAGCAGTGTTTCGGTAGCCAGGTGGCAGCCTGGGACTCATCTGTGATAATTCCCATTAATTTTCCCTACTGTCTTCAGCTGCATACTGGCACGAGCCTCTATGTGCACAATGCCTATTATGCTTTTTAGACCAAAAGACGCCAGGCTGTATGTGAACGGCCAGATATTTTTGCCAACTTTTAAATTTGATTACCGACCAGGAGGACCTTACGTGGTGTTTGGATGGGTATCTGCCAAAACCCAAATTTGTTTGCTGTTCTTTGCAAGACAGCAAAATAAATTGTTTGTAAAGTTGTCCTTCCACTCAGGAGAAATAGGTACCTTGCTCTGGTGGCAGGGAAGCAGTGAGCTGTTGGGAAAGTAAAGAAAAGTCTATATACCACAGCAGAGCTGTACTGCCTTCAGAAAACTGAGTTGTGTTCAGGCACACAGTCTGACACACAGTTATTAATATCACCAGTCACTTTTCTATTTTTAAATAGAGACCATAAACGTGAAGCAGATAAAACACTGTATCAGCCCTTGCTTAGAATGACATGACTGCTTTCTAGCTCTACTCTTCAAAAGTGATAAAAAAACATGCTTGAAAGAAAATATTATGGAGAAATCTGATCTTTAACTAATCTCTCTAGTATGCTTTACCACAATGTGAATGTTGCACATACTTTACCACTGTATTGCACTCAGCCCCTGTTACATGTAGAAAAAAGTGGTTCAGTGTGCAAGTTCATAATGGCTACATTACACAAAAATACATTCAAAATTTACATGAAAGAGGGAAGTTTCCATAGCACACACACTAGAGCTTTTCCAATAATCACTTCTCCTGTATCCAAAGACAAGAGACTAAGAATGATTGTCCTATTGCTGTAAGTATATTGCACTATTATTTATAAATTATTTGTAAAGAACGTTAAACAGAAACACTTTGTTTTCCAAATTTTCTTTCCTTTTCTATGCTTATCCTATATTAAATAAATCTGTAATAGGGATACTTTGTTCTTCTTTCTTAGAATCCTGATTCTAGTTTTTTCTGCCTATTCATGTGTTTATAGTGGTCTGTGTGCTGTTTCCTCAGTTGTTCAATGACTTTATTTTTCCCTGGTTAATATTTTGGTCAAATTCTCAACAACTCTGGAAATAAAAATTTCTTTGGTTTCAGGAAAGCTATTGCAATTGTCACATATTAGGATTTATTTCTGCTCTTTAAAGAACATTAGGAGCAGAAAAGAAAGTAGAATGTGTCAAACTGCATAACGCCTCCTTAATTCAGGATCCAGCAAATTCCAGCAAAATTATCCCTGTAAAATAGGGCCATGGATTATAATCCTTTTTAAAAAAGCTCTGAAAATACTGCCTAACTTCACAATTTTGAGAACTACATTTGCTAATTTTAGTATTTTGTCTCTTATAAGCGTGTTACAGATCTCTATCAGTATATGGTCTTACTCACAGTCTTTAAGCTGAATATTTTGCCAAGGATGAGATATTATTTGTCCAGCAGCTGTTACTGTAACAATTATTTTTATGGTCTCAGAGTTTCCAATGTTATGCATCAATATGACAAAATTTATAATTTTTTTGCTGTTCAAGTTTCCATGTTTAATACTGTTTTAGTTTTTAATATCCTATCCTAAAGGCACAGAAACTTAATCCATAATTGTGTTCTCATTCCCTGTTGGGTATTTGTTACTATGATAAAAATATCACAAATAATATTCACAAGGAGTGCCTAACAGCAAATGTATAGATCAGAACACATTTTGCTAAACAAACCTTAGTTCTGGCTCCATTTTGTGTGGTTTATTAATGCCCTTTACATTTTGAATCCCTTTTTATTCTCACTGCTTATCTGTGAGAATTTATTCTGAAAGGCCTTTTAACTAGCTATTACATATTGCATCCTGAAGGTGTCATTTGGGGATAAATGGTCAAATCTAACCATCTGTGCCATACAAATTATTTTTTTCTCTGAATTTTTTGTTTACTGTGTATTTGAGCTAAATTATTTTTGCCACTAGCAAAGTTTAGAGAGTCCCTGTGTCAATTGTGTTTGGCAAGCTAACCTAGCATTAATATTACATATCCTTGCATCAAGAAAATATTAAGTTGATCTTTCACAATTTGAGGAATGATTGATACCTTGAAAAGAGACTTCCATTGCATGGAAGGAGGAAAAGAGAAAGAAGCATATATTAGCTTTCTTTCCTGGCTGGATTTTGCTACCTGCCAAATATAAGGTCTGTAGCTAAGTACAGGACACATCTTCGCAAGGCAAGAGTCTGAGCTCTGGGCCTCAAGCACATTTTGCAAAAAAAATAAAGGTCAAAAGAAAATATTTAACTTCTTACATTTCATGTTCTGATGTTAAAGGTATTGAATGGAATAGCAATGACTCTGTGACCTTTCAGCAAAATTTTCAAACAGGCATTGCAAACTTTACTCTCTAGCATAAATGCCAATTATCAGGAACGTACAGGAGAAGAAAGGACTGTCAAAGCAAATCAACAACTACTTAAGCAAAGAAAGAACATATAAATACGAAATGTGAGTAAACTGAGAGAGCCTCCTGACATGCTGATTACTGAAAATACTCTTTTGAAGGTTAACACTTCTCTGATACAGGCGGAATAAGCAGTGTAGGAGAGTACTCCACAAGAATGTCACCACTATACAAAAAAAAAAACAAGAAAAGCTGTAGTTCTTGGTGAGAGAGAAGGGAAAGTAACCAAATAGGAATAGTACTTAAAGAATAACCAGTTTTATTGCTGAGGAAAAAATACTTTAGCCAGCCTAACTCTAGCTAAATACAAAACTGTTAAAAGCACTTCATGTCATAAAACCTTAAACATTTAACAAACCAAGGCATGGTTTGGCTCTCAGCCAGACAAGCATTCAGCCACGTGATTCAGTTTATGACCTAGTAATTCCATCGGCTTCCTTTCTGGTTCAGTAAGTACAAACCAGACAAAAGCATGGAAAGCTCACTCTTTACATTAAAACTTTTTGGAGGAGAGCTGCTGATAACACCTGGTGGAGCTTGAGGGCAGATTTCCAAGGCTTTGGTGCAAAGACTGATAGGAAGGGAGAAGAGGAACTACAATGGATTCAGGCACCATGATAGCGTGGAAGCAACTCTTTAATAGTTGTAGCATCAAATGGTATTCAGAAGTTACCAGAGATGTAAAATAAGTTTTTTTTTGGCAGTGGTTTTGAGGGCTGTATGTGTAGGTAGCATTTGCGAGAGTTTCTTATTGTCTCAGAGAAGATTAATGTGGTTCTCTGTGTTTATAAATTTGAATAATTACATTCTGACACTAATTCAAATTTGGGACTTATTTTTCTTGCTTTCCCTTTGGTTGTTTCCTATAAGAAGCCTAAAGGAACTTAGTTATGAAAGAGCAGAGGGATGCTTCAGTGAAACTGCTTCTTTGACTTTCAGCATTTACTCTATGAGAAGACAAAAGGAACATGTCTTTTCTCTAAAACTTACTCATAATCCATGAAAATTTTATTTCAAAATTACTTATTTGAGGGCTCAATATGGAAACATCTATCTAGTTCAGACGCACTGCTTTATTTATGGGCTCCATTCCTCTTCCAGTCACAGTTTATGAAACCTTTACTCTCTATGGCTCCACCCCTGGAAAAAAAAAATTAGAAAAGAATGCTCTTTTGGTACAAGACTAGGGAAAAAAGTTGATTTTCTTCTCAATCTTACGGACTCTGACATTTTGTATGCTTCTGAGCAGAGAGAAGGAGCTCCAATATTACACACAATACAAGACCTTGAATAGATGCAGCACTCTAGCTGTGCAGTGACTTGGTACTTTGTCCCCTTGAAGGTAATTAATTGTTCTGTCCCCTTGCACTAGAGCAAGAGGACAGAAAAGTTAATTAGTGGAGCCAACAAGCAGAGGATAGCAGAGCAAGAGCCATGGGGTGAGATTTTGTTGGGGAAGGAGGCAGAGTTCACTAAAGGAGGCTCTAATTATTGTGGCAAAAGAAACATCGAAGAATTGCTTCAACAGTGCAAATGAGTGGGTGTAAAACTCAGCTGTACATGATGTAGACAGCACTTGAATACAGATCTAAAAAGACCTCTACTTTATGAATGAGACATTTCTTAATAAAATGCCAAAGGACTGGAGAGAGCTGGAGGTGATGATAAGATTTTAGAGTGAAATTTGCAGCAGTAACAGAGAAAAGAAGATTTAAAGTACTTAGCTGCAGAGGAAGCCAGAGAGAAAATGCTGAGGACACATATTTTTAGAACAGGGAGAAGAAGAGACCGACTAAAATAATAATACTAAATAATGTGCAAGAAGTCTAGTGCACTACAGAATGAAGATGAGAAATGGGAAAATAGATTGTTATGAGAGAGAGGTGCTTGAGAAGACTGGGAGCCAGGAAAGGGGGCCGATCAAGGGAAAAAGCTGTATGCTAGAAGTCAAGAAGTTACAGAAAATTTGAGAGTATCAAAAATTAAGAAGGTTAGACTTCAGGGCTCTATGGTTTTTTATAGGGTGAGAGTTTTCTGCAAATGGTGAAAGACTCTCAGGACATTCCAGGATTTTGAAAGAAGTGGACATAAAGTTCTGGCAGGGAAACATATTGAGGTCTGAGCCACCAGTCGTGAAGAAAACACTGGCAGTAGTTCTGTTTTTTCCATAGAAACTGAAAATGGTATCACCAGTTTCTAAATCACTCATAAGATCTGAGTACATTGTATGCTTCTGGTGACTAGTTTTCAAGAACAAGGAAGCAGATGAGGAATAAAGATATAAATAAAGAATAAAAATACAGTTCAAAAGAAGGAGAAAAAAGAGAAGACCATTACCAATAGAACCAAATGGCATAACCTGGAAATAAACTTTCTTATTTATGAATATCTTATCTCAGGGATTCAAGGAGACATTTATAAGCAAATATTAATAAAGAAGTTTAGACATACGGTCTAAACATAGGCAGAAACATGTAATTTTAACTGTTTGTATTTTCCATCACATGTAACTTAAGTACTGTAAAAAGCCACGAATATTTTTTTTTGAGCAACTTAGATTATTGTTTCTGTGACAGCCAAACCAGCAAAGTCATTGGCTGTTGCTGCTTTGTTGAGGAAAGGTTTTTTCATTTGCTTGCTTTTAAAGATTTGCTTCTTTAAAGAGAAAACAATACAACTGTATCTTAGATATCACTCAGAGGTAACTGCTCTTAAAATGCTTAATTTAAATTCATTATTAAAAACCAGCATTTCTTTCCCAAACACTGTGTATATCATAATTTATTTTTGGAAGAGAATATATTAATTTCAAAAGGCTTTAATCTTTAGAGTAGCAAGTAGTCAGGACACAAGCTACAAGCTACCAGAGATGTAATGAAGACAGAGAGTAATTAGTTAATGATTACAGAGAGTAAGAAACCAAAACCAGACATTATCCAAAGAAAATTTTGACATTACAATATTATGTGTTCAAGGCAGGAGAATGATTTGTAAAAGCTTCTAAGCCAACTAGTATGCTTCTGTTGTTGAATAATAGTTTGGATGAAAGAATTAAGAAATTCAAGTAGAAAATGGCCCTGCATTAGGTCTGCAAAGGAGTGTGTTGGGGGATGCAGCTGACATTGAAACCTTCATGAACAAATGGAGTACCCTTTAGAATATGCATGTAGTATATTTTTCACATATTTATCATCAGTACAAGATTTCTATTACTTCTAAAAACTAAGCATTTATTTTACACTAGCAATTATAATTTTATTACAATAAAGGTTACCTACAATATTTAAGAAAACCAAAGATGCAGACGTTCAATCATTAAGAACACAGTGTTCCAGTGTCATTACAATGAACAATTATTTAAAATAGGAAACAAATTACAAACTAATGATAACCCTGGTCCATTATTCACTAGATATCATCATATATTATTTCCTCACCGTGAAAACTTTGTTCTGCAGCATAAATTTTACAATTCATTTGTCCTGGGCCTCCCTCTCAAATCAATTTTTTAAGGCCCCATAACACTAATTATAAATTATAAAGCTATTATAATTACAAAGCTGGTATGTGCTTATGGACCCATCATAAGTCTTTCATATTTTAATTTGTTGCGACCTCATCTCATTTCATAAAAACTAGCTTGTAGAATGATAAAAATGTTTAGCTATTGTAAAATATTTCTAGTATACTTTAAATTATTTTCCTAAAACTTGGGATGAAAACCTGCTTTCTTCAGCTGTATTCACCAATCAGGTTTAAAATTTCTTTAAATACACTTGAAGTTTCCCCTCAAGGCTACTTCTGACTTCACTTAAATAATAATAATACTAAAAAATACCCCAAACACAACCAAAATAGAATATTTTCTAAGGATTAGCATATCAAATGAAAGAAGTTAGTACACAGATTTAACAAAACAAATGAACAAAATCCAAACCCAAAAGAAATAACATATCAATTTCAAATCAATGTTAGCTGTGAAAAGGATAAAGCTTTTCTGTTATAGTAAGATGATTTAGCTCTTTTCACATATTCATGCAGTTAATAATTATTTTCCTTTTTTATCCTGTATATTTGAAAACCATACATGAATAAGTACTTTGTATTTTGGGTTTAGTACTTATATTTTCAATTTCCATTTGTTGTGGAAGCAGTGGCAGGTTTAGCCTTGCTTGTAGACTTACTTTGGCTGATCATAACACAGGATTCCATATGGAAATTGTTCAGAAGATGTAGGAGATGTTACCTGCTCTGTCCTTACTGCAATTTAGGTTGTCACAGTGTAATTCACTCATGTAGCTTTTATTTAACAGGTTTTGGACAAGCAAAGAGGATAAAAGGGACTGACACTGTGTCCCATTATTGAATGTGGAAGTTTATGTAAGATTAGGTAACTATGCTATTTCAGCTCCATCTTTGGAGATTGAAAACAAAATAATTACAATGTGTGCAAAGCATTTTCTATTTAAGAGAGTAGCAAATATTTGTTAAAAATACTTTCTGGAAATCCTGTCACACGTGTGGTCATTACCTTATTGTCTTTAAGCAAGTAAGCTGCAATCCTGACGGTGCATGGACTGACCTCCCATTTGGATATTTTCATTCCTGCACAGCTCTTCTTTTGTTATGTTCTCTGGTCCATTTTCAAATATTTACTTGCAAGTTTGCAGGTAAAGAAATGTCATTTGAGTCAGTTACAGAGTATTGCACGTTGGATAAGGAATAAACCCTTGGGTCAAAACCACTGCACTGCAGCAGATAATTAACCTAAGCCTGTGAGGGAACTTCATCAGCTAAATCAAAGGGCTTGTGACCTTGGAACAAAGGTTACCAGGCTGTGCACAGGGAAATATTTCCTGATGGACAATGCACAGCTTCTCACAGCTTCTCCTTATTTCCAGTTGCCAAACTCCACTGAGGAAATTCTTAAATGCATCATTGTCCACTATTAGACACACATACACTGTGTAAAGAAATGTAAATATATACTATAGCTAAATATTTTATTTAACATTTGTACACATAACTATAGTATTTTATGCATTTGATGTAGAGTCTCACATATATGCAACCACAGTATTGGAGTTGAAGTTGTAGGCAATTAATTGAATTTGGATAAAAAATGGTAGCCAGGGGAGAGGTAGAAAACAAAAGTTCTTTAATATTGATTCTGCATTAAATTGCAGCCTGCAGTATGAATTGATAAATAAATAGGGAGCCCAGGATGATCAGGTTTTCACAGTGTGCCTTGAGCATCTGATTTTCTACCAACTGTTTGGTAAAGTGATTATGTATTTCTCCAAGCTACAAATCAGTTGGTCTTTCCAGCTATACACAACAGGGTCTTGTCTTTATTGGAAGTCTTGGAAAATTGGTTAATTAAGTCAGTACTAAAGCAAAATTCTGTGGAATCAAATTGTGACAAGGTATCACCTTGGCTGTGTCTTTCAGAAAACATACCTGAAAAGTATTTGTCTGAGGTATCTGCTTCTGAACAGCCATTGCTTTTGCCTTTTAAAGAATGGGATGGGACTAATCATCTTCTTCCTATGGTAAGTTAATGTCAATCAGAGAGTAACTATAAATTATTTATTTTTACTATCACAGCTGTTACTTGTCTTCAGTCACTTCAGGGAGTGGAGACACTCTTTTACACTTTAAAAGAATTTTAGGTATTTTACATCAGGTAATTGAACCCTTCTCTTGCATTATGTTCTCTAAATCTGGCCTTCAAAAAACCCCACATTTTTTATACTGTGTGTGACATGAGATACAGTTTTTATATATCTATGTGATTTTATGATTTGTCAAATATGCTTGCTTGCCCCAAACATTTACCATATGTATTTACATGTAAACACTGTATCTGTAATATCTTACAACGCTGAGTCCTTTTTTTCAGGATAAATGTTGTAGATACCTCCTGTTTAGCCTAATGGTCACCATGTTTCTTCTGTTCTAGTGCTTATGTACCAAAGACAGAAGCCAGTCACTGCAAGTGGGCAGAAGTTCTGGAAGATTTGGAAAGGATCAAGACATCCAAAGTAAGTTCATAAAACAGTCAGCATTTCATATAATCTTAGAAGAAGACTTAATAAAATATTCAGCACTGCACTCAGCTAAGTAATGTTAGTGAGAGGGAGAGGGATGGTGTTTGTTAGCTAATGTTTGTAATTCCAACTCTTGTTTTCTTGTAGGATATTGATGTCAGTTTATACACTGCAAATGCAGATGAGGATGTAAGTAAACTTCACATATGACCACAACTAATGTTCAATGTGGTGGCTTCATAGCCTTACTAGAAATTATCCCCTAAAGTAGACTTGTTCTAATTGAATAAAGGTATCTAAAATCAAATAATTTGCCTTGGAATAAATAATTCTTCTAATCAATGTGCTTATGATAAATTATGGAAGCAGGTATTAATTATCCTTATTTAGTCATCTACTACTAAAATTAATCAATTGAAAGGGATGATCAAGGTCATGTTGGGTGGGGCTTTGAGCATCCTGGCCTACAGAAAGGAGTCCCTGTGCATAGCAGAGAGGCTGCAAGTACAGGATCTTTAAGATCCCTTCCAAACCAAACTATTCTGTGATTGTGTGATTCAAAATAATTTTTTCAAGGCAAACAATGCTAAAATAATTCTGGGATTAATTTCTCATTTTTCATTTCATTTTTCATTTAAGGGAGCATTACCTCCTTCCTCTACTCTCTTACCCATTCTGAATTCAGGTCTCTGAGTTAAAGTGTTAAAACTATTAAGAATAATATTAAATAATTCCACTATGTTTAGTTATATGTCAGGTTCCTATCCTAATTAATTATTTTCCTATGTTCTTCACTAAGACACTATGTTTCACCCCATCTTAGCAAACTGCTTGGTCTTTTTGTTCTTAGCTCTCACAGCCCATCTTTGCAGATATTCAAATGTATTTGAATAGTAAAAAAGATGCCCAGTAAATAAAAATCAGCCTCTTTTTGGCTGATTTTATCTTAGATTACAACTCACTTATATCATACCTGTGTTTAAATTATATAATAGATTATGTCCTACATTTGCTTATTTCTTTTTAATCATAAAACTATTGCAACTTTTTTTTTTTTTCAGGAAGAATGCCAAGAACTTGTAATGAGGTGTTTTTTCTTAGAGACACAGGTGATAATTCAAGAATGTCGTATCAAAAATTGTAGCAAAACACAGGATGTGTGGAACATATGGAAAAATGGAAATGAAAGCTTGGAAAAAAATAAGGTAAGCAACACCAATGGTGCATGGAAAAAAGGCAAATTAAAAGTATTACTTCTGTAGCAGAAATACTTCTTTGTTACATAAACGGTGGGATGAAAACTAACGAGATTCCAGTAACCTGTACTTGTAGTAATGAAAAATCAGTGGTATTTAGAAAAACACATTTAGAATTCCCATCAAAGCAAATACTTTTCTGCATGCATATGTATTTCAGGATGTTTGAATGTGTGTGTATAAATGACAGTTTGCAGCTTCAGTACCTGCAGTCAGATAAGTGAGACACGTGCAGAAAAGTGTCTTAACTTGCAGAGGGACAATCATTTGGATCTTTCACTGAAGTGATGTACCTCTCAAAGACAGTCCTATTCAAAAAGCCAGGAACTGCACACACCATGGAAGCCTCCACTTATATATTCCATAGCCATTACCTGCAGTGGAATTAGTCCCCAAAACAGGGCAAAAAAAGCTTATTCTCTATCAGAATGAATGGATCAGTATCCTGCTTTACTATTGCGTTTTTTTTTTCAGTTGACTTCCACAAAATCAGAAAAATGCAAAGAATGTGAAGAATACGAAGAAAAAAATTTTACAGAATTTGTACAAAATTTTGAAAAGGTTATACAAAGGGATTGCAAACACTGACCAAAAGACATAAGCTGGGAAACAAGATTCTTACATGAACTCTCTCAGATAAATTAGATAAATAAAACAGAAAAAAAATTACAATCCTCTTGGCTATCTCTTAATATATCTGTTTCCATTGTGGTTTTCAGGTAAGACCAATTACTTCTTCTACCCAAGAACTCAAAGTCAAAAATTAGAATATTTATGTGAAGACTCTGCTTTGCCTTTTCCCCCTTTTGTACAATGCTAGCATAAGGGCATATCTCCAGTCTTCTCACAGAAGGTAAACTGGTGCTTGGTTCTTTTAGCCAACAACATGTCCTGTTCCTTCATTTGTTACCTCTAACATGACTCAATTCCTTACTATAATGACTACAACTTCTTTATTGATTGCCAAAGATTTCAACTGAGATGTCAACCAAAGCAGTGTTAATTTAACTCTCTGAATAAAGGAGCTGACCAAGTCTCTTGCAGTCTTTAAAAAAAAAAATCTATGAATTAGGTAGGGATTCACTTGCCTGTGAAGTAGGGTTTGTAACTTTAGTCTCCTTTTGGGGAAGAACTTTGAAGACACGAATCACTTTTGATCAATTATTGGAAATCATAACTATATTTCTAAGACTCAATGTAGCCACCTGTCCTCTGGTATTTCTGTAATGTTGTCCAGTCTCCTTTGGGCTCGTTCTAAACTAACTGCTTTCCTCATGACTCATATTCATGTCATGCCGGCTGCCATCCATAATAAGGAATTCTTTTCTCCAGGCACCTCCATTTCTCTGTCTTCAGCTGATAAATGGCTGAGTCATTCAGCTCTCCACTTACTGGGAAGGAAGTTTCAATCTCATTATGGCTACAAACACACTGCCTGCTTCTCTTTTATTGTTGGGATGCTCCCAACAGTCAGTCTTTAGCACTCTGAGGAGATGAATCTCCAGTAAACTGCAAGAGGAAGAACATAAATGTGAGCATGTGGGATGTCATCTTCCAGGGGACTCGTAAACAAACAGGTTGGTAAATTCATAAGCACATTGATATCAGCATTAATCACTGGAAGAAATATCACAAAAAAGAAATAAATTGTTTTCCACCATAAAACATCAAAACCAGAAGTGTTTATTACATAGTTTGCATGAAATAAAATGGTCCTAAATTTTAAATTTTTCCTTAATTCAGTGATATGCACTGAATATGATTTTTCCTTACCTAATGTAATGTGCACAGGAAAGGTAACACCAAGTTACAACTTTGGTCTCTAGTCAAAGAGGTAAAGGGACTTTCCTTATTTCTGGCTTTGAGAGGGAAGCAGTATAGTGAGTATGGGGGAAAGAGAAATTTAAAATATACTTATGTCATTGGAATGCAACACAAACAACTATAACATTAATTGAAACACTGTACCTGTGCCACAGATAAAACTGAGAAATCATTATTTTTAAAAGTTGCCTTTCCCATGTCTTTTAAGAGTCATATATATCCTACAGTTCAAAATATATTTAAAAAAATCTACCTGGAAATCTATAGTCTTGCAGTAATGCAGGACATATCAGTAATCCCAGTTTGAGGGTCTTTTGAGCCATTAGTTTCCCAATGAGTGAAAATTTTCTCCATGGAGAAAAGAAAAAACCTAATATTTCTTATGATTGATAGAATCTTCTATTTTTCAATGGAGTACTGAGAAGCCAAACCTTAGTTTTGGTCAATCTTAAGCCACTCAGATGAGTTTATTCAGTAGCACATGGAACTTCCCAATCCTCTGAGGCAGTGATACTGAATAGCAGGTATTAATCATAATCCATTATGACAACTGGGAATTTCTTCTCCTCATTAACCTTAATTGTAGATTTTTACATGCTGTTTTCGAAGAATCTTCTTTTTTTTTTTTAGTTGAAGATATCAAATGAGAGATTATGTTTCTTTTGGTTTCCTTGGCAACTAATTCAAAGAAGATTAGATCATTATGAATAATTCCTTTAACTTTTTTTCTGTAACAAGCTTCCTGCTTTCATGAACCAATTGACATTTTAAAGTTTTGCCTGAAGTCTTCAGACAACATTTGTCCCTCTTACACTTCCTACTGCAGACCAGTGACCTGGCTTTATTCTACCCCAGACAAGCTTCCCAGCAGTAGGTGTCAGTCACTTGGATAAGTTAACTTAACCAAAATCCCTCAGCTGTACTGCAGTTTTATTGCATCACATAAATCCTTTTTAGGACTTCATCCTCCAGTATTTTATACCTCTAATAAATTATGAAGATTTACTTGGGACAACTTAGACAAAAATAATTGAATTTCTGAAATTGTTTGTGAGTTTTAAGTTCTCCAGCTATAACAGATAAGATGCAGATGTTAAGCATTGGCTTAAAGACTAAAGGTTTTTTTTTTTTGTCAGTTTTATGTCCCCTTTTTTTCCTATAATGCCCTTCTGAGAGCACATATAATTCTGTATAGTCTGTGACTTATTTCAGCATTGGTGAAGGAATCTCAAGCAGAAAAACTTCCACGAAGCAGGCATCAATTGTGTCAGAGTTGGGACAGATATGTGCTTGTGTAGGGTGTCAGTTATCTGTGACTGACAGTAAGCCAAGCCATGGAAATGATTCCTTGTCCTCCTCAATGCAAAGGAAAAGCACCATCACCAGCAGCCAGTGGCTCTTTGGAAACATTTCTTGAGAAGCCGTAATTTCTGTCTCTGTGCAGTGGAGCTCCTGGGTGCTGCATAGGGTGGTGATAGCTGTGAGACTATCTTGGAACGTGGTGGTTAAATAGATAATTTTTTTTCTAGGAAAGCTGCCTTAAAATGAAAAATTCAAAGTTGTGTTCTCTGGACTTTATCAAAGACCTCTATGCTTATACAAACAACAAGAAAGGGTGGGGAGGTGAACAGGCACAGCACCGGCACACTTTGGGCTTGGCCACATGAATTTATGAGTCTGCATTTAGTCCCAGAAAGTAAGGAGCAATTTTAAGCTGCATTGACAAAAAGAGACAGGACAAAAATTACAGCATTGCTGACAGATAGATGCTATAAGGAATCACAAGGAAAGGATGAAGGCATAGAAAGCATTCTTTTTCCCTCTGGTCCTTAAAGTTATTCCAACCACTAAATATTAAAGTTGACAATGTTTGGAATGTAACATTCCAAAGAATATGGATATATTCTTTGGAATATATGTGTGGCTCCTCTCACTAAGCTTTTACCTGCATCTTCCAAGCCTGCACACTACACCCAACTCAAGGAGTACTGTATGTGGAAACCAGAGCATCCTTTTTCCCTGAGCAGCTGTAAGTAGCATTTCAAGTGCAAACCAGCTCAGCAATGGTAATCTCTAACACCTGAAGTACTCTAATCACAAGAATCATCCAGACCCTGGGAAACTGAGGAAGAATAACATACAGCTGTTTCCTTAGCTGCACATCATTACCATGAATGTTGAGACTAACAAATCTCGAGGTTCTGAGAAGAAGGGAGTAAAAATTAGGTAACATATTCACTGTTTACAATGTCAACCCATTTGGTTTATTAATGACAGAAAACAAGATCTGCCTTTACTCTTCCTACTTTCTTGTTTCATGATAAAAAGCATTGCATGTGCTTCCTTTACAGCCCCTTTCTCTTTAAGGGAGTTACACTGCACAATACTTAGGACACGGGGACATATGTTGTGACTTGTAACTTGAACACTGCAGCTGGACAACGTTTCTGCAAAGAAAAGGTGTTTATTTCAAACAATATTCACTCACAGTTTTTGCTGCAACAAAAGTATTTCAAGAGAGCTGAGAAATGTAATCATACTTAAGATCATTATTGGCTGTTTTCTGGTTTGTAAGCAGAGCTGCAAATTATTTTTTTTACTTGAAAATATTTTCTACCAGAAATTAATTGCATCCTCAGAAACATTGTCTGAAGCAACTTCTTAAGCTGCTGCTTTATTTTTAGTCTACGGATGTTATTGTAAAAAATATTTGTAAATAATCACATAGTGAAGTAGTTTGCATTTTTTGCAATTCCTAGGAAAATACCTCGTGGCATATTAGCACACAAAAAGAGTATATAGATTACATTCTCAAACTTCCTCAGGACTTGAGGGAAATTTACAGTGGTTTTTATTCTGGACTCCAAAAAGGATTATTGGAATTTCCAACTCACACTATTGTCAAACAAACAAAAAAAATGGCAACTTAGAGTAAGTCCAGAGAAATTGGCTCAACAGTAAAAAACTTGGCTATATCTAAAGAATTTAGAATTAAGAATTTTCCATTCCTTATGTAAATGTAAGACTCAATCTCTTTCAATACAAGTGTTTCTTGTATTTTTTTCCAAGATGACTCAAATACTACCTGATATGTACCTTTGGCAATACTTCTACAATGAGTGGTACAAACTCATTTTTGTTTTGCAAATAGAAAACCCACCTTGTGTTGAAATTTCTTGTGTTTTTCATTGATAAAAGAGTTGAAAGTGTTTTTTATTAAAATCAGGAATTTGGGTTGTCCAAAATAATACAAATGCTTTTAGAATCAAAAGAGATTTAACTCATTTTTTTACTCCATATAAAAATACTCAAAAGTTTCTCAGAATATATTCTAACAGGGAACATTACTGTAAAACATAAGTCTGAATTTTTAGAATTTTAGCCTTTCAACAGTTAGAAATTCAATACATTTCTGGGAAGAAGCACTACAACACCCTTGCTGAGGGTAGAGACTCAAATAAAGAATAACAAGAATTTTTTTTTTTTAATGATAAGGAAAATAGAGTATTTGAACATTATTCAGATGACTATAATTTAATTTTTATTTTGCATATTATTAATTTTTTTGTCTTATCACCTTCCTCATAGTGTCCCTTCCAGCATTTCTTTGACACAGGCATTAGGCTTTTAAAGAAATCTCTTAAAGGATTTGGTTACACTTTCAGGGTTAGGTCATGCTTCCAGGATACAGCCTTTCACCTGGGCTGTGAGAATGGCAGTATCCTTAGAACAAGGAAGTTGTGGAGCAATGAGGTGATAATTCCTTGGCATGAGAAGCAGAATTTAGAGAAGTCTGTGCATCACCAACCTTCTGCTGTGGACAGCTGTCAATGCTTATTGTTTAGATGCCTTCTTTTTAGGAATTTGAAAGAATTTTATGAAAGCAAAAAGAAAGAAAATGAGAAAGATAACTGAGATGAGTCACTGGTAGCAACATCTATGTGTAAGGGTTACATTTCAGACTGAGATACAACTTTAAACTAAAAGGATGTTCCCATACAGCAAAGTGGTAAACCTCCTCATGGCCAGCCTCTTGATCCCAGGCTCAAAAGAAGGGACAACTAATACTTTCTCTAATTAAATTAGTTCATTTTTCCATGCTATTTAATCTCAAAGATATTTATAAGGGTCAAAATTAGTCATCTTCTTTCTACACCTGCTGACATAAATATGTAATTTCTCTACTTACCCTACCAGTCCTTCTTTAAACATAGGATTGCTGAGGTGTAACATATCCAGTATTAAATGGCAGAAAGCAGATAATGCACGTACTACATGCTCTTGCCAGCTGTGAACTGTGATCAAACAACAAAGAACCCCTGAGCATCTCTTATCCTCTGCTACTGAAAATATCTAACCAGCTCTCCAGCCACTGACCTGTCTTGCAGGCAAACACTTCTGGAAGTCCTGCAGCTGTGGAGGGGAGTGAGTGAAAAGATGGGGATGAGTTTGGTGCAGAGGTCAACCCATGGTACCCATTCTGTGCACTACAAGTACAGAGCTGTTGTCCTTTGGTGCCTGAGCTCAGAGGCACGCAAATTGCAGAGATTCCTAACCCCACTTCACTGCATAAAAATAACCTCTCAATTTATTATTCCATCCTCAGCATGTACTACTCAGCATATTCAATGCACTAAACACATTTTGGAGTTAATGTGAATTAAAGATTAACTGTGACAAACTGAACTTTTCAACCAAGTATCCAAAGGGAAAATACCAACTAAGCAATGCCGCAGTTCCATGCAGACAAAGCATGTGTTCAAGTAACAGCTTTCCAAATCACATGGCCAGGAGTAATTTGTAAGCTTTGCAATCAGGTTAACAAACTGGATATGGATTCTCCTGTGCTCCCATTTCTGTGTCTGTGTGGTTCCAGAGAGGGTCTTATCAAGGCCAGGGTTAATGAAAAAATGTGTGCAGTCCTTTCCTCCCTGCAGAGCCATTACACTGCCACAGCATTAAAAAAAAATGTGTTTTAACTGTGAATGTCTTCTGACCACCAAGAGGAAACCTACTCTGTAAGATTATTCTGAGCTCTCAAGAGCATTGGAGGCTTAAGCTGAACATTAGTGTTTAGTTTTTCACTAGAACAGTTAAAAACCACCAGATGGAATATCTTGGCCGCGTTCTGGCCCTTCACATGTTGGACAATTTCCCAAATAACTTTAAGAAATTAAAGGGGATAGGTCACAGTAATAATTTCAGTAAATAGAACCAGATAAGTCTAGTTCAGTGAACTTTGTAACATCTTCTTTTAAGTGTTGAAGTGACACCAAGTTTATTTAAAAAACCTTCTTGAAACACATGCAATTGTGCAACTTCTTTCATGGAAAAGACAGCAGATGATAAACTATAACCATTAGCTTAAATCATAACAGTATCTCTCTTTAAACCTTAGACATAAGGTTTATTATTTTCCATAATACACTTACTAGAGTATCTGTATAAGAAAGGAAAAAAAGAAAAAAAAAGAAAGGAAAAAAAGTAGCACTAACAAAACCAGAAACCAAAAAGAAGGCATGACTGGGCTGCTGATCTAGCAACAGGATGAAGGAATGCATAATAAAATTCTCTCTTTCAAGAACATTTTTCTAGTAAGCTTGTAAAGTAGGCAGCTCATGAGTGCCTGGGTGATTTGGAGGGACTTACATTGTTGGGCATAAATGGACAATTTCTACAAAGGGATCCAAATTATACCTGAACTGACAGCTGTAAATGAAAGACTGAAAATAACCCTTGTGTTTTCAGTGCTCATACACTTCGTCCTTTCCTACTATTTCATTTTTAGCATATGATTATATATGTCATGGTGGGTCATGAACACCCAAAAGTGTTTGTAGTGCTGTACTTAGTAGGAGGAGTAACTTAAGAAATTCCATTACTAGACTGGATTTTTGCAGGATCAAAGTTCTTACGAAAAGTCATTTAAGATAATAAAAAATCTTTATATTTATATTTCTCTAGCAAATTTCAATTAAATTTAATAAAAATATATATGAGATGGGTTTTTTTCAGTTGTAATGGGCAGGTGACATAGTTGCAACAGTTTTTAGCAACATGCAAATCTTATAGTTCTGCAGTGTAAGTAAGGCACAGTCCTGAATCTCTCTTTTTTTAAAAAACTTTTTATTGTCTATAGAGAAGCATATAAAGATACAGTCTATCTATTAAAGTATGCAAAGGAATTGGTTAACGGCCAGGAGATTGCACAGGGAAGATTTACACTGTCACTAAAGAATTTGGAAATGCCATGAAACATTTTTCTGTTAGTGTCCAAGCATAACACTTGTCTTGGAATCCATTTAGGTCTTCATAAGCTCTGGTTTGGAAATCACCAGATGATTGAGATTGAAGGGATTTCTAAAGATCATCTGCTAAAACCAGCTCTGGCCAAGCAGAGTCATCTACACGAGGCTGGCAACAACCACATCCAGTTGGCTTTTGAATAACAGTTTTCTTTAACTGTAGAATAACTGATAATAATAATTAGAGCTGCTTATGAATGGTGTCATGGTTTTGTTCAGGAAATCAATCTCCTCATGAAGGACATAAAAGCAATTAGTTAGTTAGTGACACTAACTAACTAATTGCCCTGATTCCTATAGCATCCTGGAAACAGCATTCTGATTCATTGTGGTCTTTTAACTTAGCCCACTAAGAACATTATGCCAGTAGTATTTATGACAGTGGGATGTGTATAAATAAGATCTGGTTTCTCAGCCTTAAGAAATTATTTGAAAGACAATTTTTTTCATATTGTATTCTATGCATTTTTAACTACATTACACATCTGCTTGATGGTCAATGAAAGATGCAATAAAGAATTTGAGATTTTAACTATAACTCTTGGATTGATATTTTCATAAAATCCAGCAACATTTTAAATGTAAGGATAGATTAGAAGTTTTGCATTTAATTGCCTAGTGTACTCTTTTCAGATTCAGCCAAACCCCTGTGGCTCTCTTAGCTACTTAACAACACTATAGACAATTAAACAAAATGGAAAAGCACAGACAAAACAGCTCACTGTCAATTGAAACACAGCACAGAAATCAGACAGAATGACCTGTAGTTTCAATATGGTTAATTGCTGTATTGAAACAAACCAACAGCTGATACTTTATACCTGATAATGGAATATTTTACCTTGGTGTATGCTCTTCTAGCTAGGCACTGGTAAGAGTTTCCTTTCAGATCACACTTGACACTGCTCCCTTTTATCAAGTGTTTCCCTTTGAACTAGTAATTGAAAATAGTTGAGTGCATGTTATTATAGGATTACTTCCCAGTCACACTCTAATAGAAATATATTTATTGTTCAGCAAAGACTTGTTGAGCAAACAAGAAAAGCCCTTGCCCTTCACTAGTATTCTATTTATTGAAGTCTGATTTAAAGAATTTTGATGGAATGGGCATCTCCGTGAAGCATTATTTTTTCAAGATGCCTGTTAATACTGAACTTGTTCAGTAGTAAAGGTATGTCAGTTACTTTCAATAAGTAACACTAAAACCAAGATGCATTAAACACTGAAACCATGCACACTAAAACCAGGATGATTCCACACTATTGGACTACCTTATAGCACAGAAGACTAGAAGCTACATAGCTATGAAAACAAAATTGAATGTTGCTGTGTCAAAACAGAAAAAAGATTCATATTTTTCAGGGCTGGAATACATGGCATGGGGAACTGGGGGAGGGAAAAGGCTGGTAGAAGTTGAAAGAGTATTAAAGCTGGTTTAAGTAAGAAGGCCTGGGAGCAAGCTGTCTATGAAAAAAATGGAAGCTTAAGTCTTGTGTCTGAAAGATACTTTGAAAGGTATGGTGAGGAACAGGGATTTTTCATTTCCCCCCCTCCTCTATCCCGTCCTTTTTCTGTCACGTTTTCTTTCCACCTCATCCCATACCTCACAACCCATCCTAGAGAGAGTACTCCTCCCTCCTCCCCACTGCCAAAGGCACCTTAACATCCATCTTCTATTCCGTGCCCCTGATTAACCTGCTTTTCTTCTCAGCAGCTTCCCTAATAAAGGAAGGGCAAAGAGGAACTCCTGAAAATGTGAGTTGAAGACAAGACAGCACCAGAAGCAGAACCCAAAGATCTGTGGATCTCAGAGAATTAAGCTTTCTGACCTTTTCCTGGCAGAGCTGAGGCAGATGTGTTGGTGGGACAATATCGGCTTTGGATTTGGGCTGTTTATATGGGCTGCCATTCCCTTCCTCATCTTCACACAAGCAGCAGCAGACGGGGTAGGGATGAACTGTTCAGACCATGGCAATCAATCTCTGTCACCTCAGGCACAAGCTAAATGTGCAGTTTGCAGCACCTACAGGCTCATGTTGAAGAAAAGTATGACATGGCCTGGCTTGGGCAAGCTGTGTGTATATACAAGATGCTGTTTGCATCCTGCAATCCTGTTATCTGTCCTCATTTCAATTTGGCAGCAGCTGACTACTGAAGCAGTAGTGCTTGGAAATTTTAGAGCAGCTGTATCACATTTCAGGCCTTGAAGGCAAGTGTATATACAAGTGTTGTTATTTTTAGAATGCATTATCTTAGAGAGTTCACCTAGGACACATATTGACAGATGTCATACTCGTCAGGATTGCATAGAATTCCAGGTGAATCCAACCTGTCCCTCAGTTTCTGCTCTATCAGTCTTCCCATCTAAGGAATCAGCTGATCCACCCCAAACACAGGAAGATGTGTAGGTAAAACATGTTGGCTCCTAATTCTCTCAGACCTTGTTTCCCACCTGCTCAGATTTTGAGTCCAGCCCTCCTGTCTCTGGCACTTACAGCTCTGCTTCATAATCTGCCATTCCCCAGTCTGTCCAGGCAGAGTTTCAGGACAGGCAGAGAAAAATCTCATCAAATCTGAAGCAGGAGTTAATCAGGCATTAGCTTGAGAGGCCCTGGAAATTCTCAATATTCATCACTGAACATAACACTTCTCTGAAGGGGAAAAAAGACAGTGAGAAATAAGATATTATTTAAAAAATTTAAAAGTTTTGGGGGGGATAAAAGGGACAAAATTAGCAGTAATGACTCTACAGCACTTTGAATATTTAAAATGCAATATACTTCATGCATTTATGAGGTTGATTACAAAAATCACAAGAACAAGTAATGGGAATGTTGTGGGGAGACTAATCCTGAAACTTGGGAGTCAAATTCCAAATGCTTACAAATGTCTGAGCCTTGATTTCCACTGTCTGCTATGAATTGACCCAGCCCAGTACCAACAGGACTACTTGAACAAAGAAATATTCTCCTATTTAATAGTGATTACATATCATGTGCTGTAGTTCTTGCTGCTCTTACTTCTATAATTATGGAGACATATTCACGAATATTAAGATTCACAATTTGTGGTGATGATCTATTTTGAGCTAATAGGCTAAATTCAAACATAGCTGTGTCCAGGTTTCCACAATAGCCTTCTAAACTTCAATATTAGTAGAACTTGCTGTTCATTACCTGCAAATGCCCACAACTCGTTTAACCCACTTAAGTGATACAGATGTTAGACATTTCTCTCCTCTGTTCAAAGACTGTACTACCTGCCATGGAGCCACATAAATTATAAATCGTAGTTGATCTCTCAATGGTCTTAAATTCTACTTGTATCAGGAGACTCTCTTTCAGAATAAAGAATAGTGCTTCTTGCTGCTGTCAGTTCTGATATTATAGCTAAGAGTCTTGGTGGTGCTATTTTTTGAATTGTGACAGGCCTGAATATGAGAAGGAAATTCAATGGAATCATAATGATATTACTTATTTTGTATTGAGACAGCACTCAGAAGGCAAGAAAAAGTAGAGGCATTGCACAAAGACAACAAAGGCAGACAGTGACTGTCCTGAGGAGATTACAGTCTCAGTAAGATTTACAAAGAGTAGGGAGTAAATGACATCCAGTACTGTGATTCTCTTTTTGGGTTTACTGATAAATGACTGCATATCCGACCTAAATTATTTTATTTGACTAAAAATATTTCAAATCACTATCACAAAGGAATGAATTTTGATAATCCAACAAACCCTAAACTTCAAGCCTCAGTCAACATCTCATACTGAACCATTACTCTATCTTCTGGCTTACATTCAATGATGAATACCTGGGAGTTGTGCTTAAAACAACTTGTTTAATACTGTTACCCACCTTGCATACCTTCCATGTTTAGCAGACTAAAAGAACATGAAAAAGTTAATAGCCCATTTCAGGCATGCCTGTCCTAAAGAGACAAAATCAGGCCAAAAGGAACTCTGCTAGTCTTAACAATGCACATATATCTGTAAAAAGAACCTTTCCATCCCTTTTCTGTTACCCCTAGTATAATAAACAGCACTGCTAGTCCAATAAAGGCCATGTTTTTTCCTAAGTGCAAATAGAGAAAGGTCAGATATTTTTTTATACACAAAATTTCATCAATCTCCTGTGTAAAGGAAAATGGCTAATACTGCAGCCGCAGCCAGATTCCAATGCTGTTAAACTTCTTGAAGCTCACAATTACCCCAAGGAAATTTTTGTTTTTCCAGTTTCATGAATGTCTGTTTTCTTTATGAACAATAACCAAACAACAACATGAGCAGATGGGCCTGAGCATGTGACTTTATGGTCAGCAGCAACTTTGCCAATGCCCTTCGTGATCCCGGGAGGAATAAAACCAAAGCATACATGAACTTCTGTGCTTTTCACTCTTCACCTCTTGTATCTCCTTAAATGCTGGACAAATCAAAACCACTGATTTCCCTTAATGCCTAGGTCAGCATCTGTTATGATTTAATTAAAGGCTTGCTTTCTGAGGGGGTTTCTCTCTCTGATATCCTTCCACTCTGTCGTTTCTTGTCTCACTTCTTAAACTGAATAAAGTAGTAAGCTTCAGACTTTTAAAAATAAAATTTTCTATTAATTTCAGCATTATTAAATCAGATTTCATTTTCTACATGTCTTGGTTTATCTCAGATGGTCCAACTCCTTACTGAGGTGTGAGGTTTCTCCCTTTGACTTACCTGCTTCTGATACCTACACACAGCTTAGTCACATTTAAGGGTAATTAAAAATAGTCCAGTCTCATTCTGTGGCACTGAGCAGTTTGTGAAACGTGAAAACTTTCTAATTGGCACTATTTTATCTCTCAACTCAATTGCTGTCTTTATTTTAAAATATTTTTAACCATTTTACTGATATCATCATATCAAAGCATCAAAATCAAAAGAGTGATGAGGCTGTGAATAAGCTGCACTGCTTTGCTTTTCATGTACCCACAGCTGAATTCTTTAGAAGGTCCCACTTTCACAGTCAGGCTTAGCCTCTGCCCTCATTTATGCCATCAAACACAGCTGAGTCAAATTCAACACAAAATCTTTATTTTATCCCTTTTGAAAAAGCAACGTGTGAGAAAAATCAGAGGACTGTTTGAGTTATAACCTAAGATTTCTCATCAAGAGAAGCTGCATCAGGAAGCTTTATAGTCAAAGCAAAAATTAAACTACCAAAATATCTCATACACCTTTATGGAATGTTGTCACCTGAATCAAACCCCTACCATGATTTTCAACAGAATAATACTTTAAAAGAAAATAAAACAAAATATTTTAAACTGTAACAGAAAACCCACAACATCTCTCTACTCCATTGCCAAATGTTTTAATTAAGGTTTGTAGAACAAATTTGAAAAGGACAGTTTTGTAAAAAAAGGAATTGTTTTCTCTGGAAGTCCTATGAAATGATCTTGAACCAGATACCAATTTCTAGGGTTTGTTGATTCTTTTACTACGAGTGTTAGTTTTTCTCTGTCACTAAATAAAACAAATGGATGAAAGACTATGCTTTCTTAATAAATACTTTTCTGCAATCCAGAAAAAAACCCAAAAATGTTCTAAAATAACTTAATTCTTTTGTCATGCCATGGTCTGGGGGTTTTGTTAGTAGTTTATACAGAATATAGCTTTAGTATTCTATAAAGCATATGAATTGTGTGTGTCTGTGTGTAACTACATACATGTTATGATGTATATGAACCCACCCACATTATCACATACAGTAGTGTGGCTGTATATGTAATGCACATGGAATAGTGTGGATAGGAAAACATGTAAACCACTGCCATGTTTTGAAGTATTGGGAATTAAGCCTGTTCCTTACAGGAAAAAAGTCATAGATAAAATTCTATAATATGCAGAGACATGCAGAACTACATAAAAACTAAAACCCTTATTGCATTATGGCTCCTATATCTTTGAATGTTCCCAAATGTGAAGTCCTTGGGACACAGAAAACCCTCATAACACACCTAGAACATATCAAAAAAGGAATTGTAAAAATTAAATATCTGCTCAAAGTATAGTGTGCAGTCCACTACTAATCTGAGGATTCTTAAGTCACTGGACAGTGTGAAAGAGTTATTCTTATTAACCTTTACCCACTTAATCTAACAAAAAAGTTTTCTAATTACTGTAAATGTAGCTCTCTGACTCTTGCAGAGCTTAAGTTTAACCATGGCCCTATCCACCCAGACTTGGAAAATTGTATCATTAACCACCAGGTTTAGGCAGAGCCTCTTGATCATTCCAGCCTCTCCTGTCCCAGCCAGACTTTACCAGTAGGAACTGGTATCAATACTAACTCAGTCATAACAGCATCCTTAACCATATGAAAACCCCATCGGGAACCATATCCACACCTAACCAGACAGCCTATGTCAGGTCAGCTCAGAATTTAGCCCAGAAGTTACTTGTGGATATAAATTTACCTTTTTTTTTTTTTTTTCTTGGAGTAGTACTCTTATAGGGGTCATGCAAAACAGGCAAAAAATTTTCACATGAGATGTTCCTAATTATGAAAGTAAGAAAGCTCATATTTTATTCAGTTCTACATGTCAAATCCCTTTTATCCCTTGCCCTTTCTGCTGTGGAAAGAGGCAAAGTATTTTAAAGAGAAAAGCAGTGCTTTGAAAAAGTTGAAGGACCGCTAAAGTACCTTCTTGGGAATTATGCAATTATAGTTTATCACAGCAAAAAGAGATGATGATGAAAAATTAGGTCATTGGTCAATCAAGTGAAGAGGAAATACTGTAAATCAACCTAAATTTTTCTAAGGAGAGAAGCTAAAGAACGCAGTTACAGCAGGAGACAGAACTTCAAAAGTTGGTTTGGCCTGTTCTCTGAGCCCTTGGGATCACAAGGGGATGGGACAACAACAAAGTCTCATTTCCAGCACAGCTGTTGCTGCATTTTTTTTTTTCACTCCTGCAATATGACTCTGAGCAGAAGCTACTGCCATGCTTTGTCACAAAAAGAGCAGATAGGTCATTTCACATTTAAAACATGACTGCAGACAAAGAACTGTATGTGAATGCATCTTGATATCGCTTGATTTCTTCCAACATTTTTTCCAATAAACTGAGAAAGAACAAACTGAAGCTTCATAGACAAGTAGTCTCACTTAAAGAATTTTTCAAGCTGACATTTGAAACTTTAGATCTAGTCCAAATTTCCAAACAAAACTTATTTTGTCAAAAATATATTTAATGCTGTTATTTTTTGCCAAAAATATTTTTGAGAAAAAATTATCTTCTGGGTTGTTTTTAAAAACTTATTTACAATATTTCAATGTATGAAACCACACTATACAACTGCACTTCAAATGCTTTACAGGGAAACTTAAAGCACACATGTATGAGAACCATCCATCACTGGAATGTATTAAAATGAAATCAAGATTAGTATTGTGCAATTTTATTTAATTCAAAGCATGTTTGGTTGCTCAAATCATTAATGTAATGTAGTGGATCTGTTCTGATCTATTTCAATGAGCCTTACACTGGATCTCATATACTGTGGAATTATGAGATGTTTTAATTGCCCAAACGTAAAAAACCCTGAAAGAGTTTCATTTACTTCATTTGAAGGCTTAATTTTCTGCCATAGATAATTCAAAGCATAGCCTAATTTTAGTTGTTCTGTGACTGAATAGAAATTGTAATTTTGTAATTCATATATTCTATGCTTCATAAGTACAACCCTTGGCACATTTTCAAATTAATGGACTCGTTCTCATTGGTATTTATAAGATAAGAACAGACGTTTTTTGCACCGCATTTATATTCTATGGAGGCTGCTTACAAGTTTTTAAATAGCAAAAATAAGAACATTTTGTTTCCTAGTATTGTCCAAATTCCTCTGTGTCTGTAACAAATTATTTTCACTAATGACGTTTAAAAAAAACCCCTCCCAACACAAAAATCCCCACATCAACATGTGAGCAGGAGGGCCCTGATTTAGCTCTCATTCTCCCAGAAATGGTAGTCCCTCTTGTGATAATGGTATTTCCCTGCCTGCAGCTGCATATCAAGACATTGGTAGATCAAAAAAGTGAGTCGTAAACTACATTAACTGTGCATTTCCTCTCTTTTTTTTTTTAATTTAAACACATAGTGAGACACAGCCTTCCATCCCTAAGAAAATGGCAAGGAACATACGTACATTAGTAGAAAAAGGTTATTATTCATCTTGCATTCTTTTATGAGACAGTAATTGCTCCCCTGAGTTATTGCCAAATGCTGCTGGTAAACATTGGCTATTTCATCTCTGAAGTGTTCACAGACTTGCATCCACAGGCCTCTTTGACTGAGCTCCTGATCAAATTCTTCCACTGGATCCCTGCTAAAATGCAAGATTTGCCCCCACATCAGAGAGGGAAGTGAATGGCAAGCCCAGGTTTCTTTAGTTGTGTATCAGATCTCAGAGGAGAAGCAGTAACTCCCACAGGAGGGGCAGTTAAATTTTATTCAGAGGAAACAGTTTGCATGGACTACATGAGATCACTCAAAGGAAAGGGAGTCTTTGCAGCCTGATGTCAGCTTTAGAAACCTTGGACCAGAGAGGATCAAGAATCTGTCCAGCACACATAGAGCAGGAAATCTGTTTTCAGGCAGATGGCTAATATCACCCAAAGGTCTTTCTCCTCCAGTACTCATTAAAGTGCCTGTGCTCCCTGGGTATTGAGACAGCAGAACACAGCAACACAGGGTCCAGAGGACTCTCCATTTGTCTGCCAGGAACCGCAGTTCTTTATGCTCTGTCTTTAGGATCACAATATGTTCTGGGCTAAAGTTCTCAAACCCCCTGAGTCTTTTGACTCTTCCTTGCCCAGATGTTGGGAAGAATATCACATTACAGAGAAATCTGATGTTGAAGAGCAGATTGTCATAGATCATACATTGACTCTGCAAATCCTGCTTCTAACAAAGGCTGTGCTGATTCTGTACTGCCTTTCAAGTAGAAGAGTGACAGCATTCCAAAAATAACATAATTTCACCCTTCTGAATGAATGACAGAAACCCTCATTGAAACCAGATGCCTTAGATTAAGATAATCTAAATTATTTGTAGGCCATTTTTATCCTTTGCAGATTTCCAAGATAAAGAAAGTAGGACTGAGACCCACACAGCCTCAGACACTTTATCCTGCTTACACTGATTTCTGTGCCTCTGAGAATCTGGAGCTCCATCTCTTTTGACTGCCTTTAAAAATAAAATATTGATTTTATCTCACGAGGAAGGTAATGGATACGATTATTTATGTCCTTTAGGGATCTAGCACAACATTTTTGACTATAAAGTTCACTTAGTTCTGACATGTTTGAAAACACCGTCAATTTAAATTAGCTCTAATTTTCCTGGTTCTTTCACTGTTCAATATATTTTCCCATGAAGCTATTATTTTGGGGTGTGGATATTTTTTCTTCATTTTTCAACTGAGTTCTTGCCAATAGAAAAATATTACTTCCATTTGGTGAGAACCTTACGAGTCTATAGGCAGTAATGAAGACAAGGGTCACAATCTTATGCAACAATTTTATTTTTAAGAAAATATTTCTCCTGGAGTTGTCTTCTACAAATTAATACATATCAAATATGATTGCTGAGGGAAATAGTGAACATTTCTTGAATAACACCAGTTTCTTCTCATTTTTGTTTTACCCTTAAATGCAATGCCCTCTGACACTATTGGCTTTGAACGGTATTTCTGTAGTGTATGGTAGAAAAGTAATTTTATGATGAAAGTTTAAACTGACTTGTGAAAAAAACAAAAGACTATTTTCTTTAAATTGAAGGGGGTCTTTAAAACTGAAGGTTAGAAGGACATTGTGTTATGCTCCAGAATAATCTTAATAATCTTAATTCTTACCATTTTAGTGCAGATCTTGAGAACTTTACACTTTCCTCCCCATTCCCTCTTCTCAAAATTACTCCTTCCTATGCTTTATCTTCTACACTATGCATTTTCCCCACAAAATTCTGTCCCAGCATTTACTTCAAATTGATAAGCTTATTTTCAGAGCATAATTAATAAAATCACGGATGACAACTAATGGATCTCAGCAAGACATACTGTACCAAAACTGCCCATCAGAAACCTTATCTAATTTTCCAAATTACATTTTCCTTTACTTTCCATAAAAGTAAAAACCTTGATGCACTGAGGACATGAAAACTCCAGGATTTTCACTCCCAGAAAGAAGAATAGCCTATGTCCTGCTTAAATCATCCTTTAAAGGACTTCATATTTAATCTACACCAGTCAGATCCTTTCCTAAGATAACTACAATATTCCATCCAGGAGGATGACTTGAGAACACCTCTCCAGTTCTCCTTGCATGAAAATATCTTCATTTATTCCTTGCAATTTCAGAAGGCAAGGAGCAGCTTTTCTGAAAGATACCTGGTATCTCTTCCTCTTGGGTCCCCAGATGGTGGGGTTTTCACAAAATTTCTCCATTTCAAGAGTTGCATCGTCAGCAGTGGGAAAAAAGATAAGTCTGAGGCTGCACCTCAGATCCCTTCATTGTACTTGAAGAAAATTCTCTTAAACATGGAAAGGAGATGTAGCAACTGCTTAATTTGCCAGCTAAAGGTAGAATAAAATGAAAGGCAAACTCCCAAATCTGAGTCTTAATTACAGTGATACGAGCTGTAATTCAAGTCTCCTGAAGACCTTACTGGAAGCACTGCAACATTGATTTCCTACCTAGATGGCAGAGAGATCTAAGAGCAGAAAAGTTAACAATGTGTCATATATCAGATATAAAATGGATACTGACACTGTGACTTCTTGTATTATGAAAAACCTCCAAACCCCAATAAGAATAATTTGCATATTAATTTATATTACAGCTGGTTATGTTAGGCTTCCAGCAAAGACCAAAGCTTTGTTGGGCTATTTTTCACTGTCTTTATTTACAACCTAAGCAGACATTAATGGAGCTGCAAGAGCAATATGACAACATCCTGACAATCTCATGCTGTCAGCCAATTCTAAGAAAAAACTTTACCTCCAATTTGTCGCTAAAAGCCTACAACCATTTTCTTATAATTTGTGGCAAGTCTCTTCTCTTTTGGATGGTCTCAACTTCTGACCTCCTACCTGCTCCATTAAACTTCTAACTGAAGCAGTCATTGTCACTTTCTGACATGAAGGGGTCCATGGAGCCAGTAAGGCATTCCACGGTGACCTAAATAGAAAACCAGCAGAGCTGGAATAAGGGCTCAGCGGAATGCCCTGAGATGTCAGCTCTTGTAAAGGAATTCCTGGAGTTACCACTTCACATGGAGTTAATGTTTTGCAGGAGAAAAGGTGCACACACTGTGCAGAATTTCTGTGGTGAATTATTATGGTTCACCTTTGCTTGCCTTCACTGAAAATCCTTGCTTGATGGCCTGCTGGCACCTACACAGAAAAAGAATGTAGGGCAAGACCTAATTCAGCCATCCCTTTTTAGAATCAGGAGTGCTTGAGGTTGTTGGGAAGAGCAGACCTCTGTCGACAGATACAAAAAACCAGATAGAATCTTTAGTGGCCCTTTTTCTGACAGGCACACAGGAATGCTAGTGCAGGCTCTTCTTTTCCAATTAAGTTATTTGTGAGACACTTTTCCAGCTGTCAGCTTCTCATATGTCAGAGGTAGTACCATACATGCATGGGCTATACATTGGTATAGGATTTGGGCTGCCCTCTTTGATTTAATGCTTTTCAAGAATGGGTATTTAATTTTGGAGAAGATCCAAAACTGCCAGTGCCTTCAACATCTATACAGAAATACTGCTTTCCTCTTGTAATCTAGTTTCTACATGAAAACATCTGATGAAACTGAAAACACTCAAATCCTGAAAATATATACTAAAACCTGAAGCACATATCACAAATTGAAAGGAAATTTTTTTGTTTTGTTTTGTTATCCTGTTATTGATTACCAAACTTCATCATTAACCCAATTTAGACAATACTTGTCTTACTCTGAAGGCTACCAGAAGAATTTTTTGGGCACTGGTCAGTCATAACTACTCCTGAAAATCTGTGGTGAAATCATGCTGGGAAAAGAGCTTACCCATAAAATAAAAATACTTTATCTACTGCTTTGGGTAATGAAAGACGGATTTTTATGCCATGGGATTCTTTCTAAAATCAGTGTGTGTTGGAGAAACACAAAGATTTTGTTGCATGGATTTAATATCAAAAGAGAGTTCCAAGGCTCCACTTGAGCAAGGAAAACACTTTTTTCCTGAATGTTGCTCCACCTTGAGTCCCTATTAATTAGTAAGGAGAAATGCAGCACTTTTCATATATGTTTCATTAAAAATTGTTACCAAGATTTCTGGAGGGATGTTTTTTTCTCTACTTATTACATCAGTAGCTTTTGTATCCAATGTGCTGTATTGATCTTCTCCCGAGAATATTTATGGTAGGTTTGGTATGACGTTGCACAGATTTTGAAGATAATATGTAAATAAATTGTCAATGATTTGTTTTGTCTGGGAACCAAGGTTGAACAGCTTGATAGTCATACTAGGATTCAGAGATAATCTGTTTTAATGTGCTTAGTGATAATTTTCACCATATTACCTAACAATTTCTCAACCATGTTTTTTGATAAAAAGAAAATAATATTTTTGAGACAATGAAAATCAGATTTTCTGTATCAGTTTAGCGTGTTTTGTGAAACTAGAAAGATTCAAAAGTTATCAATCTAATAAGCAATAATAATCAATTAATTTAATCCAGAAAGATAACTGGTAGCATTCAAAGAGCAGTTAACACAATGAAAACAAATTTAAATAAAGATTTGAATAGCCAAAATTGCCATTAGAGAGTTGGCTGCAGAAAAAAGGATGAATGGGTAAAATAAGTATGTATAAAATATAAGAGAACCACAAGGTAAATTTGAAAACTGTATTGAAAAGACTAGAGAAACACAGTCAGTGAATAAGACAGATTTTATATAAACCTGCTTCTTTTTACTTTGTTTTTGCACATAAACCCCACAGTTCTTTAAGAAATTAGTTTTCATTTGATGAGCAAAAGCAGTACCTTGTATGACTTTCACAGTGATTTTGTCCTCTCAGTTGTAGACACGGTACTAAGTGATGTTCTTAGCTCTTATAAGGGAATTTGCCTTGATAGATCCAAGCCTTTTTAGTGTAGCACATTTTCTTTTCAAGCATGACAACCTTTGAGAATGACAGAATATTTTCCATTAAACAAAACAAAACAAAGGAACCCAAACAAAACCCAGACCACATTCTTCTTTGGGAAGATGGATTTTTATGTTTACTGTACTTCAGGACCACCAGGTGGATATTACACCAAGAACTGGCTTTGTTACCCTTATGAGAAAGTTCCAATGGTGTGCTGCCAGGGTAAACTGCATAGGAGAGCTTTTTCTTCAAGTTAAGTAAAGCTGGAGGACAATGTCAGGCCATCAGGGCTGATCCCTTCACTTGCCAGTGAGTTACCCATCGCAGAAGTGATCAGTGACCTAAGTCTTCCAGCTAAAGTAAGAAAGTCACTTCTTTAAAAGAAGGCCTGTCAGTGCTGTTGATAGACCAGGAAAGATGAAACCTGAAAGCCAAAAAAGACTAGGAGTTCACTAGTCTTGAGACATGCCAAGATAATCTTGGAAAAGCTACTGCATAAAAGCCAAGAAGAAATGAGTAGTTCCCTGGACATTCCAAAGATTCTTAGATATGTATCTGTTGTATGTATTCCTCAGTGTCTGCTCCAGTGTCTTTCACAGAGCAAATTCTCACTGCTGAACACACCTTCTGCCATGGCATTAACCCAGTTGCCTCAAACCCATGGAAGATTAGTACCTTTAACACTATAATTTTTCCTGCCATTTCACTAAAATTAGCCAACAGTTTCTGAGATTATTGGAGGAAAAGAACCAGACATGATTAAATGAAGCCTGCTTTCTTAGGAAAGTGGATTAAAACAATTTTAAGGGTGCCTGACACTCTGACCTGCAGAAAGAATCATAGCTCAGGCATCCAGTATCACTGTGAACATATTTGTAAGGCATGAAAAGTGGAGAGGTGCCTCTGTCCCACCTCCAATCTCACTTGGGATTCACTGTGTAATCTTGGGTGTTTCAGAGAAAGAAAAACATAAATAAAAATGCCAGAAACAAAGTTAGCACAAGAGGAAGGACTGAAGTCCTGACACATGACAATTAATTGCAGTCATTATTTCAGTGTGGAGACATTACTCTGCAGCCCCAAGACACTGATGGGTTCTTGCTGAGATCAAACCACCACCATTCTCCCTTGTCCTATTATCTTTATAAATATAGACATTTAGCTACAATAAAACTCTCTACAGCCTTATTGACTGATCTATTGAAATATAATACAAATGGACTTCTATAAATCCACATAGCTTGTTTTCTGCCTAATCTATGCAACCCATTGTTTAAACTCCCTACTTTCTATAAATTTCCATTTCACACAGAAACCAGAACTGAACACTGTTTCTCTCTAAAAATTCCATATGTGTTCATTCCAGGATGGCAACCAATCTTTTCCCCTGAGCATTGTGCTGAAAGCAAATGTTGATGTGATTACCTACAATTTACTAAAAAAAAAAAAAAAGTTACAGAAAAGCACAGCCAAAACCAGACTAAATATTTCCACACACCCTTTTGCACAGTTTAACACTGCAGTTTTATAAGCTGGTTTAAGTAATCCACGTAGGACATTCTTGTTTGGACAAGCCCTTCTCAGGATCATGATTTCAGAAAAATATAAGTGAAAGTGAACAAATAACAAACTGAAGCAAGATTTAAAGGATGTCTGCTAGCATAGATCAATTTATTACCACCACCTTCCCCTCCAAGTCAGCATACCCGATTTTTAGTTATGGAATACCATCATCTTTACAGCACCTACCAGATTCTGAATACCACTAGAGAGCCTGAACTTTATTTTGCCATGTGTTGTGCTGAAATCAATCTGTTTCCGGGACACACACTTTCAAGAAGAAAATGTACTGAAATGATATTAAAGGAATGAAATAGATGTTGTATACTTTTGTACTCAACAAAGTATTTCTATATGAGAACATTTCGTAGTATTTTTTAAACTTTCATTTCTCTGTTTGGAATCTATCCCAGCTACATGTACACATTCGCTATGTCAGTATCTGGGAGTCTGCCCCACTCCAAGAGCTTTCATCTTAAAAGCCCTCTGAGAGCAAAAGGAGAGTGATGCCAATGGGACTGCTGGCACAGAAAAGGCTGCCTGGTATAAACTTGCAAAACATTTCAGCCCAATGCTTGAGCTGGGGCCACAGTAGCAGGACAGAGGAAAGAAAATCAAGGTGCAGTGTGCACAGCAGCACACCAGATGTGTCTGTGAATGAAGGATAATGCTGTACTGCTGCAGATTTCTTATAGCTTTGGAGGCTACACATTGGGAAATGCTCTTTCTTCTCAGCTCAGTTAGAGCAACACTGAATAGTGTAATTGTCTGAGTTGTAAAGCAGTCCTTTTGTTTAAACCACTCTCCATTAATTGCTGCCAAAAATGCATTGCTCATTCTGTCCTTTGCCAGATGTAATTGAAGCAAATTTGGATGTATACCAAAGTATTTGTTGCATATATTTTGTCACATCGCAGTTTGACAGCATACTATTAAATAATGTGCTATGGTGTAAAAAGAATTCATAACTTTTATATAAACTTCCAATTTCTGATGCCTTATATTTAAGAGGATGTGAAAGTTGTCTTCTTTCCACTTCCCCCCAGCAAAGAGAGGTCTGAGCCAGGTAAGTCAAATCCCTGCTGTGCCTGCTGGCTCCCTGCCCTCAGCTGGCTGTGCTGTGGGGGCTGTCACCTGGGGAGTGAGCTCAGTGCTCCAGGACACTGGGGCAGTGATCACTCCGTGCTTGGCTGGGGATTGCTGCACTCCTCAGAGCAGGCTGGCCACACTTCCTAGAGTGCCATGCCCTTCTCTCTGTCATCACTCTGGGACTAGCCTGCCCTTTTTATTTTTAGGTCTGTTCTTAAGCTCTCTGTAGCTTTTCCTGTCCCATGATTTCAAACCTTAATCTTTTTTGCCCACATTTGATTTTAAAAAGTTGTACTTGGCCCTTGCCATCTTTTGAAGAATTCTCACCTGCACTGCCTAGAGCCTTCTCATGCCTGTTTTATTTTATGCATCACCTTCCACTCCAGAGAGTAATATCATTAGTGCACTGTCTGCATAAAGCTTCACTTTGACATCAAATACAATGTTTTATTATACTGTAATTTTTTCAATTTCTCTGAGGCACTTAACAGTTAAGAGGTATCTTTTTTTAAATCTCAGTGTTGGCTGAACCATCAGAGCTTATCAAGTCCCCTGAGTGCCAACATGGATCTTTTTAATGCTGTTATTTCTTGGCCGAGTCATTTCAATTTTTTTATATATTTTCCTAGTTGCAGTCACTTGATCTTCTTGACACTTATAGTAAGTATAGCAATCCAACTACATGGATTTACTGTCCAAGTTGAATCCAGTTTTCTAAGAATTATCACAACCAATTAAATATGTCCTCCACTCATACTCAGGGATTGTCCAGCTTTGGTAGCTGGAATACAAGGCTAGAAAGAGAGGAGACTGCAAGCTGAGTTCCTTGCTGGTGGAGGGATTTCATGCAGTGAGGCCTGAGAATGTGGTAAAACACAGAGTTATATATTTTACTTTAGACAAAGAGGGTGTACACACGCCCAATAAATAGAACAGCTCTGCTGTTACCAGTAAAAAGAATGTCTATGCAAACAGAGTTCAATATGTTGTAATAATGTAATAGAGATTTATTAGTTCATCCAGTGCTCTAACTCACCTACATTTCTCTCTACCCACTTGGAAAATCCAGGTTCTAATATCAGTGAAAATCCAATATCCTATCAGGTAAGATTATATCACATCAAACTTTTCAGGTCTTAATTGATTTTCCCCTTTGTGGTGGCCCTGCAGTTATTTCTTATATCTTCTGTATAGGAGTAATGATCTTATGCAGAAAACACACCACTGCATTGTTAGTTCCATAACAGTTCCCTCTTGATTTGAAGAGCATCTAGGGAAACCCTAAGGACAACCAATACCTTTATCTTCATTCTCACTTTTAATCTTATTCAGATCATGGTTCTGCACTGTCTCAGCACCTTCCCACTCATTAAAAATAATAACTACTTAATAATAACATTCCTATATTTTTACAATATTAGTACTGAACTATAAATACAGATACCTGTGTAATTTGCAACACAGAAACACTTTTTGCAGTTAGTACAAATTTTGCCTTTATTTTATGCTATCCACTTCTGCCTCCTGATTTTTACCTTTTTTATTTCCTGAATCCTTAATACCTTTTTCCAAAGGTGTTATATTTGCTGTAGTCTAATAGCAAGGTTCCATCTCTGCAATTCATCAGCCTCCATCAGACACTCATAATTTGGGCTTCTGGTTTCATCACAGGAAGCAGTGATGAAGGAGTAAAACCTTTGAGGAGAAGGAATAAAACCAAAACCACAAGCAGGTACATATAAGGCAGTGCTTTGCCCATATGTTTCTAAGCAGCTTTTAAAAATTCATGTGCTGTGTTCTTGCTGTGTATCAGCTTTGACAGAGCAGACTCTTTGGTTTCTTTGGAGTTTTGTACAACATCTGAAGAACTTTCATTGCCTCAGGAACGCTCTTTATCTGTTATTTGTAAACTTTCTTCCCCAATTGCTTCCTGTGCTATATTTTGTGATGGACCACACGTTTTTATAACAAGGCATGTGTTGAGGGCAACGAGTGAGGCTTTAACAAGTTAATACTCATAATGTCTGTGTCCTGCTGGAGGCTTAACAAGCATCTTCTCTGTCAGGGAGGCAGTGCAGACGCTGAACTGAGGCTGGAAGGTGATGAGCCACACCCTACATGGAGCGAAGAGCGGAAGCTGAAGAGAATTTGGAACCTTCTGGCTTCCAGCTGCCTGTTCTGATAAGTCACAGGGCTTTCCAGCAGTACCGGAGCACTGTAAATGGATGCTATAAATGACCTTAAAACAATACTCTGGGGAGAATGAATGGCATTGTTAAATTGTGTGCAGTTGAAGCAACCACGGGTCAATTACCCTCAGCTGCCAAATCTCCCCATAGAGCACTTCCTATCAGCATCAGTGCTCACTTTAGCCAGTTCCCAGGAATAAATCTCATGACACATTAAGCCCTAAAAGAGAAAGAGGGGTGGGACTTAGGGCACTCTGTGTACCTCACTTATCTGATAAAACACCTCAAAATTTAGTGTGAAAAGCAAGGTTGTTAAAGTAATTTTGACCCTTGAAGAATAGAGGCTGTCAGAATAATCACTTCTAAGTGATAGCATCAAAAATAGTTTATATCAGAAATTGTAATTCCATTTCACAAAGTTTTATCTCCCAGCAATGCAAAACGGACAAGTAATTAACCTGTCATTTTAAAAATTGAAAAAATATGTACTAGGCAATTGCTTCATTTAATTTAAAACTACAATGTTTAAAAAAAAAGGAAGAAAATAATTTGTCTTAAAAGTTTGAGGTTATTCATTGAACACCTATTACCACCACCCCCCAAAAAAATAAACCTGACCATGAGATCAACCAGAATTTAATATTTAAGACCGAGCAATTGTAGTAGAAATTAGTATAAGTGTTGGTTCAAGACATGGGCAGAAACAAATGCATTGATTAATCTTTTGTGAATTCTATATGAAAATTAACAGTGACAGAAGCCTGAAAGAGTCTTACTTGCCACTGATTTTTCATCAAACAAAATGAAGGAAAGTAGAAACAATTTTACCCACTGCTGTGTTGTTTCTCATCATAAAGGTCCACACATAAAAAGGTTTCCTGTGAAACAACTACAATGTGTAAAAAGGATAATCTGCTGAGTGGACACTGCCAACAAAAGCAGTTTGCTTAAAGTAACAACAATCTCAGGAAACCATAATTAACATAAACTGTCTAGACTTAAATACAGCCTGATCAACACTGCATCTCCCCACATATTTAATTAAGAGAAAATACTTGCTCATTATATTAACTTCAGGTTATTATTTTATGCAGAGCAGTCAGCCAGGAAGTCCAAAGAGCCACATTTCTCATAAGGAAAAATCCACCTTTTTTATTCTTGCCCCTTGAAGCTCTGCTTCCTTTTTGGTTTAGATAGGCTGGGAAGAGATGGAGGAAACTACGTGAGGAGTGTCAGGGATGAACTTTCAAGTTGTTTATGCAGAAGTTACCTCAAGAAGAGGTAACTTCTCAGCTGGCTCTTGTTGAGACAGAACACTTGTGTGTCAAAGAGAGCATTATGGTACTGAACAGTTTCTGAGATGCAGAGAAAGATAACGGAAACCTTTGCGCATTTAACGAAGTAAAAAAAAGCAACTCTCACTGCTGGAAAGATGATAGACCATTGCTTTCTCCCGTGCTACAAAGAAGATAAGACAGTTTTTACTACTCATTGACTGAGTAAAAAAGGCCAGTGCAGCAATTAATCTACTACCAGTCCTATGTTGCCCAAGGAACTGTGTCAGGGGGGTTTAGGTTGAATATCAGGAAAAGGTTCTTCACCCAGAGGGTGGTTAGGCACTGGAACAGCCTCCCCAGGGAAGCGTCACAGCACCAAAGCCTGGCAGAGTTCAGGGATAATTTGGACAACACTCTTGAGCTCATGGTGTGACTATTAGGGTGTCCTGTGTGGGGCCAGGGGTTGGACTCAATGATCCTTGTGGGCTGCTACCAACTCAGGCTATCCTGTAATTCTAAAATAAGGAAAAAAAAATCCTGATAGTTCAGTCTAAGTTTGGAACAGATCAAGTCCTGCAATTATTCTGAAAACACAAGGTTTGTGTTTTCCAGCATCAGAGGCACAATTTCTTCCCAGAAAATGTTTGGTAGAGACCTGCAAGCTGAAGAGACTCAAGTTGCTCAGCATTTCCAAATACTGGAAGTCAAAGAAACAGTTTCAGTCACACCATGGATTCTTATACCTCTCTGTCCCTCGTACACTGTGGATTGCAAGTGATTCTTTGGAATGGTCTCTTAATCCTCCTGTCTTTTAAAATACAATTGACTCTACAGGGAAATTGAGAGGAGTTCATCTAAAAGTCCTATGCAAGCATCTGTTTTACAAGATTCTTAAAAAATCATTCACCTTTGAAGTTATTTCAAACAGAAATATCTGGAGCCGGAATTTAAGCAGGATATTTTGATATCTATCATGTCCTTTCTGCGGGCATCATCTGTGCAGTGGAAAAGCAAATATTATTTTATAACTTGCATGGAAACAGTGTTCCTCAAGTGAAGGCCAGCTCTGACACCACTTACTGTCAGCTAGACATGAGACCTTGGCCAGTGCAGGACGTTTGCACTCTGACACTCTCAAAGTCTTTAATTCCTGCATGTCCTCCTCAGATCTCATGAAAGGAAACTGAAATTGGTTCTATCTGTGAGCACGTTTAAGTTTGCACTCACACTAACAACATAACTCGTGAAGGAATTTTTGTTCCACAAACAACTCACTGCTCTGACAAGATGGTAGGTTCCTATTTTATCTTGTCCTGGAATCTGATTTTTTCCTCTAGCATGTGTAGGTGCTAAAAATGGCTTGATTGCTTTGTGCCATGCTAGGTTTGTGTACTGACCTCCCTCAGTGTAGACCAAGAGGGAGGGGGAATCAGGTGCACCCATAGAAAAAGTTGCATTTGCATTCTACAAGGAAACATTGACATTTGCTGATTATAGGGCTTATGCACTGAGGAGTAATAAAAAACCACATAAAGAAGGCAGTCGGATCACATTTAAAACAGCTTAACTGGTGCAAACAAATCCAACTTAAATTGTTTATGCAGAAAAGCTGTCAGGAAATAAAACATTTAGCAGTGTGCACCATTAACAAATATCTTTTTACCAGCTCCAGATGCCAGCAGCTATAGAATATATATAGGGGTATTTTTGCTGCCATTGTTTACTCCTTTAAGGGAACCAGTAAGCTCAGAATACATCCTGTCCCAGTCTTTTTCCTTTTATACTCCAGAAAACCAGAGTTTGCAATATATTTTTTTAGCTTTGGGTATCTGTATAGCAACATGGAATATGACCTCCAATGATATATTTTCCCTCCAAAGATCTTTCCCAAACCATTCTGCTGTAGCTTATTTGTTTCCTGAAAGATTCACTGTCCAGAGCATTCCTGGAAGATTCAGGCAGATATTAGGAAACCTTTCCAAGATTAAACATTGAAAGCCACAGGGAAAATTTGACTGGATTTTTTTGGCGGGGGCAGAGGAAGAGGAAGGACGCACTATTTTTCCTTCTGTCTGAAATCAGTGGCGTGCCAGCAAGTTAAATATGACTCAGGAGTGAAAGGAGGGAGATGGGCTCTGTAAGCCCCCAGTTTTCTATGATTCAGTATGCTCTTTCATCAAAATGAGAAGTTATTTAAGGATAATTCACAGTTGCTTAAAAAGAATAAAAATTGGTTATATCTGCAAAACTCAGATCTATGATTTACATACTGCAAGAGCTAAAATGGACAAAGATTCAGAAATTGCCCTAAGACAACTTTGTTGTTATATAATAAGAACTCCTACAAATACTGGTATCAGTTCAGTGAAAAACCTGAAAGTTGCAGGTAGTGGATGTATATTTATGGCCCAGAACCAAGTAGGTAGAAAAATCAAACCATTCCCAGTGGTCCTAGATATAAACAATGAATGAGCCGTACTAATTAGCTTTCACTTATAAGTGCAAAGCAGGTTAATTAAAAATAAACTTTACTACATTACAGCACGGAAGACATCCCTCTCCCTAATTCAAGCACAGAGGAATGGATATAGCAAATTTGATCTATATGTGTTCACTAGGTTAATTAAAAATCAGGCATGCATCTGCAGAACCAGAGAGAATATTTTATTTCTATAACGGCTGTTGGCAACTTGGGATTAAGAAAAAGATGAAGAAAAAAAAGCAACTGGCATCTGTTGAAGTTGTAAGATTCTTTACACCAGGAAATCTAAAACACTGCTGACATGAGAAATAATGAGTCTCAAAGCCTTCTAAACCCTGTCCTCTGCACTGCCTTTTTTTTTCCAATGGAGACTGCTGTGTCTATAGTATGATAAAAGCCTGAAGGCATGAACTCATTCTGAATTAGTTTATTGTCAACCTCTTATTTAGAAATGTCAGCAGCACTGAAAGCAAAATGACTAAGAAAATCTCTGTCTAATTCTTAAGATGATCTTGTTGGCAGAGGCTTTAAATACATTTTCAGGAGTACTGGATTCTCTCTCACCTTTCCTGGAATATTCTTTTAAGAGATCACAAACTTCGTATTCCATAATGTGGTACATAATCTCTTCATATGGGAACTGTATGTCAGGAGAAAATGTTAAGCAGATCTCTTCTGTGTGGGGAAGCCCATAAATTACCTCATTCATCAAGATTTTAAGCACAGCCATGTCTTAACCTGCCTCACAGAGGCAGCAATTTTATTGTACTTTGTATTCCTCCTCCTTCCCCCTTCAGAGGCACGAAATAATAATTTAGATGCAAGAAAACACAATGTGTATGAGGAAATTAGTTTCAAGAATGTTTCCTCCAATACACTTTTGACAAACAAATGGTGGTGCTCCCACACTGGTGGCCTCCAAGGCAGCACCAAGCAGGACATTGGAATATCAGCATTGCAGGACAAAGAGTTTGAAGATGGGAGGACAAACATTTCTACTGTGCAGGGACCCCACACTCACCTTCAGTCCACGGAACTCAAGGCAACACCAAAATGGCAACATTCACACATAGAACTGGACAAGATCAAATCTTGCTGGATTTCTGCCATCACAATGTGAAAGGATGTTCAAAGTACATGAGAACTGCAGGAGGTGAATCTAGTCCAAGAGCAAGAAGCTGGAACTTGTGCCAACTCTGTGCCAACCTTGATTATTACAGTGAACTATGAAATACAGATGACGAGGCTTTTCTTCCAACAAAGCTAAAAAGTCTATGCTGGCTTATTTATAAAGCTGAGATATTTAAGCAATAATTCCTCTTGTATTTCAGCTATTACTTTTCCTGTAAAACCCCAGAATGAAATAAAACCCAACAAACAGTGAAAAACATGTTCCTTTAAAGTTGCACTCTTCACTTAAAAGAAAACTGTTGGAGAGTATAACATAATTCTAAGTACTATCCCAAGTATAGGAGAAGAGTAAACTTTATCTCACTGTTATAGTTTTCAATAAAGATTTATTAGCAATCAGTTCCAAATAACAGCAGTACAGCAGTTTGAAATCTTTCAATGCTGAACTTAGGATGAGGAAATATAAAATCTATTTGATTCCAAGGGAAAGAGATATTTTTAAACAAAACCATAGGTGCAAAATACCCTGCATAGCCACAAGAAGAATCTTTCTGAAATAAAATAATAATAAAAAAGGCATTTACAAAACAAAATAATCTAAATACAAGTGCCTTAGTCATGTACTTTATGTATTTATCATTAGCAACCTAAGGTTGGCTTATTAACCTCAAGAAAAAATAATACGTGCTTTTCCAGCACCTCTTTTGAGGAAGAGTCAAACTTTCTGCATTTGAGCTTTACCATATTTGGAAAACAGATCAGACCACAGCATCAGATAAAATCTTTCTATATCAGAAAGCGCCTGACATTCCAAATCAACTTTGTCTCAGATTACAGCAACTCAGCATTCAGTGCTGAATTTTGAGTTGAACAGAACTTATCACTTTAATGCCAAAACAAAATCACCCTGCTGGCTTCCTACTTACAAGCAAATGAGCAAGGCTGAAACTGTTCTGAAATTTCACTGTCAGCATATTTTGGTATTAACAGACATCTCTTGTCAAAGACACTCCGATTTCCCTCCTCTCTTGATTTTATGTCAGATGAAGAAATATGCCACTATGGTAGTCAGATCAGTAAAAGCAACTTTGTTTTAAGTGAATGTCCCTAAAATCAGAGTAAAATGCTTTATTTTCCTTCACATCAAGTGTGCTTCTAACAGACGGAGAAGCTGCAGGAAGCTATATTGTCTAGCCACCCTACCTGCAAAATCTATAAGGAAGAAAATGTTGCCATTTTTCAGGTGGCAGAGTTACAAATATGTGAGAAGTGAGCTATTTTGCCCTGCTTTACTGTAAACAGATTCTAATTTACCTTTGGATATGAAATCATTTGGAACTGAAAGATGGAAGAGTTTCACTCAGCTTGGCTATGGCGCACTAGCTGAGATCTAGTATTATGAGTAGGAGAAAACTAGGAGGGAATTATATAGGAATATGTTGTCCTCTTCCATCTTTTGGAAGTTTGAACACATTTTAACACTTGCATAAAATTTTACTCTGCTTTTATTATACTTGAATGCTTACTTGCAGTGCTGTGCTGAGCAGTTTCATCTGAATATTCCATAAACGGTGTTACCTCTCAAAGTATCACCAAGGATTTTGCTATTATTAAGACTCTAGAAAAAGGTTCAGTATGATTTCAGATAGCTGGTTGGGAAAAGCAAAAGGAAATTTATTTTTAACTCCTCCCATTACTGTCTCTTTCCCAAATGATTTGATCTTACTGAAAGGCTGGAGTTGTCCTCCTAAATCTTCTGCTGGAGACAATGTCATAAGGTCAAATGAGAATCAGTCATAGGAAAAAAAATCTTTCTTGCACTCATCTCCCTCACTGCAACACACAGACCCACCTGGTACCTCAGCTCTGCTGCAGCACTTGGTGGAAAGAGTGGGGTGTGCTTTTGGATGGCAGAATAGCAGAGATTCAGCACACCCCATCAGAATTGTCCTTACAGAGCCACTGCTGGAGTGCAAAAGACAGACAGACATACAAGCAGCACTGCCCTCCTTTGAAAAGGAAACGGTCAAGAAAAAGGCAGAGAACAAACAGGCAGTGAAAATCAGGGACAAGAAATGGATATCCATTACACCAGCTGCACCAGTGTAGCAGGAAAACTCTTCCTAGAGTAGGGGCAAAATCACTTGAACAATACCCTCTCTGAAAAGCTAACTGTGCTGGATGGAGGAGGGGGTGTTATGCTGCTTTTGGTGCTGACCAGTGCTGAGACCTGCCTGACTCATCAGTCCCAAAGTTCAACATCCTGGCAGTGAGGTGAACATGTGGCCTATCTCATAAAGGCACAAACAAGTGACACTTCTGGTAACTTATCTAAAGATGCTGAGCTGACACTGCTGGCCCAAAAATCTATGATTGATAGACAATCACTTCATATTGCCATTATTATTATTATTATTATTATTATACATATATATATATATAGTATATATACACCTACATGTACACACTTAAAAATATGTAACAGTGATATGTATATGTATCACTATAAAAACCCAGTCCTACCATTTAACAGAAAGGTTTCCTAACAACTCCCTTCTCAAAGTATAAGCGGAGATTGCTCCCTTGAGTGGGGACATATCTCAAAGTTACTCCTTGAGGCTGAGTGAAAGAGATTGTCATGGGTGAGTAACATCAATCTGTTCTTAAAAACTGGTTTGCTAGCTTTAATATAATTGCTTCGAGATAATTGCTTTAATATAATTGCTTCAATATTGTTTCAAAAATAGTGCACTATACTTCTAGTTATAGCTACCTATACTCAGTGGTAAATAATTCTGATTAAGATAATCTAGTCTAATAATTATCATAATAAACAATTTATTTTTACATACATTTGGTTTGCCACCCTTAATCCTGCTGGACAAAGTTGGATAAAGTCTCAATTACATCTGTATAATCCTTTGGACATAAACCATTGACAAAGTCTGGGGCCAAGATTGGATCCAACACTAAGCAGACTCCTCTCTGAGAAGGAGCTTAGAAAGCAAGAGGGTTCTTTCCACACCTTGTTATACAAGAGAGTTGTGTGAAGCCAGATCCTGAATCTACTGCAGATAAGGATTCTAAATTCAGACTTTACAAGACTCTACACTTTGTTCTTGCTTAAAACATTTGGAAAGACACTGGAATATACAAAAGAGAGAAATACCTTGAAAATTACATAATCTTCTTTTTTCCCCTAATAGAAAAAAATCTCAGGTAAGAGAGGAACAGCCCTGTAGGGTTCACTGCCGCTTATCACTATTAGCTATGCTCACTTCTGTTTAAAAATCTGAGAAGGGTGTGACAGAGAACTGGCAGCAGTTATTCTTTTTTAAAACAGCAGTACACAATTTCATTACACTAAAGATCCTGACAGATTTTAAACACATCACATTCACATATATTTCTTAAAGTACTTCCTTGCCAGACAAATTTTCTTCAACTCCTATGAGGACCTCAGAAACAGTTACACAGTCTTCATAAATGTTTTAAGGAGAGAAGAAATGCCAGGAAAAGTAATGCAATTAGGTCCTGGGTGTGAAGTTACCTGCTACACTGCAGGCATGAAAAAAAAAAGGAAAAAGTAAGAGTTCTAGACAAAATTAATTGTCTCATATGCAGGATATAATCTGCATAGAACCAGGTGAAAACCTGAAGCCAGTGAGAGCAAAGAATAGAATGATCATAACTGTTAATGCCATGTCCATGAAACAGAAGGCAGAGAAATCACTACCTTAATCACTCCCTCTAAGGAGGAACAATCAATACCCAACCACACTACATGTCAATTATCTGCTTAATTATCCTATATGTGTCACTACATACACCCTTCAAAGGGCTGCAAACAAATTTTTGCCAGCGGTTTTCCTCAGCAAACAGCTCTGTCTACAATCACGATGCATTTCTCAATTTTCACTGCTTTGTGAATCTAATTGTTACATTTTCTCTCAGGTGACTGCTTCTAAATTTTTCTCTCCCCATGGCTAAGAGAAAAGTCTTCATTACTTGCACTTGATAACTAAACGAGCATCGACACCCCGCTGTCTGTTCCCGCCTGTGCAGTTCCGCTCATGGCCAGCAGGGGCGCTGCTGCTCCCGGGGGGCGGGGCAGGGGTGGTGATCCCCCACGCCTGCAGGGGGCGCTGTGGCGCGGGCAGTGCGGCAATGGCGGACGGGCGCGGACGGGAAGGGCTGGAGGAGAGGCCTTGATCCACAGACCCTGGGGCAGCCGGTGCCGGTGCTGGAGGAGAGGCCTTGATCCACAAACCTTGGGGCAGCCGATCCCGGAGCGCCTAGCAGGACTGTCTGGAACGGCAGGGATGGCAGAAATTCCAGGGCGGTGGATGAGAATGTCTCAAAACTCTACGACAAATAGCTGGAAGCTGCAGGAAGTCCTGTCAGGGCAGGGGAATGTGGGGCACAGCGGCAGAAGAAAGGTTCCCTGCTGGGTTATGGTGGTGGCAGTGAACTCCTTTCCCAAGCCACAGGCCCGACTGTCCTCGTACGAGGCCCAGCAGAGAGAGAGAGGCTGTCCCCAACTCCATATTTTTTAAACTGCCCCCATTCTTTTGGTGTTTCTTCTCTACACTCCCCGAGAGAAAATTCCCCAAAGCCAAAGGAGTTCCCCTTCCCTTCCATCTCAAACACCCAGCCATCAGTGCTTCTTAGCTACTCAATGGGGAAAATACCACACGTAACAAGAAAAAACAGAAAAAACCCAAACCCAACAACCAAACATATTGATCCATAATTGAATTAAATGAGCATTGCTTTGTTTGTACAGATAAGCAGAACAGAGAACTCTTATGAGAAAAGCAGAAAATATTTTTTAAAGCTCTGAGAAAAACAGATAAAAGTGGCCTCTCAGGAGACATCGCAGCTTCAGAAAACACTTCTGCATTGCTAAACTGAAAATAATGCTTTCACAGATGTCTGCACGGGCCCCATGAATTTTTGGCTGTGCAGTCTCAGGCTATTCTGTGCATGGAGCATGAACAAAACAAAGGCTGCAGCAACATGTCTGTTATAGATTAATAATGTGATAGTTGGCTCTCACAATTAATAGAGAGATATTATATGTATGTTAAGAGAATATGTCCTCCTGTAACAGTCTTGGCAGTCACGGCACTTGGGGAGTGCTGGTTTATTCCTAAAAGGCATGACGTGGCAACACCTGACCTCCAATCAAGATGTAAAAAAGTGATCACCACCAATGGACAGCAGAGAAGGAGTTGACCGACAAAACCTTGGGAGGCTCTAAGGATTTAAAAGGCAGAGCACCCATTTTGTAGATGAGCACGTGACTGCTAGTCACAGAGACTCCCAGTGCTGTTTTTTAGCCCTTTGTTGTATTTTTTGTTAAGGTTCAAAAAGCCTTTGAAATTTTAAAAGTCAGTGTCATTTCTCACAATGTCCAATACATTTTGTGGAAGCTACCTTACAGATGCCACTTCTGGAATTCAGTGCACAGACCACATTTAACATGCACCTCTATTTTCCCAATGTTCCTTTAATTCCACCTAAAAATCCCCTGGTCATCATAAATTTCCGTGTTTGGTTTGCATCTCTGGAAAGAGAGGCTCTCTATCCTCCACCCCAAATCCTGATGTGACAGTGGAGTGCTGTACAGCAATTGTGCTCGTGTTCATTAGTGTCAAACACACTGTAGAGACCCGCGTGTCCTACAGCACAGCGAGCCGTCCTTGGGGCACACAGAGTTCACTGCACACACATGATCTAATTGGTTTATCTGATATCTCGCTGGCCAAGCACGGTACAGTGTCAAAATGAGACAGACATTGACAAATGCTAACTGCAAAATGCCATAACTTGGCATTAAAAACCCAGGGGCATTAAGGGACAGTTTCACTCCTGTGAAAAATCACGGTGTTATACAGAGTTCTCAGAACCCAGGGCACCTGAGGAATCTTCTCATTCTCTGGTTAACTCTGGTGACATATGACTAAAAGCCATTTCAGAACCCTGGCAATGTCACACATCAATTGATCTTAGCTAACTGCAGATGTTCAGGCATTTTTGTTCTTTTCTGCAGACTCAAATTCCTCAGCAAAGGAGTACCCATAATCTTCAGTATATTGAAGTTCATGGAACAAAATAAAGATTGCTGCCAAATCAGCTGGGTTTTACAGTTATTTTAAGGGAGGAGAAATAGCACCATTCTGTTGAATTTACCATCAAACTGCAAATTCACTTTTATCAAATAGTCCAACAGTGATTTGAAACACAAGAATCTCAACTTGTAAGGGTGCCTAATTTGTATGATAACTGTTATCTAACTACAGTGAATTATTTGCACTTTTGCAGGCTTGATTCATGGCCTGAGAATAACAATAATCAACAGTCAGTGTAAGAAACTTTCCATGCATTTCTGTAGTGTGCACTAGAATAAAAACTGCCCTCCAGAAAAACTTTGCCAAAAGTTTGTCTTATTTCAAGAAAAGAGACATGAAACCTTAAGTATTCGTTTTAGGTCCCACATTTGTCAGGTTACCAGTGCTTGTAAGTCATACAATAATTTAACAGACTTTACATGAAAGAAAAGGCACTGCTACACAGAGGTAAGCATTTACTAAATTCTAGTACCTGAACAAACATTTTGTATAAGTTTTATGTTTGATTTGTCATGTGTATTCACCTGGCTGTAAGTCCAGAAAATGTGAAAAAACAACACAAGAGTGTTCAAAGTCTACATATGCTGTGCTGTCATTAATTTCATAACCAGGCTTACAAGGAACTGAAATCTGAGGATCACTATTTCCTGAAGAGACTGATAGAGGTATTTAAATTCTACACACCCTGATTTGGCTCCTGACCAAGAGGTGTCAGGAAGGTGGCAGTAAGGTAACCTTGTCCTCTGCAGCGCTTGCTGAACCGAACTGTAAAGCTACAGAACAAGTGGTTACAAACAGCAGGGAAAAAAACCCCACACAACACTCTGATCTTGAAAAATCTCATCCCAATGCTAATTTTTTCTTGCCTTGCTTGATATCTAAATGCTATCACATCTTCACACTCAAAGAAAAAATTGTTCATCCAGCTAACATCCACAATAAATGCTCCCATCATCTCTAGAGTATGAAACCAGTTTGGGAAAAAGAGTTAGAGATCTGCATTTTTAAGCACTTTTTAATTCTTTAGAGTAGTTGCCTTTGCCATTTTGTATTTAATATTTGGTGGGTAAATCAAATATTTAAAAATCAGGGCACAGGAAAAGCAAAGATGTACTATTTTCAGCTTTTACCTCGTTGTAGCATATTTGTAGGAAAATGGAGCCTAAAAAACCCAGGCAACAAGTTCTGTTGCCAGAGCCATCAGGGCAGGATTGCAGCAGTGCAAGCAATTTCAATACCAGTGGGTTTGTAGGCAAAAGCAGCTACCCACAAGTACATATCCTGGAATCTGTCACAGGCAACTTGCTCTCGATTGTTCTTTTTCATTCTGCAAGCAGAGTTTTAAAACAGAAAGAGAATTAAAGGTACTCCCTTTTACATGCTGCCAGGTTACAGAATAAAGGTTCCTGAAGTTGTGAAGCTCCTGAGTATTCCTCACCATGTTGCCACCCCTGGCTGTGCTGCGCAAGCAGGTTTGATGCAATCCCTCTTGGAAATACCAATTCCCTGCCAAAATGGTGTATGCTCTGAGGCCATGTGCAAGGCACAGTCCCCTCATGGACCCCATCCTGACCATGTCACGGTGCTGAGGGGAGGCTGCCTGTGTCTTCTCTCCAAACACTCACCACAGCAGTAGTGGGAAGACCCTGTGCAACAAGTTTCACTCAAGAAAGCTGATTTCTTTCTTCTTTTTTCTTTTTAAATGGATCTCCCCTTCCTGTCCAGCTCGTCCTGTCAAGATGGAGCCTTTGGTTCGTGGAGGATTTGCCTCACTTGCTGATAAATGGCAGCTTCCTCAGGAGGAAAACCACCATCACAACACCAGCTCCTTGAGAAGACGGCCTCATGCCCATCATGGCCTCAGAGACTTTCAGTGGATGTCCCCAGGGCTCCTGCAGCTCCTCCACCGGGCTCTGACACCATTCAGAAGAGCTGCCTTCCTCAAACAAACTCTTCAGAGCTTCCCAGAGGTCCCCCTTTTCACCCCGCACTTTCCAGAGGGTTCTCCTGTGTCTGCAGTGAGACAGCCCTGAGGAGACTTGGTGGGAGGGTCACAGACAGCTGTGCTGTCCTGCAGGGTGGTCCCACTGTAGACAATAACACAGGACTCTGGAAAACCCTCCCTGGAAAACCCACAGTCTGATTTTGCAGAAGGTAGTTCTTGGGGTGAGATGGTGGTGCAGAGAAAGGTGAGATGTTGGCTCTTGCTGGGAGCTTTTTTCCCCCCATATATCTGTCTCTCTTTCAAACTACAAATTAACTTACCAAGATTCACCAAAACACACCATGTTTCTGGATGTTAACAACATTCCTGCCTGCCCATCTGTGATGCCAATGATGAAGAACGTCTCTGTGACAAATTGAGGGAAGTGCTTGGATTGATGGTTTTCCTCCATGGTGCTGCTTCCTCTGGCCCCAGACCCAAAGAGATCTGTTGTTCCCCCTGTCTGTGTAAACCCCCTGTCCAAGGATTTACACTGAGGGCTGCTTTCATTAGTGGTTACACCTGAAATGTGTCATGAAGGGCTGATAGAGAAACAAAAACCCAACCCTACCTCTACAAAAACCAACCCTTCTACATTCAGTCCCAAGATGTTTAATATCCCCAAGGAGAATTGATTTTGTTTGGAATGATTGTTAAACCTGTCTGTTTAAGTAGCCAGTTCTGTTCCAGTGACTGAGAAGGAGGTGCCATTAAAAGAGCTTTTTTGGAAGATACTCCACTAGCAGGCAGCAACTTCTGAAGAGAGAATTGTCTCATTTATCTTTCTTCCTTCAAGACAAAGCGAAGCCATTTTGTCAGGGAGGAGACCAAGGGGTATTTGGGGCAGCCAATGTATTGCTGTATATTTGGATGCCATTGCTTTTTATAGCCATGCAGATGTGAAAACTGCCACCAAATTTCTTGTCAGCACTGCTGTGATTTTTCTGTGACTTCTGTGCAAGCCTCAGCAACTCCGTACATTTCCTCCTAGCTCAGAGAAGCATGTCACTGCAGAGAGGAATTCAGGATATGGTATTCAAGCTGCTCCTTTATTTGTCAGCTTAATCTCACAATCCAGATGCTTAAAGCAATGTGGCTGTTGGTTCTTTCCATTGAAATGGCAGTCTTGCATCCCCCTCCCACTGCTGCTCAGGTCACGGGGCTGGCAGGTATTCCACTGATGGCCATACCTGCTGTGCTGTCAGCCTTGCTTTCAATAACAATGATTTCTAACCTTTCCAAGTTAAAAAGCTTGACCTTATGGCTCAGTACAGGCTTTGCTATTGAATTAGCACAGGGAGAGAGAGCCACTAAGTCCTTACAAGTATTTTATTTACCTTTCATTTCTGAACTTCCTTTCACCAAGTAAAAAATTAGAGTAGATAAGCAGCTTGACCAATAGCCAACTTTCAATATTACTGTCTTGTCTGCAAATAGATTAAGGGCTACAGTCATAAATTACTTACTTTTAATGTCACTGCAGAGTAAATGTTGTTGCTGGCTAAATTCAAGATGCACTTCTTGATTATTAAAAAGGATTTTTTGGTGAATTTTTGCAGACTGGCAACATAGTACAGACATATTGAGACAACCCCGTGTTCACTTCCTTAAAACAGCCTTTATCTTGCATTTCCATACCTTGAGCATTCTTGAAAAAGCTTTTTCTAACACATCTTAGGCTTCTCTGCACTTTTTAAACAATAGCTTCCTTTTTCTTTTCTTAGCTGAATAGCACTGACAGCTGGCAGCTGCTGTGGCTAGGATTCAGAAATCCTAACTTTGGCTGTAAGTGTCTAATTTAAACTGCTTTTCAGAACTCCCTATTTAGTCCCTTCCTAACTTACATACAGACTAGTATCTTTAGAGGACAGGTCATGCATTCCTTAAAGAATTGGATTTGTGATGTTTCTGGCTGTGGCCATTTTTCCCCTGGGAATGTAAATGACAATTAGACTAAATATAGAAAACAGAAATGACATAAACCAAGTCTCCACTTTAACATAAAATTGTTAATTATATAATTAATATTATAATTAATTATCCTTAATTATATATTTCAATTTGCTGTTTTTGAATTGCCTGTCCTAAAACTAAGGACTACCTCACATGAACCTGACATGAGCTAAGCTGCAAAAGTGCTCCTTCCTTTATCTAAATGCGGCCAAGCTTAATCTATTTCCCAAGCTGACTGGCTTTGGATTCACTAGGTAACACTGGATAAAACAACCACTCCTGGTGAAGAAGAGCACATGAGAAAGCTTGCAGGTGATTCCTACACATCCCACTAAGGAGTCTGTATGCACATGTGGGTATCAGTCACGGTCAGATGGGAAACTCTCTGAGAAAAACTGGCAATGGCCTTGGGATTTGTGTTGTTCTCAGGTATATGGGCATACTTTATCTGGTTCATGTCATACCACAACTAAGGGACTTAAGGAAATCTCTGGGTTTTATAAGCAATTAATTATGTATTTCTAAAGAGTGAAGTCCTTCAGTCTAATTAAAGAAATTGGTTTTAAAGTAGAAGTACCTCTTACAACATGAAGCAAGGAGGAGTTCATTATTTCTTCTGGCCTCAAATCCTAGGAAACTCTATTGAATAAAGCAATAGGATCTGACATGCCACAGAAACACACAACTATTTTTTTCCATATCCATCTATTTGGATCATTGTTTGTCTTGTTCTCTTTGTTACGGTAAATTCAGATATAAATAACCTGTTATAAAAGTCTTTACAGGGAAAAGAAACAGTGAATGAGTTATCAACTCTTTTTTTTTTTTTAAATGGATCTCCCCTTCCTGTCCAGCTCATCCTGTCAAGATGGAGCCTTTGGTTTGTGGAGGATTTGCCTCACTTGCTGATAAATGGCAGCTTCCTCAGGAGGAAAACCACCATCACAACACCAGCTCCTTGAGGAGACGGCCTCATGCCCATCATGGCCTCAGAGACTCTCACTCATAATAAAATATGGAATTATAATAAAGATCTATCTTATAAAACCCATGCCATTTTAAAATGCAATAGTCTTAATGATACCTGAAATTGATAAATTTATCAATGAGAGAAATGCAAATATTTAATTTTCTTTTAGAAAACATTTTGATGTGTGGAATTCATCATAATTCCTCCAGCAGGTCAAATGAAATAAAGCAGCATTAAATTTAGATTGCAGTCTTGGAACTGTGATGGCAATGTATTACATTTTGCATCATTTGCAAAATCTCAGTGCAGTTAGCAACTCAGAAAACTGTGATCAGTAGCATTTTTACTGCTGAAGTCTACATCTCAAACTCAAGAATATATCAGCACAGTGATGGCAATTTGCTGTAGAATAAGGTATACAGACAAAACGTGTTATGTCTTTCTATTCCTACTGGTGCACAACATATATATATATCTATATACACACACACACATATTGTTAGGGAGAAAAATACGTATTACTGTGCACTACACCTTTTCCCCTTTTGTTTTATGTCCTTTTCTAGACAGTGGAAGAGGGTGAAGATTATCAGCCAATAAAAACTGTAGCAAATACCAGACAAAGAGATAGAGGAGTTTAACATACAGCCAACATTCCAAGGTCAAGCTCCTGGGACATGGATTGCTGAAGGGAAGCAAAGAGTAAGCAAAGTACAAACATTCAGCTGCCTGAAATAGGAATAGATATAAAACTCTCCTATCTGCCTTATGTGCTGATTAAGTTGCCTTAATTGCTATTAGTCTTCATTTTGCTGTTTCAAAAACACATTAGAGAAATAGGATATATTATGACACATTTCCTTTCAAACCCAGTCATGAACTGAGCAGTACACTGGGAGAAAATGCTTGAGGAAACTGTTGAAGTGGAATAAAGTTTTTAGTGCAATGCAAGAGGGATGAGTTTGCTATTCTAGTTTTTAAGTTTGAAGCATGCTGATCAAAATGCCAGTTTTCCTGACCACTTTGGCTAATTTTTATAACTATTTTCACTTGTGTAATATCTAATTTCAGATGGAATAAGTAGTATTTTTTTCCAAATAAGAAGTACATTACATATAGATTCTCCACTGACTTATGGCCTTAGCATGGCCAGAAAATAAGGACTTTACCAGTAAAACTGTATTAGTTATTCCCCATCAAAATATCAAACCAAACCTTCCAAAAGGAAATTTAGGACTAAAATAGAATACTCAAGAGTGACATACCTTGTGTTCCAAATAATCAGCTATTTGCTTGGTTAACTGATTTTAAATATACATAAAGTCTCCATCCAAATCCTGGTTTTGATCGTGTTATGAATAACATTATTTCTAGACTTTTTTTTGTTTTCTTGCTGTCAAATTTATTGTCCTATTTCAGTTTCATAATGTCTTGGGTTGGAAGTGCAAGATGTGGCTGGGGGTGTGTATTCTATTGCCATCTGTTAAGGGGTGGGGCAGTTGTCTTCTGTTAATTGGGCCACCTGTTAGAACCAGGTGGGGCAGTTTGCTTTATCTCTTCCACAACCAATCCTTCCTCTGGGGAATATCTCCTGTTAACAGGCTATTGAGTGTTACTGCATGACTGAAAAAAAATTACATCACCCCATTGGGAGATGCTCCACCCAGGGGGAGGAGCCAAGCATTCCTACCTGGAGATAATCTGAGATTTGGAACACCACAGGCAGCCTTTTCTACTGGATTCCCAGAAGAGCAGCTTTGTTTTCCACTGGATTCCCAGAGGAAGACCAGGCCCATCTACACCATCACTGGATCTTCAAAAATGCCACCCTTCTGCAGGATCACTGCTTGAACAGAGCCACATCTGCCATTGCAGGAGGACTGCAGCCACCATTTACTGGAACTGCTACAACACCCTGACTCAGAGGGTGCCAAGTTGTATTCTGACTCTGTCGGTGTTGTTTTGTATTACTGCATTTTTATTTTATTTTTTCCCTAATAAATAACTGTTATTTCTACTCCCGTATTTCTTCCTGAGAACCCCTTAATTTCAGAATGATAATAATTTGTAGGGAGGGGGTTTACATTCTCCCATTTCAAGGGAGGCTCCTGCCTTCCTTAGCAGACACCTGTCTTTTCAAACCAAGACATATAAGGGTAGATTAACTTCATATTTGTAGGTGTACACTTTATTCTTATAGCAGATGATGCTTCAAAACTTTATTGGAAGACCACATAATTTTCTATTAAACATTAAAATAAATGTAAAACACAAATATCAAGTTTATCTATGTCCATCCTTCCTTGGATGGAAGACACAAGCACAAGTTAAAGAAACACAATGAAAGTCAGAACAAAATGTGTTCTGTACCTGATAGATGAAACAAATGTGCATTTTGAAGAAGGTAAGTGGCAATTATACCTGAAATTTCCTGAACTGCATTATCCTACAAAAGATTAGGTGGGTCCTAGCTGATCCCTTTGCCTTGTGATTGGAATGATTTTGTTACAGGTTCCAGGCTTTGGCTGTCTCACTGGAATTCACATCATAACTTTGTCTTCTTAAGTTTAGTGAAAACTCACTTTAAGACCTACATTTTCCAAGCCTTGGATAAGTAGATGTTCTACTCAACCTAGATCTAAAAAGGCTAATCTGCATGTTTTCCCTACAGCATAATGAAATCTGATCTGAGCCAGACCCCTATGTTTTACTGAAGTGCTCCCTTTTTGTAATTGGCATATCCAAGGAAAAGCTGTCCCACAGAATTTTCTCCTGGTGGATCTGATTCCTGCTTTTGAGGTATAACTTGATAGCGTGACTTGTACATACTGTTTGCTGAGCCTGTACTTTTGCCTTAATTTTTAAGAGTTCTCTGTTGAGCAATTCTTCAGGGCTCAAAGGGCAAAGTTTGTACAACTGTTCTCCCTACCCAGTTTTCCATCCGTCTTCCCAAGTTACCAGACAAGCAATGAAAGCAGGAAGCTAGATTGTAAAAAAAAATTCTGGCAGAGGAAAACTAGGTACTAGAAGATTCCTGCAGTGTCAAAGATCTATACTGGTGATAGTGGCAGGGATTTATGGACCTAGGGATGATTCAGATCAAGACTCACCAGAGTATTTAATCCATAGAAGGAACTTCTCAAGTGTCTGGCTATCTTTTGTAATATCATCTTTTCTGAGGACATGAACTCATATCTACTTAAGTAGGTTATTCATGAAATCATGAATTGCTAATTAGATCATTACTTGAAAAGGAGATAAGAGGTGTTCGAGCAAGACAAAAGGTCAGGATATTTAGTAGGCCACGGGATTATGACAGCATTTATGATCCATGAGGGTGCAATCACAAACCATGAAAATACCTGAAGATCATTGGATGCACACAGTTCCATTCCCAGCTAAGGTGCCACCATCCTTCTCCAAGACTCACCTCCCTGAAGGAGAGCAATGAGTTAATCTGTGTGTGAGCCCAAGATCTTGTTTTCTTCGTCACTGAGGTTCCATGACACGGCGGCTAAGGGCCCGATCAGCCCTTGTCAGCAATCCATCAGAATTTAGGGCTATTTAAACTCTTGGTGCTCAAACGAGTGTGGATCTGGCTGCTGCAAGTGGAGCACACAATGATCTTCAGGTAAGATCTGTTTGTAGGCCCATCACTAAAAGTCAGTGAACTACTAGTTTAATAATAATAATAATAAAAAAAAGTAGTATAATCACAGTGTAATTGATACTGAAATATTTAAAACATTTTAAGATGCTCCTCACAGAAAGGTGTAAGGAGAATGAAAACCCTCATGCCAAAGATGTGCATTACTTGTTCAGAAAACACCTTATACTAAGTAGTGCTCAGCTGAAAAAACAATCCATAATTAGGAAATATGCCTTTCAGAACACTAATCATGGAAAAGTTTTGAATTAACGTCATATTGTAATGAAAATAAAAACCAATTGACTCAGCCAGAAAATCTCCCATTTAAAACCTGTCACATCATAGCAGTCTTCTTCTCCAGACACCTAACTGCTATTGGAGCTGAACCTCAAGCACAGAAATTAGTGGGAATGTTCTGTAATGCTGGCTTTGCAAAAGTCAAGATCCTGTATTTTGTGTGCTTCATGCTCTTGAACATAACAGTGGCATTTTCTTAACTCTACAATTCTCCCTTGTGCAAATGGCTGTGTGGGTGTGTGCAGACAGTTAATAACTTGAGAGGAATTTCAGTGCCTTAGTAGAGCTAGAAGTTGCAGTATTTTCATTTTAATGATGTCCAAACAAATTATCTGTTAAAAATAAACAGCACGGTAGCACAGTGGGAAGCAGAATTTAGCAGGCAGAAGATCAAAAGGAATTAAGTGCCAGAACTCTAGACTATGTGCTTGTAAAAATTGATTTGACTTAATAAGTTTAATGCAAAAGGGAATTGCATGGTGTGCACTGCTTTCCTCTTGATTTTTAAAAAGTGTGGGATCACATCTCTCCTGCTGATGTCTATTAACTATGCCCATGAATATGTGAATATAAGCTGGGTGCTCCACTTTTTTTTCTTTTTTAAACTCTTACTCAGCATTTTATATCTAAGCACACTAACTGGATTCACATACTAAAAACCTGCTAACAGCTACTACTTCCCACTCACGAAATGATCACTTCTATTTCCCATACTGGTATTATTGATTTTTAATTTTTTTTGAAAATAATCCTTCATTCAACAAAGCATGGAGGTGGTGTATCATGAGGAGGTAAAGGTAGCTAGTAAAAGTATTGATTTATAGTAGCTAATGTTATTTTGTGAGTTGGGGAGTTGCTTTTAATTCATGCTGGAAATTACCTTGATTTGTATCAAATATTCCTGTTGAACAGTGTAAATAATTAACCTGTTTAAACTTAATTAAAAGTACTTAGAAGCATGTAATTTCTATTTATATTAGGACTTGCAATCAAGTGTTTTGTTATCTTTGGATATGACTACAATTTTTATCAATCATAAAAGGGACTGCCTTGATGCATTCTTACACTCCTTATGTTCTCAGCTGAGCACTGTCCTTGTCCTTTGCTGTTGGCAGAATGTACAAAGTGGTACAACCATTTTTCCCTCAAAATGGTTTTGCCTGTACGAGAATGTTTGTGCACAAGACTGTTTGGCCAATCAGCAACAGCCCTTGCAACAATCCTGTTATTTGTTCAAGGTTATATTTATGTTGATACTCCTGCAGTCTATGTCCATTGTAGCTGCTACCACAGTCACAAAAGCAGCAAAATCTTCCAACTCCAAGAACATTTCAGGTGAAGACAAAAGTTGAATGCAGTCTAAAATGCAGAGCTTAGACATAACCTTCCTTACCTAGTTCATAGATCTCTTTGGTCCATGATTTTATTACCTGTGTTCTTATTTTTTATTACATGTTTATTGTTGGGGGTTTCACATAGATGCCATGAGCTGAACCCTGAGTTCCCTCACATAACCACCACAACACAGCTGCTCTCTGAAAAGAGAACCCACCTGCCATGATGCAGAGATGGGGTGATGGGGGACAGCTGGGATTGCCCATTAATCCCCAACACTAGAACATAATTCATGTTGCTGAGTGGAAGAAGGCTGGGATTTATTAAGAGGTTCTTTTGGGATTATTGAGTTCCAGCTGAGTCTGGCTGAGAGCTGCCATATTACAGAGCAGGCAGCTGAATTCGGCTGCTGGAAACCAGTCCAGATGTTAACCATAGTAACATCAGTCTCATCTTTGTCACTAAGACTTTGAGTTTCCATCTGCAAGCAGAATCAAGTCAGATTACTCCATTTATATACATCGTTTGACACAACCTTGTCACTATTTTGTGGTAATCTGGTCTTGTTTGAAAAATAGCAAAAGCCAGACTGTAATATTTCATACCAGATAGAAGTTAAATTCAAATGGAGAGTATTCAGAATCTAGCTAGATTTAAGTAGGAAACCAGACTTAAGCTCCTATTTATGTGATGTTTTTTAAATGCTGATAAGTGCCCAAGAAAGTTGGGTACTACATCTTACTAGCAAAACCAGATCCCATTCAGACGCTTTTGAATATTTTACTCCACTAAAAAAGTCCTTCTAAAGAGACTGTGTTGATGGCATATATTTCCTTCTCCATGCAAGTTCATTAGCATCAGCTACTTATTATAATAATTTACAGGAAACTGCCATCAACTTCTTTGCCATGACTATGAATATGTTCTTCCTGTGTGGGGCCTTGTACAAACAAAATGTTTTTTACAGTTCTGAACCAAAGTTGAGGAATGTTAATGATTCTGAAACCTCTCACAAAACCTGGTCCTTGGAGTTTCTCACCTGAAGTGCCCCATTTCTGATTCTTTGCTTGTGAATAATGACTTTAGGACCAGACCTTAAACTTTTCTGCCTCTAAAATGAAACTACTGAGCAATGAATTACCCAAGGGGTAAATTCTGCTCTGCTTATCTATGACAGTTGTTCTAATTTTGTTCAAGTCAGCCGTCCTGTAAATTGCACCAATCAAAATTATTCTTCTATGAAAAATGGATATAACATGTAGACTTTGCTGGGGAAAGATAGCAGCAGTATTCTTTCCTTGTTCTTCTGCTGTTATTCTCACAGCTTTGCACCTGTGGTCTGGTACTACTGGAGCAGACACTGAGGAAAGTGATTCCTACTGGGACAGAATTAGCCCCTTCCTTCCTCCTCTTTGTGTCCCCCAACTGAAGCCTTTTGTTTTCATGAGAGCACATGCACACCAGGATCATAACCTGGCAGCAGAGAGAACTGCCCTGACCAAGCCCCACTTCAGCTACTGACAACAGAGTTATGAGAGGAAACAGCCAGCCAGGGCTTGAGATTTTCAAACTCCTGGCAGGAATGGCAGACTCCAGTCTGGGAAACACCTTCCCTTTCCCATTTCTCTCTCTGTTTTTTCTCCAGAAGCAACTTACCATTAGAGTCACCACATGCGACCAGGCATGCTACAAGCCACAGCTTTGTTCATGTGAGCCTATCTTTGGTGCCACACTTCCAATAGCAAAATTGTATTTGACTGCTAGAAATACCACAAGTTCAATTTTTCAACTGATCATATGTCACTGCCTTTTGCTATCCTACAACATATAAAGAAATAAAATGTAAATATAATATATATGCATATACATGTAAACAAACACATGGAAGAAATATTTCAATTCAACTTCTTATCCCAGCTTATTTAGAAGCAGCTTACATCTACTCTAATAATGTCAAGAATTTTCCCTGCAGCAGAGCAAGTGTACTTCTCATTTATGTACTGGGTTAGGACTGGGCACAGACAGCCTACACAGAAATGCAAAGGGTCTGTCTAGTTGGGCACAGCAAGCAGCACACAGTCTAGTTTGCATCTAGAACCTTCTTGTCCTTAATTCCATAAAGAACATCTGTCACATACCTATTAAAGGCTACGATTTGTACAAGATTCATCACTAAACTCACAGGAAAGCTCTTGCCTAGCAGAGGCAGCATTTGTGAACACATTCTTTTACCGGCAGCAAGGGTCATCCCAGTGTAGAGCCCTGCAGACTGTGGTTCAGAAATATTATATGGTATACTCAAGCATACCCTGAAGTGACATTAGAAAGGGAATTGGTGAAAACATATTTTTACTATCATATTATTCTATCATCTCACTTCAGCTGTAGGTTCTTTCTCTTTTTCTCTCTTACATTGCTGTGAGAAGAAAGTGGCTCCCAGTTTAGAAGGAAAATAAAATCCATAAACATGCCAAGTGAGACAAAGTAATTTTAAAAGACTTTCACTTTTATTAGTAAGAGAAAGAACTCCTTGGCTCCTGTTAGCTGAATGCTAACAGCTTTTTAACTTATTTCCAAAGAAGCACTAATTCCCAGTGTTATCAAGAGACTTGCAAGTATTATATAAGTATTATATAATATTCTACCTCGCATGTATTATGACAATTAAAATCTCACTAAATATATTTTAGTAAAACTAAAAATGCTAACATATAAACAGAGACACTAAATTATGCAACCACCTTCTATTCATAGTACTGATAGTACAGATGAGCCACATTTTATCATATACCCAAAAAGAAGATCTGTTCTTGGGGAACTTACCTTTCATTGTGGTGAGAGATCATATAATAAATCCAGATACCAACAGAAGCTCAAGAAAACAGCACAGAAGCAATTATTTCCCAAGGAAGCAATTCACTGAGATGGTGAAGATGTAATGCCAGACAAAGCATGACGTTACCTTTTTAAAAGTCTTCATTATGAAAAGTGTTGATCCCGCCTGAATTACAGATCAAGAGTTATGTGAAAGGGATTTCCTTATGGGCATGTGAATGTTTTGTTTGCTTTGCCCTAGAAAATGCATGACCCACCTATTTCTGAGATGAAAGTTATGGTAAGACTAAGAAGAATAGGAACTATTAATTTTTTCCCATTGCAGGCTTTTTAATTGTTATATCAGAACTTTTCTTGAATCCTTGCCCCTAGCAGTGAGCTCCCACTAACTCCTTCAGGAGGGAACACACTCTCATTAGCATGGACAATCCTCCCTCTGAGCAACACCACCGCAATGACAATGAAAAATGAATAACAAACAAAAAAGTCAGAAACATAAAAAATAAACATTAAATTTATTTAAATAAAAATATACACATAGTGTACAATGGACATGGCTTACAAACAGCAATGAAACAAAAATGATAAACCCTGAAACACAAAAAGCATTGAATTCCTATAGTTGTGTTTTGTTTCTCTGGACAAACACATGCTGCGGACTGAAGTCCTGTTAATGTTACTTATACACAGCCCTATGTGCTCCAGAATGTAAGACAGGAACATCACAAGGAACAGCTACACAAAAAGAAAACAAGTACCAAAGTAATTTGGTTTTTCAGAAATTTTAAAATCAGACCATTCATAAACAGAAGTGCTGAAAACTTTTAAAGCATTTTGCATGCATGGAAAGAGTAATCAAATACCACTGCCAACAGTTAGAACTCTAAGTAAGTGCAGTGTGGTTCAAATCTCACTACTCTGAACCTGGCTTGTCCAGGGCACTCTTTTATCATAGTCAGACTCCTACTGTAACTCTTTTTCCCAGTCAGCACACAAATCCTGTGCTTTATGTTTCAGCTCTTTGGAACAGGGAGACGCTGGTTCACAAGTCTCTTACAGTTTATTTATCCTGAAGTAATTGCTCATAGGAAATGTAAGTTTTTAACCTTGGCTCACGAGTGTCATGCTGATAGTCATGGCTGTTATATTACTTATTCAGCAGATGCTATGAAAGAAAGAGAAAATAAATGTTTGAGTCCTGTTGAGTGTAAGCCAAATGCTTGGCAACACAACAGTTGAGGTGTTGCATGGCTTAGGGAAAAAAACAATGTTTTAAGGACTGAAGTCTGTGATTTTTTTTCTCTCTAAAAAAGTATTTGTATGATTTTTTTTTTGTAAACATGCAATATACAAGGTAAGTTTGTGTTTTCAAGAACAGCAAATTACTTTAAAGCATATCCATTGTAAACATATGCTTTTAAGCTGCAAGGAAGTGAAAAGCAAGATGCAAATTCATGTCTCATGGCACTGCCTATACAGTACACTTCTTTATAATAAAAAGAGCATAAATATAGATATCAATGGTTTCAAGTTTACAATATAATCAACTGACACAATGTACATATAAGACTGTTAAGTGATTACAAAAATTAATTCACACAAGTAATTTTTCTGCATAGTTTTCAATGCAATTCCTTTCTTTATTACACTGGTTGATGTTCAGTGCATTTTCTGCTTTTTTTTAAATGGACCAAAGGATTTCTTGGAACTTGTGTTTAATCTAGAAAGAAAAACAAGTTTTTCCTGAAACTTTCAATAGGCATATTCTAGAGAATGTTTCAGAATGAAGTGTTGCACTTCATTATACCAAAATTACTAGTGAAGATTTGGAATACCATTTCAAGTTATTCCACTGCAACTAAGTGAATTTTCATCAGGAGAGATTGATTTAGACACAAAATTGTTTGTTAATTTCCTCATTTCACTTATGTAATGGCAAAGTTCAGACACCAAAAAATTAAGATTGCAAAGGGCTTCATTAATACTACTTCTCAGTTCGTATTTTGTTTCAGTTGTCCTCCTAAATTATTTTTTCTTTATAACACACACATTGCTAGGATTTCATCAAAATACATAGCTTCACATAGACAAAAATCAGATAACATAATAAAAAAGTTTTGCTTCCTAATTGCTCCATAAAAGCCAAAATACAAACATTAATCAGAATGTATTTTAAATTCCTCAAAAGACTTCAGAAAAAAAAGACCTGCCTGTTTAATGTCAGTCATAAACATGTATTATAAACAATAGATAATATAATGTCAGTCATAGACATGTATTATAACAATATTACAATCATTTCTGGGAAAAAAAAATACTTTAACCTTCCTTTCCTTATGTTTTTAGGTATTTCAGACTAGCTCTCTATCTAGTCATTACTCTGTGGGACAAAACCCCCATCTAAGTGTGTGCTGCATTGTACAAATATTGAAAGCTAGGAGCCCTTATTTCAGGATTCCTCAAGACAGATCCTGATTTGATTTCTACAAATAATATAATCTGTAAGACAAGATTTGGCTTTAGATGCCAGATGTATTTTTGAATTTTCATCTTCTAGCCCTTGAGAACTGCCCTCCTCTTCAAGCAGATTATTTTATACCTTACAAAAGTTTTAAGAGAGCAGTTATGGAACCGTTTTTGCAAAGCCACTATCAAAATCACTATGCTTACCTTACCCCTCTGCAAAACAAACAATGTAGTTTGCTTATAAAAATTAAGTTGTGTGGTTTTACTAATCTGAAATCCACAGTGAGCTGCCAGATAATGTGCAAGACCCTAGGGATAATTTAACTCCTCTGTTAGACATTCAAACAATTCAGAGGGCTGCAAGCAGCTGCCACAAAAGTAAATGTACTCCATGTAACACAACCATCAAGCTGCAACAAACCCCTCTTTGTTTCTTCATAAAAGGCAGACCAGAAAACCCACGAATTTTGAATCCATGGTTAGCTGATGGCACAGCCTTTGCCCACAGGGACCACCAGCAGGCACTGACCAAACAACAAAACATTTGGGCCTTTTTTGCTACTGAAGCAACGAGGCTTTTTCAGGAGACTTGGAGCACTTCAGCAGGTTTTACAAAGTTCTCCTGACCTACAACAAGATGTTCTAATCCAAATTTTAGTGAGAAAAATTTCAGCACTATTTAGGGCAGAACTCAGCCAACTCTTTTGTAATGGCCCGAGCACAATGAAGTTTCACTGCAGCTGACTGATGTGCTTGTGGTTTTGTCTTAATTATCTTTAGCAAATAAGAGATTATTTAATTTCACCAGAACATACTGTGAATGGCTGTTAAAACAAAAAGGACAGTAAGCCAGTGCCATTTTTTCTTTCTCCTCATCAAATCCATGGCTTCAACCATGTGAAAAACCTTGTGAAAAACAACTTCAACACAAAAATAACATGGTAGTGACAACAGCAATTTAGAGCCCAGGCAGGATTAAAATCCTGAGGCAAAATCTTGAAAAACTGTTTTCCTGACAAGAAAATCTAGATAATTTCATATTTTTAACTTGACAGAATGCCAATGGTACTCAGATAAAGAAGTCTGGCTATCTATAGCACCCAGCAGAGAACACCATCTCCACTGAGATTTTTACAGAAAATTTCAGAACTACTGTGCAATGGTTGGCATTCTCTACTACATACCTGGGGTTATATCGGTGATCCATGAGGAATTTATCACTATCTCTAAATTGCATGTGTAGCGCTTTTTTAAGCTAATAATAAACATGTATGTAGTGAGGGCTAGTGCAGCAGCCTGACAGAAGAAAACATTACTTTTCTAGGAAGGATTATGTTCCATAAATCCACAAAAAAGTTTCACAGAATTCAGCTACATTATATTCAATGACAAACACTAATTCATGCACATATCCAGCCAATGAGTATTGTCCACTTCTACTGGTACATGACAAGAAGAAATCAAGGCATTATGTTCTCATCAGTCTGAGCTTATCTGTGATGCATTGTCAACTCTTCTGACATATACTGAAGTAATACATTCCAAGAAAAAGGAAGCAATTAATGACAGCATATTATATAATAGAAATAAAAAACTAATGTACCAAAACACTACTTACATTATCTACTTTTCTTGGAAAAAGAAGTTCTAATTAGTTAATATATTGTATAGGTGAATTTCTGGCTCCACTGAAGTCAATGAATATTAGAATGAGGATCTTTTTCTGATGTTTTCCTACAAACTCCAAAGCCTGATCATGCAAATATACAAGATACATTTAATTTTAGCTAAACGATAGATCAGTTCCATGGATCACCCAAATGAAATTTGCAGAATCAGACTCTTAAATTCTGTTATAGTTACAGATTTTTACCCAGTAATGGGTATTAATGGATTAAAAAGAACAAATTAAAAGTCGTGGTGTATAGAGATTTCTTTGACTTCCATAGGAGTAAGCAAACATTTACTTCTTTATCCATGGCAACTACAATTTCCTACAGATGCTCAAATTCCCAGGGTAGTTTCATTAGGATACATTTCTCATACTTTTGCTCTAGTTATGAAAAGAAGGCATTACACAAAGGTCAGTAACCAGTGAATACTTGGGAATTTTAAATTGTATTTCTCTCTGGGAGGCAGAAGAAGGTAGTAAATAGACCTAATTAGAAAACACAAATGTTCTCTGCAAGACAAATTTCTGGACTAACACAAGCTGGCAGAGCATTAACATTCATTTTTAAAGCTGATAGCTCTTCATCCTAGAGTGTCTACCTGCAGCATTACAAATTTGGTATAAATCAGCTGCAGTGGCTAACTAGTCCTACTACAGCAGTTTACTCATAATATTTATTTTAGGCTTTGTAATAACATATCTTTTCATAGTCAAAAGATACATTAACTCCTGTATATACAACTTATTTTCCCTACCACTAAAGAAAATTTACTTTTACGGGTTTACACTAAATAGGAGGTCAAATTCAGGTCACCTTACTTCTGGAATCATCTCCCTGATTTCAGTGCGATTTATGTGAAAGTGAAATAAGTGGTATTTGGCTGGGGTACAGAAAACCAGGAGTGATACATCCAAACCGCAGGGAATCAAATGGAATTACTGAAATTACAGTCTGCAATTACTAAAAACATATTATGAAGTTACCATGCTTAATTGTAATTACCAAAATTATATTTAGCCCAGATATTAACATTAGCATGTTTCATAAATATTTCTGTGAAGGGTTTAATCATTAGTGATCAACACCTCAGTGCTCTGCTGGTTACAGAAAACACCTTTTCCAGCAGTAAGAGACCCCTTAAATAAAATATCAGGTTTTGGTTTGGAGTCAGAATGCCACCTTCCAGATTACTAATCTCCGTTCCTACAGCAAATGCCATTTCCCTTTTTAATCTTCAATCAAATGACCCCAGAAACTAATTCCAGCTGGCTTATGAGTCATACTAAGCTTCAATTTCACAAAAATAACTTGAATATATTTGTTTTTCAGAATATCCAGTCCATTGCTTTTTCATGGTATTTATTTCATAATGACTAACCAGATTAATTTCAATGTAAAATGATAAAACCTTATAAAAATAACACCTCCACTGGTTATACATTCCCAATTCATACGTCATAAACAGCGGTTGTTATAGTCACTAATTAGCATGATATATGCTCCTGATTACACTTTTGTGAAACTTAGGTGTCAGCTTTTCCATATGTCCCTTCTGGAGGTCTGTAGTACTTTGGGAAAGCCATCAGCTGTATCATGTTGAATGCATACTTTCTGCATTTGACATTCTTCAGAACATTCTCTATGCGGCATCCTTCTCTAGTGAAAGGGGGAAAAAGTACAACTTCATGAAACACAGAATAAATAAATATGCTTTATTTGTTCATTGCAGAGTTTCAGCAACAGTTGAAGTAAAAATAACAAGGATTCAACTCTACATTTTTGTTTTCCACGAGTGATGATACATCTTACAGAATTAAATCCAAGGCCAGGCCCAGTACAGTTATTGCCCTCAGAAATAGGTGATAAGATTTTCCATTCCCCCTAATATATCTGCCCTTGCAGTTTCAAGTTCAGTAAAAAAAAATTAAATACTTTAATGATACATTTTGTTCTAATTCCAGAAATATATTTGCCTTTTAAACATTTTTATACCTTTTTTTTCAATTTGTTTGCTATATATGTGCGAGTATACACTGCCCTAAAATGTGCATTCTAGGAATAAGGAATTTTATTAAGTCTGGCCCTAGAGATTTGTGAAGGAAAGTTTCACCTCTGCTTCATTTCCTGTATGTTCAGCTTTGCAATGAAAAAAAGAGAGAATGGCTTTTCAAACAGTCCAATCCACCTCTCTGCTTTATAAAGGAAGGATGTTCGTTCACACAGAGTACAAAAGTCACAAGTGCCAAAGTGGTGCATCAAGACATAAACAGGACTTTGTTAAAAAGAATATAAAAGTGTCTTGAAAGCAAAAGCAACTAAAGCAACAATTACAAACAGGCTAATTTCATTACAAAACAGAACTTATTATATTCTATTTACTCTACAGAAAAGGGCTAGTTGTAGCAAAGTAATAATCATTTATTAAACGAAAACAATCCCATCAGCTAGTAACAGTGAAAAAAACCACAACAAAAGAAAAGTCTCACAAACCATTGCCCTGCCATATTTGTCTAGGGGTTAGTTTGTGTTGTGCAAATTCATTTTTAATTTTTTTTTTCAGACTAATTACTCTGGAAAGAGGGGTTCAAGCATTCAGGATTCCACAACTTCTATACAGTGACAGCATTGTAAGTGGGCTTTCTTTGCGCTAATTACAATGGGAAAGCTCTACCATGAACAGAAAGAGCAAATCAATTCACTCAATGCATAGTATACTTCTTAGAGTTCAGAAAAAAGAATGAAAACACAGTACATTTCAGACATTGGAATCTTAAAGATGAATCCTTGGGGTCTGAGTCTGTAGAAATATTACAACATGATTCCTTTTTTCTAGAGTTAGTTTGTTGCAGTTTGTAGAAAAGAAAGGAACACAAGTGAAGTTTATTGATATTTGGCTAATAGCAAAGCAAGACTTAAAATAAGCCACACAACCAGCAAGTGTGAGCTGACAAGCAGCAAGGCGACAGGATAGAAGTGTCGAGAAGTTGGCTTGTTATCAGTTAGACAGCCTGTTTCGGGATCAGCCGATTCATTCAGTGCTCCCTGGGTTTGTCTGCTGTTAAACAGGGGAAGTTAGGAACAGATAGAACAGCATTTAAGCAGCAAAGAAAGCCAACACGCAGGTATTTTGACAAAGTGAAAGTACACAGCCATTCTGATGAAACAGATTTATCTAAGTACTTCCAGTATAACTTTTGTGTTCTACAGCTGACATGGGAAGCATGATGACTGTGGGGGCTACTAACATATTAATGCTGCTAGGTGCCTTGGACTAGTATTCACAAGCAAACATTAAATAACTTCCACAATGAACTACACTATCACTAAAATGAACACACACACTTAACAGAAATGAAATAAGGAAGTTTAAAATAATAAAAAAAAAAAGCTAAGGAAGCAAAGAAAAAAAGGTCATGAGTATGTCACAATGCAACACTGAACAAATAGTGTCTCCATGCTGTTCACAGGCTTTTCAGTCCTGCTTTGGTATCTATTATGAAGTTTATTGGCAGAAATGAAAAGGCCACACACTAACAGCTATTCCAAAATAGTATATTACATGATGGTGAATTGACTAAAAAAATTCATCAGTGCTGGTGACTCAAAGTCAATAGCAGTTCTTTTTATTTAAAGGCTTGCACTTACATTCTTGTAAGCATATCACCGTGTATCTTTATCAGTCAACACAGGGAGGAGCCAATCTACTTACAAGTAAGTTCTATTGAGTCTCACTGAACTGTGTGGTCACTGTCCTACCAGAGCAACAGGGATACTTCCACTGCCAGGCTTTTCTTTTGTGTTCTTGACAGATTCTCTATAAGTAGAATTACTCACACTTCAACCACACCTCTTCAATCCCTCTGAAGCTTACTTGCATACCCTCGGGAGTTCTGTGTATAGACTTCCTTTGGGCAGCAAGGACTGGCAAATTTCTATTTACTATGAATATCCTATGATGGAAAGATAACTTGCCATTTTTTTCTGTGGACTTGAGAATATCCAAATATATCAGATGACAACACAGTGCCCTTTCAGAAGCACATATGACAAGTATGCTCTTTCTTTAAGAAAGAAAATGCTGGCAGACATTACTGTCCTACAGCTCCAGGTAAGATGAAAATGATACTCTGAAGACAGCAGCAGCCACATCACCTTACAGAAAGCTTGCCTTTCTGACTTGTGTATTAAAGAGCCATGTTGCTTTTCTTAAGCTTGGATAGCAAGAGAGGTGCAAGAACTGCATTTACAGGTGGAACCCTAGGCAAGGGGGTTGATCAAATGATCAACCTTGCCTAATTCCTCTTTTCAATAAGCCTTCTATAATAAGTTCTTAGTCTTATTCTTTGCTTTGAACATTCAATCTGTATGTTACACTAATAAAGGGATCAACACTTACTATTTTAAATAGCAAAATAAAAGATAAAAAATAAAATCCCTGCTATTTTCATCTAGGTCAAAGTAATTGCTGGGGGCAGTGTGTCTGCTGCTTTTGTTCTACAGATTTCAAGTGTCCATGGATAGAACTTGGGCAGAACTCAGACTTTACTGCAGGCATTCTCTCAGAAGATATCAAGAAATGAAGCTAATTGCATGATTTATCAGTTGTCAACACTGAAATAAGTAATTCTGTGCTTCTCAATCAGACTGCCCCAGTTAATGCCTCTGTCCTAAGGTCCACCCACAGAACTTCCTTCCTCTTCTGCTCACAGTCACATTACTATTTGTGATCAGCTCTGAGGACTAACTTTATTGCTCCCAGTTAATGTTGTCCTCCACAATGTATTTCTATATACTTTTAAGAACCTGCTGCTTGCTGGTTTTCTTTCTTTTTTTTTTCTTAAGCTCTACATCATCCCACAGGTTTGCCCCTTTGACCCTTTTGCACTGTCCCCTCACTCCCTTCCTGCTCTTCAAGGTGAGCCTGCAGGTTTCAGCTAACTCCCATTATGCCCACAATTCATGAGAGCTCTAGCTCAACCCTCATAGTCCCATCTCTTCCTTCCCAGTCAGAGTCCAGGTGATTTTGTTTGCCTGGCCTCTCTTCCATCACACACATCGTATGTGCTCCTATGGCTGAGTGGATGCAGAGACCAAACTTTTTTTTTCTGGAGAAATCCATCTGGGCAGCAGTGAAGTTGAGCATTCAGTAAGTTTGCACAGCCACTGCATTAATCAGACTGATTGTGTACACCAATTTGGAGGGCCTTGGCTTTGCACACCAATAGTTTATTCTAAGCAGGCTGAGTCACACACTTGCAGGTTGTCCCTACAGGGATGAACCCTCCTACTTCTGCTGTGAACCTTGCTCTGTTGGACTCCACATCTCAACAGTGTGACTAGCTTTTATCTACATTGCTACAAGTCCCGTTAGCATCAGTGAGATTTATGCAGGTGTAATGATGAAAATACAGATAAAAGCCATTTGTTCTATTTTTTTTTTTTCAATAGAAAAGCATACAGTACATTTGTTCTTTGATATGCTGAAAAGAATGATCAGTGTCTTTTAACATAAAAAGTTCTATCTTCCCCCCAGGAAAATGACCGTGAACAGCTGATGCACAGGGACTTCTGTTCCACAAATTAGTCACATCATTCAATGCATAATTCAATAAAACATCCTCAAAATAGAGCAAGAGGATCCAACTCCATTATTAGCTTCCTAAGAACAAGCTGAGCAGAATAGCTAAATATGCTTTTAATTTAAAAGGAATATTTGATCAGGGTCAGATGCCTTGCTAGGATCTGCCAATATTTTTTAATGCAGTGCAGTGACAGTGCCTTCCAACACACCCTAAAGTGTCCTCTGCAGTGACTATTAAACAAAGAAAGGACCTATACCCTGCTGTCAGCATCATAATATTGCTTCCCCTGGCTCATCCAACCCTGGAGAAGTTTTACTGCAAACAGCAGGAATCCCACTAGTGCCCTGTCAGCTGGATTTATTTGGCTTCTGACTGACAGCACAACCAGAACAGAGTGCTACATGCTAAGGTGGGAAGATGCAGCTGTAGTTTCAGATGTTATCTCCATCACAAACTGTACTGTAACAGCAAAAGGAAGGAAGAAGACTCCCAACATAACCAGCAAGTTTCTATTTCACAAATAATTTTAACAGAAGTAGTGAAAGCTTCTAAGTTTGTAACATCTGGAGTCATGAACACCCCACTAACCTAGCATACAATTTTTATTCATTTACTCTCAAATTGTTCATTTGAGACCTACAGCATAGCACAAACACATTGTAGCAGCCAAGGATACTCTAAGTTAATGACAATATAACCATTTCAGCCTGTCTTCCATCTCATTTGATGTTTTATTATCCTAAACTCCTATTAGGAGTTGCTGCATGCTTGTCAAATGAGACAAAGACAAAACAGCAGGTATTTTTTGTTGTTTTCAAATTCAGATGACAAATTATTTGAACCTCAAAGTAGCGAAGCAGAGATGATGAAAATAGTGTGAGGAAAAAGCCTCTCAAGTCCTTACAGAGTCAAGCACACACATGAGGGCACATTCTGGCTTTTGATTATCAGTCACTCTGATGTCCCTGAGCAAGGTTTTTGGAGGAGATGATTTTCACATTCTGGGATGCATGCTTCTTTTTTAGAACTTTTCCAGCTACAGTTATTAGTGACACTGGAAATGCTGAACTGTTCTACATGATTTCCTAAGGTAGAATAAATGGGCAGCTTTCTATCAACAGGTGGGAGTCCCATGTGCTAGTGGTGACTACAGTTTGAATTCATGTCCTACTGCACTTGTACTTTATGGGAATTTTCCTTTTTATGCAGACAGATTGAAGCAGTATTTTCTGCTCCTGCTGTGTTTTGCTTGCTAAACTCCAGTGCTGACACAGAAAAACTGCAAAAGTAAGAAGTCCCATCTGACAATAGTAGAGACATTTCTTCAAATATAAAGGATTGCTAACAGTTCTCAGTCTTACACAATTTTGATAACTTACCTATTCTTTTTATTTCAAGACAGTCAAACTCAGAAGCAGCTTTCAAGAAGCAGCTTATCTTAAGAAGTTTTTGGAATGGAAGCATCCTAATTTCTACATTATACATGTTACTGGGATTGACTGAAACACTTCAGAGAATAAGTGTACAGCACTACCGTTCAAGAAGGCAGTCTTAACTTTTTCAAAGAGAAAAGGTGGGATCCTTGTGAACATCTCCTAGTCATTATGAAGCTGCTGCACTATAACATCTAGAAGAATAAGCATGATTCAGAAGGAAATAAACAGGTCTCAGCTTAGTCCTGAAGGATTTTGGTATCAGAGCAGAACTCAGATAAAACATATAAAGGAATATTGGGAAAAAAAATTTATTTTGAAAGATAAAGTTGATACAATAAACCTCTAACAATTTTTTAGAACAAAAAAAATGGTTCTGCATTGTTTCAAAATGGAAGATGAGGGAAGGGAGCAGGAACGAAGCAGAGACATCTTCTGTATCAATGATCTTTCCAATTATTCTTTTTCTGATACACATTTAATAACTTACAATTTTTCCCCCTCAAATCTACATGGCACTAAATAAAGTAGAAGATGCTAGAAATAAATTTTTGCTGCTTATATGATCCTATAATCTCAGCTCAAAACAACTAGAATTGCTGAAACTGATGAGCAGTCTTAGATCTAAGAATACTAAGGAATTCAGTCAGTGATTTAGACAGCTATTTAAACATACACCAATAAACCAGACTGTTTATGAAATCTGTTTTATCAAATTGTCACTTAATCCCCTCCTCCTGTTTTACCTCTTGTGCTGCAAGTTTTTCCCTACTCTTGTTGCTTGTGCTGGCATCCTCCATTTCCCTATTCCTTTCTTCTCTCCTTGTCTGGTTATAACACGACTTTTCTAATTCATTATTTAGGAAATAAAAAAGAAAGCATATCATATAACATGAGGCTTGACCACTGAGTTGGACTAAGCAGCAGATTCATGGTGCAGTTATGATGATAAGACACCTAGATCTCGAAAAACAGCTATTGTGAAATAACTGTGGGTTTTGGGCTCAAAACTATTATGGAGTTTCAGTCTGTACAGAGCTAAAAATTCAGCTTTGAGGAGGTGGTCAGAGACAGCAAGCTACTGGAGGTTCAGCTGTGGAGAGGGTACAGATTTTAAGCAGTATTATGAACGGGTTATAACAGTTCAGTGCAGAGCAACAGATTAATAAAGAAACCCTCTTGCAGCAGTATTTACTAACAGGCAAGGAGACACTGTCTTACAGCCACACAACCACATCCAGGAAAACCCTGCTGTCTAATGTGCTCACATGGACAGACAGGGATCCTTTGGAAGGAATGATGAAGTCAAAATTCAATTTACATATTTGCTCTTTTGCTCTGCTGTGTATGTGTTCGCCTTGAAGTCAAAATAATTATAAATGTGCAAATTTATGACCTATTTTATCAGCTTAGCTGTGTTTGCATTTCCCAGAGTAGGTGAAAGAGACACACACCCTGCACTGCAGGCAAGGAAACAGCACAATTCACTCCAGCTTTGGTCTATGGAAACATCTCTCAAATTGTTGGTTCATCACAGAGCAACACCCCTACTATTTGTCTATGTTTACTTTTAATATACAATTAACTCCAAAGAACAGATGAAAAAAGGGCAGTTTCAAGCTTTATATCTAATATGCATAAAACATGCTACTGGGTAATATACATCTCTACCAGTGTTAATCTTAGCAGTTCAGAAATCTCTGCTGACTGCAGAGGAATTAATATTTTCCTTTGTGACTGATACAGAATGCCTGCAAGAATGTTTTCCCCTCAACATTAAGAGTATCTATATGGTAAAAAATAACATTGACAAAATTATTATAGTGAAAATATAAGAAACATAAAGAAAAAGTTCCAGTTAGAATCACAATTTTTTTCACTGGTGCATTTAAGACACCTACATTAGCAGGTTAAATTCACCCTCAGCATCTGAACAGCCAAGTTGACTTTCTGTGCCTGTGACCCTTAATCTGCCAAAATGGACAACCAGATATTGCCACATGGGAACAGTACCTTGGTCATGCTAACTCCCAAACTGCCCTGGAATCACTTGAGAGCACACTTAATCTGCCAAAACTGCATCAGGAAACCTTAAATAATTTTACTGTATAAAATGACTGAGATCATGTTCTAGAATCTATCCTCAGAGGTTTTCAATTTACAAGTGTGGCCAGAGGCTTCAAGTCCTGCAAAGTCATTGTGGTGACTGTGTGAGAGATTAGCTTCAGAACTGAAAAGTGATGGGTTTGCAGAAGAGATTCTTCCTTACCTGCCAAGACAGATAAGCAGTGTTTGAAACATGATTTTCACCTCTATTATACTCCAAGGAAAGGATTTGCTGTTTTATTCTGCTATTTACCGATAGTGCTCTGCAGTATTACACATCAATTTTACAAAGGTTTCTCTTTCTAGTAAAAAATATGGTTCTAATAATCTTCCTAGACACTCTTCTATAAAGCATTAGGATTACATGTGTGTGGGAATTTCTCAGGACAAAATTGCAAAATCTTTCCTGACAAACTTCTCTTACAAGGTTTGAAATTCAGTCCAATGTACAACCAAAACAAAAGCAAATGTAGTCTACATCTTTGTGCAGGAAAACAACCAAGCAAAACCCCACAGGTTTTACCTTCAGTTAATCTCTGAATACTTACAACATTTCCCTTCCATAGTGTTATGGCACTGGCATAATTGGTTAGTGAGTCACACTTGTTTCCAGACTGTTTCTGTCACAGTAAGAAAGTTTTACTGAAGATGTATTTATACATTTAGCTCACATAGCACAGTGAAACATAAATCCATGATAAATTCTTTCATATGTCTAATCAGGTTTAAATACTTCCTGTTGACCATGAAAATAAATCTCCATGAGTCATCCCTTTTCTTTTGGAAAATATTTTTTTAGTCTTTTTCCCTATGCTGAGGACAAGTAGCAAAGCTGATTTAAGAGGCAGAAAGGGCTTCATACACTAGTTAACAGACATGTGTGAAAGATGATGCTTAAAATCTGTCATTCATTTCTAGGTGTTCAAATCTACGGGTAGGATGACAGAATTAAGGTTAGAGAACTGCTGGTGTAAACAGATCATTTAATCTATGTTACATCTCTGACTTGGGTATTTTAAGGGAAGAGGGTGCTGAACAGCAGGAATTCTAAATTTGAATGTTTTGACTTGGTGGGATTTTTTGCATGCAACTTCAGTTTGAGATATACGAAAGGAGGAATGCAACTGCTTCTCATTAATGACACCAACTCACATAGTCTCTTCATGGGATTAACCAAAGTGTGAGTCACAAACTACAGGCAACTGCTAGTCCCTTTCAGCTAAATATTGCCAGTTCATTAAAAACTTTCACCTAACACACTGATACATTTTTTAAAAAACACAAAATCAGTTTGAGATCTTATCTGTTCTTTCAGCAGCACACACAGTATGTGTGTATATTTATACAAGAAATTTGTGCACATATAAATTCCCAGTGACAAAGAAAAATGCACCTAAATCTGATTTTAGCTGCTACCAGAAACAAAAAATGCAGCCCTGTTTTGGTTAGGTAGGGAGATGACCAAAACAACCTATCAAAAAAATGTATAGGCTGGCATGCAGACTGCAGCAACCTGAAAATTGTATTCCAACATTACTACCAATAAACCATCTTCTCTTCTCTCTAGCAGGCAGATTTTAAGAGAACTTCGGAAAATGCAAGGAAAATTCTGTTTGAATCTGAAACACACTACTTTTCCATGTACTTCCTTCAGGGCAAATGACAAGGCTAGATAAAATTCTAATTTAAATGCTTTGAATGCATTTGTCATCTTTTCTGTTAATAGGTACAATGTGGAGACTTAGAGGAATAAACCTTTCTATGAGAAATTAGGAGTGAATGTAATTCTTTCATTTTACTTGTTTTGCTTCAGTATATTTTTAGAAGATGGCTGAAATTTTGGAGCCTGTTCTTCACCCAAGTATCAAGGAGGAGAACTGAAACCTTTTAAACAGTATATTGAATACAAGCATCTTCTCTTTGGTTGTTACGTTGCATTTGTAAAGAATTTTTTATTTGAATGCTACTGCAGATTTGTTAAGAAGATCATTGGATCTCACAAAGACAATATTAGCACAGATTCACTTTTTAAGCAAAAATAGCACTGCACTGACAGGGAGAATAAAGAGATGAAAGCCCATACCGTTTTGCCCCCAGTATCAAGAAAAAAAAGACTTTCAGAAGATTTGAGGTCACTAAAGACTAAAAATTCCATAAGCCATATATTTAGCTTCTGCATTCCTAAATCTTTGCTGGCAGAAAGGAGTAAATAATTTATAATACAGGTGAAAATATCTTCCTCTCTATAATAACAATACATTTTTCTTACTGTTACAAAGAGCTGAAGGACATGGTTTTGCTCAGTGCAGTAACAGTAATTGTCAGTTTGCCAAAGATCAAAGATGCAGCTTTCAGGATAAGCTTTATGAACTATGCTCAGGACTCCCTGAGCAGAAGAGGAGTTCACTACACTGTCAGCATCGCTTAACCATGACCTAAGTCTCTGACAGATGAAAAAAATGGCAATTTACTTCCTGACCTGGACTGAACTATCAGATACATGTTAATTTTTTTATAAAGTCAGTCTTTCCTGTGTGGCAGACTGTGTTCTCTCAAGCACACAATCAGTAGTGCAGAAACATTCTCACCAGAGTTCTAACTACAATGCCTTTCCACCTTCTATAGAATCTGCCAGTTCCTGAAACTTTGGAGACTCTGGATTTGAGATATTTTAAGCATGAATGTTCCCAAGCACATGTTCAGCAAGCCAGATATGCAACTACCAAGCAGAACAGGAATGGGCCTTTCCACATTTGGTGGCAATGGCAATTGCAATCACATGTAAGTGGAATGGATGCTATTCTTAAATGCCTATAATTGGGAAAAGAGGGTGTTTTCCTATCAAAAATCCAAAATATAAAAAAAAAAATTGGAAACATCCAAGATTTTGTGGGAAACATTCATCCATTATTTTTTTCGTCTTCAGAAGCAGCAGGTCAGTAGCAATGTTGGAGTATTTCCTTCCTTCCCCAGGATGGGACACAGAAGGTAGCAAGTGGGTATAAATCTCTCACTGGGATGATGGAGAGTGATCTTTGTCTACAGTGCATTTTTCTACTCTATTATATGCACTGCTTATTATGCACACTGGAAGGAAAACAGTTTAAGAAACATTTCAGTGTTTCATCATCTCATGGTGCTGCCACTTTAGATAAACACTGCTCCAATTTTCCAGATAAACCCTGTATTTTGAAATAACTTCAAAATATTAGACTACATGGACTGAGGCTGTGCTGGGGGCAATGCCAGTGCCTCTGATTTTACACTTGCTTTATAAGAATATAGTTCTCAACACAAGTCAGAGAAACAATACATCCTGGTATTGTTCATGTTTCTGGCCATGCTTTCTTTAATTACTAGGGAAACCAATCACACTTATTCATATGCTTCAGGTGTTTGGATTGAATAAATATGAGCCAGAGGCCAGGTGTTCATACAAAAAAATCTGCAGTGCAGCCAAAAAGCACATAAGTTGTTAATGAGAAACATTTCATCCTCTCCAAATGCCTGTAATGTCAGGCCTTAAGGAATTCTGCTTCATTTTTAATTTCTAATAAATGCTAATACCCTCCAAATATATTGCAACTCACCCCACATTAACCTCATTGGGAATTATACTACTTTCCAGGTAAGTGAGGGATATCAGCACTCACAGTCCTCTAGCACTTGCTCATGGCCAGTGGACTATGAAAAAGTGCAGCCACTTCCCAAAAACATCTGAACAGGCTGATTCGGTCCCTATTTTTTGGATAATCCTGAGCTTCTGTGGCTGTTGGACAGCACTTACAAGCTTCTGGTAACTAAACAATTTTGGGGTGTTTTTAAAGATCTCAACTATTCTTATAGCTTTATTTTCAGTTACCCTTTATTAAAAACTTATTATCAGTTCACATCATCTTGTCAGAGCCTGGCATACACATGAAAAGGAGTCCGCTTCTCTTTTTGTTAGTATTCAATTCTGTGTTTGTTAAATACACTATTAATGCACAATTACTGACAGCTTAAATAAAATCCATAAAATACAAAAGCTGCAATTAAACAGCAAAAGCAATTTTAAACAATTATCTTTGCTGAGCTACAGGCATCTCTTGTTATCTCATTAATGTACACAGGGAACAGGGTTGACCTGTGCACTGTTTATGTACCACGTGGTTCATAATATCTTTCCTACTCTCAGAATGTAAGACTTGGTTAAAGCAAGCACTCTGAATTCCTTGAACTACTTTCCTCTGGTTTTGCTGTTTGCATGAATTGTTAATGATGGCAGAAATGAGATTCAAATAAAGCTAAAGACATGTTAGTGCAGGCCAGCAGCTGCACTTGTCAGACAAGAATGCTCATCAGTGCAGACAGAGTATTTTGGTGCATGAAATAATGACATTTTCTTATGTAGGGTGCACAGTAATGAAACACATGCAGAACACTACAGAAAATGAAAAATATTATAATCCTCCCCAAGATGGAATTTCTAACAGATAATGGAAATTTCAGTGGAAAAATAATGGGTTTAGATTCGACCAATAATGTTCTCTTGAGTACAGAATAATTTAACAACTGAAGAAGCAACAGACAACCTGAGGGCAAGGAAAGAGTTCTCTACCAAACACTTGCTTCCATAAACAGGACATACTTTATTTAGAAAGCTTCTTCTCCCTCCCATTCATTCAAATTATTAGCTGCATATTTTTACTAAGGAATACTGATTATAAGTTCTTTTTTGAAAATAAACACATTGAATCACAATGGTAAAAAAACTAGAGCAACTTTTAATGAAATACTGAAAAAGTATTCTTCAGTATAGAAGTATAACTTCTACACATGTATCTACTCAAAATGGCAAAATATTTGCCAAATTCATAATGTTGCTGAAATTATGCAAATTAAAGTAACTTTGTCCAGAAGAGTTATCAAATAAAGTTTTCCTATGAAAATAAACTACAATTTAAGATAAGGGCACTATAACTACATCACTTAATGGCTACTGCTCTCTATGTAAACAAGGAAAGTAACCAAAGTGGACTTTTACCCTTACTTCAAAGCATGCAGTAGTTATTTTATCATATTAATTGAGTAAACAAGCAAAGGAAGCAGCCAATAGTCGTAGCAGCTAAACTTTAAACTTTAAACAGTACACATTTAGTTTCTTACACGTTTCTTCTTTTTATATAACTTTTGGCTTCCTTGATCTCATGATAATAAATAAATTAGTGTCTAGTGACAAGCACATGTTTAAAAGCACAGCAGGTGCTGATGTCAGCAAAATCTTCCTCATGCTAAGTTTTGCCCTCCTACCTTTACTTTACCTTCAACTGTTTACCATGATAACTATAGAATACACTACTGAGATCTGATCCAAATTCTCTAAAAGGCAACAATCCCTAAACATGAGTGGCAAGTCTTTGGGTGCCAAATTTAACAGCCCAGGCTTCCCCTACTTCAACCGAACATCCTCAGGATGATTCAGGGCCCCTAAATCAGGCTACAAACCATCCCCCCCCAGGAGAGTATTGGGAACTTGAGTCCTTAACTAGGCATTCCTACCTAGGTATCTAAAGTTTTATGATGGAAACAGCTTGATTATAAGTGTTGCACTAAATTCAATGGTCTTTGGAAATAACTTCTCCAATGCCAATTGCAAAATGCTTTTCCCCTCTCATCTTCAAAGAGCTTTATAATCTCCAGCCCATACTTGCACTGCCACTGCATCACCTAAAAAATGAACCTCACAAGCCTCAGATTTTATCTCCAGCACCATAAACATAGTCAAACATGATGGATAACAACGTAAACTTTCAAGCTCACTTGACAACAGAGTATTTTTGAAGGACAGACTTGATTTTTGTCTGTAGTGTAAATATAAGAAAAACCAAGAGATTTATGAGGCAGCAATTGTCTGTTTTGGGCTACATTATGATGTGGTACAGAACATTAGGCTTTGCAACAAGATTAAATGTCTTTTATTTCTCTTTTGGCATTCCATACCCAATGGAGTATGTATAGCGAGCTTCAAGTTTTTATTTTTGCCATATAAGATCATTTGACTTTTTGCACTCCATTATAGTATATATTTCATTTAATAAACCTTATAATTAAAAAACCCTCATAGTCTATTCAAGGATTACAACTCAGAGGGGGTTCATTTAATTCCAATAGTTTTTAACATCTGTGGTTTAAGTTGCAGAGAGCTTAAAAAGTAGCTATTCAAGTAATACATTGTTTCATTTACAAAGAAAATTGGATGCCTAATGCATTCTGTGGTGCAATAATAATGAAGCTGTAATATTTGCATAAAACAGCCCACCAGTAATACCAGGTGGGCTGTCTGAAAAAAGGTCTTTAGACTTTCCTTAACCCAGTGTGGATCCATTATTCCATTGGGTTACACATTAGCACAGAGATCACTGAAGTGCTCACCACAGAGAGCCACATTTGGGGAGAACAGATATCTCATCCGTGCCTGAAAAGCTGAATGCATGGGGAGAAGTTCCTTTTTAATTTAACTGTTGGTAGGGACTGTTAGTGGAGAGCAAACTGGCCAGAAAGGACTGATGACAGCATCATAAAGATCTGCATTCCCCTCCCTACTTGGCATACAGCTCCTGAAGCTGCTTAGAGCAGGGCATGGAACAAGGCTCACCAGAGACCTCCGACAGCAAATTTCTAGCCAGTGTTTGCTGGTGTCATTCTTTTGACTTTGCTAGAGCTACTACAGTTTTAGTTCAGATAAAATAAAAATTATTATTATTTGGCTTTTTATCCATGAGTGTAGTAAGTGTATGGGGCACAAGCCAGTATTTTGGAAAAGACAAACATGTCAAAATTCAAAGCACTTGAGGAAGATGGTGGCTGTTATCAGATGGTGGCTGTTATCAGCACAGTACTCACTGGACTGCACAGCTGGGACTATGAAACATGTTTGAGTTTTGCTTTTCAAATGGTTTTCATTGGTCTGATAATTCTCTGTTTCAGACGATCAGTCTCTATCTTACCAACTCGTTATTTGCTAAAATGATCTCATCCTGATAATCATGATGATAATTTTTTCTTTTGGGTATGTATTTATGTAGATCTAATTCAAACCTAGGAGGTGGAACTCCAAATGGTTTTACTGTATTAACTGTAACAACAAACAAAGCAGAAAATTTCAGGGTTTAATCTGCTCAAGAGAGAAACACTCTCAGAACAGAACCATGTCTTGAAAATATCTGTTTTGTGTTTGAACATCTATGTAAGCATGCAGGAGGTAATCTGTACTGAGTTCAAGTTCATTACCACCTCATTGCGAGTTTTTTATATTGAAATTAAGACTGAAATGAGTTTTGTTATCCCTGTGTGCTGTACCAAAGAAGATGCTTTGTGACAGCAGGAAGAAAGATTGCCTTTGGGATAGAAAAGATAAAATCTGAGATGCATCTGTCACAAAAAGATTTTTAGAAAGTCAGCTAAGCCTACAAATTCTTTTCTACACCTCTGTGCTCAGCACTGTCTTGCCAGTGAATACCCTTGGTGTAAAAGTAAGAAAATATGTCTGATTTGAAAAACGAGCACTCAAGTTTCTCTGAAAACCAAAAACAAGAGCTTGATCACATCGTATGAAATGACCATACTTTCCTAGAGCTTCTATCCCACCAAAATCTTCATCTACAAACAAGGATTATCACATGAAGATAATACCAGAAATCACAGGACAAAACCAGGTCAACACCGGACATGGAAGTCTCAAGTGTTTTAATTACCTTTTAATTGCCAATCAGAAACCACAGTGATGCAGAAATAAAGAACTCTAAAACCAGTTTCCTGTCTTGGAAAAATATTTGCAAAGTTTGTAAGCAATTTAAAATAATTTGCTTCATTATGTCATGTAATTAATCACCAATGTGACAAACTAAAATGTACCAATTCCTACATTTCTAGATTTGCATATAATTATGTGTGTGTGCATATTATATGCACTGTAACACAGACCAGCATACTTGGGAAGCAAAGCTTTGATGTATGCAGTGTTGCCTTGTCAAGCATCACCAAAAGGTGATTTCAATCCCCTTTAGCCGGAAAATATTTTACTGAATTTTGCTCTACTAGATTGAAATTGAGCAAATCATAGTCAGACAGACAGTAACCACAGTCACAACACAGTATTCTAATTCTTCTGCAGAGCAAATACAGCATGAAACATAAGGCTGTATTCACACTAAGGGCTTAATGGAATTGTGGATACTTCATCCCTGGAAGTGTTCAAGGCCAGGCTGGATGGGGCTTGGAGCAACCTGGTCTAGTGGAAGATGTCCCCACCCATGGCAGGGGATTGGAATGAAGTGATTGTTAAGGTCCTTTCTAACTCAAGCCATTCCATGATTCTATGAAGTACTGTACTTTTCCCTCCGAGAAAGAGCAGAAGGATGTGAGCTGCTGCAAGAGCACGACAGTATTTACAGAATGCAGCAGTGCAACTTAATGGGGGAAAAACAATCCTACAGAAGCAAAAGCAAAATGCCTCTGCCTGGCAGCACATCTTGGGCTGCTTCCACGGCACAAGAGAGAAAATAAACAGCATCATAGTGGTCTGATATATGCCAACATACTTTAAAAATAAATTCAAAAAGCCTCTTCACATGGCAAATGAATGTCAAACTAAGTTTAAAGTGATTGTCTACAAATTTGCTGATAATACCACTGTGGCAGCACATTTTTATAGAGAAAGGTGACATAGGGAGCAGCTTTCTCCCTGAGGTGACCACACAGCAGGAAAGCAAGAGAGAACTTTATTCAGGATCATGTTGAGGGAAGACTATCCATCAACACTCAGAAGCTTACACACCAGTTCAGCAATGTCCAGAAGGCAGAGAGCCTTGAATTGTGCAGTCAGCATTGCTGTATTTGCTATGTCAGCACGACCCCAAGTAGCAAAAAGGATGTGAAAAGAGAATTAGTAACACGCAGAATAGTGAATGTCAGTAAGGGAATGAACATTTATAAGCTTTGCTATTGCACATTCAAATACAGCAACAGGACTCTTATTTAAAGCAAAACAGTCTGTGAGAAGAGGCCCTTTAAAAGAAAAAGTAGATTCAAATTTAATTTCAAACAAAGGAAGGACTATGAGGTCATAAGGGACTTGGCACCTCTATACTAGTTTTCTCACACTTTAAAATTGAAAGAGAAGCAAGTGTATTTCTTTCTCTCACCCTTTGCTTGTCAATTACAAGCTTTTTAAGTCAAAAAACATTTTACTTTAGAAAGTGCAAATGGAATAAATATTTGAACCAATTGGTTATAACCAATATTATCAAAGCAGTCTCTTGTGGATTTTCAGAATCATTTAATGGATCTTTGAGAATGAGATATTGTTGTAGCTGCTTGCCTCTGCCTGATGCTACTTTGATCATTTCAAAACCAACCAATAATGCCCCTGCCACAGTGCCAATTTAGCCATTTTTATTTGCCTTCCTGTGGCTTTCAGTGTAGCAGCCATTTAACAGAAATAAACTTAGAACAGACCATGCCAGTCTTGGTTAAACTACATGAGCTAAAACCCAAAAGAAACAAAACCAAAAACATGAAAAACATTCCACAACAAACTACTCTGGACCTTCACATATTCTACTTACCACACCACCACAAGGCAGGTTGCTGGAAGTTGCAAACCTTTCTGAGCTGATTACTTTGTATTCTGTAGGTGCTCTGCTGTCAACAGTTATGAAGGAGTTATAAAGGGATTTAAATTAAAGAATCACCAACTTTGTAATGATTTTTGCAAAACAAATATAAAACCCACCATTATTTTGACAGGAATTATATATTTTCATCAGACCTATCAGTTCACCCGGGACACAAACTACTAACGAGATGATCCTACAACAGGGTTTTATAAAATATACATGACTGTGTGATCAGATTACACTTTAGACTTTTCAATGTTTTAGTAATCTAAAGTTCCTCAAATCTGAAAAATGCTGACTGGAGTGGGGCTGAAGAGTAAATATATATATTTTTAAAAGTCAGGTGTATCTCACTGATTTCTTGCTGATAATAATTAGCTGATGCCTTTTTAGCCTGTCTTTCTCTAGAAGCAAAGGGTACATGCTAGCTCTTGGTGTGAGGGGAAGGAACAGCAATCTGTGCATTCCCTCTTTGGGCATAGAGACTGAGTTCAGTTAAATTGAAATGTGGGATAAGAAGGCTCAAACATTACAATGTTCTCACTAGTGTAAGGAAATGTGCAGTCAAGGGGAGGCTGTAGCATGAAATTAAAGCTGATGATATGTCATGAAACCCATATGATGAATGAGAGGGGCAGAAAAGGAAGATTTCTTATATATGTACTACACAATAATTTCAAAGAACAATAAGTGAAGTTCCTGAGTACCACATGCAGAGGCATTGTCTGCCTCAGTAAGAAGTAACCTAACAAAGAGGCTGGTTCACATACCAAAATATGTCATCCCTCAACAGAAGAGAGAGGGAACAGTGATTCCCTTCCCACACTCTGATCTCCCTGGTCTAAGGGACTTCAAATCTTGGCTAAGCCTTGCCTGGAATCAAAAGACTCTGCAGTGGTAGAAACTTGCTCTGGCACCTTCCTGGGGCATTAAGAGCATCTCCAACAGAGGAGAAAAGCCAGGTGCTTTTCCCACTGCTGGAAGACAATACACACATGGCAACATCCAGGCTGAGGAGAGGAGACAAGCTGGCAGGGAAGTAAACCTAGACCAGGGCACAAGAACAGCACTGCAGATGCACAGCCAAAGCAGTGCCCAGTGATTTTGGCAGTAGGGGTGTGCTTAGAACCACAGTACAACTGCAGCATCACCAAGTCCCAAGGCTGAAGAAACTACTTTAACTGTTCTAGCATTAGGAGTCAACTGTGGAGCTGGCTGTGCACTTTGGGAGGACTCCAACATTTCCTTTGCATTAACTTCATTCTAAACACGTGCTTCCTATTCACACAAATTATAGTAGAGACTTCTGCTATTAAAAATGCAAGTTCCCAGAATTATCTCCCAGCTTTGTCTCTGGATGATCCAGAGAATGGGATAGCAATATAATACTGCCAGCTCCATTACTGGGTTTAGTTCCAACTGACTGCAGATAACATCACGAAAGTAGGAAATACATAATAGGTACAAAATAATCCAAATGGAAACTCCTCTGGTCATTCCACTGCAGACAGCTACCAGAACTTGTACTGCAGGCAAACACTGAGAAAGAACTTTTTGCTGCCAGCTATTCCAGTGAAAGGTCACCAGTGGCTGCTGTAATAAGGACACACTTGTGAAATGTCACTCACCAAACCAGAGCTGCCACAGAAAGCAACAGAAAGCAACAAGTAGAAACTACTACTAAAACTAACTCCCTCAGCTGAGCTGAGAAAGGCCACTGTCAAAAGAGTGTCTATAAAAACACCACACACCAAGATGTTACTGCAAGAGAGTAAGAAACAGGGAAATGCTCACTGGAAAAAGAAATCAGCAGCAGACTGAAGGGAGAAAACCCCCATACAGCGAAGACAGTTCCTCAAATTATGGTTATGAAATGGAGGAGGGGGGGGGGGGGGGGCGTGACAATGACACACAATTACATCTCTCCTTTTATTTTGGTATCCAATATGATTTTAGATTCCTTCCCTAAAGAACCTGAGATAGAAAATTTCAGATCCAGTGTCTGAAGTTGAATAGGACCCTAAATACTTGAAAGCACAATTGTATAACAATGTGCCAGGTTGCCTTATGAATGCATAATAATAATAATAAATGGAGAAAGATAATATGGAGATTGAATGCTGGATTCTCTCATATGATGTACATAATAAGCACTAGGCCAGTCCCCAGAGATGGTGGCTGGCCCTGAGCCAGCACAGCATCACAAGGGATGGAACTTATGGAAAAAAAAAAAAAAAATGAAACCAGGGTGCTGGACAAGAAAAGATGATTTTCCAAGCCAGGAGTATTCCTACAAAAAGAAACTAAGTTTATGAAGGGATCAAGGGAGTCTAAAATGAGAGAATGATAAACCTAGAAGTGTCTGTTACCTGCTTCTTTCACAAGCCAGCCAGAGCTGTGGCCTGACACTCCATCATCTTTCTCCTGAACGAATGCAGAATCTTCTATTACAAAACGACCTTTTTTGGAAGAGCAGTTGGCTGCTTCTTTGTGTGCCCCCTCCAACCTTTGGACAGTCTGTAGGTTGCTGGGACTGCAGACAGGAAGTTATGAGCCCTCCCTGTCCAAGTTATATTACTCTGAGAAGAACACTGTTTTAGAGGCCAATAATTTCTTGAAGAGATTGCATGTTTGATAGCTTTAACTAGCTATTGTATGCTGCTACTGCCCTCTTACTCTCATTTCCTGCTTCTTTCTTATCTAAATTTTAGACTTGGCAGTGTTGTTCTTCCTGAGATTTAACTGAACATGGCCAAAGCCATGGTAATTCAGCTGTAGGACTTGGATTTTCAACAGATAATAAGCATGCATACAGGACTTTCTCACACTCTTCCAGGAAATCTTAATTAAAGTGAAATATAACAGGAAGAAAACTGGTACTACTCAGTCTGGTGATTATAATAGATCAGGTCGTTGATTTCTGCTAAGACCTAGTCTTTCATGGAAGCTCTAAATAAGCAATAAAGCACTAAATGAATGAGAAAATTAATGAAGTTTTCCATAAACAACTAGAAGAATCTCAAAAGTGAACACCAAACAATATTTTACAATAATCTAACTACTTGCATGCTAGATTTGTCAAACCATGACAGGTGAAATCCAGAACTATGGGCCTGCAATATACGTATGGCAAAAGTGACAGAAACACTTTCCATTGGAAGAGGTTTTTAGGAAGCTTTTTCCTTTTCCTTTTTTTTTTGTTTTTGTTCTGTAATTAATCAATGCAGTGTTTAAATTAACTTCTACGCTATTAAGCATCCAAACACAGACTGTGGCAGTAAATGGGAAATCAAATTTATCAGATAAGGTTTTTTCATTAGGCTGGTTTTAGAAACTAAGTGACCATAGAGTGCACATGGTAATTAATTTCATATATTTCTCACTGTCTATACTGAATAATTAAAATATTCACACAGAGCTAAGACAAAGCTCAGTTCTCTGTACTCTCATTTGGATCAAGATATGACAAATACAACTTTGGGCTACTTAACCGATTGTTTACCTCATCAATATCTCAGTGAGAAATAAAAAGTTCAAATCAGAGGTGAATACTCAAGAGTAGGGCAAGTTTTAGATTGGAATTCCATTAACTGAGCTCTTCTTTGGAGAACTCTGGCACACACAATCTGAAACCAAAGGTAAAAGGGGCCCTTCAGTAAAAAGATCACAGGGAATCAAGGGTTGTTTCTTGTCACAAAGCTGAAACCTAAATGTTGCCTAAAATTTTCTTTTTCAACTGAAAAGGAACTTATTTTAATATACAATAAAATACCGTATACTACAATTGGTATATTAGTATGCTTTCCTCTTATATAAAATTTACTGTCAAGTTCTGAGTCCTCCTGAAGAGCTCACCTTCCCTAAGTAGTCACTGAAGAAGGAGCAGGTGCATTTCAAGGACTGACTCCCCAAACAGTGGTGTCAAAATTTAGAGACCATACAGATTTCTGTTGGCTCTACCTTCCCCTCATGCACTGATAGAAAAGCAAAGCATTATTTCAGAATTCTTGCTTACTGCCTGCTACATCGATGTAGACTGAGTCACTTCCCTAAATACTCTTTGTAAAGAGTGGCAAAGGTTTTCAGTGTTTTCCCTTGAACACCCTTTCCTCCCAAGTGATTGGTCCAAGAATATTATTACACGTTCCAGGGGAAAGGTAATTATAAGTAAGGCTACACTATGCTTTCAATTTAGAGTCTACTCATAATTGTTAGCTCATTTTGAATGGCAAAATTCAAACTTACAATGTCATTTAGAGAAGAAAAAATACAGCTTTTTCCCCCCCTATTTTTTGAGAGAATTACTAGTACCCCCATGCTGAAGAACAGGGTTTGATATTCCAAGATAATAAAGATGTGAGAGATGCAACTACCAAGAGCAAGCTCCTGCAAGACTTTCAAATCTCTTCCTAACAAAGCCTTGTTAAAATTCAGCAGGTACATACTTTGAGGATTCAACATATGCCAGGTGAAGGAGCTGGATAAGGCTTTTCCTTGCTATTCTTTTCCCTTGCAGAGGATGACTACTGTAACATGAAGCCAAAACCATGAGGCAGGGGACTGGCTCTGCTGTTCTCTCTGTGCTGTGACTGAGGCCAGAGCCCAAATTCTGAACAGGAGGAGAAAGAGGCAGCCATACATGCAGAGGAGAAAGGAGGGAAATATTCAAGCAAAAGTGTAGTAAAAAAGAGGAAGATGAAAAAGATCACATGAGAGAGTTTTTGGGACTCTGACTAGGGTGTTGATCAGAAAGAAGTCTGAAAACAGCACTTAGGAAGAAGTTGGAGAAATGAGGTCCAGGAGAATGAAACTTCTGCATGCAGCTAGAGAACATTCACTTGCAAAACATGAACTCAAACATCTGACCCCAGTGAGGCAGATAAAATTGGTTCATATAGTGAGAGGCTATATTACAAAACAACTGCCAATTATACTGCCTAGTTTGTCTATGCAGTACATCTGAACCTCAGGACCTTCCAGAGTGCATATAAAGTGTGCATGTGTTACCTTTATTTCATTTTTTTAACTTGGTTTAAGTCTTTAAAATCTGAGACTTGCTTTAAAGATACACTGTAAAGTTAAATTCTGTGAAATTCAAAAGTTGTAGTAGAAAAGCTTAGATTTTCTAATATAAAAGCTTTTTCAACTACTGTTTGATATTTTGCTCACAATGATTGTCTATAATCCTCCTCCTTCCAGAAGGATGGTGAGAATTAGACCTTAATTCTAAAAAGCTCCAGCAAGGTGTCTAATGGCATTGACTCTCATTACACCTCTCTCCATTTTGTTTTCTTTTCCTCTGCACACTGTGGCTATTAAAAAACCTCAAACCAGTAATTTAATTTTAGAAAACAAAATGGATGGCAGTTCAATGCATCAAAACTGGACCCTGCTGTTACTTAATGCCCAGGCTTCTATCAGTACCTCAGGTGATGCAAATCATCTACAGTTTCTACCTCAAAATAGAGATGTTAAGTTTCTAAGTTTCTATAGATGTAAAAATCTACACTGGAAGTCAGGCTTTCTTTTTTAAAGTTTTGTTTGCACTGTGCTAATACTTTTAAATGAAAAAAGAAAAGGTGGAGAAGGTTAGATGGGCCGGGAAAAAGGTTAGAGGAGAACTTGTGCCTCCTCTTCTGTGACTCCTCATGTGCTGCATCTCTTGCCACAAGCTCACAGGGACAGGGTGAAAGGCACAGAAAGATTTGCACAGGGATCATCCCTGTCTCTAACCCCATCCCTTTGCTCCTCCTTCCTAGTCCATGTGGCAATTACAGCTCTGGTGTTTAGTACAGGCTCTTCCCTGGCCAAGGTCCACCTCAACACCCAGAACACCTGGAAGTCCCTGATGAAGGAGCTATTACAGCTATTCCTCCTCCTCAACTCACTCATTTTTAAGCAAAGCTGTCCTCAAACAGCTCTTTAAAAAAGGAGATATTTTCTTCATAATTGGCTCATCAAAAGCCCAGTACTTGTCCAGATCATTCATTCTTTGAACTTGTGCTTCAGTCATATTTTTGATAGGCAATTTATATAAAATACCCTAAAATATCCTTAACCATTTCAAGTGGAAACAGTGTGTCCCACATTGAGTCAAATTTTGTATTCAATGTCAGAAACACATGACAGGTGTTGGGCCCTGCTAAGAATGATGATAAGGCTGACAGCATGGAGGATTCATCATAGACAGTGGATTTGTCATTTCCTTTGTTTGTTACTAGTTTGAGGCTTTGTTGGAAACATGCTCAATGATAGGAGATTCTGAAGTTATTCACTACCCACAGCATCCAAAAGGGATCCTATCACTGAAATAATAAAGCCAAATAGATTCAGAAAAGAAATAAACCTTTAAAATGAAAAAAAAAAAAATCTGTTTTTTTTACAGAGCTGCTTCATTATGTGCTGCCCACAAGGGTCCATTCTCCCTTAACAGTAGCCAGCTCTAAAGACAAGGAAACAGATCATGTGACAGATAACACAAAGAACTCAGATAAATCAGTTTTATTCCTCTCTGTCTCTTGGAATAGAGTTAACACCGAATGATAGGAAACATTCATGTATGGGTGAAGGGAAAAATAAGAATACTGATGCCTGTAAAAAGTGACTTGGAAGTGGCAAAGACATTATAAACAGGATTTTAATATGATGTGAATTACAAGCACTTGATATAGAGGGGATGATATATTGATTTTCCTCATTCTGAACTATGCATGTCACTAAGATCAATGGAAGTCACAAACCTATATCAAGGAAATTATAATATGTGGAATTATTTATAGAATGGCTGCTTCAGGTACACATCAACTGCAGCAACATAATGGCCAGACTTACGACTGAGGACAAAGCCATCTATTACATATTGTAAATGATAAAGCACACATTCCCATCATTGCTTCATTCACCACATTTTTCATAAGTGAAAGGAAGAGCTAATAGAAGGATTCCTGTACAGCCTTTTTTTCTAAAGAAGCAACAAACATTGTATAGTTTGTCACTAAAAGACAACAATTCCACTTACAAGCTAAGTCATTAAAAAAACAGCTACAGGCAGTATTTTCCAAAACAGAGTTATGCAATGTACACTAAAGTAAATATGCTGAAACTATGGGAATCACTTCTGGATTGCTCAAAATTCTGGGCACCCTGAAGAAACTGAAAAGCAGCAGCACACAGAAGTCCAGCATCTCCAAGCTTCTGGTGGCAAGAAAGCATGAACCTGTAAGTACATGCTTCCCTTTCCCAACAGCAAAAGCTGTGTCACCACTGGCAGACAAAGAAAATGCCTAACAGCTACACAGGCATCTTTATAATTTTCATATCTCAAAATTATGGCATTTCCAATAAAGTCTGCTTTTGAATCACCTACAGCTCACTTAGTTTCACAGTAGTCTCTACCTCCTACTGTTAACTCTTAAAAGAAGCCTTTCAAAGGTCAATCCAAACTGTTAGGATTCTGGAGGTTAAAATTGAATTTTTCATGTCTACTTGTTCTTTTGAAAGGCTTAAAAGCAATTTGTGGCAATCAGCACAAAGGGATTTGATTGGCAAAGTTTAACAAAGTGATCTAGAGAAGATTCATTGGGGAAAAAACTGCTAAAATTGCAAATTAAATGGCAAATGGTTTTCCTCTGTCTGCCCTTGAAAGAAAATAGGTTCTTTTAGATGTGAAAATCATTCTAAAAGCTTCTAAAAGTACCTAATGAAAATTTTAGAAATGCAAAGCATTATCTTTCAAATCTGCAAAAGTAATCAAATAAAAAAGAAACTACAAAAGGACAAGTGCAACGATGGCTACCAAACAAGTCTGTTGACCTCATTCACACAAACCTCAAAACCACAATTGCTGAACTTCCCTCAAGTGAAATACAGGACATTTAGCTAAAACACCTGTGGAAATCAAGGGTTTTTTCTCCTCTCCTTTGCCTACCTGCTCTTTCCTTCCCAGTGTGCTGTCTCAGAATGCCTTTCTCTGAGATGCTCCATTCTGCATCTGCAAACAGGAGCAGTGCCCAGCTGGAGGATCCCTGCCAGGCCACCCGGGCAGCAGCGCTGTGTCCCTTCTAACCCTGCTCCAGAGACACTGCAGCTCAGGGGAGTGAGCAGCAGCCCCTGCTCAGTTGGTATCTGCATAACCCTCTTTTGGAAAATAGCGGCAGAGATACAACTCCCACCCCCCCATCCAAAGACACATCTTAAATTGGTAGGCCAACTCCTACTGGGAGCACTGCGGGGTGAAGTGCTATGCTCCCATTTGATGTTTGTACTCTTCTGTTCTGAATTTTTGGGCTTTCATTGACCAACTCATGAGGGAAAGAAATATCTGGGGAGGGAAAAGAATAAATTTGGGAGGGAAAAAGAGTAATTTGGCTGTTTATTTTATTTTGTTTTAAAATCTCTAGTTATGTGAACAGTGTTAGACTGATAGCAACTAGCATAGTTAGATTTCTTTCTTTCTTTATTAGCCTGATGGTGCAAATTATTTTGTATGCTACTGCCACTACTTGCAAAGCCTTTGTTTTAATCCTCAGACAATCCTATCACCCAGTAAAAGTCATTACCGCCTATCCAACACATTTTTCGCCTACTTTAGTTCAATTGTGAAATTCATATACAGGGTAAGAGCAGGATAAAGCTTTTGTCTGTTTGAAACTACAGCATAACTGATAGATTTTACATTTTTGTAATGGTGCTTCCTGTTTAATTTTTAAGTATTATTCAGATTTTTTTTTCCTTTTCGTCACTCTTTCATGACTTCAAATTACTGTTGCCTGCAAATATAACTAATGTGTTCATCTTCTAAACTTTCAAATCAGTCACATGACATAAACCCACTCAAAATCATTTATATTTTGATCTACAAAAACATACTAGATTTTTTAGTAACAAGTTCAGGGTTTTTAAAATTATATTTATGTGAAAATTTTCAATGCCATTCTAACATTATGGTGATTTTGTGTAATTAATTAGTTTTCCTGTGTCTGGTAACTTACTGTAGCTTACATACTTTTATATTTCTTGGAGACATAACAGAAAAAAAAAAAGCATTTGAAATGCCAATAAACGAAATTTAACACAGAAAACTCAGAATTCATTAATGATAAAACATGTAGTTATGAAAGACTGCACAAAACTCATTCACTCACTGAATTACTACAGAGACTGAGGGATTTATGCAAGGTACAATACATCCAAAACGATACAGCTCAGTTCAGCACACCATATCTCACTGCATTAGCAGCACCTTGTGAACTAAACTTACAACTAAGCCATCTCAGCCCATTTACTCTTTATAAAATTACCTTTTTTCTTTAGAACAGCTATCTGTGCCAAAGGACAAAGGGTTTATGCGGGTAAATCTGTAGTATTAATCAACACAGTAAGCATCTATTTTGGCAATAATGAATATGAAGGTCCAGAATTACCCATTACAGACTGTAAACATGACTGCTTACTTATTATGATCTTTAAAAATCTACCATACAAACAACTTGTGTTTCACAAATGTCCAAGATATGATTCAGTTACTTCTTTGCAGGCTGACCAAAATATTTTCTATTAGTTTTGCAGTGATCTTTGCTATATGTTATTCTAGTGTTGGGCATATATATTTTAAAACTGCTATAGACAATATGATTAAAACTATTACTATATGAATAAAACTATATGATTAAGCTTGTTAAAACCAATGATGAAAGTGTCTTTAGACAATCTAGCATCTGGATTAATTGTATGATCAAAACTTTTTTGCTTAATGTTTTTTATTCATTAAAAACTCAGGTAATGAGAAATCTTTACATCTTTTAATTAAACATTCCTGATAACATCAGCCTCAATTTCTGCATAGTTGCAATTTAGAATAAAACATATTTTAATTAACTTCTTCTAAAGCACAGTAAAGATTTTATCAGATATTAATGGCAAACACCACCAGTCCAAACCTACTAGGATGTTTCTTTTCAATAACACAGACTAGTAAGAATTGCCATCTGCAACAAATGTTTCTTTTGCTTTCTCAATATTTGTGTAGATGTTGAACAAATTATTTAATGACTGTGCAAATGTTTTAAAAATACCCTCAAAACTGAAATATAACTTTTTTTTAAAGCAACTGCTGTTCAGACTGCTGCTCAGATTCTGCAGTCACTGACCCTCGCAAGGTATCACCTATCTCAGAAACTGTTAATTACTGCTAAAACACACAGCTGCAAAGACCCTGCACTCCAGAGGTGACCTAGCAGCAGTCAGGCTGCTGCTCAGCCAGGCTTGGGCTCTGCTGGGCATTTAGAACCAGCCTTAGACCCTCTGTGCTGGTGGTCCTGGCCTAGCCTGAAGTGCACGGAGCCCCACCTACCTCCTCATGCAATCCAGCGCCCGAATGAAGAAGTCTTTGTGCAGCTGGTGCTCGTCCCTCAGGATGGAGCACTGCTCCAGCGTCACTGACATGGATGTCCTGTCTTTGGCACTTTTGCAGCAGGTGAAGCGCACCCCGTTCAGCTTCCGGCAAATCTGAAACACAGGCAGGCCCCACAGGTCAGCCATTCTCCACCGGGCAGGCTGTGCAGCCCCTGCAACTCTGCAAGCCCAGAAAGTGCATCCAGACAGCTACAGCATTTCTCAAGAAGAAAACACCCATTAAAAGTTAGTACCGGTACATTAAATTCCTGAATTTGACGTAGGATTTTTATAACTATAAAAAGACATTTTTCATAACTATAAAAGAAACAATTCCTTCACTATTTCCTCACTTAATCTAGCAACCACCCTGTTAAATTAAAGCTTAATTGTCTGAATACCTAATGAATAAAGAAAAATCTTGATAAGTCTTAACCCACAAACATGAATGCAGCAGAATAAATTCTTGTGAAGGTATGGAGTCAGACACATCTGAACTTATACAGTTTTTATTTTCAGCAGGTAAACTGTTCAATGTATGGCTCACAATTAAGAAAGTTTAACACAAATGACTGCCATGGATTGTCTACTTTCACTTATACTTTGAAAAAGTTATAACACATAAAGGAAACATGACATTTTGGAGGATGATTTCTCCCCTTAAGAATCAATCGGTGGTTGTAACATTCTATTAGTTTATACTTCAGTTTCAAACAATATTTTACTAGAAAAAGAAAAATTTAAAGGAGAGCTGCTGCGCCCAAGTGTGGGTCTACCTTTCCCCAGATATAATTTGTCCTGGGAAAAGGTAATACTTTGCTTACACCTATCCCTGGAGAATCATAGGTATAATTGCACAAAACCTCAAAAGGTTTGTGAGAAGAGGGCAAGGCAATAAACTACAGCAGTAATCACAAAAAGGAACTTCCCACATTGGCTATCATGGGAGAGCTTGCAGGATGAACTGGAACATGATCTCCACAATGTCAGTTCAGCAAATAAGTGTTTCTTCATCTGCTAATTGCATTCTCAGAAATTCTATTCAAATCAATAAATACTATTAAATTCTATTAAAATCAGAAAATACTTAGAGCCTTTAAGTTCTTTGTGATACCATGGTGAGGCAACTCAAAAGTTTCACTGAGGGAATCAGTTAAGGGAATCTTACTTAGAATCCAAAGAGGTACAGGATAGTGAAGGAGAACCTATGAGTATTTCTTCTATCCTATAACTTAAAATTTTATAAGTTAAATCTGTTTAACAATTTGAACAGTTGCACTGGGATTTAAAACAAGTACTATATGATAATTTTCTTAAATAATGGTGTGAAAGAAGTTAACTCTATAATTGAAGAGATTAATTCTCTTTGCACTAGTATCTTTGGAAGTCCATGATTCATGGGGGCTATTCAATGTGAATGAGTCCTAAAAAAATTAAAATATTAAAAAACCCATAAAAAAATAAAGTAAAAAATCCCAGGTAATTATTCTCGATGAGTGATGGGCTCTGATGTAGGGAGACATAGGAGTAGAGGAAATAGACAACTTCAATTAAATTTATTCTTATTATATTATAACTTCTTATAAATTTATTCCAATTATATCAGGGATTCCATGCAGGTACAGATACAAAAGTGGAATATCGTACACCTACTGCAATAAAAAAGTGATATTCACAGCTACTGCACTGACAAAGTTTTATTCTTACATCTTTTTCAAAAAATAAATGGAATATAGAATAACAGTGTGTAGATCACTGGAACCAGAAATAACATATATCAGAAAGGTAAAGTAAAGGAAACTAAAGAGAAATAGAATTCCGTGAACGAAAAACCTGAAACACTTTATATATCCAAAGAATGCTTTTTACCCATCAAATTATTTTCAGGGAACCCCAAACAGATGGTAAAATACAACTTTCTATACCCAAGGATGTAGCACATTCTTATGTAAATAATTTTGTATTGTATCTTTTACTTTTTTAAAAGCAGTGTTTCATAGTAATTTCAAGACTGGTGCTGCAAGAAAAACATATTTTTCCTTACAAAGGAATTATACTGCAATAGTGTTTGATAATATTTATTAACCACATAGCAAAATGTTATTAGTAATATGAAAGTTACAGCACTATTATTAATACAAAGATACAGTTAAGACTGTCTTTTCCCTGGTGTTAAATAGTAATACAAAAAAAAGTAATGGAAAATGTTATTAATAATTTTGTATCAAATATTTATTTGCCTTGAAGGGTATATACATTTTAAAGTCTCCCAAAACACAAAGCCTTGCTTCACTTTCAGTAGATACCAAAAACTCTCTGCTGGTGTAAGGCGTAGAGATACCAAAGGTATTTTTCTAAATATAAGACAACTATGTGGCTGAATTTCACATTCCTGAAAAGCTTCAGCTCTTTATAAACTACGAGTTGTTTTCCTGGCCTTTTTTTTTAATGTAAAAAACTTTTTTTTGCACTGTCATGAGTGTGCAAACCCCACAGAATTGGGAAACAGAAAGGAATTATGGGAGAAAAGTAAAGTAAGTATTAATCACTTCTTTCTTTGTGCTCTCCCTGTCTGATTGTCCTTTGCATGTCTTTTGTGACAAGTTACTTGTGAAATTAATTCAATTACAGAAAATCAAAAGTTGAATGCAGCAATAGCAAAAAAAAAAAAAAATCCAGAGCAAGCAATCATGTCCCACATCATACCTCAGGGACACGAAAAACAGAAATTATTTTGAGTAATTTTATATTATCAAAGAATGGATATGAAACAAATTGCTCAAATTCTAGCAGGTTCTACTAGTTTAAAAAGTGAGAAAAAGAAATTGTCTTCAATTTAGGTGGAAGAAGAAGAGATAAATTTATGAGTGGAATGAGTACATTAAAAACTATTACAGCACATCTGCCTTCTTTAACCAGTGAGTTCTCCAGTCATATCCTTAAAATCCACTGCATTTACAATATCAGTAAGCTTATAAAAATGAGTTCATGATTGGTTCATCAATTTCTTTGAAACAAGAGAGCTTACCGTTGCAGCCAGCCACATGATTTCTACATTCTTTCTCTTTTTGGCCTGGATATTTTGATTAAGACTTTCTAGCAATCCCTTTAAATCATTTTGTTCTTGAAAATGTGGTAAACCTGGAAAAAAGGGATGATAAAGTTGCTCATTTTGATAAGGCTGATGGTATAGTTGTCCTGACTAAAGAATGCTTATGCTAAAGAACAGGTCTATTATTTACAGCCTTGTTTTGGAATACAAGATGGAAATTACCAGCTAAATATTTAAGGAATAAGCAAACCTTATGTCTTTTTGAGTATTGCTTTGTCTTCCCTAGAATCTTTATGTGGAAATTTAAAGTATCTTCGACTTTTATCTTATAAATGGATGGTGAAAAACAAAATCAAATCTCTGCTGTGGCTCTGTTCATCAGCTATTACACACATGCAACAGAAATCAGAAAACAAAACTTGAGTGTATTACAACCTACTTTGATGGGATGATTTTTTATTTTAAAGTCAAACATTTTGGTTTTGTTTTCAAATTGAAACATCTAATTATTGTTTTGAAATGTGCCTTAGATTTTTATATAATGTAACATAAGGGTTAAATAGGACTAAGTATCCCCTCTAAAAAGTATCAAAGTATATTTCTCCCAAAATTAAGTGGGGCTTTATTTTGAGGCAGAAAATTTCAAGTCAATTTCAAGTTTACTTAAAATCCAAAATTTTACCTGCTTGTTCTGGGTATGGCATTTAAGCTGAAGTTTAATTTACCCTACGTCTCTAGCAAAAATTCAAGAGCAAACAATTCAATTTCCCCCTCTGTTTCATATGTATATAGAGGAGCATTTTTTCTAATGTTACCTTTATCTTCACTAGTTTGGAAAATCAATAAAAACAAACAGAATCTGTTTTCTGAAATGATTTCTTCTCATGGTGGCAAAGTAAAAAGAATTTTAATTATATTTTTCACCAAAAAGGGGTGAAACAAAATGAAACTAAATTGATCAATGATACAGTTTCTTCAAGCAAAGAAAGTAAATTGTCCATCCAGTGAAGAAAAAAAACCCCCACAATCCAGGCCCCAAATCCAAGCCCAAAGATTTATACTCAGTTGAAAGAATAAAAATGAGGGAAGTATTTATGAAGCTCAATATCCATTCTCCTAACATGATCCAAGTTAGAATGATCCCTCTTATCAACAGGCTTTTACCTTTCACATCTAATAAATTCTGTAGTTTCCCTTATCCATGATTCATAGTAAGAAGTAATTTAAATACATTCAAAAAGAAATAAGTTGATTCACTCATACTGTGCTGTCTAAAAAAACTCACAAACAACAAAAAAAGAAATAGGGAGGGAAATGTACATCCAGAATCTGCTTTGCAATAATTTCCATGTGGATTGTTTTAACCGTGTATTACAAGTTCTGACTGTACACTTAGATAATGCAGAGCACATAAAAACACATCACACTCTGCTAGACTATTACACTAATGGGTGCATCTGTTTCTTTAATACATAGAGCACACAATTATAAAGATGCTTTGAGATTATGCAGATGTATCACTAAACATTTTACTGCTTCCAGGCAGCTTTCCTTTGGTTCACAGCAGAAAATGCGACATCTCAGAGGGGTGGCTGCACCACGAGAGTCTCCTAATTTATAGTACTGCCAAATGAGTCACACCTTGACTGGAAATGATCAATTGCTTAAACTCCTTGGGTCCCTCACAGTATTAAACCACCAAATCAGGCTTATAGATTATAAGGGGGAGGAGCCTGGAAGTACCAGTCTTGTTGTTCAGTTAATTATATACTACTAAACAAAAAATCTTATATTTTTGGACCCCTACTATCCTTAGCATTTCCATAAAAGTGGTACCATTTTGGTGCTTCAATCAGAGCTATATTTGGTCAGCATTTTTGGTAGGAATCTTGCTGGAAACACACTATTATTTTCAGTTTCTGCTAAAAGAATTTAAGAGGTTAAGAAACATGTAAATGGTGAAGTGTATGTTCATCTTAAAGATGACAAAGTCCATGGATGCTTAGTTACAAGCAAGAATATTGGCAAGGACAAATACAGACACAAGAGGAAAACTAACAGCAAAGGTGGCAATACCTTTCTGGGAGTGGAAAATTTAATTTTTTGAAAGGGAATATATGAATGAAGCAGCAGGCCAGGAAGGCTGCCAAGAGTGGATGCACCAGCCTGGCAAATAGGGCTGAGAGTCCTCAAATTCTGTTGGGCTTTATGAGCACTCTTTGGAACTAACAGCTTTGGGAACACAGTCCTGCATTTATTTTGTAGCACAGATTTGGCACTACAGGAAATTATCTGGATAGGTAGGATAAAACCATCAAAGAGCCATCAATATTGAATGCCTCTCACTTGGCCTCAGCACCAGGGCTGCTGCCAGCCTTGTATGGAAGTTTGTCTTCCAGAGGTGGGGGAACAGGAGTGGGATTAAAGTCCTCCCCTAAATGAACAAGTTTGAGAGCTTCACTTTTTTCCCAGGGGGCTGGCTTAAAAGGCATATTTCTCCAAGGCAAAAGGGGGATTCCATATGCTGGCAGGGAGCTACTGGGAAGGGCAGTGGAACCAAAAGGTGCTTTGTGTTCTGTAAGAAATTGTATAAAAAAAGAGACTCAGTTTTTAAAAGTAGAGAAAAAAGCAAGAAAGTTATAACCATAAAATACATGATGAACTAGACAAGATTAATTCTCAAAAGCCTTCACAGTCTGAAAGAAGTCCAGGAACTGTGTGGCTCACTGATAATCCTGCAGGAAGACAGTACAAGTTTAAATTCTGTTAATGAAGAGCAGCCAATACTATCTGCATGCAAATTTTTGCTTTTATAAAATAAAATCCGTGTATGAGGTACCACATCTACCTTAGTCCTAACCTGAATGAAGTTAGTTTTTCGAGGATATTTTCTTGGCAAGATTCTCCTAAATTAATCACCCAACTTGTTGTATGAGTTTCTCTGTAGGCATCCTAGAAATACTAGGTCTGTGATGGATGGGCATCCTGCCCACCATTCAGGAAGAGAACTTTTGTTTCTATCAAAATTATTACCAAATTTAAATCATCCTGATATAAGAGATAATCATATTCATACGCATGTGATGTATCAAAGCTTTACATAGCATTTAAAAATCAGGCTGCTAAATCTGCAACATTTGGGACTATAGTTCGTAGTTCAGGCATTAAAACTAACAGGATAAGATTGATGGAAATGTTTTTTCAGTCCTTGCTTTTGGCAATCTGAGTAACAGCATAGTAATGTTTATGTTTATAATACGGAATTTCTGTAGAAGTGGAATACAGGGCCTATTCTAATGAAACCTTGTTATTCATATAATGATGATGTGGCTCATTGCTTTTATTTGCATCTGCAGATTTCTCAGTGGTTCACCAAACCTCAACACATTTTCCAAATAAGAACAGAGAGTATGACTGAAGCTGATGAAATTTCCCACCAAGTATTTCTGTACAAATACAGTAGGCACAGAGTGTCTTCTACATGAAATATTAAGAAACTTATTATTTTAATAACTTAAAATAGCTGTTCAGTTCATCATTCCTCTGTTTCATTTTCTCTGTAGTTTCTGCTGTGGCACTGAGCCTGAAATCACTCTTGAGATCAACAGAGTCATGTACAGATACAAAATGTTTAAATTTATGGAACAAGTTATAGAATTCTGCTAATATTACTGTCTTATAACCTTTTACCCATCAAAGCTTTTCAAGGCCACCTGGACATTGCATTATTTTGTACTCACAATCAGGAGGCATTTTTTCCGTAAATAACTTGTAATATTCTTTGAGAAGTTCTAAGTTTTCCTGGTTAATGTTTTCCTGCAAAGTGGTATCTCCAAACCTATGAAAATACACAATAAATTATGAAAAAAACCCAAAACCCACAAACAAAAAAAAAGATAAATTATCCTTCATAACTATTTCTTTGCATAAAGAAATGGCTTTGGTTTTCTATTACTTGTCTTATAGTGCTGAATGTATTAGATTTTGTCAAACATGCAGTAGTTAAGTTCTTGTATGCTTTGGAACTAATTTTTGGAAATGAGATCATCACTGATGCATACTTCTTCCAAAAGTTCATTAACAAAGCAATCTATTTATACACATGCAATAAGGCACTTTTTTTTTTTTCCCCTCACAAACCCTGAATAAATGGAAAGGCACTTTTGGGTAATTCCAAATGGTATCATAGGCAGAGAATACCAACTCCTCCATCTCTTAGTGCAGCTGTTGCTTAAGCATATTAATTTCTCTAAGAGCTGGACAATATGAAAGTGACACAAGACGGAAGAGAAGCTTATCTACAAACTAACTATAGCTGTAGAAACAATTATCTTTGTCTCTAAGATCAAGATTTCTACAACAGCCACATTTCACATGCCAAGAAAATAAATCTCACGGTACTACGGAGATGTGACTGTAAAGACAAGGATGTCCCTGTGGCATTTAGGGCCAAGTTTTTGCAATTCATCTTTAGAATAGCTTTGAAATGGAAATGGAGGAGTACAGGAAGAGAGGCATGGGCAGGTAAGTGAGAAACTCAGGTAGAGAGAAGGAGACACGGATCAGAAGATACCAAATATACGGCTATATTGTGTACAAGGGAAGAAAATATTTCAATGGGCACAGGGAGATGTGACTACTTCCTCAGTAGCCATTGCTGCATTGTCACATGAGAACATTTCTATTAAATCAGAAATATGGTCAAGTGTATTCTATCAAAAAACAAATAAAAAAGATGTTTTTTTCTAATAGAGTAATAGTACATATCCATATTTATAGATATGTGGCTATTACGTTTTCTCTCATGCCTTTCTTTGTGCACAATGTAAAATGACCACTGGGAACAATACCTCCTGCCACTTCACTTGCAAGCCAGACATCTTTTCATACCAACTCCTCTACAAGCCCCCAGGTAATCAGGCTATTTCTCAATTTTTCCTCAGAACATTCGTAACATTCAGTGCTTCCTGCCTGTCTCACACATGTAAGCTCCCACTAGCCTGCTTCTTGGCTACCACCTCATGTCTTATCTCTTATTTTTTGAGTGTCCCACTCAGAACTGTCATGACTGATTTTGTTGGTTTTGCTCATTATGAGTTTGGCCACATCACTGCTCTCAACGCTTTCCTCTTTATGGCATCAAGAACAACCTATTTTCATTTTCAAGAAGTTCCCAAGTTCTCTAACCAACTATCCAACCTTTTCACCAGTAAAATGCCAAATTTTCTGTCTTTCAATTCAGTCTATGTCTCCCATTTCAATTTTCTGTCTAAATTTTCTCACATATCACCACTCAACTTGGAAAAGTGTCCCATAAACATTCACAAAGCTACCTGATAGCATTCTTTCATAGACTTCTTTATGAGACTGATTTTACTTGGCTGTCTACAATGAGCAGGAGGTGAAATACTGTGGTGCTTAACTTCTTGCCTATTATCCAGGTTAAGGATTTTCACTGTCTCCTTCTCACTCCAGCTACAGCTTTGCTATAAGCTTTTGGCTTACAGCAAATGCAACCTAAAGATAAGCATTATGTATTTTGAATGCTCTGTTAATAAAAGCAGCTAAAAGAAAAAAAGTTTTTTAAAAGTAGCTGTCTGTATTGACATCTTGACTTCTACCTTTCAGTTTTAGCACTGCACAAACATAGTAATTTAACATGACCAACAGATACCTTCTCTTGGAAAAGAAAATTAATACATTTGTGAAACTTTGACTATTATTATACTAATTAATTAGTTTCCAGCAATCTGTTGCAGAGGAGTACTAATAACACATCAGAACTTTATCAGCCTTCACATTGCTACAAACATACTACTAATGCATTCCCTATTATTAACCACCACTCCACAACCCTGGAAAAAAGCCCTGAAAAATGGAGACCATTTCTCTAGCTTATCACTTGTCCAGACTCTTCAACACTTTAAGATATAAGAACTTTGAATTTTCAAACTTGTTTGAGAATTTCAGAGTAGTGCATACAAAAAAAATTCTGCATCTGTGAAATATTTTGCATCTGTATCCAAGAGAAACATGGCACTGACTATGTGAAACGAAGCCCTACTTATGGTCGTATCTTCATCTGGACTTTTTCATTGTTCTACATTGCTTCATAGCTTGTTTTTATTTCCTTTAATACCTTTGAAAATACACACTGAGTCAACGTGAGATTTTCCAAGAGCAAATAACAAAAAAGATTTATTTCTAATCCTGAGAGATATCCTGTACCAGCATGGAGTACATGCACAGAAAATGAAATGTGACTTTTTCTTACCTCTCTGCCAGTGTTTGCTGCTCATTGATTCCAACATTAAAGAGCACCGGATACATGCGAAGCAGCTTTCCTTCTTTAATCTCTTGTGGCAGCAGCTCAAACATCTTTGCTGGAAGCTGGACCTCTATAATGTAATGTTCACTAGGAAAAATATAAAACAAGAATAAAGATGGGGTTCTTGAGTGGTCTGCTTAAAATAACCTTCCAAAATTATAGAGAATGTGTAAACTTACAAATCTGTCCCTTTTTCCCTTAACTGAACCATAAAAAGAGATGATTCAGCTTGCTTGTTTTAAAAGCATAACCAAGCTACATGAAGAAAGGCAGGTATAACTGTGTATAACTACAAACTAACTTTACTGAAGTGAAAATAGGGATATATAAGTAAGGATGAAAGCAGCAAAAAAGTCCTCTGCTACCAAAATATCAATAAGAATACCTCAACTCTTAAAATGCATCTTGCTGAGTTACAAAAACTTCCAAAGTCACAACTTGATCTGGTATCCACTCTAAAAGTAATATGAGCAAAAATGTTTCATAAAAACCCAAAGTAAAACTCACATTTTCTTCAGTGGTTGGATTTTCTCCCTGGGGGTAGAAAGCATCACCAGCAACAAAATTGTGAAGATAATAACTGAATGCTCATCACACAAACATGAATCCTGATTTAGGAGAAGGGATATAATATATAGCAGTTCTGGGCTTATATTTGTGTTCGGTCTGGCTTCATGAAAAATGTGCTACTTTGGCTGCCAGGCCAAATTCTGATCACATGGAAGCCCCCAGTTGGATTCCACCTGCCTTTGAGAACTGATGCCCCACTCCACAACAGAAACAATGGGGTGATGTTATCTTAGCTTTTATTTGCTTTCTTTTCATTGTTAGAGCAACCAATCTAAATTTAAAAAAGGCAAAAAAAACGAAACAGACTAGAAGAAAACCCATTTGTTTCCAGGGTTCCTGGTATTTTAATCAGAGAGGGCTGACTGATAATGGAGGCTGAAATTTTCATTACTGCAGAGAACATTTGAAATATGAAACAAGCAATAAGGAGTGTTACAGCAACACAGAGGAAGGAAGATCTATTCTGCCTACAGAAGTCAGGCCGAGGAAGTGACTCAAGTTTTGTATGTAAATTTAAGATAGATAATTGTTTGCACCTATGTAAATAATCATGAAGTCCCTCCGACTCTTCAATCACATACTTGTTAAAGAATAAAAATGCCCTCTGGAGAATCTGGGTGAGAAAAAGACAGAAAATCTTGAAGAAAATTGTCAGTTTCTGTAGCAGCTCTGACACCTTTTGCAAGCTAGAGGGATGACTGGCACCACCTCAAGTGTTTGGAAAAACAGATTTCACTTGGAAGAGCCAGTGGTCTTGTTTAAACTTTATCCTACTCTTATGTCTGAGAAAAAAGTAAAATGGATCAGTGCAGACCTGTGACTGCAATGTAATTGCATTCAGCAAGGGCAGCAACATCTGTTTAGTACAGGCTAGAACTGGCATCCAATCTTTGAGCAAATGCCAGATGTTCCCCACTGAGAGGGAATATCAGTCCTGAATGGAGAATACATGTCTCAGGGAGGAGGGAAATCAAAATAGTTCTGCTTCCCAGGTAAGTTTGTGTTTTGTTTAATTAATTCACCCATGAGAAAGAAATAGAGAGCAAAAAAGGAGAGTAAAGAATGTGGTTCCCATGACCTCTGCATAGCAGCATTAATTCTTAACCTGCCTGAGAGCCCTCCTGGCTGCTGTCAAGTGCTACCAGAACACTCTGGAGATGGAGTGCTTTGATGAGCTTAAGAAAGATTGGTTTAGTCTAATTCAAAGAGCATGCACTACAGAACTGAACTGCCAGCAAATTACTGCATTGTTGTATTTCACTACTCCCAAAATCACTACAAATCTCTGCATGTGAAAGAATGCTGAGAAATACTGACCTTTAGGCATGATAAATTAGTATCAGAACAATTTGAGACTTCCCCCTTGTCATTTTTTTTTCAAAACAGTTTTTGAAGTCTCAGAGATAATTCTTGGTAACTTTAAAAAGTCTGCTACCAATTGCACAATAAAAACAATGTGTTTCTGTTTGTGGAAGGAAAAGGCCATAAAGCTATGACAGAGCTGTCTAGAAAGCCCAGGAGTAAGTACTGAAGTCAAATGGAGGCAAAAAAAGAAACAATTCAAAGTAGTACTGGAGGACTGGAGGACATCTGGAGGACTTGTTTGACAACAGTCAGCCAAAAATCTTACAGGTCTATGATTGTACATAAAAAAATAAACAGTAAATTTTATCATCATATGCTTTCTCTTTCATGGCTACATTCAGTGCACAGCTATTAGGCAGGAGATGGATTAGGTGGGTACAACATTTTCCAATGAGATGCAAAAATCAGTATATAATTTTTAACATTTAATGACTCTTCAGAAAAACAGAGTGGAGAAAGCAAGCATGTGTTTTAAGAGACTAAATAATAAATTTTCATCTACTGAGGAAGAAACTGTATAAATTTAGGTCTTAAATATTTAAATGCATATGATTTGCCTAAACAGGACTGCTTAAAAATATTCCTCTCTAATTTTCTTTGCATTATTCTCTAATATTTGTTATCATCACATATGAAGATAGACAAACACTTGTAATCCTGGTAGAATGCTTCTAAAAGGTACCCCCCACATGGCTGAGGCTCATGGATCCTGCAGCTGTTTTGAGTTGGCTGAAATCACACACCTTTAACTCATTGCAGTAAACCCAAAACAAGTAATTTACATGGACTTTGGTCAGTCACAGTAACTCAGCTTGGAGGTTCTTTACCCAGATCTTCTTTCAGCTGAGTGCAATGTTTTAGATCACTTCAGTGTGGCTTTAAGTGCTAGTCCAGTCTTGGACTTCATTGATAACACAGTGTAAGAGACTGTGATAGCTCAAAGTTCATGTGCACAATCATAGAATGGTTTGGGTTGGAAGGGACCTTAAAGATCATCTAAATTCAACTCCTCTGCTGTGGGCAGGGACACCTTTCACAAGACCACGTTGGTCAGAGCCCCATCCAACCGTGTCATGAACACTTCCAGGGATGAGGCATCAACAACTTCACAGTTCAATCTGTTTCAGTCCTTCACCACCCTCAGAGCAAAGAATCTCCTCCTAATATCTAATCTAAATCTCCCCTCTTTTAGTTTGAATACCTTCCTCCTTGTCCTACCTCTCCATGCCCTTGTAAAAAGTCTCTCTTGTAATCCCATGTGGTACTGCAAAATGCTGTAATGTCTCCCCAGAGCCTTGTCTTCTCCAAGCTGAACATTCCCAAGTCTCTCAGCCTGTCTGCATGAGAAATGCCCCAGCCCCCTGATCATCTTCATTAAGACATCTGGACTCCAATAGGTCCACATCCTTCTTATGTGGGGTCCCAGAGCTGCATGCAGTACTGCAGGTGGGGTCTCATGAGAATAGAGAGGGAAAGCCATCTCCTTTGACCTGCTGGTCACACTGCTTATGATGCAGGTCAGGATACAGCTTTCTGAGCTGCATTCTAATAAATGAACCCACCTAACTGATCTAGGAAAGCCAGCAGACGTAAACCTTTTGGACTCCAGCAAAGCTTTTGATACAGTCTGTCACGGTGTACTTCTGGACAAAATGTCCAGCACACAGCTGGGTAACCGTGTTATGTGATGGTGAGCAACTGGCTCACAGGTCAGGCCCAAAGGATTATAGGGAATGAGGTGACCTCAGAATGGTGTCCAGTCACTGCTGGGGTTCTGCTGGGCTCCGTCCTTGGCCCCATGCTCTTCAACATCTTTGTTAGTGACCTGGAATGCTAACTAAGTTTGCTGATGATAGTAAACAGGGAGGAGTTGTCAACTCCCCTGAGGTCAGAGAAGCCCTGCAGAGACCTCAACAAATTAGAGGTGGGCAATCTCAGTAGTAGAAAGTTCAACGAGTGAAAGGCCAGATTCTACATCTGGGATGGGGCAACCCTGGGTGCATGGACAGACAGGGGAATGAGGGGCTGGAGAGCAGCGCTGTGCAAAGGGCCCTGGGGGTCCTGCTCGATGGAAAGCTGAGTGTGAGTCAGCAGTGCCCTGGCAGCCAGGAGGGCAGCTGTGTCCTGGGGAGCACCAGGCACAGCATGGCCAGCTGGGCAAGGGAGGGGATTGTCCTGCTCTGCTCTGGGGCGGCCTCACCTCCAGTGCTGGGGGCAGTTTGGGGTGCCACAGTATAAAAAAGGCATGAAGCCATTAGAGAGTGTCCAAAGGAGGACCATGAGGATGGTGAAGGGCCTTGAGGGGAAGTTGTACAAGGAGTGGCTGAGGTCACTTGGTCTGTTCAGCCTGGAGAAGAGGAGACTGAGGAGAGACCTCAGTGTGATTATAACCTCATCAGGAGGGGAAGCAGCAGGGCAGGCACTGATCTCTTCTCTCCAGTGAATAGTGACAGGACTCGACTCCAGGAGGAAGCAGCCTGAAGCTGTGTCAGAGGATATTTAGGTTGGATGTCAGGAAAAGTTTCTTCAGCCAGAGAGTGGTGAGCAGGTTGAACTGGCTCCCCAAGGAAGTGTCACAGCACCAAGCCTTACAGAGTTCAAGAAGCATTTCAACTCTCAGACACCGGGTGTGATTCTCGGGAAGCCTTGTGCAGGGCCAGGAGTTGGACTTGATGATGCTTGTGGGTCCCTTCTAACTCAAAATATCCTATGATTCTGTAAAGAATGTTCAAAAATTGCCTATTTTGGCCTCTAATAAAAGAATGTGAGTTCCTGAACAGAATTTCATCTCCCCTGGGTGGCTGGTATCTATTACCCACACCAGCAGACCAGTGCACTGCTAGACAGTGCCACACAGTTTGGATTGATTTGTTTGTACACACAGAATGCCAGGTTTAAGCACTTCCCTAGAAGAAACAATTACAAGTGAATATACTGACTCTTTAATATAAGAATTTGTAGTTTGATTTTCTGTCTTGCGTTTATACAGTCTTTTACTCTCATTTATTGAGCCATATCATATAACAACCAAAATAAAAATGGAGGGTTTCTTAAGCAATTATTAAAAAATAACTAGATTTTCACCATCTTCTCTTTTTATGGTTGGCTTCCAATGCTGTTTGGTAGGAGCAGTCTCATCACAGCTCTAAGAATGGGACTGCTCCACATAAGCCTTATAGATTTTTTTTTTTCTGATACCAATCCCATCCAGTGAATATCTGCCAGTAAGTACAGTACAGCAATCATGGGCTGTAGTTCTTCTTCCTAAACACTGACTGCTCCATCAGTCCAGAATGCCTGAGGCAGCTGAAAGTTCAAATCCAGGACCTCCTGCTGTGACAGCTCAGTGTACCACAGTAATGGCAGCAAACCAGCAAATGCTGGATTTTTCAGGATTTTTGACTGCTGTGATTTACAAAGGATGTATTTCTTCTGTTTTATCCACACATCATAATTATTCTTAATTATTCCCAATGTGTTGCCTATGATACTCCAGCCTTCCTGTTATTTATTTAAATTCTTTCTCAGAAAGCCCATACAATGAGAGTCAATCATCCAGAATAATTAAGTAAATCAGTGGTGAAAGACCCCTTCAGAGGAAACATATATTTTCTAAAAGTTGCTGATTTTAGCTGAATTTAATTTACAGTCATTGTAAGAATAATGATACTATTAAGGAAGTGATTTCTGAAAAATAAAAGCATTTGGAGCTTCAGACTAGAATAATAATAAAGATGAAAAATCCATTCCAATCTTGTTAACCCTCAAATACCCAAAATTAATGGAGTATTGCAGTTTATGTCCTGATATTCAGCAGTACTTACATGAGATTCATAAATGATAAGCGATTTTGTGCAAGGATTTCTGAGACTGCATATGTCCTGTGGGATTTTCAGCAGCTAAAAAAGGCTTCCATTTTTAAAAGTGACTACTAAGTTTTGAATGCTAAGTGGCCTCTGAATTTTTTGGTTTCCATCTTAAAAACAATCAAGGCCTAACTCTTGGAATTGCAATTTCATTTCTCACACTGAAATACAAATTTGGGACATTCAAAACCAAAGTTTCTCAGTTAGTGACCACATTTTTAAATAATGACTTTTTCACCTGTCTAGGATTCACTATCTATGTGTAAATAATGCACCAGCAGCTCTGCACAACACAGACATTGTTCTGATTAATTTGTATTAGTAACTGGAAGTTTTAGCTTTTTATCAGGAGAATAACCCAGAGCTTACTGGCTTTTAGAATCCCTACCACCTCACCTTCTGAAAAGAAAACTGTTGCACTTTCAATAAAACAGGATTCAGCAACAAGAAAAACATTAGGTTTCATGGGCTACAGATGAAAACTGTAGCTTTGTTTCCTGGGTCCAAGAAATAACATTCTTACCGCCTTCCAGTTATAATAGGCAAAAAATCTTCTGACTTGGCTTCAATGACTTTAAACATTACTTTCTGCAAATCTGAAATGCCCACAGCCATGTCTTCTAGCATCCCTGCTTCTTCACCTACATGAAAAGATTAAAGAGATTGTTAACAGAGTTGGCAGATCGGTCACTGTATAGGTTAGAGTAAAGCAATACAAGGGTTATATTTTCCAGTCTCTGCATCTAAAAATCACAATTCTAAATCCACATTACAGTAACCTACATAAAACCAGACTAATTTTTTGAATGGCTGACAATTCTGTGGCCTAAATGGTAACTATGAGTATTAAGCAGTTCTGAAAATCAGCCTGCTCTATACAGGCATAGTATAACCTCAGAAAAGCCATTTTTGTCTATTCTGAAAGTGTTTAAAAGCCTTTCCTGCTGATGGAGGACAAAGATTTTGAGAATAACAACAAGTATCATGTAATATGGAGAAGACAGCTATCTCCAAGTGAGTAACTGCATTAAAAAGCTGCACAAATGCTATATTCCTCTACTTTAGTCAAAACCTCTGATTCAGAGAATGATTCCAAGAGATGTAGTTCAAAGTTGAGAACATAAGGCAATTTCTTGTTCAAAATTTCCTTTTTAAGACATATCAAATAATGGCATCCATAACAAACTATGAAACAGTTTTCAGGCTATCTTCACATTATCAGCACTGGTGATCAGGGCTGAGGCTGATAAAGGCAGTAAGTATTTAAATCTGCTGTTTGGGTTAGCTTTGTAAAACTGGTATTTTGGATCAGGTCTGCATGGAACAATTAGCAGGTCGTGTTCTCTGAGGAACTCGGAATGAAATAGATTAATAATTTTTGTTGCAGAATTGGCAACACAGTATCAATGACTTCAGCTGTGCTATTATGTGCAAGTCTACTGTCCTGTAAGGACAATATTTGATTCAACAAGCCAAATTACTGGAAACAGAACAGAGGTTAAAATAAGAACTTCCTGGGTAACTTCTGGGCCTGGTACATAAGGAACTTTGTCCAATAACAATACTTACTATATGTACTAAGGAGTCCTTCATACTGCACGAGCAATCCAACAGTATGAAGCTGTTGTAAAAATCCTTGATCATGTAAACCTGTGTGCAGTTTGATTATGAAACCACAGACCAATCCAGCAAGCTGTAAAGATAATTAAAACACGTGCAACTAAGAGGTGTACTGTTACAGGACAAATAGTTAAAATAAGGCTTGCTATCATTATACACAACAGAGGTAACACCTACATATTTAAGAAAACAGCATAGGTATTTCTGTTTAGTGACTATATATATGATTTCATAATAATGTATTTTGATGCTTTTTTTTGGGGTGCATAAAGTAGTGAAATATTCTGTTAATTTATATTAGATAAGCTTAATTTGTTTTGTGTCACTGTATGTAATTTACACTGACATAAATCAGACCAGAACCTCACTTGTCAGGCTTTAAACAGGTAAGACTGTGAATTATGATGTGAATTAAACATGTGAATGATGATGGACTTGAAAGTGGTTCAACATCTAATGCAACTGAATCTCTTTGGCAGTTGCAACATACAACTTAAGGGAGAAATTAAGTGAAATATTTAGAGAAAAATCTATCTGAAAAAACCATGAAAACATGATCTACAGGAGAAGACATAAAGAGCTTCAGTTATTTGCCAAGGGAAGACAGTTTTAAGGAAAGACATGCTAATGGTCTTTAATCACTTAAAATGCTGCTACAAACTGAAAACAAATAATTGCTCTCTATTTCCAAGGTGACCAGGAGAAAAAAATCTCCCTTATCTTGGACGCTGCCTAGCCAGTGCTCTGTGAGGCTGCATCTGGAGTGCTGTGTTCTGGCTCATTAGGACAAGAACAAGGAGCTACTGAAGAGAGTCCAGAGAAGGAACACAAAGATGGTTTGGGTCTGGAACATCTCTCTTATGAGTCGAGACTGCAGGGGCTGGGCCTGTTCAGTCTGGGGAAGACTGAAGGGGATCTCATTAATGGACATAAATACCTCAAAGGCCAGTGCCAGGAGGATGTGCCAGATTCTTTTCAGTGGTCCCCAGCAACAGGATGAGGAGCAAAGGGCCATAAACTAAAACACAAGACATTCCACCTCAACATGAGGAAGAATTTCTTTACACTGAGAGTGGCAGAGCACTGGAACTGGCTGACCAAGGAGAATTTGGAGTCTCCTTTCTGGATTCCTTCCAACCCCACCTGGGTGTGTTCCTGTGTCACCTGCTCTAGGTGACCCTGCCTTGGTAGGGGGGTTGAATTGGATGATGTCCAGAGGTGCCTCAACGCTACCTATTCTGTTATTCTGTGATTATGAATATCAGCAAGATATAGTCAAAGCTAGACTTGAGAAGCATATAATCTATCAAGTCTAAAAATAGATTTCTGGATATTTATTTGTGCAAAGGCAGGATTGGGCAACTTTTCCAGCCCATTGCAGACCTGCTTCTCTGACTTAGTGATAGAAGTACTATGAATTTTTACATACTATTTAGTTTCTTACCACATTATAAAATATTTAGGTAAATATCATGGAAAATAAATGAAAAGTTGTGGCAAATTGGAAGGAAAAAGCCCAACCAAAAAAAAAAAAAAAAAACCCCAAAAAAACAAACCACAAACACTGGCATGAACAGTATACTTATAATTACAGCAACAGAAGGAAGTGACACAAGACAACCTACTGCTTGGCTAAAGACGATGTCTCTTCTTAGGGTCAGCATCAAACACTGGGGCAAACCACAGGCAAGTTCCTGGAGCAGCACAAACGCCATGGATTGCTTGGCCCTGGTCACCACCTCTCCCATGCAGTCCTTCAGTGTAATCACCAGCGGGTACAGCTGCTCATACCAGTCATCTAGAACACAACAGGTCATCTGTTCCAAAGTGGAAAACTTGCAGTGAAAAACCCTTTTCCGCTAGGAAGGACGGTGGCAGCAGCTGTGTAGATCACCCTTCCCTTTAAAACAACCCTTGCAGCTCTCCCCAGATCATTGTGGGATCACAAATGCCACCATGCTTGCAAGTAGGACTCCATCTTACCACTGGGAATGGGTAAATCCCAGGCCTGAATCCAACTGCACTGTGAAACAATGGCTGTTTCTAACAGTTCCAGCATCTCTGTAAAACTTGTATTTAAGTGTCACAGACAGAGTATACAGGGAAACACATAAATCCTCATTTAGCACATAAAGATTAATACAGTGGAAATGAAGATCTCCGTTCCAGGACTTACAACTGGCTATGTAAGAAATGAAGTAGCATCACAAATGCAAAACCAGAGACGATAAACATGTATTTAAGAAAATGTGGGTGCTGGAGGGCAAAACACAATAACAAATAGGTATCTGGAAGGGTACCTGCTTAATCTACAGGCTGGAAAAATAATAAGCTTCAGATCATATTCCTTTTTGTTTTTTAGCTTCTCTCTATGTTGTTCTCTTTAAATATTTAGAGATATTGAACTCATTTTAACTATTTCCATCAGAGAGATGCAGACTATTTTGAAACATGTTTTTCCCTGTAAAAATACATGCTATTATTAAATATATTATTTATATATATAATATAAAATTATTAAAATATATAGTTTACATATATAATATGAATTATTTATAAATAATAATATATAAAATATTTAAAAAACCCTAGTGAAATGCTTGAAAAATGTGATTCCTTAATACATTACAAATGAAACAGTGATAACTAGAAATGGAAGAAAATCAAAACATCTTACACAAACTTTCCCAATAATCCCAGATGTTCCTGAATTTTACAGGATTTAATAGAATCAGACCTGCATTTTAGTTGCTTTGCCTACCCTCTAAGTTGAGCACATAATATAAACAAACAAATAAATCCTCCTCCTTCAGAATCTACATCTCAGTTTCATTGTACAGTTTGAAATGGGGGAAACCAACACTCTGGAAGAATCTATATAAAAGTTGGGAATACAACTGACAATGCAACAGTCTATAATTGGCTCATATTTTCTGTAGATTAGTGTAATTAAGAATCAATGATAATTAAAATCTGTTGTAATTAGGTGCAAGACAGCAGCATCTTGTTTCAGGTAACATTCTGAGTCAGGACAGTAAAAACTCATTAGTACTGAGGAAGTTCTTTAGGCAGGAAGACACGGCTGCCTGGTGCCAGTCAATCTGGCAGAGCTCCAGAAAAACACATAAATTAATAAAACTGTAGCCAAGAAGACTGGAGAGAACTTTGAAAGTTGGGAGAAATGAGAGAAAGCAAGGAGCAGGAAAGGGGAACAAGGACAGAGCAGGCACAGAGGACAATCTCAGCTCCTTTATTGTCTTTGTGGTCAGACAACATGGGTTTTAACACAGTCATACATATTTAAACATGAGTAATACAGACTGAGGAAGCATTCCCTGGAAAACAGCAGTTCTGAAGTGAGTGTCATCCTGACAAAACAGATTGTAATCCACCCCCAGGTACAAGCTCCAGGTGATTTTATACATGTCATTGACTAACAGAGGGATGACACACTGCGTGCCAAGGTTTGGTGTACGCGTTTTAAAGAGACTGCTGGAAAAATTGAGAGCTTGCAGGGCAGAGCTACCAAGATTTAGAATTTAATCTCCTTAGGATGATGAAAAAGGCTGAGCAACAACTTGATTTCCCCTCTTCATGAGGAGAAAATAACAAGGACTAACTGTGGTGTTTATTCTAGGGAATAAAAGCAAAAGAACAATCAGAGGCTGCTGCAAAACACAGACAAGTTTAGAAATAAGGTAGACAAAAAGTGTGATGTACTGGAAGTCAGTGTAGACAGATCAGGCAATCTAAACTCTCCTTTCAAGTCAAATTACAATCCTTTATTAATAGCAATAAAAGCAACAGCAGCAAAATAAGCTCAAAAAATGTAAGGCACACTGAACCAATAAGGAAGGCTGGATGTGGTAAGACTAGTTTGTTGGCTGCCCCTTACTTAAGCAAATAATGAAAAATATTACACTTGGCCATTTCAAAGTAGACTTAAAGGTACAGCAGGCATCTGTTCCCCCTACATGGGAAAGGAGAGCTGGATACAGGTACAGATGCCAAGGATATGGCACATACTCTGATAGCCAGGGCAGAAAAAGCAGAATTTCTAGAACTAACTACACTTCTTGAACTTGCTATTACAATTTCAGGTTATGTAGACAGGGCTAAAGAGAATTTCTGACAGCCTTTTCCATAAAAGAAGAGCATGTACGGACAGGAGAAGGGGGAATGGATTCAAACTGAAAGAGAGTAGGATTGGATTGGATATTAGGACAAAATTCTTGAGAGTGAAGGTGATGAGGGACTGACACAGGCTGCCCAGAGCAGCTGTGGATGCCCCATTCCTGAAAGTGTACAAGGCCAGGCTGACTGGGGCTTTGAGTAACCAGGTCTAGTGGAAGGTGTCCCTGCCCAACTGCTGCAGATGGGTTGGATGGAATGAGATGCCCTTTAAGATCCCTTCCAACCCATACCATTCTTTAAATTACTGAACAGAGGGGGTCACATGCTGGCCACAAGTCACATAATACTTAGATCTGTTTTAACAGAGCTACCAGTTAACGAGTCCACCCACTGTGGATTTCTGTTTCTTCAGGAACATAACTTTGTATTTCTCTTTGGATGCAGGATGAACTGCATCCTAACATTTCAGTGCTCTGTTTCATCAGCATCCATTCCACTCCTGCTCCCACAATGCTTAAAGGCCTCTCCCAGCTTTAAGCATCTGCAAATTTTATATGCATCATCCATATTTCATAAGGCAAGTCAGTAATAAAAATACTGAATAATACTGGACCCAGAACAAATCTAAGTGGATTCTTCTCCATGCAGCTTTCTAGGTTGGCAGTAAACAACTGATAACCACCTTCTATTACGATTTTCCAAAATTGCACATACCTTTTGGTAGCTTCAAGATAATTTTCTCACAACATTTTTTGAGGGGAGAATACATGTTTGGAATACCAACTTATTAATTTACCAACATAAGCAGTTTTTGTCTGTAACAGTTGCATTTAAAAGGATTTCAAAGACTTTAAATTCTCAAGGTCATGTTTTTACTAAAGAACATTCATACTAAATTTATTAAAAATAAATCCTACTGAGTACTTAATGTCCCAAAGAATACAGAGCCTTACTTACATAGGTATTTGGCTTTTTGGTAAACAATAAAAATTGTAAGTTTGTAGAAAACCTTACCCTAGCAACTGAGAAATAGAAATTATTGTAGAATATAGAGTTGCACATGTCACTAGTAAAGAAGAGAACCTTTGTGTGATTAAGTTTTCCAAAACAATCTTCTGCTCCTTGCTCACACTGAAACTGTGTTAATAAGGATGTCCAGTCCCCAGAAGGTGGAGCTAGTAGGCAAATGTGACAGGGATTGTGTTGTTTCTTGAAAAAAAAGAATGTTCATGAATGAACAAGTATATTCTCATGCTTATGCTTTATTAAAAATCAAAATAAGAGGTGAATCAGAGAATGAGATCTTAGAAAAGCCAATCCTAGGAAGAAAAAAAAAGGTGCCCAATTTTTGCTCGGTTAAATTTCACTGTGTCACTTGTTATGCAGGATGTCATGCTGCAAATACTCCACCAGGAATCTGAATGAGAATCCATTCATTAACAATGCACAATGGTCCAAAAATCCAGCAGTAACACCTACTTATATGTAAGTACTGCAGCTTGTAAGTTGTTCCTTGAAACTGAGAAGCACTGTGAAACTAAAGTTTGTGAAACAAAAGAACAAATAAACATTGTATTTTGAAGCCTCCAAGTAAATTCAGTAGATCTTGGAAAAAAAGATTGTTTTGCACGCAAGGCATAAATATATAATACTAATGCAATTCATATATAGACATTATTTTTAAAGGGAGCTGACATGTCTAGAGTTCTCTTAGAGTGACTGTAGAATCACTTTGAATACATTTTAAAATATCTTTCCAAATACTAATTATTATTTCCAAATAATTTCTTTGTAGAATCACTTCAGAAAAGGAATGATACAAATTATTGCTTTTAACACATACACAGACTCACACACATTGAGTCTTCAGATCTCAACTTTCTTTTAAATTAAAATTACAACATTTGTATCAATGGAAAATTGTTTGAAAAAGGGTAAAGAATTAACTGAATGAGTGAATATCTGAAAAAAGAGATTAGGAGCAAGAACAGAAGCAACAAGGAGACTCCAGGATGACTGTCAGCTTGCTAAAATGACATGAGCAGCCTGTCAGGTTGGATCACTTAGCATCCAGAAGAACTGTCAGAGTCTCCTGATGAAGCAAAGAAACTCAGTACAAAAATAGCGTTAGTCAGCCACTGGAAACTAAAACAAGGCATAAAAACTAAACATGTTAAATTAAAGAATGAAAGGATGAAACTAAGAAGACAGTACCACCGCTATGCGGTTAGAATGAGATTAAAACAAAAGTGCATGTTCAGCAAAGCACTGAGTAAATATTCCATGTCCATTGCCAAGAGAGTGGTAGCAGCTCAGTTTGTGATAGGATTTGCCCTTTGGTTACTGGAAAATACCTTTCAGTACCATGTTCCTGTAATCAACAGGCCTGTACAGGCAAATGACCTGCTTAGCAGGCAGCTAGTCAGTTCTGCATGCTCATACCCAAGTTAAAGTATGTCAAACCACATGTTAAATTCGACAAAGCTTGGCAGAAAAGCAAGCACCTGGTCTTTTCAAAGTCAAGCCCACTGAAATGCTTATTAAAATATGCTGGTAACCAAAAAGGATGCTTCAGCATAGCACCTCCTTTAGCCCTACAACAGATTAAAAAAGTCAATTTTGTCACTGCTATTTGTGCCACCTAAAATCCATGAATGGCTTTAAGTCACTTCAAAACTTAAATGGTGTGAAGTTAAAAAACCAAACCTTAAATAAGCAGAAGAATGTATAATGTCATGCTCTTAAAGCAAAGGAGAGCACTACAGACATGTAAGATATATAAATATAAATGTGACATATAAATGTAACAGCAGATACCCACGAGGTAACCTTTCACTTAAATTAATCACTTACTGCCTGATCATAAAAATAATCCATGACAGAATTGAAATAATAGAGGTAAAACAACATAAATGAGTTGTCTTGATATCACAAAGTGAACAGTGGACAAACTCTGTTTTAAGGAAAAAGGAGGCAAATCAAACCAACCAACCAACACAGAGCAGCAGTAAATCCCTAAAATCAGTGTGAAATAATTAACCCAGAATTTGGTTTTACTCACATAGGACAGGAGCAGTCTTTTAATTTATATTTTTAAAGGGAGGTTTAAAAAGACTAACTTAGATGATTTCACATATTCAGCTTTGCACCATAAAAAGGTCAGTGCCTTTTTTCTATATTTTGCCACTCAGCTCTTGGAGCTCAGTTTAACTCCAGCTGAGGGCTAAGCTCTTTGAAAACGGAGAAGGCTTTGTACTAGTAATTTGCAGGAGCAATAAAAACCTGAATAATTTTTCCTAGTATTTCTGCACTTTAAAGTAGCAGTTTACTTTGCACAGTTTGGTTGTCCAGAAAATTTGAATTCTTGGGATTTATTATTCCATTGCAATCATCCAAGATTTTCTACACTGTCACATGGATTAATGGTTAAACCCGAAACCATCCAATCATACATACACAAGTATCTCAGCACATTTAATCACAGTGAAAACAGAAAGAGAAGACAAAGGTAGTAAAAGACAAAGCTAAGGAAATCTAATACATTTTAAACACAGGAATGTCCTGTGAATGCTGTGCTACTAAATATTCTGATATCTTGTTTTAATTTGTTGATTCAGTTAAATAGTCTTTCTTTCCCTTACATATTTTTCAGCTTCTGTTTTTAGGCAAAGTACTTAGAGAAAGTATGGCTGAAGGGGTTGTCTTGTATTTCTGGGCTACATTCAGCCCAGATAAAGATCCTATCAAAAAGAAAATGATGATACAAAAGTGAGAGGGAAAAGGGAAAAAAAAAGGCATAAGTAAAATTCATGCAAAGACAAGCTTAAAAGTAAAGGAAGGGAAAATGGAAGGAAGAGGAAGGGAAGAGAAAGCTTTTGATTGCTCTAAATAAATTATGTCTACTACTCAAGGACACAGACCACAAAAAAAAATTTCATCTTCCTGACTAAACAATATTTTAAAATAAAAGTTTTTCTGAAGATGCAAATAAAACTAGAACATGGCTTTATTTCCCACTTCTACCAGAATTGCATTGGAAGGGATGCACTGAAAGGATGCAGTGCTCATCCCCAGGGCATTTAAAAGTCAGAAATTTTGAATCTAGACTTATATAGTCCCACACAGGTGATACATAATAACAGATAATACAAGAAAAATTAACCCACATATGTCTGTAGCAATGTGAGTATGAACAGAGGTTTCCTCTAATTCCAGCTAGGAAATGGGGCAACATTCCCCAAGTACTCTTTGCAAACCTATGCTGAAGGTTATCAAAGGCCAATTCACAGAGCTTACGATTCCATAACTCACTTAAAGGCAAAATCCAGGTGCAATCACACTGGCAACTCAAATTGTTTGTGATAATATGGTGGATCCTGTATGTATCAAATTAGGGAGTTCTCACCCAGAGCCGGTGAAGGAACAGCTGGGTGGGAGCCCTGATGGGGTGGTACAAGAAGCAGATGGAAACAGCCACTTTCAGCAGCCAAACACAGACATCTGTCAGGGGCTGTGTAAGCACAAAAGCAAACTGCTGTGTTTCACTGGCACCTTTAATGCTACAGGACAGGCTTTCACATTCCAACGCTCATGGAAAATGAAAAGGCAAAAGTAAAAAGAATTTAATGTTGTCACATATTTCTCCAAGGCAAGCCAGACTAGAGTTAGAAGAACAACCAAAAAACCCCCTCTCCTTAAAAATCCTTCTACTCTTCCTGATTTATCCTGCAGAGGATTCATAATCCTGCAACTGATGAAACCATAGCATGTTACCTTGGTAACTGTAACTCAAATTCAGTCTTTAGAATACACTCAAAGGTCAGACTGCATGAAAAGTTAAGGCTGAAGAAGGTATAATTCACACTGAAAGGCAGAATACAGGGGAGAAAAAGTGCTTCAATATTTCCAATTACAAAGATTCCAAACAACAAATATAAACATGTTTGGAAAAAAAAAAAAGGGGTAAGATCACACAATGACACAGTCATTGAGACTGCAAATATAAACCTACTATAGGAAACCCTGAATATATGTCACAACAACATCTATAATTATATGAAAATGCTATTGCATCAAATTAATGTAATAACATTTTCTATCATCTAAACTGAACAGGTGTGCATTCTTTGAAAGGTTTTCATTGCTACATGCTACAAAAAAACAATCAGGTTCACTAAATAAGCAAAATTTTATCCCATACTTCAAGGCATACTTGTCAATATTTTGTTCAAAACTCTGTATTCTTTTTTCTTACAAAAGCAGCCCAGTTTCTCAGAGGATTAACTAAAGCAGTTTCAGAGTCAAAGATCAATCTGTGCCCATATATTTCCAGCATTAATGAAATACATTATGCTCAAATTATGTATAATATATAAGCAAGATGTGGCAAGCTTTTCATTTATGTCACATTTGTGAATTTTAAGTAGCACAAAACCCGTAATTTTAGAAATGTATCTATGTGTGTACACACTGTGTGATTTTGTATCTAGGAAAATGCTGTGAACTCACAACCAGACTTCAAGTTTAAAATTAAGCAGAATTAAGGCCAAATTTGTAACTGTAAACTTGGAATCTCAACCTCTGTGTAGGTGCTTCACAGTGCACCCTTATGGTTTCTTGTTAAATTTCAGAGAGCGAGATGCAGAAAAAAACAAACATCTAAACCCACACTCTCATAGAGAAGTCAAGCATGAAAAATTCTGGCCCCAAAGTTTTGAAAATCATTAGGGAACCAACTTTGGCACACACCTGGACAGCTCTTCAGAAAGCTCCATATTTCAAGTTAGTCCTATAAAAGAAAGCAATTTTAAAACATCTCCATCTCTACATGACCTTGAAAGCCCTATAAACAGTCCAAGGTATTCCTAAAATGATGTCTTGCTCAAGAAGAACGTGAAAACACAGCAGTCTGCCCCACAAATCTCTGCAGTTCTCACGTGAGGGAGTATTACAGAACTTTTGGGAAGCTTAACAAAAGTACTGACTGCACTCACTGAAGGACAACTGTACTGATTCAAGAGAAATAGGGATGGCTCTGAAATGAAGAAAAAAGGAAGGATTTATTCCAGCACCATATCAGTTGGATATTTTTTGTGTCCTTGGCCCAGAAGACAACTTCTCAGCTGGATGAAACTTATCTATAATTTTCTAACCATTACTGTTATCATTATTGCTAAAACAAGAGCTACATTTCATTCTACTTGATGGCTGCTGATTATAATACTTAAAATTATTCAACTTTCCTTTTTTTTTTTTTTGCTTGTGACCTAAAAGCTCTAACCAATATTCCATTTGCCTGTGCAGGGTGTGAGCCTGAATCAAAGCTATGATCACACTAGAATGAAAGACTCAAACAAACTGGTTAAATCCATAACATGGCGTATAGCAGAGGAGATGTTCAGGGCGTTGAAGAGAGTAAAGGAAATTATGTAAAAGTTCATGCTGGCATGAACTAGGCATGTCAGAAAGCATTCCAAAATAATTATCCTAATTCATACCTTTTTTTTTTTTCCAGATAGAGGAAGGAGGTATGGAAATCAGAACTTTTGTTCCACAACTATGAAATACAGACAAAATCTACAACATGTATGTCAATGCATACACACACAAATGCACTGTAGTCACTTGGGGGAAAGTCTGGGAGAAAGTGTTCTACTACCACTTTACCTGCAAAACATTTCTACAAGACATACTGGGCTTCTAACAATAGCAGGAAACCTTGTTAGCACCACGGGGAAGAGAAGGGAGTTAGGAACAAGAACAATATTCAGTTTTTCTCTTTTAATCACAATGAATATGCTTGAGTTCACCATCTAAGGATTCTTCCCAGTTCAAAACTACACCTACCTAGCTGTTAAATGTTTGTACCTCCTCTGAGGAAGGCAGGAAAGGTATAGAAAGCTGTGTTGATATTTTTCACCTGCAAGGCTTCACTAGAGAACAGAGATTTTATCACCTTCCTCTCTAACATTACATGCCTAGTAAACAGAAACTTAGAGATAGTTTAACAGATAAGGAATAAGTTGCTCTCTGGACTAATCATACAAAATCAAGTCCAACACATCTTGCGGTGAAAACAAGGATTCCAGGACTCCAGCACAAACCTCTCACACTGGCAAAATGCAGATGTTACAGTTGCATTAAAAATCAAGATTACAACCAGAATTCACAGAGCTCACCAGTACCACACAAATGGCAATAAGCTAAAAAAGTAATTTTAATTCTTGTTATGTAAGAAGGAAATTACAAGTGAGTACTGATAACTTTAAAATGATGTAATTAAATTCTGTGGAGAACATGTAAGGGAAGATACAGGATAAAATGCACAATGAAAAAAAAAAGAAAGTTGAAACTACACAAAGCTCCATAAAGTAAAGTAGTTGTGTTGGTTTGTTGTTTTGTATGGGGAGTTGTTTTATTTAGCAAAAGAGTGGCACAAAGGTTGGCTCTGATTTCCTTGCATTAGGACTACCACCACTATCACTAAGGATCTGTTTAATTTATTGCAACACACTTTCAGACTAGAAAGTCTCAGCAGACCTAATCTCTGCATCAAGAATGCAAACATGAATAAGCCATAGGAGAAGATCAGAAGAAGATCAGAAGGTGAAGATCAGAAAGTGACAAGGACTCACCATGTACAAAATTTTCTTTACATCATCCCATGGAATTATTCCACTTGACCTTTTGACACAGGCTGATACGTATATGCAGATAAACATGAATTTTAGCAAATCAGAAAATAAAAATCAGTATATCACCTCAGAAAAGTGGAAGCATTTGCAGGAGAATGACACTGATACAGAATGTTCACCTTTCCATACAAGTTTTCTATGGGGTAAGACACAGTCCAATTTTTTTTCCTCAAAATATTACATGCAAGTAAAACCTAAAGTAAATTATATTACATCAGCCTACAAAAATAAAACGTTGTGGTTGCAAAAGGTTTACACTCTAGCACAAACAACTGAGCATGGCAAGCAGTCTGAGCACATATTAAAGCTGTACTTTGTTACATAACTTCCCTACAAGTGTGAAAACCTTGCTATTAGCACTCTCATCAAAGATACTATGGAATCTTCTCTAGATGACTTTTCTGTTGCTGTGTAGATTTTTATTGACTCTTGTCAATGATTAAAAAATAAAAATTTAGGGGGTGTTGCTTACCTCCTGTATGCAACACCTTGCAATCTGCTGCTGAAGGCTCATTTTCACCCTCTTTAATGTTGCTGATGTTGTCTTTTTCAAGCAATCTGTCCACCATGGCAATAAGGCAGTTCAAACTCTTTGCCACATTGGCCCACACCCTGTCCTGAAAAGAGTAGAATTATCACTGCATGTTACTGAAGAATAAAAAAAAAAAAAAGAAGACAATAGTAATTTATTAACCCCTCAAGCTGAGACAGACGTGCAAATTACTAGAACTATTAGACATCTCTCATCCTTCAGCCTATTACCAACCTGAGACATTTTCATGGAGATTTTTCTTGCAGTGTAAATGAATGCAAATTCTTACGGTTTTAGACACTGTGCTTCAAACTTGACATAAAAATGCAGACAAAGTTTCAGGTCTAATAGCATGGAACTGAGCAGCTTGTCTATTTAAATGATACCTTAAGAGTATAGACACACTCAAAAGCCTTGCCAAATCAAACCTTGTGTGGGCCAGTTTTATCACAGTACGTAATAACCTCTTTTTGATAATTTAACATATCCTGTATTTTATCACATCAGTTACTCTGCTGAAGTAAATGCTAAATTCAACTACTAGAATGAGAAACTTGCTGTCATGGCGTATTTATTAGGTAACACCAGTTTCATTCCCCACCTCTCACATAAACTGCAACCATCACAATTAACAGAGTTTATAGTAGGAGAACTACTGAAGTAATAGAGTGGTAGAAAAAATTCTGTACGAGATGGCAACAAAAGAAATAATGTGGAACACAAGAAAGAGTTGTTATGGAACAGAGATATAGGGAGGGTCCTTCAGGTACTGGATGCTGCAGAAATCAAAGCTTTTGCATCTACTTTTGCGGCACTGAATAAGAAGGAAAAGAAACAAGCCATACAAGAAATGAGGCTGTACACAAGACACACAATCAGACTAAAACCAAAACATAAACCCACAGAAATCACTCTCCCCTCTCCAAGTATATGTTTCAATGATTAGTCATTTTGAAAATATTATAAAGCAACCAGAGTTTGCTTGAGGGTTAAAAATGGGAATATAACATCACTACTTTATTTTCTATTTTATAGTGCCAGAAGCAAGAGAAGGTTAAAGAAAACTGATAACTCAGAGAAATACCATAGTTCCATATAAATGGCAACCCTTGGATTTTGAGTGGAGGCAAATCTAGAACTACTACTACTACTAGTAAGGCAAACATTTAAATCTAATGTTACTTTTCAACTACGTACCACACTTCAGCCTGACTAGATGGATCTTATCTTCCCCTGTTCCCTCCTCCTGAGGACACAACCTGTGACAAGTGGCATCCTGACCCAAAAGACAACACATGGGCCCACATGTGAAGCATGGACTTTCCCAACATGTACAACAGAGTTCCTCTCCTCCAGCTCCCCAAACTGACTCCTGGAGCATTCTTGTGGGCAGCCTTAAGGACAAGTGAGCATCCAGTTTATAGGTGAACATGGAAACAATGTTTTCATTTTCTCCCTAGATAGACCTGCTTTAACCATACTATGAAAAAGGTACTGTTGATTTACAAGAGGCAAGAACTTGGTCACACCCAAGCAGAACTGCATTTATTCCACAACTGTTTAAAGTGCTGCATGTACAATGTAACATGTGGAAATATCTGCACCTGTACATGAGATAAAACATTAGACACATGAGTATTTGGTATTCACATACAATTAGATACAGTTAGAAGTCAAAAGACAGAGGGCAGGTACAGATTCCTTTGAAAGTTTCCTCCTATATGCACCTCAAGCAATCCTGAAAAAACATTAGAATATTTGTGAAACTACTGATTTTTACCACCCACAAACATAATTTTGGGGAGAAGGATTCTATGAAGAATCCTCCAGAGAGTATCAGGGAGCTTCAGAGCTTCCAGTTACTGAAGTTGCTGAAGAATATGCAACTGAGGTCCTCAGAGAGGCTGCAACAGTCTAATTTCTCTTTCCTTTGTCTGCTGGGGGACCTTAATTCCCCCACAAAAAACCCCAAAAAACCAACAAAACCATTAAGCTCTTAAGGAGCATCTGGAGTTATTGCACAAGCAACACAAATATGAGCCCTTGTTTCACATTGGAAAGAGCACTTTTCTTTTTTCAAACCAGCTATTAACACAGCATTGAGATGATGTCTATGCAACATTCTCACAAGCATTCCCTGAGGGTTTAGAAGCAAAATTCATAAACATCTGTTGGCAGAAAGCTCACTCTTATTATCATGTATCTGGCTTTTTTATATGCAAGCAACTGAGAGGGAGCAAGGGCCTGTCTCACAGCTCTTTTTCTCCACATAGGAGGTTCCTGGGATTGTGGGCAGATAGTAAATGTAGAGGTATCTATCATTCATTGAGATGTTATTCTGTCTCCACCAAAGGCAGTCACATTTATCTAAGAAGGCTGCTGAAATTCCACAGTTTGGCAGGAACAATTCTCAAGTAAAAATGCAGTTTCCAATCAGTGAAAATCAAGTAGCTTTCAATGATTCTCCACGAGAAGAAATTAATCCACTTCATATTGTCATTCTTTACTATTTCCAGAATATTTTCCTGTAGCCTAGCACTGACCTTTCATCTTCTTAACCAGTCTATTTTCAATTTGCCCATGAACAATCTCACAAGTGATCACTTTATAGCGTGTGCCAGGTTAAAGGACAAAATAGAGTCTAGCAGCCTCTTAAGTAAGCACTCTTACAAACCCTCTGTGTCAAGTGATGCATCAGGAGAAATTTTTATTGACACGCTGAAATACTAATGTGGAGTTTCTCAGTTCAGTCGAAGAGAAATCTCCCAGGTTTCAGGCCTGGGAAACTTAGAGAGGAAGAATAAAAACAATTATTATCTCTCTTTCTGTTCATGTTGTTTATAGATATGTACCTTTGGAGTGTGCCATTCATAGTTCACCAACAGTGTGAAAGGTTTCTACTTTGAGATCAGTCAGATTTCACCTTAGCAATCCTGGTTGTAACAGGACACTACTGCTTAATAAAGTATCTCTTTTTCACCTTCTGAACCATGGTCTCATTTCGCCTGCCCCTGACTCAACAGTGTCATACTAACACCCTAGTTTTCTAGCAGGATACTTCTCCCCTGATCACAAGTTTCCCACTAGTTGCTGGAGCAAATGTGGATGGTAGGTTTGTGGTATGAAAGAGAGAAACAAGATCTCTTTCTCCCTCTCATTACGGCTTCTTTAAGTCAAGGCAATGACAGGGAAGGTGGAAATCTGTAATGGGACTTGACCCCATTGACATAAGGCAGTGCCACATTTACATCTTATACTTCTCCCAAACTTCAGAAGTCATCTGGAATGACATGGAGCCCTGGCTCATGCAGCTAGGTGTTGCTAGTTAAAAATGACCATAGTCACACTTCTACTGTCAGCTATGCTATGGTACTGGCCAGCAGACATGCACACTGAAAGATCTCCTTGGAAAGGTAGGCCTTGACTTCTCCTAGGACAATTAAAAATGAACCTGTAAAATAATTCTCTTTCATTCATCCAACTGAAAAAAAATGTAATTAATTTCCATCTGATTGGAAAGTATCATTAAAAAGTAGGACAGCCTCCTCATTTCAGAGAGCAGGAAAGGATACTCTCTTCTGTCACTGCACCTAACTGGATGTCTTCCTTCTAAACACTGCCAGCCAGTGAAGTCACAGAAGCTGTATCTTTGTTTTTAAAGCATTCTCAGCCTTTCTGAATTCACCACAGAGCTCCTCAGTCATTTCTTGTCCCTCCATGGACACCACTGCAGTTGTGTGCTTTACTTGTGCCACGTATGACACAGCATCTGCACTTCCCAGAGCTCTGAAGATGCTGTGTCTTCTTGAGTGGATATTTAGATATTTCCTTAAGGTCCTTTTGAGCTCTGTTCAGAGATACAGGAAATATCTTAAGTTACATGTATGATTAACACCCCCTTGTGCTGTGGCACATGGAATAGGTCACACACACATTAGTCCTTCAGCCCCGTGTCTGATCACCACATCAGCATTCGTACAGAGTTTATTGGAAATGCCATTTTATCTGCTCTTTGCAGCTCCAGCCCCATTAACCAGTCAGAAGTGTAGAGCCAGCTCCAAGTGGCAATGTGCCCACCTTTTCTTTTATCATAAAAGAAAACTTGATATGTGCCCTCCTACACATATCTAGGGTTCTAGGATAGATATCCTAGGTTCTAGGATAGCAGAAGCAATTGGTGAGAGGAGAAGAGAACACCTTTCCAGAGGCAACATAAAACTCTCAAGTTAAATATTCTCCCTTTGGCAGTATGCTTTCCTGCTGCCTGTGCATAGTGCACCAATATAAATAGCTCAATCCATAGCTGCCAGTGACTCTTTGTACTTCTGTGATGGTCATAAGGTAACACAGTCATGTGAAGTGGATGGAGCAGGGTCAGCTTAAAGAGTTGTTTAAGGATTTAGATTTCAGGCAAAACCAAAATTCCAATTGCAAAATGTAACACTAGTACTTGATAATAGCGAGGAAAAAACCTACAACAGCAAAGACGGATATAGCATTGTGCATGCAAAGCAACATATATTAGAGATTTTTCCTTTACAGTTGAGTTTCACAGTAGATTAAGTGTTTTTTCAAATTTTATATGCATTTATTCTTTTTCTTTCGATCATGGTAATCACAATTTGATTATTAAAACACATTATTTATCAACTCTACTGACAGAAATAACTTCTATCTATCCAAAGTCTAATCATTGAAATTCAGAAAAAAATCACAAAATTTCTCCAGAATTTATACTGTTTCAAGTTTGACAATGATTCTGACTCAATTCAATTCAGAAAACAGTGAAAGATACATTTAATTTTGAATCAAGATAATCTTACTAATTCAGCAGAAAAAAATACTGTTTAAAACGACCCACTTATGCAGTTTAATAGGTGAGGACCAAGCACCTACCAGCTTTTTTTAATCAGTTATGAAATACAGCAAAGCTATCTTCTCTCCAGAAATGCTAAAATGCATTACTAAATTAAAATGCAGCTTTCACAAATTGCCACTTTTTCCAGTACAAAACTTCTCTCTTTTACAAACACTATTGTGTTATTTATATTTCTGAATGTTTCAACAGCTGAAAATGAACGTTTTGGCTTTAGTTCAATGAAAGAACCACCATTCCAGCCCCTCAGGTTGTTGAGAAAACACAAAAAAGTGAATTAAAGGCTCTAAAACCGGAGGACAAATAAAATAATGAGTTATTTATTGTTTAAATCTCATGACTACATAATGCATGGGGCTGAAAATAATTGCCTTTCTTCTAGAATAAATATATTCTTCTTCCTTTATTTTTGGGTGTGGATAAAAATTACAGTTCAGATGCAATACCATAGCTCACACAAGTTATTAATTATTTACAACAGAGATGAATATGCTGGCACCCTTTACATTTATGAGAATACAGTGATGAACTCAATGTATGAGCCTGGACTGAATAAAAATAGCTTGAGTACGTAAGAAATAAAGTAGCAGATCTATTATGAAGACATCTACCACAATAATTGATTTATAAAATCTCAGCCACATAAATAATACATATCTTTGAAAGATATGCTAAGAATGTTAAAATATAAAAGTTATATTTAATTCTTTTACACAACCTCAGACACTCTCTAAGAATAGAATCTAAGGGCAAAGGCCTCTGTTTTGCTGAGGGTTAATTCAAGTATATTTAAAATGGTTACAGCCTGAGGGCTGGAGAGGGATGTTGCAGGGGTGGGGAAGAAAAGAACATTTCCCTCTGAACAGCATATGCTGTTCCAGTCCTTAAATCTGCCCAACTAGCAAAACCAATCCAAGTAAGAACAAAGACTATTTTTCTGACTGGGCAAGAAGATACTCAACATCTTCACTGTTATATGCACAACCAGGCAGTCTCAGAGCAGCACACTGTATTTAGGAAAATTCTTCAAATTTAGCTTCAAAATCTGCGATGCATCTGAAAAACACAATTTTACATTTTTGCACCCCTTCCTCCCCTGCAATGACACGTGACAAGGACACCTAGGGCTTGAGCTTGTTTATGCTGATTTGTAGGGTTTCACATTGAACACTGACCAAGGGTTTCTGTCTACTTACCCACTCTTCCTCATCATACTCAGAATGATGGGGTATAGAGTCCTGCCTTTTAATCTGAGAAGGATGGTCCTGGTGCTGTGCATCAGCCCCTTCTTCTGCACTGTTTCTAGGCACAGCTGGTTTCTTGAGGACACAGCCAGGCCGGGCTGTGTACAGTGCTAAAAGGGCACTTCTGACCAGCTGGTCTTTGAATGTGTGCACAAATAACTCCGTCTAGGAAAAAACCAAACAAATGAAAAGGTTAGACCAAAGAATGCAGTACTGCAGCAAAGGTGTGTCTAACACTGAATTATCCTTAGGCAGAGCAGGTATTTGTTTCAGGCCTGCCTGGGAGGCAGAAAAAAAAAGTAGGCCAACAAATAATGAGGAAAATTTAAAGGGTTTTAGAGATATCATCACATTCTATAATCCCAGTGTTCTAAGGATTAACACAAGAGTACATTATCTGTCATAGCGATCATAATCTTTTCACATCTTATTCCAATTACAAATTTCGCCTCAGAGGCGAGCCTCAACCAGGTCCAAGAGTAAACAACCACAGCATAATAAAAATTTCTGAATAAGTGTTAGATAAAACACAATTAACCAGTTTAATAATATCCCTAAATAAAACCCACCACTCTACAACCTTGAAATAGCAGTATCTGCAAAAGCAGTGTTTCCAGAGATAAATTTCATTACTGGTAGGTATCAACCGAGATATCATGGTAGGTGACACCTGATTTTAAGCTTGATTTTATGTACATTTTAAAGAAAGGAAACTCTGAAGTAGTTTTCTTGGGTCTTCAGAAGATGCTACTCAATCTCTGTGTCATTTTTCTAATTTGGCTGTTACAGCTGGAATTTTACCATATTTTTAAAATCCTTCAACCTTCCTGCATTATTAATCTCCCTTCCACCTCAACAAGAAAAGTAAAATACTTTCTGCATATGGGCTTCACCATGTCCAGATTGTCACCATTGCAACAGCACTTGTGCAACAACACAACCATTGCAACAGCCACCGGTGTGACAAACATGCCCATTTCCTCTGTCTTAAACACAGCACCCTATCTCCCCTGGGAGACTTGGCTTTTTCCCTCCATCAGCTGCCAGAACCTACGGAACAGGAGCAGACACTTCCTTTCACTACAGGGTGTAACAGCTAACAAAGCCGCAGGAACAGGTCGGAAGAGTCCCAATTTTTGTTACTTCAACAACATTGAACAGGGTTCATCTGTCAGAGCAGGGAGAGAGGGCACACCCTGCTGCCATAGAACATCCCACACATCCCACCCAGAGCTCCCCTCCACAGACAGAAGTCATGGTTCACAGGGGAGGCTGAAAATTTCTTTCGCAGCACAATTACCTGAATTTATTTATCCCACGTCAGTGGGATTTTATTTATCCCAGGTCCATGGGAACTAAATCCTTATTATCCCAGAACATAGTGGATTGCCATGTGCGGGCAGATTCAGGTGCTGAAATGCCTTTGTGTACACAATAGTAATTAAACAGGGATGTGGGAAGGTATGTAGATAAGGGTCAGAGGATCCAGCCTAAACCAGCAGGAAATGCTAGAAATAAGGGTTGCCCAGCCAAGCCCCGTTCAGCCCTTATGTGCTGCTTATGCAAAAACTGGAGGAAAAAGTAGCAAAATAATCCCAAATCAAACAAGTGTCAAGCATCTCCCTCGAACTCCTCAGAAGATTCCTGTTAGTCTTTTCTCCCAGTTCCTGCACTTCTATTCTTATCCTATCCCTTCTTCATGCTACCTGTTCACCTTTTGTATCCACTCCTACTCAACTTCTTTTTCTTGTCTTCCTGTCTCAATACCCTCTCAAAAGTTTACGGATATTTAAGACAAAAAGGCTCTAAAAACTTGACAGTTTTCTTAAGGCTCCAGCTGCTGGGTTAGGTACTTGAATGAGAAGTATCTGCTTTTTTCCCATTTTCATTATGTTTAGGAAAAAAATATTTTCTAAATAGTTTCACATGGAAAGGCTGAAAATTTTACTGCAAATAAATCTCTACAGCTCTGAAAATAAGAACTGCATGCATATCTAAAAAAAATGGAAATATTTTATAGGGAAATTCAGTTTTTAAAAGTAAATCAGTACAGAAGAGAGACTCCATTTTTTCATGCAGAAACTAAAGTTATCCTGTAATTAAATTCCATTCAGGGATCCCATTGGTTTCACAGCAGTTACATTTTAACCTCACTTTCTAACATCTCAGTACAGCTAAATTTGCAGAACATCACTATTTATGAAATTGCACTGAAATCACAAAACCAGTCTATACAAAGAAATAAAAACTCTGCAAAATCTTTAAGATACTCTGCTAAAGAGTATTTCTGCAAACAAAGATAGGCATAGCTGGAAAATTAATTTATCAAGCCTTCTGCAAGCTGCAAATGCTGATATATTTGTTGATAGTTAAAGGCTTCCTTAATCAATTAACAAAATTGTTGATAAAAGGTTAGTCTCAGGAAAAAAAAACTACAGTAAATTGTAAATTATATATGGAGATGTAAAACCATGCTTCATATGAGAAAATAAGATGCATTTAAGAAGCAGCAGTGGAATGATTTAATTTTCCATTTCCAATCCATTCAGCCAGTCCTTCCATTTCCAACATGAACACTTAAATGTAATTCACATTATTGATAGGTCAGATTTACTCACTGCTACCTAATAATTACAGAAAGAATTATTATATATATCAAGTGATATGTTTTTTAATAAACTTGCAGAATTTAATCACCAGGCAAATCATGTTTATGACTTCTTCAAAGAGCTGTTTAATTTCTAAATTTCTATCAAGTTAAAACATAAGAGCATTTATTTTTTACATGTAAAAAGTGTAGGAAAGATGGAATAGCAGAACTACTACATATGCCTTGAGTACAAGTAGGTGTCATGTAATTATACTCAGCAGAGCATGTGCTATTCTGTATTAAACATAAGCAAGAACACTCTGGTAGTCTTGGTTCTCCAGTAGTGTACCAGACTAAGACAGAATATTTTAAGACAGCAATATAAGGCTTTGAATTAACTATGACGGATCTCATTTCAGTATTGTGTGGGTTCACTGAGTTTAGGGCTTTGAAATGGTATTTCCCTTTCCTGAAGTTGTTTCTCAGTCTTTCCTCCCTATCTCTCTTCCTCTCTTTACAAGTAGCTGGTCCCACCACACTTGCTTCCTCAGCAATCCACCCTATTTCTCTATTATCCTTCTTTTCCTAAGAGTAAATTTGGTGATAGACAGGGAAGCAGGTATTGAACCACTCCTGCTGCAGTTGTTCAGACAACTGGATTTATCTCTTCCAAGCTAAAGGTCTAGACAGACATCCACGGAGTACATGGGGTGAGCTCATGTACTAACAGCAATTTGATCCTGGTCCTGAAAAGTTGATATGAACATACTCAACTAAGTCACCAGCCATAAATGTAAAATACCTATGACTTTTGCAAACTAAATGAATTGTCTTTTTTTGTCCCTTTTCTATAGCCAGAATCTCCAGCAGGCCACAGTTCAAGCAGTGCTTTAGTGCCATGGCTGCCGCAACCCCTTTGAAATCATCCCCTCCTCCTGCCCAAAGGCAAATGGCCAGAGGAAACAGACATTCCTTAGCAACCACCCTTTGGATCTTCTGAACAAACACTTCTTTGTCTGATTTGCTTTACCTGTGCTTACGGATAAAGCTTTGAACTAACCTCTAACAGAGAAGCTTCAGCTGTTCTATGCACAGCTAAAAATGCCCTGCTACATGCAAAGGTACACTGTAATTGCTACAACACCCCATTTTAAATTCTTCTGTTTCATTTCCAGGCTGAATTCTGCTTTCTTCCATTATCCCTGACATTCACAGTGACTCCAGTGTTCTCAGATTTACTGTGGATTTACACATCTGAAACTGAAAGCAATGTTTCTCTCCCCCATGGCTCTTCTGGAATGCCTTCACAGCAAGTGGCCAAGCTCAATATTCAGATTTTAAACTCTCCATTGAACAAGGAACTACTGGGGTAATGGTGCTCAACAGACCACAAGGGCTGTCACTTCCCAATAGCTGAAGATATATTGAAATGGTTATTGATCGTATTATTAAGCCATACTGGGACCACGTTACTGAAGGGGTGGCCCATGGAGAAATGGGAAATTCTTCACAACCACTCAGGTCACAGCTATAGCACTTCATATTTTTACAGGATAACATATGCTGGGAAGTACTACAGGCTTCAGCTAATCTCCATTATCGGTCTGTGAGACCGGTGGGAAATATTATCTTCTCTAATGTAGAACTAAAGGAACTAAAATGAGGAAGAGCCTACAGCTACAGATGAATATAATAGGAGAAAGAGAATTAAAATTTGAGATCTTCTAGAGCAATTTTCCCAGCTTCTCCTTCCAGGCTTCATCACCATTTCTGATCATGCTGTTATTCCAAACCTTATACACCAACCTGGCTTGAACTACCTTCCATAAGCAGCAGCTTGAAATATAATAGAAAGAGATTAAAAAATAATGACTTCTCATACTACAAAATTATTTATAATTTTTGATATTTTGCAAACTCCAGTATGTGGCCACTAGAGAATAAAGAAGATACATGGAATTAAATATTTTTAAATAAAGGCAATCTTTATAGATTTCATTAATTTTCTGTATGGAAAGCCTAAAGAAATGCTAAATAACATTATTTTTCTAATAACAACATTTTGATGCTTATTTTAGCTGAGTTTATTTAACATTTCCTGATGCAGAAACCCCCCTTCCTCCCCAGCAGTTAGAGAGACTTGGTTATTCCATTTTCCATTGCAGTGAGGATTTGAATCTTACTTTTTCTGAAAGCATCTTTAAAGAATTCTTCAAGCTGTCTGGAGAATGTTGGCTTGCAGAGCTAAGCAGCAGGTCTGCATGGCTTGATATGAGAGGTTGCAGATGACTGATGTTGCTGAGAACTTCTTTTGCCTTGGCTGTGTTTTCAGGTGAATAGTAAATACACTGGTATCCAGTACTGTGATAACAGAGAGTCACATAATGTCAAATTCATTTCTGCCATTAATAGCAATGCTTACGGTGCTAAAAATCTTGCCACTACTTTTGCAAAAAAAAAAAAAAAAAAAAAAAAAAAAAAAAAAAAAAAAAAAAAAAGCCAGATGCCTGAACTTCATAGACACCACTGAAATGCTCCTGCCTTTACAGGTAAAAACAAACCTTTCCTTGAACAGTAGCATAAAGCAGACTGCCCACCACCACATGCCCCAAGTAATACAGTACAAAATTCCTTTGAGGGACTGATCTGAACATAAAACCCCCATATTTTTATGTGTTTCTTTTAAATATGGTAATTCTAGAGATAGAAAATCTTTGACAAAGCCAGGTAATAATATCAAAGAGCATAAGGCTCCTTATTTTTCCAACTGAACTTCCCAAAAGAGTATTAACTACCTCACTAAGTCTTTCAAAATGGGCCATTAATGTTTAATTGATCAATTGTGGCCCACACTGTGTTTTTGATTAGCCTCAGTGGCCCACAATGTTTTATGATTAGCCTCAGTGATGTCCAGGAAGTGACGATAAACAGCATTATCTCCAACAAAAAACAGGTGTCTGATTTGCAAGAAGAGACACAGCAGTGGGGTGTGGAAGTGAATTACTTCAAAACCACACAATATGCACACTACAAACTTCCTACTTTCAACTGCTCAAACTACTGCAATTCTTTTGCAGGACTTCTATCTCTTTCCTCTTCTCCTCCTTAGAAATTATGCAATATCCTCTTATACCATTGTTCTCAAACACTATTTCAGTCAGCATGCATGCACCCACTGGCTCATGCCTGTAGTGCACAGCTTCTCACCTGAACCTCTTGTATGTAACTCTTCCTGTTATAAAGCCTTGTTTTAGTCTTTCAGAGAAACTAACCAAAATATTTTGCAGCTTCGGATTAGAACAGGAAAAAAAGAAACCACCTCCTGGCACATCACCAAAGTCAGAGAAATGTACATACTAGTCCCAGCTGCTAGTGTTTGTAGCTCCCTTCTCTCCTCTTGTGTTTTTTCATCATAAGTACTTCAGTCCCTTCAGCCCTTTCACCACTAATTTCTTTCTTAATTTTGCATACCAAGACAAAATATTGACACTTGTTCAATCCTCTGAACTTTATGCATTGCATTTCATTTCAGTCTTTATCCAGATCTCTTCATTCCCCCTACTTCCCCTTTGTATCGTTCGTTGAGTCACTTCCAATTCCTTCTCGTTAGTTTTCTACAAATTAGAAACTAAATCTTGATCAGCCCCTTCCAATTCAGCATTTTCTATGATTCTGGCAAATAAGGATAGCTTCAAGCAGTCTTACAATTAAAGCTCTTGCTTACATATTTTGCTGAGTTACAGTCTCAATACCCAATTCTATTCTTCTATCCCCCTATACCCAATATATATTTCTTTCACCATTGGTCTTTCACCAATGTCTTCATTCCTAGATACAATTCTTTGCAGAGCCAGTCAGGATGAATGGCATCTAAGTGAGCAAAGCTCAGCCATGCTACCAGCCACATCTAAATTACGACGCATCTCCAACCTAAATGAGCTACTCGTGTCTACTAGACTCATGGCTAGTAGAAGTCATAATTCTGAGTATTTCAGCAAAATTAATAATATAAACTCTCTCCTCATGAATTAGGGGAAAAAGCCCAAACAAATCTCTGTCCCTCAGAGTAATAAGGAAACTGCCACAGTTCTGCCTTCGAGGTGGATACATTGTTAGTGAGACAGACTTCCAGAGTCAGACCTAGCACTACATTCACTGGAACACTCAAGTAGCCAGGCCCAGTAGATAGGGCAGGGACAAAGAGTAATAGTTTATTCTAATTGCAGTGAAGACATAATCTTAAAAGTCTTGATACTTCTCTAATTCCCCATCAGGCTTTTCCCTCCCTTTATCAAACAGTCTTTTTTGCAGGCAGAATCTGGCTAATGCTGTTATCAAGCTCACCATGCACATACTCCTTTCTGGGATTTCCCTCAGTCTTTAGATCCCAGATAATCTTCACTGATCTCCCACAGCTCTAAGCTTCACTGAATATTGCAGCAGAAAAACTACAGACACCACTGTAAGAAAGAGGGCAGAGTGACACCAAAGGTGTGGGGCAGTTCTCACTGCAATTAAGTAAATATTATAGCTTTTAAGTAAAGGAATTAGTGAAGAGAGAATGACTCTTCAGAATGAATTATATTACCAGACTGGCAATTATTTGGATAATTTAAACACTTCCAGAACCCTAGTAAGCATGACACAACTTCAAATATTTAGTTTCTGTCATAATTTGAGGGCAACTTCCTCCAGCCCCCTAGAAAAATGAGTAATTATTTTTCAGAAACAACACATTTGGGAGTATTTGAAGTTTCTAACTGTTGTCTTCACACTGTTGCATCTATGACTGGATGAGGTTTACTGTGGCCTTACCCTTCATAAAAAGACATCATTACTTACAAGTCAGTGACATTCCCTCATCTGCTAGGCAATTCTGTCACATGTTGAACGCTGCCTCTTTCCCTTTCGGTGAAGGGGAGACAGATGCAGGTGGGTTTCTGCTTCTGTTCTGCTTGTAGTGCTGCTGTTGTGGTTGTTTGTTGCCATGTTATATATATATATATGTATATATTTTTATATATTTATATATATATATATATATACACATTTTTTTAAAAAATATGTTTATATTTATGTATGCATATTCTAGTAAAGAAGTGTTATTCCTTTTTCCACGTCTTTGCCTAAAAGCCCTGTAATTTCAACGTTACAATCATTTGGAGGGTAGGGGGTCATATTTTCTATTCCAAGGGAGGTTCCTGCCTTCTTTGGCAGACACCTGTCTTTCAAACCAAGACATTTCAATTAATATTAAATTGGCTACATTTTAATTCTAGATTAACAGAGTTTTTGCCTGAGAATAAATACTGCAGTATGGTAAATGTCTAATTTATAATGAACCTCTGAGTTACCCCATTCCCGCTGTTAACTGCATAATTTGTGTCACTGAGTTAAATTGTCACCATCTGGGACTGGCTCAGTCTTCCAGCAATGAACATTTGACCTCCAATTTTCCACAGCCAAACCCAGAGACATTAGCATCAAGAATATAGTTAAAGCATACACAGCAAGTACATCTAGCCCTAGATAACTTGAATTGTATCTACATTTCTGAAGATACTGATTCAGTGGCTTACTTATGGATCATATGCATTCTGTCTAAAGAGGGAACTTATGATCAAAAATAAATTGCTACATAAAAAACTCTGGATAATTCATGATCTCAGGAAATGAAACTAAACCAGATGATCAGTGCTGAGGTTATGGAAACAGGTTTGAAAGAAACTAGAAGTTTGTATTACTTCTTTTTTTATTTCCTTAAGATTCCCTTGCCACCTTGGAAATTCTGATGTTGAATATGAGGAAAATGGAATGATGCTGTTAGTTCTGTCTATGATGGCCAAATGTCCACAAATCCTCATCTTGAGGCAAATAGCTAAGGCTGTATGCATAGCACGTTTCCTGCTGCTTCTCTATTTTTCTTCATTCCTAACTCAATGAAGTCCAATCTCTCTTCCTCACACACATGTATACATGCAAAAAATAGGGTAAAGTGAGCAAAGAAGCACATGAAAAGTGTTAGGCATGGCAGGCATTTCCTTTGAGAAGAAAGATTACAATTAGATCAAACACAGATCTTTATTATTGCAATATCTCTGGGACTTTCTGTGTAATGGTGGCATTTCTGATTCCTCAGAGAATGGGAATGGGTTGAAGGCTACAACATTCAGGCAATAGGAACACAGAATATTGCAACATTAATAAAATCTCTGGTCACCAAAAAGTTACCTTACTGAAGGAGCACACCTCATTTTTTACAAAAAACTGAGCCTCAAACAGAAATAGTCCTTTCAGACTGTTCAAAACCAAATTAAATTAATTAAATTATTACAGCATTGGAGAAAAAAAACTAACAGAAAGTCTTCTTCAGTAGTGTTCTAGTTTAAACATTTTGCAAATTTAAAGCAGGATAATTTCTAAACAGCTTGCTAGAAATTAAGTATAAATCCACAGTGAATCACAGCACCTAATGCAGCTTGTACATACCTCTTTGTCTTGATGGTTAGAGTTGGGGCATTAAAATTTTGCAATTATAAGTCTATGTGTTTTGGTTAAAACAGAGATGATTAAATTAGATTTTAAATAAGAAAAAAGGTCCTTTGTGTATCTTGAATTGATTTATGAACACTTCAATCAGTGAGACACTATATGGGTATAACTTAGAGAATATCTGATTTAAATGTTTCTGCACAGCTGAGCTCTAAAAACAATAATTTGTTGTGCCATCCAGACTGACGAGAAGACAAGCCCTTCCATTTGCTGGAAGGAGAAATAATCTATACTGTCAAGCCAAAAGAGACTGTATGAACAAATGCCTGACTTTTTCTTTTATACAGATATAGGAAAGGAAAAAAAATAAAAAAATATACCCATACAGAATAATGAAAAATATTCTAAGATAAATGTATGTCATTCACAAGTAATTAATATTCTGCAATTATTTACCATATTTTAATCATCCTATTTAATTTATTCTAATGTAAATGCTATCATGGCTAAACAAAAATTTTAAAAAGTATCAATTGTTCTTACTTGTGTTATGAAATTCACTACCTGCTACTAAAGGGACAGACATACTAGAGCCATGACTCATAGACTTGACTCATGTTTACAGTGGAAGGGCCTTTGATCTGTGTCTTTGGTACAGATGAAGTATAATAGTATGCAATGGAATGGGCTTCAGATCATATACCAGAAATTTCCATATTTTTCACCTAAAGAAAAGCCTTTCTTGTTCTTATTTCAAACCTTTTTTTTTTAATATACCTTTTTACAAAATTGGATATGACATTCCTGATGGTAATAAATGAGAGAAGAATTGCAAAAACTGCATGTTTGGTAAATATTATTATACAGGGCTTTCCCTTTGTGTCTGCACAAAGATGCAAATTCTGTGTAATAGAAAACATGCCCAAACTATCTTCAGATACACATTTCCACATTCTTCTGTTTGATAAACTTTCACAAAACATACGTCCCAGTTTTGTTTTTGTTTTGCAACTACCAATGCTACCAGATAACCACTCCTCTTTGTCTGTTAATTCCACAAGTCTAAGACTGAGCACGAAATATATTGCAATATGCTGCCACTGATGAATATTTTGATAAACTGTTCTAACAATCAGACTGAAGGCCAAAGACATGCAAGGCAATTCTGTCACATCTTGAAAGCTACCAGGACTGGCTGAGAACTAATCTCTTCCCACATCTTGCTCTAAGTCTTCAGCTCAGTTAGCCTAGAGAAAGTGGCTGCTGAATCTGCATTTTTTCTGTTCATTCTGTATATTGACTGATATCGCAAAGCGTCACTTCCTTCAACAAAATCTTCAGAAAATCTGGCCCCATCGTAAAACAGGAAATTTAAATTGCAAAAGGCACGCCTTTGAGGACACTATGTGTCCTCAAAGTATCTTTATACAGCAAAAAAAACTGTTGATGTCGCCACAGTGAAATAAATGTCTCCATTATAAGATTGAGAATGGTCCTCTCATGTATTTAAAGAAGACCCCCTCCTGAATATTCATTAAGTGAGATTGTATTGAGAGCTTGCTTACTCCTGTCTTTCAACTTGCACACATTCTTGAAGCTGAAAAACCAAAACACGGGAGTTTTCTCTGAGCTGCTCTAAAAGATAGCAGGAAAGATGATTTTAGAGGCTTCCTGGTTTCCGGTTTGTGGAAGTTCATACACAAGTGACCACTTCCCCAGCTGTGGCCAGTGATTAGCTGAAAACTGCAGTGCACTGTTTTCAGTGCTCAAACTTCAGTTTCCTAGACTGACTCAGGCTAATTTTTTAGGAACACATGATAGTAACAGAATAGTAACATAGCTACCACCCTAGTTACGTCATCCTGAAGACAGACTTTTGCTTTTCCAGGAGAGCCAAGGAACATAAAGGGAACTGTCAGAGTAAACTTCTTGTACCCTGTCCTTAAAAATTGCCAAAACACGGGTGTTTCTGAGGGATGCAGGAAAATCTAAACAGCAGAGCAAATGTAAAATGATGTGCAGGCTTTTGACATAGGCCTGAAATGCCTTGATAGAACCTGCACAAAGCTCTCACCCATCATCTCCTCCCCTCTATTACCAGCAACTAAGAAACATGGGCAATGTCTAGTGATTCCTATGAGATACTGCAATGTGTGTTCTTCCAGGAAGACATTCTCTTCCCTATAAGGCATTTTCTCTTTTCTCCAATGAAGGGAAACCACAGAGAATAATTTGTCTCACAGCTATCCTCCATTTTCGGCAGTCGCACTTTGCCAGCATGGATATGCTGCAGGACTGAGGTAGCAAGAAATGGTTCATCTTCTGAAAGCTGAGCACTGTGAGAACTGTATATCATATGACTTTAAAGGATTACATCTATTATATTATTTATATCTTGCGGCTTCAGTTATAAATTATTATGATAAAAATCCACAAACCACTATTGCAACTACATTAATCAGATAGTAAAGGAACAGATACTTTAAGAAATGTCTTCAGACATTTTCTTCAGCAGAAAACATGTACTTTGTAGGCCTTCATATGATGGGGATAAGGCTGCCCCTACCAGTTTGCTGACAGCAGAATATTAACATAGAGTTCATTGATGTGCCTTATGTGATCAACATGATGTATATGTTTCATTTGGCAGGTTTCAGCATCAGAGGTGGTCAGGGAAATGAAAGATATTTGAAGATTTAACAGGGTTTTTATACTGTGTAGTGCAAGCAAGACCCCCCCATTAATACAGCTTTCAAAGCAACTAGATCTGCTGGGTTTTGTTTGATTTTAATATTAATGCCAACTCCTATTCAACCTAGAAGTCAACAGCAGATTTGAATAATTTTCCTTTTTTCCTTTACAATACTTATCCATGAAACTTTTTTGAGCATTGAATATAATGGAATTATTTTTCTGTGGCCTGTCATGATAATTTAGATCAGAGTACTTCCTTCCTGCATTCTCTTTGGAACACTGTAACACCATAGTTAGAACCACCAATTGAAGCACTGAGCAGTCACAACTACAGGTTCTGCCAGTGACAATTGTGCCTGCCTGAAAATCTGAACAGCCACAGCAACAAACACAAATACATCCAATTCTTAGGAAAATATGTAACTAACACTTTTGTGCATGTTCAACAGTGAACAAAGCATTTGAGCTCCACAATAAACTGAAACGTTTATTTTTGATTAGTCTTATTTTGGCTTTCTGAAGAATAAGATTAGTTTGTTTTTTCACAGTGTACTGAAAATATTTTTATCTTAGCATGCACCCAGACCTGTCAGAAGTAAAGTTGCTATCTTAAGTTACAGTTTCTGTATTTAAAAATTGTCTAGAGGTGAGTTCGTCTTAGCACAATTGCCAAATGCCTCATTCTGAACCGCAGCTTTTCAAGTACTGATATACCTCCAGCTTCCTAAAATATGAGGAAAAATATCACAATTCTGAGTCATGAAGATTGCAAAAGACCTCCAAGATCATTGAGTTCCATCTTTGACAGAACCACCATATCAACTAAACCATAGCACCAAGTGCCAAGTCTCTTCTTGAGCACTTCCAGGGATGATGACTCCACCACTTCTCTGGCAAGTTCCAATGCACAACAACCCTTTTAATGAAAAAATCCTTCCTGATGCCCAACCTGAACATCCCCTGGCACAGCTTGAGGTAATTTCCCGTGTTTATTCAAAATTAGTCTTAACACTAAAAGTAGACTGTGCTTCAATTTTCATCAAAGCAGGGAAAAAAAAGGAAATATTTTATGAATGCAATGTCCAATCCTAGTAGTGTTTAATCTTCCATTCATTCAGCAGGATAAACTGTTTCGCTATTCAGTGAACTGACAACATTTTAACGCAACCTTAATGGTATTTTCCCAGCTACCAGAAAGAATACTTACTTTCGTCTTTCTGCCTCAAATTTACTCAGCAGTTTCCGGAGCCCACCATTCTTAAATCCTTGGAAATGTGCTGCCGGGGCTCCCACAGTGATAACATCATACAGAGCATCTGGAATGGGAATAGAGGAACACAGACATTTGAATGCTCCTATCCCCAAGTCATGGCAACACTGTGACATCTACTCCACAAAAAGTAAGGATAAGTCTATATAATTTCCAGGGAATAATTGATAATCCATGTCCCAAGGAGGCCCCAGAGCTAATCAATCTTTTTATACAGCCACCTGCACACTTTAAAAAGTTCATTTGATTTATGGCTATATCTAAATTATGTGCCACTGTATAGAGCAATATTCCAGCTCTGCAGTTTACAAAGCTGCCAAGTAAATTGGTCCATTGTGTATTTCATTTTATTGTCACTTTCATTATTTAACTTGTAGTCATGTTGAGATGCATAGATTCAAGCATTTTAGAGTCAAAAGAGACCATTATGATGGAATAGTCTCACTGAATAATAGAGATTACAGAATTACAGCTAATAATTCCTCCATCAAGCTTGTCTCTTGGTTGAGTGAAGGCATGTCTTTGTTTAGGCATCTAGTCTTGATTTAAAGATTTCAAGTGACAATGAATTCACTGCATTCCCAATTCCTTTTCTAGTTTGAATTTGTTTAGATGTAATGCTACTGTACTTTCAGATATAATGGTGTTTAATGCTAAATTGGTGAGCCCTGCTCTATGACATACACTTTTTATATATGTTTATAAACACAGAGAAAGTCAGTTGTTCACAGCTGAGAAGCTACCAGAATAGGAGATAAACCATACTAATGAAATTCTTGCTGAGAAAACAATCTGTTGTCTCCTGCTGTATATACCTGATGCCTTATGGCATAGGGGATGAACTTTTTGTGTGGATATATGCTTACAGAACTGGAGGTGAAACATCATTTTTCAAAGAGCTTGTGACTGATTGTCAGTGCAGAGATGAAGACTTAATTACACCCCACACCACATAACTATTTCTTCTAAGTTTAAATTTACATTTACATGAGTACCTGTTTTGTACCTGAATTCACTGGAGGTATAAAAATACAGTTCAGAATGCCTCATTCTTAAAGGAAACAGGATGTTTTTTGAGAACTGTTTTATTCATCAAAGAAGTTTCCCATGTAAATTAAAATCTGGACCTCTCCTAAAACAGAACTTGCATTCTGATGATAAATATCCCCAGAAGCATGAACACTGTAGAAATGATTCACAGTTAATGAACTATGCTTTACTTCCTGAGCTGAATCTCAGAACATATTTGCTCAAATTGATTTGAACTCTAATGAGCTGGTGACTCTTCAATATCCACTTAAAAGGAGAAGTGACATAATTTCATTAGCCTAAGGTGAGCTTCAAGATTCTTAAATAGCCCATTCTTTCAGGTCTTAATACAGATTTATTCATAATACATATTCTTCGGCTATTAGAGTTCCACTAGTACTTGACAACAAGAAGTTCTGTTGCTTAAAACAGCAGTGGCTTGAAATCAAGGTAAGAGATGAACTCATCAGGGTTCTGAATATGTTTAGAGATAACTCATGAAACAACAGGAAAACATTTAAAAGTCTAAACCTGCTTCTGACTGTTTTAAAAATAGACATGACCCTGCTTATAGTTACTTTGGGAGGTGGGGGGATTTATCCAGAAGGGAGCCTTTATTCAGCCTATGGTCTCTTGTCAGCATGGTAGAGGAGCAGCTGTCTGAGACAGAAACACACCCAGCACAGCTTAGTATCTGCCTCACACAACCTACATGGGAGAGTGAGGATGGCAAAGGATGAGGAGCAAACACCCACACCTGGTGATGGGTACAGGCCAATCTCACTCCCATTTTCCAGAGCACAGTGCAGCAGAAAGTGCTGCATGGCTTGGGAGAAATGCCTTGTGATGTGCTCTACTTACACATCAGTGGAGCTCCTTGTGAAGGACATGTAGTGTCAGCATCAGTGCACTGCTGCAGGAGTGCTCCAGTAACTCATAACCATCAAGCAAGTGCAGGCTACTGCTGACACCCCTTTGAAGTGAAGACAGAGCTTAAAAGGCAGCAGAGCACCACAGGAGTTGTAGCTTGCTGTCAAGAACATCTCAATTCCAATTTTGAGTCAACCTGCCTTCCTCCACAGGAGGCAATCAGTGTCTTAAACTGGCCAGATGCAAAACAAAAACCACTTCAGTTCATCAATCTATTTAAAACAAGCACATATTGTAAACAGGAACAAAAGCAAAGCTATGTCAATATATAGATTTAATCTCTCTAGTATGATGAACAGAGCACAATGTGGTGTTTATCAAATGGATAAGGATACCATTGACCCATAGGAAAATACTCTTTTTCTCAAAGCTATTCCTACTGAAAGCTTAAGCACACTTTCTCTTCCATGTCAGTACCCAATAACAAGCCAAATAAAAGTTCAGGAAAAGTACACCTGGTATTATACATGTCAAACACAAAGAAAACACATACCAATGTGTATATACAATAGATGAGATTAAAACCTATCTTGTGTTCCCAAAATTAAGATATCTGATAGTGTAAGGGTTAATGACACCTCCATGGATCATTAGCTTGTTTAAATGCCACCTCTATGAGCTTTTATTCTCCCCCTTCCAATGTCATTCTCCTGGTTATATTCCAGGTGTCCTTTGATATATGCCAAGCAAAGCATGAGCTGAGAAAGACCCACTTAATATGGAAGTACTGCCTAGTCCAGATTGATTAGCAATTGCTAGAAACTGTTTAGACTCTATATATCTAATACAAGACACAGTGAATGTTAGTTAAGTAATAGAGGCAGAGTTTTATAATTTAAAGATCCATATTTAGAAGACAACTACAACAATTCTAACATTTATCTCTTTCTGTTTGATTATGGATTATCCATGTCACCCAAGCAAAATGGTTTTGGAAAAGGCAGAAAATTCGTAAAAAAACAAAATTCCAGTACTATAAAAGTTGTGGGTGCTTAAGTAAGTCACATATTTCATTCCATTTTATTTAGCAAACAGACATACAGTGACCTGTTCACAAAGAGGTTTTCTTGAAAAGACAATGTTAAGCTTCTGGCCACCATTACAAACCTAAAAATCCTTTTGAGTTAACTAATTAACTTGAAAACATTAAATTAAAATCTGTGCTATCACATTATGTCACTATAAATGCCCATCTTGCTGAAATATTTGGAGGCACAGTTTTTTAGTAAAAGAAGCAACAAAATATTGAACCAACCCATATCTAACAGATAATTGGAAGGCCCTAGTCTCAACTTAGAAGTGGATGAACATCAGAACATCAGAAGTTTTACCACTGTTTGTACTTACTGTTTTGCAATCTTAGGTGTAGAGTGTATTAATAAGGCAAAAACCTTACAGCATGCAATTTCTGTGTTTGCAGTGACAGCAAGTTCAACAGACCTCAATTTATCAACAAATTATTCACTGTGCCATGATTTGGTCATATATATGTATCAGTATAATCTTTGATCTGTAAAGGAAGCTGCTAAAATCATACGCAACTGGCAACAACAGATTTCTGTGTTAAAAAGAACCAAAGATGTTACAGAAAGTTATCTCCCTTTCCAGGTAATGTTGGAAGTTTGCAGTATTTTCAGCATAATCTGCCACCATGATATTTTCTGTAAAATCTCTTTGCTCGGGATTCTTCTCCTGGGAAGCTGAGAAGCCTCAGAGGAAAATGTAAATAATAATTATTTGATTTGCTTCTCCTGTCTTGCTGCTTTGGAATGTCGCAGGTGGTTTGATTGGTCTCATGTGAATTGTTTTAACTTAATGACCAATCATGTCCAGCTATGTTGGGACTCTGGCAGCAGTCACGAGTTTTTATTATTCATTCTTGTTAGCCTTCTGATTTATCCTTTCTCTTTCTTTAGCACAGTTTTAGTATAGCATTCTTTTAATATAATATAATATCATAATATAATAAATCAGCCTTCTGAGAACATGGAGTCAGATTCATCTCTCACCTCTTCCTGGGGACCCCTGCAAACTCAACAATAACCAGTGAGGTATTTTCACTAACTCTGAGGAAACACTTACATGGAGTAGGTGGGCATGACAGAGTAGCACTGCATAAGCTGATTTAGAACCAAGCAGTGCTGGGCTCACTACAACTTCTTTAGAAATAGGATAAATTAGGTTTAGAAGTAATACTGTCCTTTATGGAACCATGTAACTCCCATCACCAGGGCAGGTGAGCTCATCCCAGCATGCTCTGGGAGGGAAAGTACTGTATTGTGCACTATCACTATCTCTGGTGGTGATGGGTTTGGGAGTGGGGTAAGAAGAAAAACCACCTTAAAACAAGAGCATTACAGCATGGCTTTTACAGCATTATGGATCACAATGAACAATTAAGTGGGTGTGCGAGAAGGACCTGAATCTTACTGAGCACTGTGCAGTGTGTCACTACGAATCATGACAGTATTAGTTCTGCACTGCTACAACAGAATATTTTTAACCATGCATAGGTTACCAATACATTTCAGTGAGCGTATATTCTGCACTTACTTATTTGCTTGAAGTGTCATAGGAACAAAATGAGCACATCCCTGGAATCCATTTTTAGAAAGGAATTTAGTTAATCAGCCCTTAGTTTTCCAAGATGTAAGTAAGTAAGTAAACGTCCACAACTTGTGGCATCAGAAGATGAGGCAGGGAAACTCCCTGTAGAGTTTTGACTTTGGACATGATTTCTAAATTTCAGTGAAACTGTATTTCAAAGCATACTTTGTCACACTTGGGGAATTTCTTTACCTTTGAATTGAGGACTATGCACATGCATTCTTTGCAGATGAAGATTTATTGGGATGAATTCTAGTGTTTTTTCTCCTTTGCTACAGCTTGACTTAAAGGAAGAACCTGAAAAACAAAAGTTTAAAGAATCATTGTCTTAAGCACCCAGATGTTTTTGTATTCCTTTTAAAGCGAGGATGATACTTGTATGTGAGGAGTTGTCTTTAATTTACCTTCAACGGATAATTATAAATTACGAGATGAAAGGTTCACTATCTGACTCTCAGCACATATCCATACTGGAAACAACAAACCAGTTTATAATTCACAGAGCAATCTAATTTTTTTATTCTAGGAAATGGATACTTTTCCCTGCTGTCTGAAATCAGTCTGTAGAGTCTGCTGGAGACAATGTAGCAGTTAATATGCATTATGTTTATTCTGTGCTAAAACCGCAAGGTTACAGAACTATGATAGCACTGCATATTTCCAAGTCAGATTTTTTTCTTCAAAGTATTATATTGAATAGGCTATGCATTCTTCCTAGAAAGCTCAAATAAAGAAACACAAACTATCTTAAGGAAAGACATATATTTGTTCACAGGAGGCATGATGCCTTGGAAAAACAAAAAAAATATGAATGTGGCTGCATGTTTCCAAAACATTACATTATGAGTAGTTTTATGGTAGTGTAAAGGAATATAATTAAAGTCTGAGAATATGAAAATATAATTTACCTGAAGATATTCGATACAGAATCTGTATAAAATAAAAGGGTGTAGATTAGGAAAGATAGGTGGCCTTGTCTTCTAATTCAGGCAGCCCAATGTTTACCTAGGCCAATTTTTCAACACCCTATCATTTTGCCAACTATTAATTATTAGAACTAAAATTCCTCTCATTCAAATAAAATTTTTAAATAAATTTTTCCAAGGTTCAGCCTTTTTTTGAAACAAACACACAAAAATTTAAAGGAAATATTTTAAATTGTTTTTTGCTTGATCAGTCAAGACTTGCTAGTGTTTTTCTGTTGAAACTGCCATAGTTTCCAGCAGGACTAAACACTGAGCCTCCCAATATAAACCACTCTTCCAGAGGGCACCAATGATGCTCCAGACCAGCCAAGCTTGATTAGGCTGCTCCCGAAGTTTAGGAACTTAAAATAATAATTTAATACAGATGAAGAGCAAAGCCAGGAAGAAAAGCAAGTCACAGGATTCAAAATTTTAGATTAGACAGGAAGCCCCATCATGCAGATTGAAATCAGGAGCTGTTGATGATGCATCTGAAAAACATAGACAATTAGGGTGGTAGCAAAGGCAACGCAAACTATCAGAAAATAAATGAGAATAGGGCGGGGAAGGAGACTCTTAAGTAATTTGGAAACAGAACAGAAGGAGGGAAGATCATTTTTGAGAATTCAGCTGAGACCAAGTTCAAAGCTTAAGGATTGATAATGGACCTGAGACAAGGAGACACTGGCTGAACAAGGGGAGCATAAGATGACAGCAGATTAAAAGGACAGGTGAAAGAATAGTAGGAGGGAGAAGAGCCTGCGCTCAAGAGAACACTTCACCCTGAGCAGGAGCACAAGATATGCAGCATTGCTGAATTGTGTTTTTCCTTTTTTCAGGGAAGACCTGTGAAGCAGGTATCCCTTCCCATCCAGTGCCAGAAAATTACTGGATAAGGACCACCCAGCTGCTATCACTCACTAGATTTGCTCAGGTATGAGATCCATGCAGTGGAATTAACATCTCTATCTGCATTTACCAACAGCATCCATACAATAAAACTATCTTTAAGTATAGTCTGTTTTTAAGTAACTTCTTAAGTTTAATTTAAGAACTAAAAAAAACCAAAAGAAACATTCTCTCAATTAAAACAGTTCTTGTTATTATTGTTGCAAGATCAAACTCTTCAAAGTTAGGAAATACCAGAATATAGATGCAACATTCATCTAACATCCACCTGAAGAACAATTGTGAAATGGGCTTCAATAATACATCATTTATGAGCTTTTACCAGTTCATTGAATGTTCAGTGTCTTTGCTGCTCCATTTAAAAGCAGTGATTCAATATCTTGTTTCCAACTTTTATTTCAGTATTCATTCAGGATTTTAACATGTTGCTCAAACCTTCCTCAAAGTCAAGGTTATTCATCTCCTCAAACCTGTCTATTATATACATATTAACAGCCTCTAAGGACTTTACAAATTTTGATAAAATAATTTTAATTCGTTGAGTTACAATTTCACACATCCTTATGTCAGGGAATAAACATTTAAGAAACAATGCATCAATATAAGATATGGCAGAACTTGTCCTGCAGAACACTCATTATAATGCAACATCACATTCCATTTTGGAAGCACAGCTCCCGCTGGGCTGAATTGCATCCATAAGTACCAAGCACTTCTGCAAAACAACTTGTGTCTAGTGCCAGGCTTCCATAAAAGAACACACTAACCACTTCTCAAGTCTGACTTGCCCACATAGGAGCTTTGCAACAGAGGCAGGGATAGTGTCCAGTTTTTGAGAACAACATTCAATTGCCTTAGCCTTGACTGTCTTTCTTTCCACTTCTCGGGGTGGATGAAGAATAGATTTTTCTGTTTGATGACTGAAACCAAAGAAAAAGTAAGTTGGGGAGTAGCAGAAATCATTTGGGGATGATTTCAGGTCAAACTGAAACCAACAAATAATTTTCCAAGTTCCACTCCCTCCCAATATCACCAAATCTGTGCTTGAGATTTACTTAAAATTATTGGGGTTTTTGTTTCCTAACCCTTATATCTTCCTGGTATGTTTCCTTACAATAAAATGCTTTACATTCTCTAAAATTCTCCCATTACTGAGGATAAGTGTTTGCCAAAACAACTCAAATCTAAAATAGTCTTAACCTTCTTAAACATCCATTTTCAATAAATATGCTGGTAAAGCAAAATTGCTGTCTAACACTAATGTGGTTTCCTCATACTTCCACAGCAATCTCTCAATTTCAGAAAGAAATTAAGTGGTCTCCTAACAGCCTTCTCCACTAAATTCCACAAATAGTTTCATTGAGTTGAAGTGGGTATCACTCAAAAAGCCCAACATGAGATTGTGTTGGGGAAGCATGAGAATATTTTTGAGAATTTTTATTTGCAGGTGCTATCTGCCCTTCTGAACAATTCAGCCCAAACTCAGGCAACATTCTAAGATGAAGAAAGACACCTGCACTGCCTAAACTGAAAAGCAAAATGGTTTTTAGCATGCCTTGAAATATGTTGACCTGAAAAGTCTGAATTAAAATTGTGCTCACATCCTTAATCTTAGCAATTTCTACTTCATAAGTACTTGAATTTCAAGTAGCTACAATGTGCTCCCAACATAACTACTTGTACAACTACAGTATGCAGTCAAATCTATGTCTGGCTTGCTTTTCTAATCAAAGACGATGATCTTGGTTTTTTAAGTTATAAAAAGTGTACTGTTTATAGAGAAGAAATGAAACCATTTAAGCCTTGTGGTTATTTCTCTTTTTTCTACAATTATTAGGTTGCTTTGTTTTCTGATAAATGTCCCTTCTCTTTTATATGTGCTGATTTGCTCCTCCTGGATAATCTCAGTTTCCCAGGCCCACATTATTTCTCCCAAGACCCAATTAAGATGGGTCCTTTAACATTATAAACTCTTTAGAAAGACACTTTGCACAATACAGGTCTCACAGGAATTATGTTTAATAGATTATATTGTCTATTTTTTCTATTCTCAAATCATCCTTTCAATATTTTCCTCCATGTTATAATCATTACATTGGATCCATCATTATCTGTATTTATATTTATTGGCTTGTTTATGACACTTTACGGAGTGCTTTCAAGATCAATTAGCCAAAGATTGAAAATACATATATATATATATATATATATATATATATATATATATATATATATATATATATATATATATATATATAATTTAAAACAGAATCACAGGAAGTGTCATACTGCGTTAGACAGTAGCTGCCAAAATTGGAACTGGGATATTCTGATGATGGCAAACAATCTTAAATACAATAAATGTCACTTCTGCAAATAAAATAGAAATTATTATACAACATTTAGTGCAACACAAGAGCTTTTTTCCCCTCAACAAATATTTAAGCAGTTGATCAATTGCTTTCAAAAAGCTTACTTTCAGTTAGAGACTGGTTTTTCTTCATACACTAAAATAGGATTTCTCTTTTTCTGTGACCAAGCATCTCTGCATCCAGCTCTGGGCTCCCAGCACAGGAGGGACATGGACCTGTTGGAGTGAGTCCAGAGGAGGTCACAGAGATGCTTATTGGAATAGTTCAACTTGGAAAAGAGATTTCAGGCTGACATAATTGCAACCTTTCAGAACATGGAGAGAGCTTACAAGAAAGCTGGAGCAGGACTATTTACAAGATCATATGATGACAGGACAAGGGGGAATGGATTCAAGCTGAAAGTGGGTAGATTTGTATTAGACATTAGGAAGAAATTATTTCATGTAAGGGGGGGTGAGACATGGGAACAGGTTGCCCAGAGTGGCTGTGGATGCCCCATTGCTGGAAGTATTCAAGACCAGGCTGGACAGGAGTTTGAGAACCTGGTCTAGAGGAGGACGTCCCTGCGTGTAGCAGGTGGGTTAGAACTTGAAAATATTTAAGATCCCTTTCAATCCAAACCATCCTTTGATTCTAAGACTTTTATGTATTTTATTCTTGCTGAATATGCCAGTATTTCATAGTTAACAATCTAGTAAGTTCTTAAATGTTCCAGATAAAAACAGAGATTCCTACCTGTATGCTTCCCAAGCTCTGCAAGAGTGTCCTGGTACATGCTCAACATCTGATCACAGTGAGTAATTACACTTTTGCGCATGTTGTCCCAGTGAGGAGCAAGTTCTCCCAGGTCTTTAAGTTCTTGATTCCTGTACCAAAAAGCAAAAATAGAAGGCACTAATTAATTCATTAATTTATTAAGATTCATTGAAATTAATCTAAAACAAGTTTGCTACAAGACCTCAGAAAGATTTCCTAATTGAAATAAAATCTTTTTTCAGAATGCTTGTAAGATCTGCTTTTCTTCTCTGTTTTACAAGTACACAATAAAGTATGTCAGTAGATAATGCAGTAATTTTTGTGTTCAAAACTCACCTGGTATAAATGCAGTAACCTTCAAAATGAAATACTTTTTCTTTCATGGAGGAAAGAAGGCTTCCAGGCTCCACAGAGCTGTGCTTAGAGCAAGTAACTTTTTGTAAAGAAATATTAATCACCATTGGAAAGAACACAAAGTTTGTTTTTCCTGCAAAACTTTCAGTATAGCTGGTTTGATGCACTACTCTTTGGATACTTTCATAAACATATTTCTAGCAGTGTTTCTACAAAAGTCAGTTTAAGCAACACACCAGCCCTCACCACATTTCTTCGGCATTCAAAACAAAACATACACACACAAACACCCCCAACATCAGTTCCCTAATACGTCATGCCCAGCTTTACAATGTTCATCAGGTCAAAACATTAGTGCTATGGTAACCAAACATGTCACTGGAAATCCAAAAGGAAATCCTTTAGTAAATTATCAGTTTTCCTGTACAGTCTTGAGAGTTGACCTGAGTGAAATAGAGATAATCTGAATTTCCTGCACAAACAAGCCTAGTATTCTAGGCTTTCTGTTTGGTTTTTCCTCTTGCAGAGGAAGTTTCTCCTGTATCTCTCCCAAAGCCACTTTGTGGGACCTGCTTTTAAAGCAAATAAAAGATCTTGAGTCTTCAAACATCTGGAATTTTGCAGGAGAAAATGTTTGCAACACAACCAGTTTTCATTATTTTCCTTGGAGCATCAAGAAGAGTGCTTCACTGCAATTCTTGGAAGTCTCCAAAAAGTCTTCCAGAGGACAGCTCTTGCACACAGAAAAATTATGTAAGAAAATGAAAAAATGGGGGAGAAGAGGTGGAAAGAGGGAAGAAAAGACCAGTGAGCCTGCAGCACAGGAACACAGAGTTCACTTCTGTGAGTGGCAGATCTGACCATTAGTCAAAAAGTCTTAAAATTACTTCTTAAACAGAACAGCCACACACTGGTGATGTTTTCCCCATCATTATTAGCTTTGTATTAGTGTGAACAGTGTCAGAATAAGCTCTATAGGCATAACTCTGCTCCTGGTGTAGATGACAATCAAAACCAAAGAGACTGCACTGGAAGTGGAATTAAAGCATTTAATTTATACATATTCTTGAAAACATCAACTTGGAAACAAAGATTACAACACATGAACTTGTTGACAGTTTATGTTAAGGATATTATTACTTTCTGCCATTTAATTGCTCCTGAAGCTGAATCAATTCAACTTTCCTCCAACAATACAAACTGGCAATGTTTTAGCATAAGAACCATCTGCCATGAAGGGATGAAACGATAAACCAAACATTCTCAGTGATCATTTTCTTTGCCAGTTTTTAGCAGCATAACATGAGGCATCCCTTTCAAATAAAATCTTCGGGCATCCTTCTCAGAAAAGTGTGTAAAACTTGTCAGGGTATGCAATTCTGTTTATGTGCAGTGATAATATTTTGGTCCTTAATATTTATGGTGTCTGATTTAATAGTTTTAGCAACAATTTTTGGACCTGGCTGGCTTTCAAAATGTTTCCTACTCCTACTGTATAGGAATGATAGCATTCTATCCAAGAACAATATCCCTGCCTCTGTCTAAGCTCAAGCCTGGGGCTGTTGGTCTCAAACTGAAGTTAAACAACAGCAGGAATAGAAAACTTTTATCTCAGACTAAAACATCCAACCAAACCCAAAAACTTGTTTAACAGGCTGACTATGAGTTAACTCCACTGACACCAACAGCAAGGGGAAACTCAAATCCCTCAATATTAATTTTTAAATAGGTTTTCAGGAAATATCAAATCCTGCCCCCATTACTAGCGACAAGGTTGGTACTTTTTTCTTCTCAGAAACATGTACAAATCACTGAAGTAAAAATTCAGTCTTCAATATGTTGCAAAAAAAGACACATCAACAATGTTTAAAGTAAGAGTACAGTGCTATAGCAATCTAGAGCATATGCAGTATGGAAACTTTAAAGACTACATTATCTGAATTTATTTTCAGTTTAAAATACAACAAAATCAAAACCATTAGAAAACAGGATTATATGACAGACACTTCCTCAGAAAATAGCCTCACAGCCTCACTTTATATCTTTATTTCTTTTTCTAATGAAATTATAGAAGACAGAGGATTTAAATTGGATTTATGTCTTGTGGGTTTTTTTACAGTTTGTCACTGCTGTTGTTGACTTAATACAATTCTGAATTATGGATGAAAAAAGAGAGTTGTCTTTCCTATGTCTAAACTCCATCAACAATACTCCATAGTACAAAGCTTTATTATTATTACATGAAAGGCCAAAAAATGTAGATCAAAATTTCATTCTAACGGGCATTCTCTCAAGGACCAGGGAAAAGAAAGACCCAGTGCAAAGACGGGACGAGCGAAGACAAAAGCATCTCCTCACCTTCCTGTGCTGGTTTATGTGACCAGCTCACAGGAAGGACTGGAAGAGCAGCTTCCAGTCCTTGTGTTCACCTCCAACACAGTAACCATAAGCAACTCAAAGATGCATAAGGTCCCCAGACTTTGAGAGGAATCTATCAGGAAAGGATTAAGCGCACTGTTGATTGGAAGGTCTAGTGCTATGATGCAAGGTATCAATGTTCATCTTGGTATTTTTGACTCAGACTTCACCAGACAAATACATGCTATGGTTTCCATCCCCACTCCACCCTCAACTATCCCTGAGAAAACCAGAACTGCCGAGATTATCCTGTTTAAGTCTTGTGTCCCTGAAACAGGCCTAAAGGTGAAAGGAGACCAGGGCTTCAGATCTATGGGAGAACCCCAAGTATTTGAGACCCAGGTCGTGGGTGAGCAGAGGCCCAACACGGACTGTTGCCACAGGCATCACAATGCCACGGGCAAGGCCTTCCCAAATAAATGTCCGAGGGTTGACTGAAACAGGAGCAGATGTCACTATCTTCTCTACCCACAACTGGCCTTCATGGTGGCCCACTGAGCCTGCAAAATCTACTGTTGCTGGCCCTGGAGGGATCACACAGAGCTGTCTGAGGAGTAAACCTGTATTAGTAAAAAATCCTGAGGGTCAAACAGCTATCATTAGACCTTACATCATGGCAGCTCCACTTAACCTGTGGGAAAGGGATGTTTTATCTGCTTGGGGAGTCCAGGTGGTGGCAGATTTTTAACGGGGGCCACTGTCCTAAAGGGCATGAAACATCGCACACTAGCCTTAAAATGGCTTACCACTCAGCCTGTGTGGGTGCCACACTGGCCCCTTGAGAAACAGAAGCTACACACCCTTAAGTCTTTGGTGCAGGAACAACTGGCTCAAAAACACATAAAACCATCCACAAGCCCTTGGAACACCCCTTTGTTTTAAAAAAGAAATCTGGGAAATGGAGGCTGCTTCATGATTTAAGAAAGATCAATGCAGTCATGGGAGAGCATGGGAGCCTTACAGCCAAGTATGCCATCTCCCACAATGACTCCTGCCAATTGGGATATCCTAATTGTGGATTTAAAAGACTGCGTCTTTACTATTCCACTGCATCCAAATGATACCCCAAAGTTTGCCATCACTGTGCCTTCCATTAATAACGCTGCACCAGTGGAGCATTATCAATAGAAAATTCTTCCTCAAGGTATGAAAAACAGCCCCACAATCTGCCAATGGTATGCTGCACAGGCTCTTTCATCAAAAAGGGAACAATTCCCAGGGGCATACTCTTACCATTATATGGGTGCTATTTTGGCTACTTTGTGAAGAGGAAAGAGTCAGTGCTCTGAGGAGCTGCCCACCAGAAAACACCAAGAAGGTATGAAATTTTTGCAATGAGGAGACAATGGTATGGAATTTTTTGCAATAATATGACAACAGGTGTACCTGGAAATGTGTGTTACTATGTTTATTTTCAATGCTGATTTTCATCCTATCACTATCATTGGACAAGGGGATACTCAGTGGTCTGACCCTTTGCATGTTTTAGAGAGGGTGTTTTGCCCCATCAACCAAAAAGACAGCCCCCTACCATCTACGATTAATTGCCCAGTTAATTATTAAAAGCCATCAGAGATGTTTCTGATTGAACACAACAGATCCATTAAAAATCATTCTACCTGTAACGCAAGAAGAATTTGAATGGTGCTATGCCAGCAGCACATGTTTACAAAGTGCTTCACAAAATATCAAGGGACAAATTTGGCATCATTTACCAAGCCATATATTCCTGCAAATGCGTAAGATCATTGAGTTATCCCTAAAACCCCCGAACAGTTGAACACCCTTAAAATGAATTGCTGTATTCACTGATGGGTCTGGTAAAATGAGAAAGGCCAATGTGACATGAAAAGAAGGAGATGATTGACAAATTGAAAGATGAAGTTGAAAAGATCAGTGCACTTAAAAGAAGAGGAGATAATTAAGAGAATATATGATAAAAGGACAAACTGAAAATTTTGTAGGAAGACCAAGTAGCAATTTTTTATACATACAGCTTCAAAAATCCAATGATGTTTCCTAGTGAAGTAAACATAACAAATTCAACACCTAAAAAATAAAGTGATTTTGGTCTCTACCAAGCAAAATTAGCTTCTGAAATCTACTTTCACAAAACATCAGAAGCAAAGAGCTTAGCAGGATTCAAAACAAGAGGAGACATTCCTGCAGATAATATTTGCAAAACTTCTGTAATATTATAACAGCATAAAAATTCTGAATATTTATCAAACAGGAGTTCTGGAGTAAACATACACCATAAGCTTTCAAATATGACTCAATCACTTATGTGTAAAGGAAGTCGAGAAGCTTCTTTTTAAGGAAAGGAACACAGGAGTTATTATTCTTCTTAACAAAGTTCACTTTCAAATGTATAGATAGCCTTTTTTTGTTTTTTTAAGAACAGAATCAGATAAAATTACTCTCATTTTTCTTTGCCACAAGATATGCTTCTGTGATATACAGGCAATAAACTCCAGACAAACAATATAACATTCCCTCCAGAAATAAAATACTCATAGCTTTTTCATTCTGTTGTGTCCAAAACAGGCAAATAACTATTGAGGAGGAGTCAGTAAGAAAGAAGGGGGAAAAAAAAAAAAAAGGCACGTTTTTATTTCTTTACTAATAATTTTCTTTTAGACTGTCTTGAAAACAGTTGCCATTTTTGTCTTCTTACAGACTTTCCCAAAAATTATTCCAAGTTTTAGTAAGCCTGACCTGACAAGCAACTAAAAACTACAATACAGGTTGTGCTTACCTTTTGCATGCCCTGAGCAGGTGTTTAGAAACAAACAAACAGAAAAAGAGAAAACAAAGCAGAGAGACAAAAGAAATCCCACCAGAACCACAGGAGCAAACTACCCAACCCAAAAAAGGCAACAAATGCATTTAAAAATATTTTAAAGCCTCTTTTCCTATACATGTAAGGAGAATAGACTTGGGTTTGCAAAGCCATAAGATTTTATACCATTCCTAAGAGATAAAAATTTTAAGTTCCTTTTTACTTTCTATCCACCACCATTCCCTTTTTATTATACAAAAGTGTAGACAATATATAAGCTAAATTTAACTAATTTCCCCCTTCCTACTTTAAGACCATTTTGCTTCCATTCCTGCCTTAAATTCTTTCCTTACTGAACTCTCTCTCTTCCTTGGATATTATATTACTAGGGTTTACCTTTCAAAACCTCAATGTCTTCGAAGAGCATGATCATTTGTACTTAATTGTATGATTTGCATTTAATAGCAGAAGATCATTCTCCTGCATCACACAACTGCAGAGTCTTGATTTAAGTAATACTTAGAATGGTATCTGTGGAATTTACACTTTTATCCTAAATTATATTTTATTAATTAGCAGTAGTGCCTAGAATTGCTTTAGGGTTTTTTTTGTTTGGTTATTTTTCAATTTTGATTGTTTCACCAGAATACAGTGTAATCAGCTTTAGACAATATTGCTTCAGTTGCACAATATGATCAAAACAGTTTTATTTGAAGAGTTTACATTTAAAACTTTATTTCCTTCTTTCAGCTTGGAGTCATATATGTGGCAAGACGGATCACATTATTAATTTAACAATTACTCAACCATTCAAACATTTTCTGGGTTTCTGGTTTTTTGGGTTTTTTTTTTTTGTCCCAATTTATTAATCAGAATGCATAATTCCAAATACTGAGTGAGGATCTCTATGACACAAACAATATCATAAAACTGTAGAAAGCTTTTTTAGTCACCCTAAAGGCTTAAGTGACAGGAAGCGACAAAATTTTTCACTTCAATTTTGCATTCTTTCACCATGTTGTGGGAAGCTCTAATTTGCTCAATATGGACTTCCTCAGGGCATGCTGTGCCAAATACAACATCTGGGAATCTCAGCAGCCTTTGCTAATTGGTACTGAATGATTTCTCTGGCGTCTTAAAACCTGTGTGGATCTTGCAAAAAAGACTTCTCTGAGAGGGCAGTCCCAATATAATATGTAAATTAGCATTTTATAGATTCAGCACTGTCGTCACTGGCCCCCTGACACGTAAGAATTAGCACTGACTCCATGATTCGTAGAAGGCTGATCAATCTCTTCATTATACTATACTTAGCGAGAAACCCATTACTTTTATAGACAGTTATGATACAGGTGGACCTAACTGGTCCTCCAGTCCAAACCCATCACCATTGGCCAATTAAGAAACCACCCTTTGGTAAACACATCTCCATAACACATTCCGTGTGTTCACAACAGGTGCAGCAAGTGAAGATAAGAATTGTTTATCATTCTTTTCTCTGACCATCCCACAGCCTTTCCCAAGAGGATGCATGGGAAAGCTATGTCTTGCTCTCTGTGGCCAGACAGCTGCTGCCACACAGCATTGCTGAATTCAAGGTAACATTATGTAGAGGTAACTGTCACAAAAAAATCAAGTGATGTCACTCCATTCCAGTGCAGTACAACTTTAGACACCCAAAATCAAAGTCAAATCCAGAAAATTTTACTTGAGTCACCTATAACAGTCCCTCTTAGGCTTTCACAGAGGCCATATCTTCCAAAATTGGTTGTGAACAGTGATATCAAGAGGAGAGAAAATTATATTAATTCATTACAATATTTTATCCTTTAGTTTATAAATTAACGGGGTTTAAAATTGATATTGACTCATGAAGACAACTGTCTAAACACTGTTTACAGAAGTCAAGCTACACTTATGTTCGTATACTTATATTCTTATATTCCTTTATGCAGTAACTGATGGAGAGTAAGAGAAGTTTCATATCCTTTTTGACGCATGATGAGGTAAATACTGCATTTGTATGCATTTGAGCTACATTTTACTGACAGGTTTGGGAACTTTTTAAGTGTTGAAAATTAGGTACTTACAAGAAACAATCTTGTGAAAATCCTTGACTGGATAAGCATAATTCAGTGCCTCTCTGAATGTGGTTTGTTCAAATATCTTCAGAAGTCATTACAAGCTTACCCAAAATCACTTTCATTAAATGCTATCACCGCCTATCAGTACAACAATGCCACTGCTCAAAAACAAGTCAAGTAAATACCAACATCCAAAAAATATCAAAGCCTACTCTCAACCCATGGCATCAATGCCTGGGGTTCTATTTCTCAACAGAAGTAGTGTAGTAAGAGAAAGTAAAAAAAAAAAAAACAACGTATTTTTCAGACAGTCTGCATGTTGTCATAGTTTCAAAATATTTCATGTAAGAAATAAAATACAGACAGCATAGATTTACACCAAAAAAAAAAAAAAGCCACATGCTGATGGGACAGGACAGTAATTTCTGATGCAGGACAAAGCTTGCATGTGTGCTTTGTACTCTGGAGAGAGGGTTTAAGTTCAGTAATTCATATTTGAAATTTGCTTATGAGTTGTGATCACAAATGCCATGGGCCAAATTCAAGTATAGGTGGAATTTCCTTTCAGCCAAATTTCTTGCTGTTCTGACCCACTTACACTGGTTGCATCTACAACTGCAAGCTTCAATTATATAGGCAAATCAACTTTCTGAAAAATTATTGTAAGCTAAGACTTTCTTATAATCATTAGGTTCAAAGAACCAGTTGACTAATCTTGCATGACACATGTAAAATATCTGGACCAGATTTGCGTAAAGAAATATTAAAAACAGCAGAAAGGACTCATTGGAATACCTCAAAGAGGAAACAGAGATAATTTTGTAATAAAAACCAGCAAAGCAGATTGTATGACCTTTACTAGAACAATAAAAATTACCATATAGCTCCTACTAAAATTTCTTCCAGGGAGGCTTGAAGGATAAAATCTTCAATTCATGCATTCCTTTAAAAGCATTATTTCATGCTGAAATCCAAAGTTAAATATCCTTAGAGGTTACATATTTCAAAGCATCATGTCAGTAAATGGAAGGGTTTGGTTAACAATGAACACTGAAGTTTTATCAAGAGATAATCAATCTTAAGAGCTGTGAGAAAAGGGAATTTAAACTACAATTTATAATGAATACTGAATAGGATTAACATTTGTGTATTTTTATAGGTAATTGCTTCAGACCTGACTATACTGAAGCCACAATAAAAAAAAAAATGCAACAGGCTGAGTGTGATAAGTGGCTTCTGAGACAAAAATATTTATCCTTTCATACTAACTGAGGGAAAAAGACACAGAGACGAATACTTCAGAAGAGAACAGCCTGAAGATGTTGCAGTGTATGTTTTGTGTGAGCTCAACACCTAATATAGTAGCATCCTCCCCACACACTTTACTAGATTACAAGTGTAAGGACTCCACAAGCACACACATCTTCACTATTATTTTGAAAAAGCCCAGACAAAGCTGAAGCTCCAACCCACACTCTTAAGTGATGACAGATGCCCCTATTACCACCATCTGCTAGTACTGTACATGTTGTTGCTCCTTTTGGTTAGTCTTATCCTCTCCTGCAAACTGTATAAATCACTTTGTCTCTCTTTCTTTCACACCCACACTTTCAACTTGGCTTGAACAGCTCAACCACTTTGGCAATCAGAAAAATCAGAGGCACTTATCTCAATCTTTGTGCAACTTTTACTTCTGTTTCTTTCTCAAATCTTTATTTTGGTGAACAGAAAACCTCACCACGGTGAATTTTTACTATCAGTTTATCCAGGGAGGCGAATTCTATAATATGAAATAACAACAAGGGCTATTACTTGGATTATGCCTTTGGAGAGAATAATGCAGTAGTAGTAAAAGTGGTTAAAGTAACCCTCTAACATTTAAAAGGCATTTACCCATGGGGCAAATAAAAATATGGGAAGTGCATGAACTGTGAGACTCAGCACAATCTATTTTTATTGCTTACTAAAAAAACCTTGCACATAAGTATTCTCAAACAAGATGAGGCCATAAATGCCTAAACACACTATTAAATGAATAAAATAAACTATTATAACAATTCATAGGAATTTTATAACCCATCATCACCATGCATAAGTATGTATCAGTCCACTGACTTTATTAAAATCAAGATTCCAGTCTCTCACCTCCTGTTCTATTGTCATATAAACATCACAGAGAAGCAAGAGATGGGGTGAATAAAAAAAGAAGCTCCATACTGCAGAACAAACAACCTCTGTAAACCACAACAGGAAAGAATTGCCTGAAAGTGTACATGATGGCTCTGGGATGCAACACTAGGTCACAGCATTACTCTTACACCTGAGACAAGACACCCATCTATGTGTGAAGTAACTTTCATGAGAAAGGAGGCACTATCTTCAACATCATTTATTATCACTGGAAGGAGAAGGCATTGTCTTCAGGGTAGCCCTGGACTACTTAAAATAAATGTGTTTCCCCAAATTTTATCAGCACAGCTTACAAGGATTCAAAGACAGGCTGCCATTTTAATCACTGCAAAGGGAAATTGGAAATTCAAAGGCTTTTGGGACACCTGTGTTCCCTATTCTCCTTTTTCTCCATGGCATACACATTGTAATGATTCTCAGACATCTCTCTGGGTTACAAGGCCAAACATTAAGGTTTCAAACAAACATTACTTTGCTGTCCTTTTCTTATGCCAACTAATTTAGATTAGCTAGAGGAATGTAATTTTCATCCTCATTGCTCCTTTTTTCATTATAAACTTGTCATTTTTCATTGCACAATGTTTGTCTATGTTACTAGCTCTACCCAGACACATAGCCAAACACAACATAACGTTGTTCACACCCCTGTCATTTGCTGATTCTTTAAAAAATGTTCATGTTCCAGAATATTTATATTGTTAACCAAATGGTGTTGTTCACAGATTTAAAGTCATGAGCACACTTTAGCACAGTTCAATGCTCAGAACTTATGAGGCCACTGGAGTCCTACTGAGCAGTCAATTCTGTTGTTCAGTTACAACTGCAAATTCTAGGCAGCCAGAAAGTGCCCATTTCATACTTCAAATTAATATTTTTAGCTCATCATTTGCACGATTCCAAGTCAGAAAAGTATAATTCCGTACTTACTATTGCTGCTGCTTGTTCCTTACCTTCTCATATCCTCCTTTATGTGCAGATTTATTAGTTCTTTAGGAACGTGGAAAGATAGGGTAGTCTCAGCCATCTGTTCCCGGATCCGCATCCACTTGTTGTCAGAAGTAGGGAATCTATATAACTTACAAACTGGGTTTCTCAACACTGCAAAGAGGAAAAATAATATCATTGCTTTACTGTGGTTATATGACTCTGAAAATTTATGACAATATACAATTATTATATTATTTTCTCCCTTGCTAACAAAATTAATTTAAAAACCATTAAAATTATACTAAAACCATTTAATTTTTATTTCATTTTTTATACCAGCATGTGGAGGACAAAATATTACTAGTACATCAATAAATTACGTTTTACCAGCAGAGCAGGTAACCTTTGAATTTAGTCTTCAAAGTAGTGAGAATATAAATTAGACTCTCTTTTCTTACATTTAAGCTGAAGTTAGGAAGAACAGAATGCACAAATGAACAAAGAACTTAATACAGACACCACCATAGCTTGTCACCACCTGCTGTCACCACTCACTATTCTGATAAATTGTACAGGATTCAGAGTTCAACTGCGTCTTCCCCTTGACATGCACATACAAATCATTAGCACAAACAGAAGATGTGCTTTTACATTAAAGGAAACCTTTGACAACATTAGAGCTATCTTCATCATTGATGTGGTCAAGACACTGCCACTACATAGAAATAAATATAACAGCCCTGTCAGTATGTTACATACACTGTTTTCAGATTACTATTGCAACGTGACCTAAGAAAATCACATTTCTTTGTATTTTGGAAAATAATGCTTAAAACCCATCACATTTTTCATTTTACAGTTTTCATGTGTTGGCTACACTTCCATTCAGATCTTAAGAAGTTGCCATATAATCTACTCTCTCCATCTTTTTATTTTCTTTTTTTACTCTGCTCTTATTTTTCAAGAAAGAACAAAAAGGGAAAAAGCTGAGGAATAAAAAGCTCTGTTTCACTACTTTGATAAGCTTACTTGGAGACAAATGATTGTCATTTAACACACATGTCCACAACATCCTAACTTGGAATGAGACTAATTTTCGACAGCCACCCAAATCCTCCACTGCTACCTTTCTGTCAAGCCTTCTGGAAAAAGCTGCCTTGCAGCAGGCTCCCATTGATCAGACACTGAGTGGTCTATAACTCAGGGGAATACATTCCCCATGGGTGCTGCAGGGAAACTGCTGCTGTCAAAATGACAGCTACTAATAGACATTTCAATTCCCAGCTTCCTGACACCATTAATGTTTATGTAGTCTGATTTATAGTGAATGAAAAATAAAAAGTATACAAACTGTCTTGTCGATCTAAGCAATCAGGATTTTTAACAAAAATCCTTTAGGAAATGCCTAAAAGAAGACCAGAGATTTAAATATACTGATAATAAATCCATTGCTGGCAACTTGAAAAAAGGAGCAATGTTTAAGTGGTTGTACTGCTCTATATTCCCATCACTCTACTGAGATGTCTTTCATCGTTAGTCTTTGATGAAAAACTGTTGTTAGATTATGCCCTTTTCTGACTCAGAGATCCAGCAACTGAGAGGTGTTTTAAAAACTTTTATTCTATTTTCAGTCTCTTGTGAAGGGTGAGACAACACTGATGTTATAATTCATGCCTTTACAATTAGAAGCCAACTATTTCTTAATTACAGTACATTATAAGCATTTCTTGCCTTTTTACAGTAATTTTATAAGCCTTTTTAGAGTCACTTTGCCTTGAATTCTTAGTGATTTTACTTTCAAAAATGAAATTTTCACTCAGTGTTGTGAAATAAACAAAAGAGATGCTTAATTTCTGTGACATGTTAAAAAGAGCAATTTTTCTTTACTACTAATACCCAAAATATCTCAATGTTCAAACACTTTTCCACACAGTTTTAGTTTAAGGATCCTCACCATGCAGATTTAATTACAGAAAAAAAAAAAATCTGCAAGTCCTGTGCCTATCATCAACTTTCACCAACTGTTCAGGCTTTATTATATCACTTGGTTAAAATATGTAGCAATGCATATTTCTTATTATCCTTCTGTTCAGCTGAGATTCTTGTTATCAATGAAATCAGTCTCATTGACAATATTAACAGTTTGTGACAATTGACAAAGCTGATGTATGGCACCAATCATCTCCCATTAACAAGGTAGGGAATGCAAATTTTCAAATGTCAGGGAGAGCTCAGGAAACTAAGGGCTAATTCAGGTCTGGCCTTAAACAGAAAACTGCCAAACCAGATGATAATTTTGGGTTGGTACTGCTTTTTTCTGTTATGCCCCCTGATCAGTATATTACCTAGACATTTTAAATGATGATGCCCCAGACACAAAAGACTATTTTACTTTTTTATATCTACTTACTAAGGAGTTTATAATGGGATTTTTTCCAAGAGCAGCCCTTAAATTCACACTCAGAATCTACTACACTGAAAAACAGACATTAATCTGTTAGAACCTTATGCAAATATGTACCTGAAAAATCTCTTTCCTCCGATCTCTCCCTTGTCACCACCATCACAAAGAAAAAAAACAAACCCTAGAAAACCCAGCAGGACTGCAGCAAGGGACAAAGAACACTGAAAATATGGATTCAAAGTTGTGGCTTTTATTGTTGCTAGAATTATGAAACTCCTCTCCAGGTACTAGCTGAATTTTCAGGTCTTTGATTCAGTTCTGAATTTTCAGATGGGGATAATCTCAAGTGTGTTGTAAGTTTTTTAAAATGGTCAAATCGTATCTCCATGGGTTTAAGAGGAAAATTTCATTTACAAAGTAAAAAAAAAAAAAAAAGCCTGGGAATTTTTCCCAAATAATCTCAATATGCAGTATTGCTAAAGCAATAAAAGCTGCATAGTACTTGAGGTTTCCTTATAAACAGAACTACTGAAGGCATGCAACTCTATCAAAATCTCAGAAGTATCTTCCCCTCCAACTGCAACAGTAATTAATTTCTAACTATAACAAGTTGTCTGGAACCACATTCTAGAAGGCATGTACAATAAGAATGGCAAGACTAAATTGGCTTTTATAAAAAGTAGTGATTAAAATGAATGTAAGTTTCATAAAAATAATCCTTCCTGTATTTAGACAGTGATCATGAGAGGCATTAAAAAAAACCCCAAAATCCACATGAGCTGCAGTGGTTAAAAAAGAGAAAACCCTGTTTTAAAAGCTTTTCTCTAGAGCATCAAGCCTAAAAGCCAATGCCATATATTTACCCATTACTATTTTTGGACATTCTCATTTTTAAAAATGAAGACCTCTGTGCTTTTTATTCCATGCCATATCCTTCACATTGCTTCCCCTGAAAGTACAATAAAAAAAAAAAAGATTGAATACTCTGGTTTTATTTTCATTCCCTACTGAACATAGATCAAAGCATATCTCTGGCATATATTAATTTGCTAACAGTGTTCCTATTTATATCTTTCTTTGTAGCATAGGTATATGATGTGTATTACCTCAGGAATAATAATTACAGCTTTCTTAATTTTGCTTTATTTCAATTACTTTAATTCTTTTTTTTTTTAATTTAGAATGCAATTTGTTTACATGTAAACAACTGGCAAACTCTCCAGCATTATAAATAAACCACTGCATTTTGAGATGTAGATTCAATCTCTTGAGGTATAGATGGAATAGTGATAAGGCTCTGAAATACACTGCTCATTCCCACTCACTCAATAAGCATCTCCTAACTCACTGGAGGGCTGAGAGTTCCCTATCCTAAGATTTAAATTTCAGAAGAATGCTGCATGCTTCTATACCCACAGGCTTAAGGATTCACAGAGGCGGGTTTTTTTCAGTTTCATCATTTTGAAGGCTTGATAAACAACAAGAAATAGAAAGTACCAGAAATCTTTACAACAGCATACACATGTACTAAATATGAATGTATATGGAAAACATACTGTTCTGGGGGTAGTTCTGTATGAACAAAGCAGGCAAAGAAGTGCAGACACTGCTGATGTTATCAGGTTTTTTCCTGACACTTCTGCCCAGGTATCCATCTGAGAAATCCTGTCTGTCTCCAGGCAACACAGAGAGCCTTAATCCACAGGAAGCCCAGTCATGGAGGCATGCTGGGCAAGAAGTCTGATGGGTTGGGGAAAGAGGCTGACAGTGTAAAAGGGCAGCTAAAATTTTTCTAAGAAAAGAAATCAGGAATTGAATAAAAAGAGCAGGACTGACAAAACCTGGAATCAGTGCCTGGCGTCAGCCGGAAAGTGGAGGCGATGCTGGATGAGAAGAGAAAGTCACAAATGCAGGAAACAGACTGAAAATTAACTATTTATCAGAAAAAACTTCCTGTGAGTGCAAACTCTTTCCAATCTCCTGCATGCTGTCATTTCTTGCATATGCACCTCTTTCCCTTCAATTCTTTAAAAAAACATGACAACCCAAAAAAATGACCAAAAAAAAGCTCTCCATGGTATGTTTGACTTTATAAACTCTAGTAATGTTGGGTGGGCTTTGGTTTTATATTGTGTTTGTATATGACAATAACAAATACACAAACGTTGTCTAGATACACTATAGAATCACATAGAAATATTCTTGACAAATTGATCTAGACTTCAATATTCCTAAAACTGACATCTACCTTGGAAGTTCCAACAAAATACATTCATAACCTACAGCATTTTTCTATACAAAAGAAGTCAACAAAAAACTCCAGTCAAACCTACGCAATGGAGGCAATAGAAATAGAAAAAAATCTGTTGTGAATCCGTATCATTCTCTGAACAGAAATGTTGTTTCTTCAAGTCTCACTAATCTGGATGACATACAGAATCAGAATCAAAGATTCTGCACTGGGTTAGAACAAATCCTTCAACTGGCTCTGTATCTTGTGTCCAAGAAAAGCCATAAATAAATACCTAGAGATACAAGATACCCTCCCTGCCTCCAGCTATTTCCAGTTCAGTAATTTCTGTAGCCAGATGTAGTTCCTGTACATTCAGAAATTCTCAATTAACATCTTTCTCACTTTGAACTGATGAAAATAAATGGTATTTCTCTAGAACATACTTTTTCTTTTTCTGATCTAGGCTAAACAACTAACAGAAAAAAAGATTACAATATTCATGCATATATGGAAGACTTAATTTTGGCAGTTTTTAGTGCTTCATTTACACTGCAAAGCTGATTCAGAAAGTCTGCCCTACCAGAGAAGTCAGATGAAGTTTCAGTAAAGATTTTAAAAAGTTGTAAAAGTTGAGTAACATTCCCCCTCAATTGTATGTAGCAAATACAGAATTCTTGACAGTGCTGTGGTTTTAGATGACCCAAATAACTTATTTGTGACATTGTTACTGCAGAGTAATGGAGATTCGTAAACTTAGGCTCCTAAAAGTTTTATGGTGCAGCATATCAGCATGTAATATTTCTCAGCATAATGAAAGAAAAATAGATCTACTCTAACACCATGCACTCAAGCTCTGAGTTGACGTAGAATTGAGAATGCCTTGCCAACAGCTCCTTTCATTCCAGGAACAGATAGTTTCAGACAAACTGAAACTGCCACTTCATCAGTTACAAGACTGATTGATTGTCCTACATATTCACTTACAAATAACGCATAATTATTTAACATTATTTAACAGAATGCCATGCAATGACATGACAGAAACACATGATGTTAATTCCATGCCCATGGAAGTCACTGACAGTCTTGAAAATCATTGAACAGTAAAGATGTAGGAGATGGAGATTTCAGCACTGCTCCAGAAAGCATAATTGAAAGGCATTTATTTAAAATTCTCAATAAAATGATAATGTCAAATATGTATGAAACACTCCAATATTGAACTTAAACACCTGTGCAGCATTTGAAGAGACATTTATGAGCTTTGCCACAAATTTGTGCGATTTCTGCAGGACCAGACGTAGAGTTGCAAGACCTGTCTCTTACAGATACTGGAATTCCTACCTGCATTTAAGGAAGGCAGGTTGTCTTTCCCACTTATGCCTTCAGTGGCTGTACACTCATGAACCAATGCACACTGCAAAAGAAATGTGACACATAAATGTGACACATTCAGGGGTTTGAAATAAATCCATGGCAGATTATAAAAGGTAGGCTGAAAACCACCACTGATAATATAAACTTCCAAAGTCTTACTTATCATCTACATTTTTATCTTTATATTTCTGTTCCAAGATACTGTAACACAAAGAATTATAGCCAAGAAAATGAAAAAAATATGATCAGCTGTTCCATAATAAAACAGAAATGTTTCCTTCCAGTATTATGGCAGAAATGTTGAGAGATAATAATAGTTTAGCTTAGTAAGTTTTATTATAAGAATAAGGCAGTTTAGTTTACAACAATTTTTGACAAGTTCTATGCTTTCAAAGTAGTTTCTTTAGGCAAAGCATTTTCAAATGCACAATGCAAGAAAACACTTAATTAATTTTTAAACAAGGGAAAAGTAAGAAGCACAAAAAAGTCCTTAAAATATGCTCAGGTTTTGTCAGTGGAGAACTTAAGGCAGAGAACAACACATTATGTTCTCTCTATATCTGAAAATGAATTTAACCATCACCTTCCTCTTCTATGAGAAATTCCTGCACATAGTTTACCTAAAACTGAACAAGCCCAGTTCAAAACTTATTTATTTCATATTAATTCAATAACTCATCGTTCTCACAATTGCATCCTCACTATCAATATATAAAACAAGATAGTGTTGCAACTGATTTGTACAAACCAAGGACTCCTTTAAAGACCACAGAAAATACCTCGGTCATGAGTCTGGTCTCTCTTTACAAGTATTAGAAAACCCTAGAAAGATGCTATTAAAGCCTTCTGTCTTCCCCATTAATTACATCTCCAATAATTGCAAGGAGTCTCATTCCACATTTTGCAGTGGAAGAAAAGCAAAATAAGAGAGAAGCCTGAAAAACCAGCTCGTGTTGCCTGTATCATGCAAGTTTTACAGGTCAAAATCTGAAAGATTTCACAGCATTTGTTGGCTTTTTGGAACTGGTCACACATATCTACTGTTTTAAAAAGGCATTGAAGTCCTCTGAGATAAGTGGTGAAAAAAAAGCGTGAAACTTGCCCTCAGAATTTGACGCAAAAGCAGACTGATTGTGCCAAGCAGAAAAGCTACTGAAAACAATGTCCTTTTCTCAAAAAAAAAAATCTTATGTAACTTCCAAACAAAAAAACACTCCATTCCCTGTAGCAGTATTTCCTTTCTTTATATTCACGAAGAACAGAATACACCATAGTGTTAAGCAGTAAACTGTCATAGTAAGGCTGTAAAAATTGTGTTCTCCAATGAAATGCAGATAAACCTGCCCCTTTGCAAGGGAATTCACCTCTTCTTTGGTTTACCTGTCTGTCATTCTTCCCAGCTTTTCAGTATTGTGGGCACAGACTGCACATAAAAATCAACATCAACAGGATTTCAAGGGCAGAAACCAGAGCAGCTATCCAAGGCAAAAAAAAAGCTGTACTTATGGCATCTCTCTGGACAGTTTTTGATCAGAAGTGATCAAATACATCCAGTTGAGATAAAAATAAGCTATTTTTTTCTTAAAGAAGGAAAGGGCCTAGGAAACTCAGGTTAGACTATTACTCTGCACATTTTTAGTTGAGGGAGATAAGTGTATAATAGTACTTACTCCAGAAATTTTATGTCCTTAACTCAGTTTGGTAATTAGTATTTTAGGCATCTGGTACAACTGATCATTCTAATTAACTTTGTGCAATAAACTGAGTTTCTACCTTCTGATCCTGGGTATTTGCTATGATGTGGTCTGTTTCCCCCTCCTCCAGCTCTCCCATCTTCACAAGGTTGACTTCAATGGTACCAACTGTCTTTCCACCATCAGATGTTCTGGAAAAAAAAACAACCCATGACATTGGGTCACTTGCAGCATCAAATTCTTTCAATTAGAATATTATCAGTAAATATTTAGTGCCCTCTCCATTCTGTAAAGCTGCAGTCACCTGTATTGAATTGGTTATTTACCACCACAAAACAAATGTTAACAATGAGGTAACTTCTTCAGGACAACAAAACTTTTCATCACAAAACTGAGGACGGGTAAGTGCTATAAATGGTGCGTGAATCCATGAACACTGCCAAGTTTTCATTCTAGACCTTATCCTGTCTGTGGACCATTGGATAAAGGGCTGTAACACTGCACCAATATTCCACATAGGATCTGCAATCCCAATGCTGATTACATGGCTTTGTTTCCTAAAAATCTGCAAAGAAAGGACATAGTGTATTAATAAAACCCCTGCAAAACCAAACCAACAAAACTAATCTGAATATCATGTTTCCCTTTCTAATCCCTCCACAGAGAAATTATTCAGAATCCATCCCATTTCTTGAACTATATGGGAATCGTGGTACAGTTACAGGTGAATTCCTTTATTATAATCTCCACAAATAATTTACTTTCAATTAATCAAAAACAATCATTCAGATGTAGATCACCAAGAAAAGAGTATCATCTACCTTTTGGAAGAAACAAGGGTTTAAACTCCTGAAAGATACCAAATGCTTTTCAGCTTTCACTGGCGCACAGCACCAAGTTTAATCATACAGTCTATCTCCCCTGGCTTATTCTGAACAGCTGGATTTTTGGAAAGGAAGGAAAGAAGAGTAACAGATTGTTTCATAATAATGAGGAAAGGATGACAAAAGGCACCAAGCGAAAATAGGCAAAAAGGAAATGATGATAATAAGTTCAGCACAATTACAAAAGCACAGTGAGGAAGGAAAATCAAAACAAATATGTGTGCGGCAATACTGTGTATTTTCTGAGCAGTGGAAATGAAGAGTGACAGATCAGGAAAAAAACAATACATAGAAAAGTTCAATGTCATAAAATCATAAAACCACAGAATTACTGAACATGCTGAGTTGGAAGGGACCCATTAAAGTAAACAAGTCCAACTCCTACAGTAAAATCTCAAAAAATAGTTACCCCCCCAAGCTTCCAAATTAAATAATATTTTCTTTGAAATCCATTAGGCTTTAATATACAGTCAGTAGAATACACTCATCTTGCAACTATACAAATCTGGTCTTCTATAAAACCTTGCAAAATAAACATAATTCGTCATATTTTACACGTGTAAAACTTCATCTGTTCTAAGCCAGATTAATTACTGACAATAAAGAAACTATTAAAAATGAACCCATTCCAAAAAGTTTTGCAATTGAAGAAGCCTATATTAATTGACAAAGCATCCAGAAGAAAAGTAATAAGGGTTCAGTGTCCAAATTGTGGTTATGAGCAGAAATACATAATACTTTTGAAAAGGCCTTCTGAATTAAGTACTTTCCCCTGAGTTGCTACAACTCAGGGGAAAGTTTGACTTCACTTCTTTTCTCTTTCTTGTGTCAAATTGGCACTCAAACTAGGCTCTGTCAACAAATGCACTTCAGCATTCCCAAGCAGAAAGGAAATACAGCAGATGTCAGCAAATCACATATCTTTAAAAGCCAAAGTGTGTGCTTGTAAGACTGAAAATTTTTCAGTAGCTTAAGGTGTTCTGATCAAAGTGTCAAGTGAATAAAGTGATCCAAGCCAACAAGACCTGTTGCACCAGTAAAATGGAAATGCTAGCTACAGTTTCTCAGTCCTTGTCTTTTATTCTTTAGAATCCTAAATGTTTCCTTTGATGCCATTAGTAAAAGCTTGGCCTCAGTATGACAGTAAGCATTGCATTACTTGCCTGCATGAGGAGCAATACATATTTTGAATGGGTTTAAAAACAGTGATTGATCAAATTTCACTTTTATGTATTTTTTATTATTATTTTCTTCTCGAAATCACTCCTGTTCTGGTCTAATACATTTGTAATATTACAATCTGGAACATGTGTTACCTGTAAGAGAAGGTAATGCAACACAATAAAACTAAACAGTGGGACTTGTTGCATTGTAGTTGCACTTCTTTCTCCAGTTCTTATCTTCCCACACAGAAATACGAAGACACAACTTAACAAAAAAAGCCAACAACAACAATACCAACAAAACCCAAAATCAAAGTTTCTTTTGAATGCTACAGGCATTCAAATCAACAAAAAGCTCTATAAATGCCCAGGGCAAAACTGCTGTGAGCAGTGTCAGACTGTGATTTTAAAACACCAGCAGTGCGTGAGTCTTCAGGTACTTGAAGACACACATTTCAAACTTTCCAGCAATGTCATGAGATTAAAATTTCACTTGAAAGAAAATTTAAAAAGAGAAACAGAAATGATGCAGTGGGAAAAAATTTAAAAAAGCTTAGTGATCATACTTTAGTAGGATAATTTTACTTTGCACTAACAGTATTGAGCACACACACATTATGTACACACTTCATGTCTTTTGCCTGCGGAGATGTAAAGACTCTCACACATACACACTGTTCAACACAGCATCAGAGAAATAATTAATTGGTTTTAGGATACTTCATAATGCATTAGGATGAAATCAGCTCATTTGCTGTAGTTTAATAAAGCTGAGAAGGACACTCGGCACTCACATGGTGCACTGAAGATGATCCCTGCATCAAATTGCTCTCAGTCACGAGACAGGAGACACTATATCCCCACAGAACAAAAGACTGCACCTCGACAACCTGTTTAGGACAAGTTGGGAGGGGGGATACTGCAAAGAGAATAAAATCAGTATCAACATAAGAAGCCCATACATGGGACAAAATCCACCTGGCTTATGGAGCTGGAAAATTGCTGGTATTTTTTAGCACCCTGGGACAAGAATCAGCAATCATCTGATACCTGTCAGCAGAGCACCTGCATTTGAAATAGATTTCTCTACCATCCCAAGCCCTTAAGGATCTGCAGGTCAGTATTAGTTCCCTCAAATATGAGGGAAGGAGATAGCCAGTAACACCATGAGCAGCAGGAACTTGTGCCCACCTTACTACTTCTGGCCATAAAATGTTGACCAAGGCATCGAGAGAGGAAAAAGGTTAACAAGCTATTGATGGAAAAGCATGTGAGCTAGATGGACTGAGAACAGCAGTCATTCACCTCCAATGGTGACCTCATTAACCTCCAATGGTGACCTCATCAAGTCTCATTACTACATATTGAATATTTAAATTTAGGCCTGCTAATTGGTTCCCCTGGCCATACACCTTTCTTCCAAAAAAAAAAAAAAAAGAAAACAAGAAAAATATTCAATAACATAAAGAAAGAAAGGAAGCAGACTTCACATCTCTATGGCTGTGTTAATTATAAAAGACAAAGTGACTGCCTGAAAAGCAAACTGCATGATTGAGTCTAGCAGGCAGCCCCTTTCTCCAGTGCACAATACACAATAAATGCAATTAGCAAAGGCTAACCTACAGATTGTCATAAAATTAATTTCTCTGCTGGTATAATATATTTTGATATATCCAAGCACAAAAGTATTGCACTTACAGAAAAATGTTTATCTGTGAATTCACAGTGAAGCCTATTAAAATAATCAATACTGGTTTTAAACAAGTCCACTGTAAATAAAATTTTGTTGCATTCTAAGATAAATAAACAAAATTTTGCAATGCTCAGTTCCTTCTGTTTTCATTATTTCAATGTGTAGTTGATTAAGTTTCATGTCAGAACAGATTTCACCTCAACTGTACTGGAGACTCACCTGACTTATGAAGTCAAGCTGTTGTTCACCAGCTTCCTGAGGCGGATGACACAACATGAAGGAGCCAAGAAACAATTTCAGGAGGGAGACCAAGTACAACTAGTTGTAGACATATCTACTGAATTTTAATAGGGAAAAGCAGCTAAATATTTAGCATTTTATAGTCATCATTTTCTAGGGAAGTAATGCTAAGTACATAAATGACTGCAGAAATTACTGTGTGGCTTTCCAATTCTCTCTAGTTAGTTAAACTTTGTGAATATTACTACTACCAAAGTGTAGTTACATGTTTTCTGACCCACTGAACTACAAGCTGTCAGGAGGGAGGGAAATTAAGAGGACTTTTTTGTCAAAAATAGCTAGGTTTATCTTCTTTCTTTAACGAAAGTTCAGTCCTGTCCAAGATTAATGAAAAGACGACAACTAAAATTAGATAGATAGCTAGACAAATAGATACTGTCCAAGAGCTTAAGCACTGACACGTGATTAAAGAAGCCTGTATAGTACATGACTGACAGACATATAGAGACATGGCCTCCCAGATAAACTGTTGTTGGGGGTTGGGTTTTCTCTGTTCTTTCCTTATTACCTCTAGAATTTCTTCTATTGAGTTGCTAAGAAACACTGAGAGCTGAGTCGTTGAGATGGGCAGGGAGGGGAGAACTTTAGTTTTTGGGAGTTTCTCTGCAGGAGTGGGTGGGCAGAGATACTGCAAGAATGGGGGCAGGTAAAAAGAGACAGGGGTGGCCGCTCTCTCACTGCCACGCTTCATAGGACAGTCAGACCTGTGGCTTGGGGAAAGGAGTTCACTGCCACCACCATAACCCAGCAGGGAACCTTTCTTCTATTACTGGGCCTCGCATACCCCTGCCCTGCCAGGATATCATGCAGATTCCAGTTATTGCCACAGAGATTTGATACATTCTCATCCACTGTCCCGAGATTTCTGCCATCCCTGCCTGCTACTTCTGAGAGTCCTGCTAGGCGCTCCGGGATCGGCTGCCCCAGGGTTTGTGGATCAAAATTGCCCAACCAAAGAGGCCCCTCCTGGAAACAGGCAAACTACCCCCACAGGGAAAGGGGCTAATGGAAGTACTTATTGCCAGCTCTTTGCAAAAAGCCATAGAGCTCAACTAAAAAAAAATAAAAACAAAACAAAACCCCAAAATTTTATGCTGTTCTTAACAGAAAGGCATGGTAAGAGATCCTCTAAACTGAACTTAAAAATTAAATATTCTAAAAAAAAATCAGCTTTTATAACTGAATTAGCAGCTAGTATACCTCTTATTTAGAAAAAAAATGCATGATTTAATTTTTTTTTAATTGGGCACACTATATCATATAATCAATATTAAGAAATATTCTCCTACTGAAAAATACTTTTGTTGCATTCAACAGTCCATTTTATGCCATTCATCATCACAACTGTATGAAAAAGCTGGAAGCAAGCGACATTGCATTAGCATTGCAAAATGAAACATGCAAGTCTATAGAAAGCATCTCTCTTTTTATAAATTCCACACTGGAAACTGCAATCCCAAATCTCTAGTCACTAAATTCCTCTGCCAACATCTGTTGTGTACACTGATGTAATTCTACAAATCAACCTTTTTGTGTTTTGATGATTAGCTACATGTGCACAGATCTACCAGAAACACTCAGCCACCAGTTTAGGACACCTTTATGGAGAAGAAAGGACAATCAAAATAAAAACTTCTTTTGCAGAGGTTTTGTAACTTGTCTCCCAAATCACTGTTAGGGTAGAATGGTAGGAAAACAGAAAAGTAGAGCACAGTGTGTCAACAGTAAGAACTTGTAGACACATGCCAGCTCTCCACAAAATAACAGAAAAATACAATGTTTCTTTGAAAACACTTTTATATTGTTACATTGTACCTCAGAAAGACAATGGAAAGATATTGTAACTTTGAAAAAGGAAAACAAAAAGAAAACTCAGTTAAAAATGAACCAGATTCTATAACTACACCAATCTTTACAGGGCACACCACAGGCTATTTCCGGGTCCTTAAATCTCTACTTTAAATCTAACAAAGGACTATCTCAATCACAGGCATGCCCTGATAAACTCCTATCCAAAGAATATCAACACGAATTAAATAGAATTTCATGCTCTGACAAGTCCCTTGATATATTCTCTATCCTCCTGAGACGTGCTAATACCACAGGGTGATTAGAGGAAAACAAGCTTAAATTAGTAGACTGCTCTGGTTAAATTGCCATCAAAGAAATGTGGATAATTTCTACTGACTTTCTGCTGCTGAATAGTCATAATTAGAAAACAATCCCACTTTTGAAAGGTTTGGATGTTTTTCTTAAAAAATATCCAACTGACTAAACCCTACCATTAATGTGTCTGCAAATTAATTTAATTGGTATATTTGTCTTTTAATGTTAGCTGAACAAAGAAGACAACCAAGACTAAAAATATTAATTAAAACCAAAATTTTCATCTATTTCTTATGAATTTTCCATCTTAACTTTTTGATTACAAAGTGGACAAAATACTTACTTTGAAACTGAAGCTTTCCATTCTGTCAATTACTGTGCCACCTGTTGGAGGCAATCTTTCAGAGTAAATTTTCAATATGTCACTTAGGGAAGCAAAATTTATCCCAAAGAGCTAAAGACAACTTGAATTCCTGTAAGAATAGATTCTTACAATCACTAAGCTGGAATTCATTTACCTAGCCATCGATATCCGTAGGGAACAGTCAGTTCACATGCTATCTAATTGGATTTTTTGTTAGACAAAGTTATCTTCTTGTCAGGCGTGGCATTTTCTGTTTGGGAGAAATTAAAATCAAAGTATTTTGTTAACTTTGCCCTGCAAACTACACACTCATATACAACTACTCTTGTTGAAATAGGAAAGCAGGAGCCAAAATATTTCAGGAGTTTTCCATTCCTAAAAAAATCTCTGAATGGGTCATATTTTGCTCCTTAAAACAAATTAAGGCTGTCTTCCTGTGCTCAGGATAACAAATGTAACACAATTTGGCCACAGCATCTATGTACAACATTGCAGGCACAACATACGTTGGTGTCTCAGCTCTTCCAGTCACAGCTTCTTTCCTCCCAGAATGCTGCCTTTGCAGACACATGAGTTTGAGCAGCAGCTCTGTAAAGTTTAACTGTACCTTGCCAGTAATCCCAAATAAGCCTCCACTGTAGTTGCAAAAATCAGCTCAAAAAAATCCCTGCACTATATAAAGTCCAATGAATAGATTCTGAAAATCACTATCTAAAATGTTGCCCTTAACCTTCAAAGGTTTTGATTATTATCTTCATTTAACTCAAGCCATGCAAGACAGTATCAGGGGTGTTAAATGATTTTTTTTTTTTTTTCCTTCAGTGCCCAGATGTATCTGCTCAGCCCAGCCCTAGGTTTTGAACATTGTCTCTGACCCTTCTGGAGCTCTGTACCCTGTCACTGATTAGAGTTGTACATCACACCCACTCCAATTTCAGTATGGCTGCATATAACAATGAGTTTAAGAGACCACAAGCATTTTCACATGGGAGACACCTTCAAAATTTAGGCCCACCTTCTTTAAACATGCCTGAAAAGAACTGTAACACTGCTAATTCTTTAAACCACACATACCGAACAAAACTGAGAATCTTATGCTCCTCTCTAAAGGAAACTTTGAATGAATATTCCCTATGCCAAGTTCCTGCAATTCTTCCATAGGTTATCATAGTATAAAATCACCTTTTCTAATCTGGCACCTGGAAAGCTCCAGGTTATAGGGTTGATTTTGGTGTTTAATTTTGAATTTGTACATGGCAGAATTAGAAGCATTTCAAGTTGTCATCTAGTATACCTGACGGAACATGGAGTCTACAACACAGTCAAGCAGCAATCATAGAATTGTATAGGCTGGAAAAGAACTTTAAGAGCATTGAGTCCAACCATAAATCCAGCATTGCCAAGCCCACCATTAAACCCTGTTCCTAAGGGCCACATCCACATGTCTTATAAATAGCTCCAGGGATGGTGACCCCCCTACTTCCCTGGGCAGCCTGTTCCAGCGCTTGATAACCCCTCATGTGAAGAATTTTTTTCCTCATATCCAATCTAAACCTCACCTGGTGCAACTTGGGGCCATTTTCTCTTGTCCTCTTACTTGCTACCCCTCGGGAGAAGAGACCAACCCCCACCTCACAACATTTCCTTTCAGTTAATTGCAGAGGGTGATAGGGTCTCCACTGAGCCTCCTTTTCTCCAGGATAAACACTGCCAGCTCCCTCAGCCACTCCTCACCTGACTAGAGCTGCAGACCCTTCCCTATCTTTGTTGCCAATCTTTGGATGACAAATACCAAGGGTTAGTAATTAGAAAAACCATGATTTACAACAGAGGGAAACACTTACCTGAGGGTAAGGGTCAACTGGTGCTCCTTTGACTTTACCAGATCTCCTACTCTAAAAGTTGCACAGCCCAGGAAGCTTTGCTACAAATCAAAGCAGAAAGAAAAGATAATATATTCATTCATTTTTTTACTTCTTTTGGTCTCACACTTGAAAATCTTTCTTCGGTACCCAGAAAAATATTGCATTTCAACATAACAGTTTTACTTTAACCACTAGAATGTTTTTTGTGCACCGCTATTATCAGTAAAATGTTAAACTTTGGTTTTATGGGCAGGAACCTTTCTCCTTTCCACTAAGAGCAGTCTAACAATCTGACAAAATAACAGGTTGTAAGATGTACAGCCACAGGAAAGATTTCATTCAGTACAAGTATTTGCATTTTGCATCTATTTCTTCCTATTTTTCCAATTTCTGGATTACAAGAAGTACTAAGTTTTCAGTGTTTTACCGAAGTTGTTCTTGTTATGGTTTCTCTCAAGCCATTGGCACTACCATCCATGTATTCCAAATAGGAATGTATATGCTAGGAAGATATTCTTAACTTGAGTTTAGCACAAGTTTATTAATAGAAATGTTATATTTATCTAGTTATTGGCAATGTTTTTAGTACAGTTTTCCTCTATTTCCATTGTAAGGTGAACCTATTCACTGCATTAAAACTGCAGAGAAATGTGGCAATGCAATGAGAATGCCTAAAGTAAAATTTAGCTACACCACTGTATCTTTTTCTTCTATAAAAATCACTCTTGACACATAAAAAAAGTTCAAAGAGGAAAAAGGGTTAAATCTTCTTTTGCACTTTGGCTACTTTTTAACCTCTGCTCATATCCTGCTCCACATTGCTGAAATCCCATTTTGTCATCTTGGCCAGTATTCTTGCCTTGGGAACAATGGGCAAGAAACTAACAGCCTACAGCCATCTTCTATCAACTTATCCTCCAAATATACAACACCATATCACTTGCTCTAAAGAAACTGTAAGAAGATCATTACATTATGTTTAATTTTTGGCAATAAAACGAACACAAAGTTTGGGTTTTGTTACATAACACTAAGTTTACTGTTGGAACGGCAAATTAGAATTCTACGCTAAATTATATATATTCTTGGATATACAAATTAAAGAAGAATCAAGTTGCTATGAGTCAACAGAGGCTGCCTACAGAGAGCAATATTCCCTTCAGGGAAAACAGAAAAGAATTTCTCACTGCTGAGAAGAGTAACTTCCTCTGGTAAAAAAACAAACCCTTCAGCCTGTTTTCTTTCAGGAAAGCTGGCAGGATGCGGATTGTTTGAATGCAAACAATAAAGTTCTACACTAAGAGAAGTTTTCTTCCATATAAAATGTACAGTTCAAAACCAATTCTGAAATTAGGCAAGCACCAACACTGCAGTTAGTAAACTGCAAACTGCTGGTCTGAAGTTTGGTAAACTGAGTCATGAGGTATGGTTGCTCCCATCAATGGCACAGGTTTGGATTTCCTAAGCAGCATGTAAGCAGGAAAGGAAAAAGCAAACAAGTTGAGAATCTAAGGAAGGCTGGAAAAACAGTGGATCTGGGAAGTGATGAACAGGAAGAAAAGAAGAAAAAGAATATAGCCACACAAGCAAAGATCACAGTTACTTTTCAGTGCCAAAATGAAAGGTACTTTTGACAAAAAAGACACCCAGGTGCAAAATATGGTGATGCACAGCCTTGCTGGAGTGAACACGCAGATGGTTCTGTCTTCCTTTAGATGAGTCAACATGAGAGTGTTTCCGCACTAAAACACTCTGGTCACACATTTAGCCCAGATTATTTATCTTTTTCCAAGAGCATATCCTTCTTCATACTGTAAGAAATTATTCCACAGCACTGTGCCTCTATGGCAGCCTTTATTCTGGCATTTCATGACATTTGAGTGCTTGTACTCGAAAGCTGACCATTTGGAAAGGGGAAGGGGGGTATTTGGAATGAAACTGATAAAAGGTTTGGTCACTTGGGGCTTCTTCCTGCTGCAAAATAGAACCATATATATATTTAAGAATCCTAAGTCAGAGTCCTCAAGTGATCAGGGCCAAGAGACAGCTACACTGCTCTCTCATAAAGTCAGAGAGTGGATTGTACCCACTAAACGTGTCTGAGCATCAGATCTACTTCTCCAGTGTCATGAAATTAAAGATGAATTATTTTATTGGCTTAAAATGTTCTACTGTTCAGTAGAACAGTTCTGTTTCATATTTTTATGCATATTTAGAAAAAAAGAAACTCTTTGCCTGACAACAGAGCTATGTGCAAAATCAAATAAAATTTTAAATTATCCCATGACCCAAATTAAGAGAGTTATGCTAATGTTTAAGGCATCTAATATCAAAATGGAGAATACTTTTTCCATACTGATTTAGATATCAATAGTCCACCCTGGGGCCTGAACTGGCAGTCTACAAACCAATTTAACATTGCCCACATAACTTGGAAAGGCTTGAAAAGTAGGCTTTAAACAAAATTACTGCTGTAATGCTAATTGCAGAATAACATTCCTTTGGAATTTTGCTAGTGTTCTAGACACAACAATAAATTTTAAGATATGTGCCTTGAGTAGTTTGATGAATAATCTCAGCTAGCCAAAGAGAAAAGTCTCTATAATAGCTATATGGAAAGCTTTATTTCACTAAGATTGAATTTGCTGCCAAGCTACAGATTTTTCAAACACTAGCTGAAGTCTTGAAACCAAGGAAGCCCCAGTAAGGCAGAAAAGTTGATAACTTAGGCTAAAAAATTTAACCCCCAGGTATTTTACATGTTTGCAGACAGATCTGACACCTGCACCAGGTGGTCTTTGTTCTTTTATCCAGCTCTAGCAGGGCCAACCTTTCCTACCCCCACCAGGTGGGAAGGTTTATTATCTGCGAGGTTTTTGCCCTCCCAGAAAATTACTTCCCAATACCTTTCTCAAATATTCTGTAGATCTACACATGAAAGTGAGTCCTCTATATGTTGCCAGTTTCACTTCTGACAACACAAACCAAAGGCAACTCCTGCTGCAGAATGTTTGATACCCTGCACACGAAGACCAGAAAGCGACAGCCCAGGCTTCCTGAGGAAATGCCATTCCAGACTCTCAATCTCATCCAGATTGCTTGAATGACATCAGCAAGGAGTTTACATGGTTGTGCTTGTCTCAGGATAGCTTCAGTTCAAAAAGATTTTCAGATATTTGAATGGGAATACATCAATGAGATTACCATGAGACTACCACTCCTGCCTTGATTATTTTATTCATTTAACCAAAAATTTTTGCTATTAAAAAAGCTTGTCAGCTCTTGTTGAGCACTGAGCGTTTTTGCCTGCCAATGAGATGAAAAAAAAAATAAAATCAATTACTGAAAATAATTGCTTACCCCCACATCTGTTTTTGGTTCCTTGTGATCAGGTAGGACACTGGTGCGGACCTGAGAGAAGGGAGGGGGAAAAAGGCAAGAAATTATTATATTTTTTATTGCTGCCTTCCAATTAGAATGAAAGAAGTACTCATGCCTTTCTTTCCTCATATTTTTGACATTTTGGAGATAAATTTAAATGGAGCTGTAAATGTATATATAATTTATAACAGCTAGTAATTTAAGCACAATATTTGCTGGTTGCTGTAAAGAAAATCTCTTACCACTGCCATCTTTATCATTCTGAACTTTTCTGAGTCTCTAAAGGGAGAAAACCTGTATTTAGTTGTTCTTTTCCTAAAAGGAGATTTTTTTTTTTTGCTGTAACTTGACTGACAGAATACTTCATCTATAGGTGTTACCTGGAAACAGAATTTTCAGCTTCAAGTGAAAGAGCATAGTACATTGAAAAGTATTTTCTCCAAGTAAGTACTTGCCTTTGCCAACTGATCTGCAGCAGAAATCCTGATCCCCAGTCTCAATATATGACCCTACCTCCTTCAGACACTTGCTAAGCATCTCCGAGGTGAGAGATGTTTGTAGGCATTCAGAGAAGGAAAGCCTCTATATTCTCCCCTACACAGGACCTCCTGCTGTCCCCATATTTTCTGCAAAGTGGAGCTACCACTGTACTCAACTGCTTTCATTTCACAAGAGCAAGGATGGGATAATCTCACTTCCTTTTCTGTATTTCCCAAAATATAGTACAGGTTGGTGTGTGGGTGTGTCTTCAGTGTCTTTACAATTTTACTGTTGAGAGGTGGTTGAGAACAGACAACTGATTAAACAGCAAAAATTAGATAGAAAATGTATAAGAAAACCTCTGTGACATCCCCGATGGCCTGCCTGGGCCAAAACCAGCCCTTTGGAATAACTTGCTGTTAAAAGCAACGCACAAGGGACAATACACTGAGCATGCACATCTGTTTGATTACCTAGCCTAAATAACAGATATTCATTCCCCAAGAACAAACTTTTAGCTTGATTTCCAAGTAAAACTCAAACTCATTTTGCAAAAGACTGTATTTTTTCCATGCCATCAAATATGACCCTCAATTCTTCTATTCTAGTTGCAATTTAGTACACAAAAAGAAACACTCCTTTAATACAAAGATAATTTCTCTGTTATTGTAAATACATGCTGTTATAAAGCACCGATACAAAGCAGAACCACTGCTTTTCTCAGTCAGCTCTTATCCCTTGATTTCCTACAGTGAGAACATTGTTTTTTCCACAAAAGCCTGAAGATAATAAAAAATGCTATAATTAATTTAGCAAGGGACAGCATACTTTAGAAATCTGTGGGAGTCCTCATATGGATGCAATTTTACATTTAGATTTTCCACACTATATACATTAGCAACTTCAAAGCATTTGGCCATCTACAGAAAACTAGTATAAAATGTTCAATAACAATATTTATATCTAAAATTAATCTTTAAATGCTTCAAGCCATGAATGAAAATTAAATTACTAACATTTTTTTGCTGATGATACCCATCTTTCCCTTTTGAAGGTGAAGAAATAACTTAGAGCAATCTCTTTCTTAAAAGAAAGATGGAGTATCAACATCAGGCCAAAAATGCTGTGTCATTTTAAGATGCTAGAAAGCTGTTCTATGCGCCAGCCTCAAAGAAGTGACATCTGGCCCAACAAGAAGTCAGGTATTTATATTTTCCAATTATTATTATGGCTATTTTTTCAAGAAAAATAAACTAATAATGTAAGCATTAACATTATTCTTCATCATTTACTTATGTATTTATAACCCAACAGCAGTTCAGCAAATATTTTTAGAAGTGTATGTGTTTTTATGTGATACTAAGTTGTACTTTACAGCTAGAGAAAGTTAAAGTGTCTCTTACACATACTGAAATCAAGGGAATTCAACATTCATTTAGACTCATAGAATATTAAGTCCTTCTTTTGCTGAATAAAACATCAATTCAGGAGAACATATTTCAGCTTTTCTGGCCCAACACAAACGTGGAAAGGGATGTCAAGACCTGACTAACCTAGAGTCTTCCATTTAATACAAGCATATTCCTGAATTTCAAATGGATTTAAAATACAGAAACAATTTTTGTTGCATTTTGCAATATTTTTTTGTTCAGCTATGTTTGTTTGTTTTCATTTGGTTTTAACCCCTTTATAACCAGTAGCTGGACAGCCAAATCTAACTCTGTCTTTGGTGGGACTGACATTAGACTGTATCTCTCTTCCCCCCAAAATATATTTTGTTTTAAATTAAATCTAATATCTTGATCCAAGTGTGCGCAAATATATGTAATTTTAGAACCTTTTACTCTTTGATATTTATTAAAAGAGAAGCCAAATATGTGTACGTAAATACGTACATGGATGGTACAATCCTTTCAGGCTGTCTGTTTGTTGAGCTCCTGAAAAACTCTCTGAATGCTGAAATTATTGGGGTATCATTATGGGATGTTCATGCAGGTCTCATTATAAAGTCAGCTCATAAAAACTTATAAAGCATAAGAAACAAGTCAGTTCTAGTCCCAATCCATAAAATGGAGGAGAAAAAATGGAGACAATTACAGAGGATTTGAAAGGTCAAATATTTTCCCAGTGCATTTCCTCATTAAACAAACTGCCACACTTTTTAAAACCTTGTCATAAATCAACTTTTCCCCACCGGCCTCATCTAGAACAACTACAAAATATAAATGCAAACACAAAGTCAGATTTTAATCCCAAACATCCACTACTCTGTTAGAATTTCAGCTCTCTCATTTTTCGCCCTAGGTTTTCCTGTGCAAAATGCAAACCTCTGAGAGGGGAGTTAATTTACAACTAGGATAAGACCATCCTTCCCTGGAACAGCACACACTACTGCTTTACCTCCCCAGACAAGAAGAGATCACAAAGGCGTGCAAGAAAGACAGCTTGCGACCTAGGCTAAATGCAAAAAAGTTTATCCATTCCTGTAATTTTGTTTGTAGAATAATACAGTTACCTTTTTACACCACGGTGGAGGCCTGTGAACCTACTGGGAAAAGGGCAGTGGCAATGCCCTGGAGGCATGCACCATAGGCTGTGGGCATCTCCCACAGTTTGGGGGGAAACAGAAGGCTTGCCCCATGGCACTCTGCAGCGCTCTGCCAATTCACCCCAGTTCTGTATTCCCCGTTGGCCATTCCTACCCCTTTTAACCCTATATGGTCTTGCTCTAGAATAATCCCTGTTTCCCCATTGGTTAATGTAGCCCTGCTTGTCCACCCTGGCACTGCCTATTGGCTCCTGCCCTGTACCGCACCTATGCCCTCAGCTGATTGGCCCTGACGCTTTGCTCCACCCTCTCCTTTCCATATTTTTACCCTGAACCTTCCTGTGTCTGTTGTCTTCTCTCTCTGGAGCCCTTCAGCACCAGACTCTAAAAAAACCCTCTCTGGAACCCCATACAGAAGATCCTTCCATGTCTCTCCTGCCTGCCAGCTACACACCACAGCTTCTTGAACCAGGAGGAACACCAGTGGACAACAGTGGGCACTCATGATATGCTTACTTTTCTTTAAGTCTCATACAAAACAATATGCAATGAGTAATGCATTTGTCACAGACACATCTGTTAAATTTCTCTAGGCAGAGATGCTAAATTCAGCTTTAACGAACTGTCCCTTTTGTAGAAGACAGTTTTGTGTGATTAAAGGGAACATTTCTTTCAGTCATTTGCAGCACTCTGAGCAACATTCTCACACACTGTCAAAATACAGAAGATTCATTCACTATCATTACCCAATCATCTTTTGTGCCTGCCTTTAATTAAAGCCTTTGCATTTCAGTTGATGATCAAAGGCCATGTTCAGAACGCACTCAAGTTTCACAAACAAATAATGCTAGATCCTTCCCTTGGTTACAGTGGATTTATTCCATCAAATCAACAGAGGCTTCCAGTGACTTCCCAGTACTCACTGCTGTTGGCTGGTCAAATCCACTCTTCTGTCATCATTGGTATACACTCCTGGCATCTCACGATAACTAAGTACACACATCAGGCAAGGCTAGGCAAGGCAAGATGAAAGAGACTACTGAAAGCAGTCACTGAAAAATTTACTGGCACTCCTTCAATAAAGCACCTTCCAGGAAAGCATTCCCAACTTCAGTAAAACTGAAGTTGTATGGGAACACAACGTGCACATGAAGTAACCTGGAGGTGCTCTGGGAGGGTGACCATCTGCACCTTTCTGCTCCCACAGAGAAAAGAACACCAAACTCTCCTAACACAACCATACACTTCACAGACAGCTGCTACAGGCAGTCAGCCCCATCCTCACCACCACTCCCTGCCTGCTAGCTGGCACCACCACCCATTAGAGTCCAGGAGTTACTCTTTCTTGGAATTTTTCAGTCAAAGAAATTGCAGCTTCATGTGTTGTGCTGGGTGAGCTGAAAATGCCAAAATTGTTACGGGGTTCTGCAACAACATGAATCAGCTTTTATAGGACAGAACCCATTCCAGTACATGCAGCAAATTATTTTTTGAATTAAGATATTTTACATTTAGCAGCTATTTATTTTCATCATATAGATTAACAATTTGCTAAATAATTCTGATGCAGGAGTGGTGGGGCAGAAGCTGGGTGTTCCTCTAGCTCTGGTCCAGGAGGTTTTCCAGATGCCTTCTGTCCCTTTGCTGTCACCAGAACTGAAGCATTGTGAAGTCTGACCTAGAACAGATGCTAGATGGAGTTAAAGAATAAAGTAGGTATTTAATAAAAGGCCTCAATGGATACACCTTGGACAGTACAAGATCTCAGCCTGGGCTACACCCAAGACAAACCTAAAATGGTCACAAAATGGACAACTGGTCACAAAGTCTCTCGCTTTTGTAAGCTCTGGTCCATTAGCATGTTGGAGTTGATTGCCCAACTACAGCTTTAGGTTATAAAGTCCCATCTTTCTTGTTTTCCCCTCTTCATTCCACCACTGTTTATGCTCTTGGGCCTGAAATTTGAATTGGTTGTCCTTGGTTCCCAGCTAGACAAGGAATTGCTTTGTCTTCCTACTCTGTGAAGAGAACTCACTATCCCCTAATATGAGGCTCAGAATTACACACTAGAAGTACAGAATCTGAAAAATATAAAAGCTAAAATCTGAGGCATCATTTCAATCAACATATTGTAGTCAGCAAAGTAAAATACTTCCATCAGTAGTTTGTTGGATGAGGGCTTATTGAATGTAGGACAATACCAATGCAGTAATTTCCCAACCTTCAGCACACTATTTCCAACAGTCAATAAAATGAAAGTGAAAATCTTTTCCCAATGGACATGCACATGGTATTGCAGGATTTACAGCTCCAATAGAAAAGCTGATAGGCAGAGAAACTAATAAATGTTAAAACTGAATTAAAGATGAAAATTAATAAAGGGAATATAAGCTACATCAAATTACTGCAATGTTTTATAATGTTATTTGTATAATATATTCATTAAATTTAAACTTACAAAATATTTATATATATATATATATATTCCCTTCTACAGACAGTAGAGAAAATATGTATAATCTTATTACTTGCTGTATAGCAACTGACAGTTTCATCTGTTTACTTATCCGAAAAGGTCAAACAGAAGGACAGGACTATCAGCATCCTTTCCATAGGCAGTGTTTGAATGTGACTCTTTTGCAGAGCATAGAGTCAAGTCCATTAATTTGTGCAGCACTGACACTGTGTGCTACCTCCAGGCACACTCCTTAAGATGTAATGTGAGGATAATAGAAAATATATACTTCTCAGTCTCTAAGAATCTTCATAAATTGCTTTTCTTTCAGACATCTCTGCAGCTCAGTATCTTTCTCTGTATAGGCTGCATCTTTGTGTGCTTTCTAGAGAACACATGGCACAAGAGAAGAATCACAAGATCCCCAAGCAAAGACTAAAGTTAACAAAATTTAACAGCTTATGTAGGTATGTAACTTGGTGTATGAATAATGAGCAGAGAACCACAAAATCGTGAGTGTTTGATTAGAAATACAGTTTTGTTTGTCTATTTTTACAGCTCGGGCATTTGATCAGAATGAAAACCTCGCAGTTCAAAGAGAACAGATTACTTAGGAACTCTCTCCATACTGAGCACACCACAAAAAACATACCAACTCTGCAGCATCCACATGGAAGCTGGAACTTCAAGTGACAGAAAAGATCAATACATTATGAGTGCTTTGGGGCAGATCAGAGTCAGATCTGATCCAGCAAAGCTTATTAACTCAGCATAATTGCCAGCCATGGTGGAGCTGCACCACTTTGCACTGTGCCTCAATGCAAAATGACACCAGCCCTATCCATACAAGGACCCAGTGTAGCTCAGATCCCAAGCAGAGGTTACATAGTGGGACAACAAACAGGGCCCAGCTCACAGGGATCGGAGCATCAGCTGCTGGAACTTGGTCTGCAGATCACCAAAAACAACCAAGATGTGCAAAGAGGAAAAAAAAGGTAGCTCCTATTATTGGCCTTTCCCTCACGAAGCATTAAGATCACACACAGAGCTTGTTCCTCAGTACATTGCAAAAAAACCTGAAAATCATAGAGCTGAAAAACACCTCTTTGGAACACACTTGTAACCACCCCCCATATTAAGGTCTATTCTATTCCAGAGTTATTTACTTTCATATAATAAATAAAGAGCTGATGAAGGCAAAGTCCTAAGATTCATATATCTCTTGTACTTACAGGAAATAAGAAAAAGCTGTCAAGTCTAGCCACATAAATCTAAATAATCTTTAATACATTTTTAGTGTATGCAACAAAAAATGGAAGGAAGAAGAGTTTATTTACCTTCTTAACATAGCACACAGCATGAGCACTGGATTCAATTTTTTTAACCAAATTGAAACAGCTTTCTTTCTACAGAGAAAGCTCTGTCATGTAAGGTCATGCAACAGATTAAAAGTGACAAAGAGAAATGGCCTCTATAAATTAGAGATAATTAACATTTGAGTCTTAGCATCATGAAAAATAGAACCTCTTTTACTCACAATTAATTTGAAAACTTGGGGTACATCACTCTACCAGTAGCAGTTGCTGTAGAACACTGCTTTTTGGGGAGGGGAAAAAGCTGTGCACTGCTGCACCCAGTTAAACCTTCTTGTGTTGCATGATGAGCTCATCATCATTCCGCTCCTGAACAGCTCCCAGTAAAACACAAACTTTGCACTGTGCCTCCAGTGCACAATTTGCACCCACCAAGAAACACCCACAGGCGATGGCTCAGGCATTGCAGGGGCTCAAATACAGCTGCAAAGTGCATAACCATGACAGGGAAAGGACACTCACCCACCCCAGTGCCCCCAGCGATGAGTGCTGACTGACACAGAGAGCAGCACGTTGCTGTTTATCAGTCAACCTATTGCGTTTTTTTTAAGCAGTCAAATTTTTGCAATCAATGACCACTGGTAGCAAGCTAATGAGCTGCAGGCTTTTTCTGCCATCTTTCAGGCTTTTTTGAACAAAACCCAATGATGCAAAGTAGCCTTCTAAAGTCTTAATAGGTACTGAATATTCTAGGCATTTGGTCAGCTACAGTTTTACTAAAATATAATATAAAATCACATGTAAATCTGTAGCTGTTACAATTAGCCAGTTAGCCTTGCCCCCTCCCCATAATAATTTCCAGGAATGATCCCTTTAAAGTCTGTTTTATACTGATTTTATTTTGAAGCTTCATATTTTATTTTTTAATTAAGATTTTTTTAAATCTGCAAAATTTGAAGAGTAAAAATACCCTTCAAAGTGCTTTTGATGCCTCCTCTTCCTGGCTTTCTTCCACTGCAAAATAAAATTCACAAAAGGCAAATTCTGGCTTCTGTCAGCAAGCTACAGATGGAGCATTCCTAAGCTCTTTTGGCTCTTCATTTACATGGACCAGCCAATGGGGACTTGTTACTTGCTCAAGTCTAAATACCTCAGGCTAGTTACTGCAATGCCACTATCCAAAAATCCCTGAGACAGACTCCACAGTCCAAAAAAGGCAGCAGTTAATAGCAGCCAAAGAAATCCAAACGTTCTGACAAATTAAATCCCAAAGAATACTCACTCTAGAATGATGAAGAAAATAGGAGAGGGGGTTTTGTCACGCTTTTCCACCCTACTCCCCACACACCCAGCTGTGCACACTGCTTCAGCAAAACATGACTATCCAGCAATCTCTCAGTCTGTCTGTCTGAGCACCTTGCTCGCCTGAAGCAGCAGACTCTAACTGAGTGTTCAAGTTGGAATTTCAGGGGAAAATGCCTTCCTAGAATGCAAGATTTCAGCACTGCTCAGAGGGCCTGAGGCAGCTGGGTGGAAAGAGAAATAAAAAAGAAATTTCATTCCCATATGAATATCAGAGAACCTGTCCAAAAAACAGTGCTAAAAAAGCCAAGGAAAGAACTTATACTCTAACCATTTATTTCAGGGGAAATCTCATTCCCATATGAATATCAGAGAACCTGTCCAAAAAACAGTGCTAAAAAAGCCAAGGAAAGAACTTAAACTCTAACCATTTATTTCAGGGGAAACTTGAGAAGATGCAAGCCAAGGCTGGTAAAAAGCTCATACAGTTGTCTGATGAACAGCCAGGTCAACTCAGTCTCACTTCAGTGTATGGCAGACAACATGAATTAAAGCAAGTATTACTGAATTGATCAGATGAGCTCAGTGGCATAATAAAATTTCCAGAACATGATCTTCTGCCTCAAAATTTCAGCAACATTTGAACTTTGACTGTGAATATCTGACAAAATAAATTGAAATCCAATTTTTTTATATACTGAATAAACAGTCTTTTTTGAGCATGCTAAAGTCCATGTTCCATAATTTGCATCTATTACCATAAAGGTTGAATTTAAAAGTTTTACAATAAATTAAACATTATGCCATTTCCACTGATGAACCAGTTACAAGAAACAAGATTTATATTAGCGTCTTGTAGAGGTATTTCCAACACTCCCAGTTCCTTAACAGATTGCAACATCTACTTAAGTGACAAAAGGCTTTTCGCATATTAAACACCGAAAAAAAAAAGTCTTGCTGCCTTACACAAATCCAGACTTCAAGACTCTTCACAAAATATCACTGTCTTCTGACTCATGGCAGAAGCTGAAATGAAGAACTCAGAATTTAACTTGTTGGAGCAGTCACATCCCCAGTCCATGAGCCTCCAAAGGTCCCTTGGAGAAGCTGGTATTATCCTTGTGCCAACACGTGAGTGCATTGCCAGCTGGGGGCCTGAAGTTCAATATTTGGAAAGAGTTATTTTTATGTGAGGTACCGAACTAACCAAATATCAGCTCTCATAGAAGCAAACAATAGTTTTAAGATCACCTCCCAAAAACACTGAAGATTTTATCTCCCACTCCATGGTTTATGGTAACTTTTTAACATAAATTTTTAGATTCTAAAGTGAACATTTTGGAGCAATGAAGCTCAGCCAGTCAGTCTTGACCTTTTAATTTCCCAATGGGTGTCTCCCACAGAGAATTCCAGCAGTGGATTTTCCCTGCAGCTACTGCTACAGGCAGCTGCAGCACTGGCATCACCAGGAAGAAATTTTGTGAATGCTTAAAGGAATTCCTTTGATTCCCTACAGTCTGTGCTAGGTCTACAAGCAGAGCCATACATCAGTAACCTGGACATCTGTGAGACATTGAGAGAAGCAGGGAAAGTTGCATATGAATGAATATGAGTGGAACATACATTTTCTGACTAAACCCACTCCCCTCAAAATCCATCACAGGCGTATGAAAAGCAACCAAGAGTCTGGTACTTTCAGTAAAAAAAAACAAACCAAACCTATTAGCAACACACAATCAGATTCATCATTCAATGATAATTTTCAGATCATTTGTTTTAGTATTTTACTGTCACAGGCACCTTATAATAAACCTCCCCACCCATTTTTTAACTACACGTTGAAATTATTTTAATTTCCTCTCCCTCCCTTCTGACTGGAAGGTCATTCCAAAAAATGATTGCAATAATAGTTCAGAGTAATTTTATAATCTACAGCCCATCATTACTCATGCTGAGTTTATACTCCTTTGCTCTTCTGCCAACATGGTCTTTTAGATAAGTAATTATTTTCTGTTCCTCATACTGGTCTCCTGATGTATTAATAAGAAAGAAATCATATGCCCTCTCGTACTTCATTTTGTTAGGGTAATAAGCCAGGCTTTTCCAATACACTGTCATACAATAAGTTCTCCATTCCCCAGATCACATCATCTGCTCCAGTCGCATTCATCTTTCTCGAACACAAATGATCTAATTACTGCCAGCTTTCCAGAAGAGACCTAACCTGTGTGTATGGAACAGAGTTCCCTGGATTCATCTGTGAATCAGTTCTGTTTCCCTCTTTCTGCTGCATTAGATCCACTGCTCTGTTACACTTTGAACAACTAATTTACCCGTGGTTTCCTTCACACAATTTGTTTCTGACACATTAGGTATTTGTTCACCCAAAAAACTTCATGTTATTAGAAAAGAACAGTCATGTACTGAGAGACTACTGCATTTCATCCTATTTGTATTATTCCAGACTGCTTTGAAGCAGTTCCATGGGTAAGGAGTAGTATCAGCTGGCAAACCCTTTTTTTTTTTAGGAGAACTATGGGAAATTTCTGCACACACCAAACTTTAACACATAGAAGCTGAAGGACTCTCACAGAAATATCCACAAAAGCAAAGAAAATTATATTCACCAATAAGGATTTTTCTTTTGTTCTTCTGACAGTTTGTGATAATGTTTAAAAAACAGTTGAGGCTGAGATCTGGTAGTAGTATTTCCTAATCGATAGGAATTCACTTCTCTTTTACAGAATTAGGGGTAAAATTGCTCATCAGATTTACTGTGGGAGAAGGCATAAATATATTTTTGACAGATGAGAGGGAGTACGTAAATATTTGGGGCATCCTACAAGCTCAGTTGTCTTTGCCTTCATAGACACGACCTATCTATTCATAAAAGTCTGTTTTAGCAAGATTATAGCTGCACTTCCATAGGTAATGGCCCTTCCAACCTGTGGAACCACAGTACTCTCATGAGAACCACTGTTGTGTCCAGGGCTCCCACATGCTTCATCCACATTTCTAACAATCCATGCTTGCAGGGAGCAAGGAATTTTCTCAGAAGAACCTCTAGAAAATCCTGGGAAAATAAATGTTCCCAACTATCCAAATATAAACACTCCCAACTATCCAAATATAAACATTTCAAAAGCTATCTAAAAAGAAAAAAATGTACAATTCTTTTTATTTATTTGAGAATGCATTTTTCCTTGGATTAAAACAGTTAAACCTGCAGAGCAAGAATTAAATTCTTGAGTACACAAACACTAAAACCCATAACATTCTGGTCAGCCATCTTTAAACAGTCTTTGCTAGTGCTCTGCCCTTTTCTCCCTGTCTTCTGAGATGAGAAACTGAAAGGAGTTTTATTTATTTATTTATAAAATAAATTCACTGCTGGCTTTAGAAGAAGTTTCAAGACAAATGTGTGATTTCTCCCACAATCTAAATTAGTTTCTTCTGTAAAGGAAGAAGGAGATATCACTGGAAACTAGTATCTCTGTGGGCCTATTTTACTATGCAGCAATCTAAAAGTAACTTTGTACTTACAAGAGAAGATAAAAAGCAGATTTCACACAGTACCTCTCTCTCCTGTAACAGAGACCGGTTTATGTGAAGAGCAGTTCATTATTTTTTTCTATCAGTGATACTATATTCATAATTACTTCCCCATTAAACACATGATTTTGCTCCCAAAACTGGTTCACAGGAAGACCAGTTTTCCTCACCTGAGTATGTGTCACTGTGCTTAACTGCCACGTAAATATAAATCCTCTTCCCTCTCTACAATGTCAATTTTACTTTTTTTAAAGCATAACTGCAATCTGCAAGACATGGTAATCCTTTAAGACAAGCATGATCAAGCTCTTGCAGAGGTGTTACTTAAAACCAAGTTAAGTTATGAGCACCCTACTTTCAGACTGATAAGTAGGCTCAGGCAGGTTGATAGTCACAGCTTCCTGAGCTAAGTAATTAAATTCTGATTCTTTTGAAGCATAAGGTGTGAATAAAGACATTAGGTATATGTTTTTAAGCAATCATTTTGCTTCTTTCAGAATTAATGTTCTGAGGATGCAGAAGGATTCTAAGGCTCAGAGTAAGCCCCAAATATACTTAAATATTTTTACTACTTAGAAAAAAATAAAATAAACTTTTTTCAAAGCCTGAAAAGTGGTATTTTTTGGGGGAACTGTTTCAGTGATGCTTTCTCAGCACATAAAAATATCTATTAGGAACAATATTGTTGGCAAAGCTGCTTAGGTCTGAAATTTGACCACCACACTTCTATTTCTAGAAATTACTTACAGATTCTTTCTTCCTTTTATATTGCATCTTCTTATTTGGAAATTCATCAAGATATTGTTTTCTGGGAAAGATACAATCTGTTATCAGACAAGCTGATGTAAAATGGAAACAGACACTTTCTTCGTCCATGGTTCCTTCAGGAACTAAAGAAAGCTTGTGCTTCTGAAAAATTCTGTGTTTTCTCCATTATACCTGCTCATCTAACAAAAGGCTACCTGCTTCTGTGGATCCTTAGCTCACACCCAAACTACCATAAGCAGTGTAAGAAAAGAGACACCCTCTCTGTGGTATTCCCTCATGTTTAACACCAAGCCATCTCCATTGTATCCCACCAGAAACATTTTCTGAGAGATATCCAAACACCAGCCACTATAGCTTATTGAATGAAAGAGCCACAACCAGCTGACAGAAAAGTTATGGCACAAACTCCAGTAATAGCATTTTTGTATTTTACTTTTTTTTCCTCTTATGATGCTCAGGATATTTTTTCACTCTCACATCATTTGTTGCTTCCAGCAGTGCTCTGCTTAGATGACAGTGCTTGCTGAGTCACTGTTTATTTCCTCAGCAAGTGGCAAAAAATAGGGTGGGATGCAGAGATTTCAAGTCAGCATTGTTTCTCAGGATATGTGCAAATGGACACCAGGAATGGGAACAGGAGATTTTTTAATAGGCCAGTATTTCCATGCCACTGAACAAACTGCACTTGTAAAAAACACTTTGTCAGTCAACAGCCTTAACCTAAAACCAGTCCACTTATTAAGAGTACACTTGGTTTAGAGAAGTGCATTACATTCTTTTTGATTTGAGTCCTGGTCTAGATAAATTAGCTTCTGGAAGGTAGCTGCATTTTAAATCATTAACAGTTCTCTCCAACATCAAAACTGATTTTAGAAATTCACTAGAAAGTGAACCTACAACAAGAGTAGGGGATGAAAAAAGCACATGAACATTTCCACAGCAAAGATTTTATGTAATCTAAACTAGATGACAGAGTTGATTTCTGTCTAAACAAAGTGAAAGGAACAGATACATCTTGCCATAGATAAATCTAAATTTATATACCTTCAAATGGGTCACTACAGATAATGCAACATTTTGAGGAGGGACTTCTGAAAAACAGTGAGAGATTCTATCTGCTTAGTAAACCACATAGTCTATACTTCCAAAAATGTGTTGGTAGCCTTTATGTATCATAAGGCTATATGTCATAAGTTATAGGTATTATAATTCATCCAAGTACAGAGCAGCCTTACTCCTTCCACATTCAGTAGAACCTCCTTTCCTGACAAAAGGAATCATTATTTGTAAAAGAAAAGCATTTTATCACATGATGAATGATATGAATGGTAGCTTTACATGTGAAAATATGGTAATCTCTTCAGCTTGAGGACAAGTGGTGATATAGCACCCTCAATAGCACAGCATCCTATGTCCTGGCAGGATAATGGTAGTTCTAGAAAATGAATGTTTAAAGGCTTCCCCTTCCACAACTCAACTAAAAGGGAAAAAGATATATGCAACAAAGAAGAGCTTATATGTGAAATAATGTTGCATTCATAGAAGATCGTCCAACTCAGGCCATAGACTCCTTGTAAACTATTGCAGACCCACATTGCATCCAATATGACTATTACAGTGGAATCATAGAATCATCAGTGTTGGAAAAGCCCTCCAAAAGTAGTTCTCCAAACTCAACCATCTTACAGATGGGTCCTTCTGACACAAATCAAAAGCAAGACAAAACTCCATTAGATAAAAATGCATTAATTTTTATATAATTAATTCTAGAAAACATTTCAAGATGTGAACTAATTTAGCATGAATGCCAAGGGTCATGTGCCCAATTTTCTAATAAAACCCATTCAATTTCCAATGCTAAAAAAGCCACATCCAGCAGCTGAATTGTACAAGTTGATTCAGAATCAAACCCCAAAACCACAACCCAAAACCACCCACAAACACCCCCTATACACAGATTTATGACTTTTTATTTCTTATACTTCAGATAAACAGTCCAGATCCTCATCTACAACAGTAACAGCCACATTGCAAAATGACAAACAAAATATAAGGATGTAATGAAATCAGTGAACACTGGAGATGGGTAGAGAGTGTAACCTTAAAGGGAGACAGACAGGGTCTGTTTTACACACATCATTTGAAACATCTCATATAAAAATTTATCACATCTCTCTGAAGACAGAAAATTTCCATTCTCACATGTATTCCTCAACTTGGTGATTATTTTGTACAGTACCAGTATCATCAGAATTATTTTGAAATTAACCCTGAATCTTTTCTCCATCTTTAAAACTTCTATAAAGTTGGCCAAAATTAATTCTGTCATTTCTAGTCATTTCACAAAAGAAAGAATAAAAAGGGTCAAAATGCTTTTTATTATTTGGACTAGCAAATGGAGAAAATATTTTTAAAATCTCAGAGGTCAATAAATTAAAAAAAAGAACACAAAACACCAGCAAAATCAAAATAAGTATTCCCATAAACATTTGCTAGAATTTGCTATAATTTCCTCTATTTGCACATAAATATTAGCACCACATGAAACCATCTTTATTCAGATGCACAAGAATAAGAATGAGCAATTAATCCAAAGTATACCAATTGCTTATTTATACATCTTCAATAGTCATGGCCTAAAAGAGATTAATTTCTTTCTGTTGCAGTCTCTGATTTCATTAAGTCACTCTACTCAGCTTTAAGCACTAAAGATCCTGAAATAATACCTAATTTAATACTGCTGCAAGAACCTTAACTCCAAAGTTGTCAGCATAGACCTCATCAGAGAGCCATTAATAACATGCTCTTTATTGAAGTCTGAATCTTTTGGTTTTGAAAAGATCAGAGTGGAATAAAACCCACATTAATGATCTTCAGTAATCACTCCCTGCAAAAACTAAAACATGCTTGGACTTGAAAGTACACATTTACAAATACTAGCTGAGCATTCTTTAAAAGGAAGACCCACCACTGATCCAAATTTTATGTGAGGCTTCAGCTCAAGATAATGTCAGGATTAACAAAGTGTGCATGACAGGTCTGATTTAAAGACTTCAGCTTGTACTTCTCCTCCTTCTACACAGACCTCATGGCACAGAAAGGCAGTGATTTATGTACCGCTCTCTACCACCATAACTGCTCCACAATCCTTTGAGCAATCCACAATTGCAAATACCTTGACAGGGACACTTTCAGAGCACGTGAAGGTCCCCAAAAATCCCAAGAATTCTCAAAGTTCTTCTGAGTTAATGATACTTCCCTTTTCCCTTGCACATGCAAGAATAAACCAAGAGCCCTCGAATGACACACATGAAGGATATTTTGCAAACAAAAGAGTGACAGACTTTCAGACCCCTGCAGGAAGGTCAGTTGTGTAAAATAGCAAGCTCAAAAGCTAGACACTTATGGAAATTGTTTTCCGATTGACATCCATCTCATAAAAGCCATCCATGTCTATGTAAAACTGAATACCTTTGTCCTGCAGAATGGAGGACGTAAGATGCTGGAGCCCATATTTTAATGCCCAGACATCAATTCTCTGCTCTGCATGTCCTTTCGTTTCTGTCATGGTAATTTTTGTTTTCCCCACCACAATTTAATTCAACTGTTAATTTATTTTTCTACCTAGCATCTTTGTCCTTAGCACATAGCAATTTCTTCCCATGCTGCCACAGTGAAACATGTCATTCCTGAAGCAGCATTTCCCATAATTCCTCACCATGACTCACAAGAAGACACAGAGAAGGTATTTTCAGCCTCTGTCAGAGAGAAGTCAGACTCCACAATATTCAGAAAGCATACAGACCCTTCTTTTCTTTAAAAACCAATTCCCAACTGAGGTGTATTTTCTCCTCAGATATTTTTCTTCTGGAAGAGAGAATTATTTTCCCTCCTTAACAATGAGCTGAACACAGTGATCTACAAAGCCCTGCTGAGGGAAGCTGGTATTTAACATCTCAACCTTGACAGCACTAGTATGGACCACATGTCATAAGCATTCTTCCAGGATTTCTGGACTCCCATGATCAGAAACTTTTCTTTGCTGGTAGGCCAAACGTCTACTTTTTTTCCATTCTTCACTACCAAGAATTTAATAATGAAGTTTGCTGCAGAAGTTTCCGTTTCATATAAGTCATTATGAAGTTTTACCACTGGGGTATGAAACAAAAGTTAAATGAATTACTCTTTTTTATTTTCTAGACATAAAAAGGAAACTGATGCAAAGAAATGCCTTCATTTAAAAAAAAAATTACCATTTCCCCTTTTTATGTTTTATTTGTGAACACAGCTGGTAGAAGCCTTGGGAAAAGGCACACTGCTGCTGAAGGACTACTTTTTGTTACATGTCTCTTTCAAGTTTTTTCAAATGACAGAACCTATTTTATTTCTAACTTCAGTTTCTACTTAAAAATACCATTTATCCATAACATATATTTAAAAAAATAAACTTCAGGGAAAAAAACCTACAAAACAAAACAAAAAAAAACCCAACCAACCAACATTAAAAAAAAAAACGCAAAAAAAAACCAAAAAAACCCCCCACAAATCCAAGTGAAGACTGGAAGATCTTTTTTTTTTTTTCCTGCTAAAAAGTGATCTTTAAAAAGACAAAGAATTATTCATGTTTTTAACCTTTTCTTCATTTATTGTGTTGTGGATGCTAAAGATCTCTCAAGGGCAGAGCTACTATTCTTGTTCCATTTCACCAAAAACATAAGCAAAGTGTCCTCCCCACAAACTACACTTTCCAAGAAAGAAAATCTGCAGGTTGACTGCCATTTTGACTTGCATATTTCCCTGTAAAGATAAGCACCAGTGCCTAGTGAACATCATTTAAGAAAACCAAACTTCCTGAGCAGAAGCTCAGTTTGCTTCCAGCACTGCCTTCATATAGAAAAGCAACAACAAAAGCCACTTCCAGTTACGCAGTTCAATTGTATTAACAGCAGTATTTTTTCCTCTCCCTTTTTTTCTCCCCTAAATTTCCCACATCCTGTGCTGATAACTAACAGTTCCAATACATTCTTTATAAATCCTGCTCTGTTGGCAACCCATGAATCATCTGGAAAAATAATTCCTCATGCCTGCAGGGCACAGATAAAGGCTGCCCTGTGGCACTGGGCCAGTACAGCATATTCACTTGCTCAAGACACTAGGAGTCAGCATGGTTACACTGAACCCAGAAAAGGGCTTCACTCTTTTCTGTATGTATCTTTTTCTTTTTTTAGTAAGCAGAAATCAAACTAGGTTCTGTGCTTGACTTAGAGCAACCAGTTCATTGGTCACCAAGTTCACATCACAAAGGAAAGTCATCTCTGCTTTTCTAAACTCCCACATTCACAGTCTTTTTATATGAAGGCCTTTACAAACTTCATCTACAAAGTTTCAAATTCAAAAGTACCAAAGTTCACATATATGTCTTTTAACTTTCTTTTAATACTCACCACAACATTGGCAAGCATATTCCTGGGTGTTATGTACCAGCATTTCTAATAGGATTTCACAGAAAGTTTTTCTTGTACCAATATTTTCTGTACTTGAATATATGCCACTTTCCATGAGGAGACACACACACATCAGACTACATTAAATGATTGTTCTGTAATCTACTCCTGACTTTCCTACTCTTTACTTACAGAGAATAAGATCTGTCTCTCCATGTATGAAAGAAAATTATTCATAAATGGCTTCGTGCTCCTTCAAATTTCAGTAATTCCTGTACAATAGATCAGGAAAGCCTGACACCCACATTTCACATTTTAAAAAACATTTTTAAAAATCTCCCCTTGTTTGCATATTAAAATAAGCAACACCACCATACTCAAAAGTGAAAACAAGCTGCAGTAAATAGTCAGGGTGAAGCCCCCAGAGGCTGACTGGCAGCAAAGTAGGACAACTCAAAATGTTTCAGCAAAGGTTACACACAGTAACACTTAAATTAAAGGCAGCTCAGTTGGGTAACTAAACGAAATGCCAGCTCAAATCATGTTGCTGTCCATCACACACAGTAATATTCCATAGAACTCCCACTCCAGTGTACCTGCACCTGCAAAAAAGGAGTTAATAAACCAAGAAGGTATGGCAAAGCTGTGGATCTCTGTTCCTTTCAGGCAGATAGATGAACTCTAGCTACAAGAGCTTTAAAAAAAATCTGTTTCTATAACTTTTATTGCTGTGTACTTACATACCTTTGAGAAAGAAAAAGAAGAAAAAAAAGAAACGTATTAAAGTTTTTTTACTTGGTTTAGCTGTTCAGAAACTGTTTTAAATTATGGCACTCTTCCTCCATTCTGGTGAGAACTCTCCACACAAAAGAGTTAGGGGCAAAATTACTAACTTTGCCTTCTCCCACAGCCCAAGACCTCCAGAGATACAACAAATTACTTATGAGGAATTTACCTGCAGAAAACGAAAACCATTCCTCTCTATGAGTGATATTTTCATGAGGGGCATGAACAATGCTGCTTCAGAACTCCTCAGTGGAGTCAAAGTGCCTTTGGCAGTGGAATGCATGCTGGTTTGGGGAAGAGGTGAAAAAATTGTGTCTGACCAAGTGCAAAAAAGTTGTAGCACCAGGATGAAAAATAAATTCTAAAGCCACTGGTAGCCCTCTGGCATCCCAAGGAAGAAACTCAATTCTTCTACTTAGTTAGAATGCAGATGTCTAATATCAGAGTAGCTATCAGTAGTGTTTAAAAGCTGGGGTAGCCTTTAACCAAAAGCAAAGAACTGAAACTTTTGGAACATCCCAAACACCATGCATCAGCACGTGGGAACATCCAAATCAGACAGATAGTAGTGTATTAAAGACTCCAAGCAGTTCTAAGCTTCTCAGCATTCCTCTATTTAAAACTAGCAACAAGAAAAGTGGCAGAATTTTACTAGAAAAGAGAACTTCCTTGCATGCAAATATTGCTAGAAAATAAAAAGGGGTACAGGGATGGAAGGAGCCTGGCATTTTTTACATTATTTTCTGTTAAAAGAGGAAATTAACTCTATAACATGCCAGGCATTTTCTCTGTAAAATGCCTAAGTATTTTCATCACTTCATTGAGGCAGAAGCTCCTCCTTTTACCCAGCCACTGCAGTGGTGCTTGCTAGTTACCTGGCTCACTGCTCCTAGCAACATATCCAAATAGATTTAAACTCATCCACTGGGGGTAATTTTGCAAAAGAAAATATCCTCCGCAGAATAGAAATAAAGTGGTTTTGACTTGCCTGTGATAACATAGTAAGCCTGGGGCAAAAATTAAGAACATAGTTTTTTGTCTCCCATTCCACAGGATTACTCAGCTTCCTTTCTCCTTTCACAGCTGGGGGTATCCCCCCAATCCATTTGTCTATTCTAACCACTGCACTACCTTAATACCTCTTCAAAGTCCAAGACCTAATTGAAAAACTCCCAAAAAGCCATGTGTGCCAGCCACAAGGTCCAGCTGGGCAGAGCTCCATTAAAAGTCAGGCTATTCAGGGACTTCCCATCCAGCACCTTACACAAGCGATTTATCTCCTCAGACGATTTAGAAACACTATTAGCAAAGCACAGAGCTACAAGCACCTTCTTGTTTTGAAAAACAGTTTGGGTGCTAAGGACGGAAGATAGACCAATATGAAATCATTGAAAGGGCCCTGGTTGTTTAACCGTGTTTTACAACCTCAGATCATCTGAATACAGTAAAACTAGTTACAGCTACATAACTAGTTTTACTACTTGACCAGTAGCTTAGGGGTGGGTTTTAATGACAAATTTAAAATTATACTGAAAAATAAACTGTTGATGTCAGATGTGATGAAGTAAACTATGATTTTCTACATCACTTTTTGAAATCTTTCCCGTTCCAGTTGGACAGTGGCAATGCTTTCAAGGAAGATAAACAATATTTGTCACTCCCAGTTCAGAACTTTAGGATGTGAAAGCAGGTTCCCATGGCAATTGGTGTCACTGAAAATTCTACACTGCAGACTTCATTTCTTTCCTCCAGTAAAAGAAGCAGGAAACACAATGTCAACACCTAAAGAGTGAAAAATGTCTTAATTCCTTGCATTAACAAGTTTCTTTTTGAGGTTTCTTTTATAATAATTCTTTGGCATATCCATAACTAAATTGAGCATCTTGAATCTTAATTTCACTTCCCCCTCTCCCTTCCCTTAAGTCAGTACAAACATCACAATAATATCGCCATCACTGAAACTGCACTTTACTGCTAAGGTACTATGCAGGATTTCTGCAGCAGTTTCCATTCCAGGATCATCAGTAATTTCTGCCCTAACAGTGTCTAAGGCTATTTGAGATCACCTTCAAAGTCAGCAAAAGAAAGGAATAAGCTTAAAAGGAGACAAGAGATTATTGTCAAAACTTCAGAATTTCTAGACCATAACAAAAAGGACAAAACGATGGTATCATTTTAATTAACTGTGAAATAGTTAATCTGAATAGCCCTTTCACAAAGATACCTCATGGGGAAATGGATCTAGCCAGATGCTATATGGCAGCATTTTGTGAGGAAAGCACAATTGGAACAAAAAAATTATTCTTAACAGAGAAAGATTCAATAAGTGCAATGAAAAATGTGCCGTTAAACAGATATTTTACAAACATGAATATAAATATTTAATGCTTTTTGCAAGCCAGATACAGCTTAAAACAATTAAGAGCTGATCCTAGCTGTGTAAATGTGAATTAAAAGCAAACCCAGGTCACCGAAGTAACACCACTGCAAAACCTTTGGGTCTATAAAGGATAATCTAGGGAGGAAAAAAAAAAGTACTCCTTTGAAATTAAACCAAACTATAAATTTTTACTTTAACAGATAGAAAAAAGTGGTGTTTACATGGCTTAAAATGGCTTAACAAAATGGAGTGGGGGAACGGGATAGGATGGAATTCAATATTTAGTACATCTAGTTCAGATTTGGTGCACAATGTCAAATCATAATATAAATTAACACAATGATCTGTGTTTTCAAACCCATCTCAAGAATTTTCTTACTTCAGTGCTGCTTCTTCCATGGGAAAGATTCCCTCACTAAGAAGGCAAAGGGGAAGATGTATTCTCTTGGCTTGTGTTGAAAATTTAGGAGTCTATTTTCTAACCAGCCGAGTTTACCTCTGAATAAAACTGAACCACTCTTGCCTTTAAATACAAGAGCAGAATCTATCTTTTGCAAACACCAAAATGGCAAAAGATGAGAAATGCTTCACATCAGACTAAAACTTACCTAAAGCTTGTAAAACATATTTTCTCCATAGTAAAACAATTACTTGTTGAAGACAAGAAAATTACGCAATTAATTAATACCCTATAAAAATGTATTTTTCTGCAGATATTGAGGTGCTTTCTGTACTTATTAAAAATTTTCTTGTCATGAAAGTTTAAAATGCTCATGATAGAAGTATCAAATGTGCATGATCCAAATGTCATCTTAATAGTTCTATTATTTCAGGACAAAAAGTTAAGACTGACTGAAGGAGACTTATCACTTGACTTTCAACAATGAAGTTTCAAAGAAATCTACATTATTTCTGACTTGTTATTCTAGCTCACTGTTAACACTAAAGCTGACTAAAGAATCTAAAACTGAGAACGGGAAAAAGCTAAGACAGATCCACCATGACATGTAGCAGCATGTTTTGGTTTTGTTCAACCCACCCGCTGCCATCTGAAACACACCAAGAGGCTGAGATCCAAATAGATTTAAAGTTGCAGTCAGAAACACTTTGCAAATAAACCATGGTAACTACTAGCCCAGTGTAAAACAAAAAACAAAATAGTGAGTGATATGGATAGTATTTAGGAATATAAATAATTTAATATAAAATAAAAACCCTAGAATTAACCCTGCATATTAGACTCTTAAGACTAAAAACAAGCCTTCACACGTCAGAAAGATCTCACAGATATCAAGCCTCCCAATTATGCAAAAGAAATAAAAACAAAAAAACACCCACCACTCCAGAACACCACCAGTTACGATTCAGACTTTCATTGATGCATTTCTGAATCTTCCTTATTCTCAAGTCCCATCAGTTCAGAGTACTTCATACCTTTTATAGTTTAACACCTTCAATGTCAGTAGCATTACAGGGATAGTGTATGATCTAGCTGGTATCTTACTATAAACTGCAATTTATTCTAGACATTTCCAGTTTAATTTACGTTTTAGTCATAACTTTGCATTCACTGACTGGTTGACTATTTCTGATGGTTTTCACAATACATATACATACATACAGTATATATTCTTATTAGGAAAATAGATGTATTCATTAAGAGGAGATCAAGCAGACTAATTTAATTTCCTTCAATAAGTTAACTGCTTGTTTAGATAAAAGGAAATGCAGTAGCTCTTACCTCCTGAACTTCAACAAAGCATTTGATATAGCACCTTTTCAAAAGTTATTACTGAGTTGGAAAGGAATTAGAGAGATTAACAGACTGCCTAATCAGGAAATATAGAGCTGAAACAGTAAGGAGATTTCCTTGAGATTCAGTGGGGATAATTTTATTTCAGGTTTTCACTGAATGCTACAACAAAAGTTGTAGAAGTTTTATAATGAAATATAAAAGGCAGAATCTGTAACAAATAAAACCACAATGGGCTACAGAAGGAATTACCCATGGAAGATATGAATAACAGAAATATACACATATTAAGTACAAGACAATGCATTCAATAGGAAGAACTAGCACTTCCTCTCTGTGCTGGAAGCATGTTAGTTCAGAAAACACAGTGGCAGAAAGAACTAAGCATATCAGGAGTAAGCAGGCTTAGTATCAGAAATCAACAACTTTGAAAAAAAATACAATTATTCTTTTCAGATACAACAGGAAATCTATTTCCTGTTTGTCAGCAATACTCTGAACACTTGCCAGTAACATTCAAGAAACAGGTCTAAGGATGCTGATAAGAATGGAGAATGAAATTTACTTTCCACAAGTCCAGGTGGCACAAACCCCATCCAACCTGTCCTTGAACACTTCCAGGGATGGGGGATCCACAACTTCTCAAGGTAACCTATGTCAGTGTCTCACCACCTCCACAAGGAAGAATTTATTCCTAATATCTAATCTAAACCTACTTTCTTTCAGTGTGAAGCCATTCCTCCTTGTCCTATCATTCCATGACCCTGTAAAAAGTTCCTCTCCAGCCCTCTTGTAGGCACCTCTGGAAGATGCTATAAAGTTACCCCAGAGCCACATCTTCTGCCCAGCCCCAACTCTCTCAGCCTGTCTCCATAGGAGAGGTGTTCCAGCCCTCTCATCATCTCCATGACCTCCTCTGGAATCACTCCTACAGGTGCTGGAACCCCAGAGCTGGATGCAGCTCTGCAGGTGGGCTCTCAGCAGAGCAGAGGGGCAGAATCCCCTCCTTCCCTTGCTGCCCACAGTGCTCTGGATGCAGCCCAGCACATGTTTGGCTTTCTGGACTAAGAGTGCCATGGCAGGGTCGTGACCAGCCTCTTCTCCACCAGCACCTCCAAGTCCTTCTGGGCAGGGTTGTTCTCAGTCTATTCACCACCCAGCCCATATTTTTGCTAGGGATTGCCCTGATCCATGCAAAAAAGATAATCTTAGCACACACGGATAAAATAGATAAAAGTCTTCAGTTTGAAGACTGAATAATACCAAAATAATTTAAACAATAGATCCCCTTGTGACTCAGCATAATTATTTCTCTTACAGAAAAAGATTAATTTTCAACTTAACTGAATTCTGTCTTCTAAATAACCATATCTTTGCATGTAATTGAAAAATTGCGAATTCCCTTTGGGCTGTATTCCTCTTGAATTCTTTTGGGCACTCCATGACTGCTACTATGCTTGCATTGCCCTGGGGACTATGACTGCTATTCTGGACCACAGCAGACATACTGAACTATGAAGCTAGTCATAGTTTTTAACCACCTGGCCAGTGTAAATCCAGTATTCAGTGGGACAGGTTCAAAGAACCCCAAATTCCTGTTTTGTCCTGAGGTGCATAAAAGAGTATGAACATTGCCCTGCTTAAAATAGTTACAGCATTGTTGTGCTAATGACATACATCCATATAAGCACAGGATCAGTACTGTAGCCCCCACACAACCTTCCTCATTCCTCCTTCTTACCCTATTCTCACAAATTACTTAAAATAAACAATAAAAAAAACCCAAATAACCCTCAAACCAATAACAAAAAAAAAAAAAACACAAAATTAACCCGGCCCAAGAACCTCTTCTAAATCAAACCATCACACTTGAGCACCTAAAACCAACTACTTTTAAAATTAATTTTTAAAATAATAATTATTACATATATTCACATTGTCAGAATAAGAGGTGCCTGTATCAAAGTCTTCATATACTTCAGCCTTAAATCGTTATGCATTTAGCCCAAAGGCAATTTCTTTGACAAAAAAATCCCACAAGAGAATAGGAATTTTAGAAAGGGCTTGCTGACAGAGCTGGAATTTCCTAAATGCATTGTCATTGCTGTATTAAACACTTACTTTCTTTTCAAGTGGTCTTTTATAACAAAGATTTAGAAGCAAAGGATCACAGCCTTCACAGACTTTCCTGTGACTGTAAGAACAGGAGTAATGAACTTATATTCATATCTCAGTTTAAGAGTTTTACTGCCAAGTTTCTCACTAAAAAAGGATGGAGATTGAAGCAAAATGTATTAGTTTTTTGACCCCCTTTCTTTATTAACATCCCATTTTGTTACATATAAGACAAAATTTTGTCATAGTAACCATCTGTGCGTTTGAGTACAAAGAAAGGTAAACAAAATTTTACAACTGAGACTAGGCTTACTCAGTTTCCCAAAAGAAATGAGAGGGAAACTACATTAGTAATATTTTGGAATTCAGTCCAAACTGTTTCAGTGGAAGCTGTTCTGCTGAATTACCACCTCATTACAGTTGACATCTTTTCTTCTGAAAAAAACTTATCTCAATGCCATGTTGCTGGTTGTCTATAAACCCGCCAGACATGGGTTTCCAGGTTCTACATTCCAAAGGCACTCCTGCTCTTACTTGATTTTCACTCCCCAGAACATTTGACTCATTCTACAGATACCTGCTGCAACTGTATTAAAACCTGGGTTCCTTCCCTCTTTTTTTTTTTTTTTTTAGAGCATTTCAACCATATAACTGAATTTCTTCAACTCAGTTGAGCATAATAATCACCAAGACAAGGACTGGACACACACACATCTCTTCCCCAGTCTGCCCAAAGAATCTCTGAAAACCTATTCCACTGTGTAAGGCAAATATTTCCCCCACCCCCCATCTGACTGTAGGGGAGAGCTCTCCATTTTCCCACTGAAGACAACTGTTAGGACCAGGTCTGAAGAGTGACCTGAAGGCCAGGTATGTGTTTCATCCAGACCCTTGATTAATTATATCTTGGAAAGGTACTTGGTCTTCCTCTTTAAAGTTTATGGAGCATATTGCTTTGTGTAGGTAGGGTGACCTCTGTTTCCTAACAGATGCTCTGGTGGGCACCACTCTGGACAAATTAGGGTCACATTTTTCAAATGTACATGTAGTCTGAAAAAGGTGCTGACAGACTTTTTTAAGCAGTTTAAAAGTGCCTGAGGAGGTACATGGGCCTAAAAAAAAAAGTACCTCAATTCTCTAAAAAATGGGAAATTGGATGTCTAATTTGATTCAAATCCATCGAGCAGCCCATTGACATCTTCAGGTGTATAAGTATCTCCTGTCTGAATACCTTTCTAAAATCTACCCATAAGCCTTAACATACCCTTCAGCTACAGCAGAAGTTCTAATGTGAAGAAAAAAAATTTAAAAATATTAAAAACTCGTGTTTCATTCTTAAAAAGCACCTTAAACAATCTCAGTACCATTCCAGACCTTCCAGGTTTTTGCCAGCCCAGTGTATAAGCTATGATTTCCCCAAAGGCTACAACAGCATGTAAATAGTAACATCTACAGTATAAGCGGACATGCATACTCTGTCTGTTAAGGGAGTAACTTTGTCATGAGGGATAAACTGCCTTTTTTCTTTGCACTGCTCTGGTAAAACTATGTTAAAAGGTAAAAAGTAACAAATAGTGACAGGCAACAGAGGCTATCACAAATTACATAAATATAATTCTAAAGGTGAATGAAAATTATATAATAATCAATTGTCTTCGCAATGGCCAACTGAATGAAAAATATTCAGTGAAATTTATGCCAGAAAGCTCTCTTTTGTTCAAGGGTGTGATGTGTTGTGCTTTAAAAGATAAACAAGGTAGGACCATCAAACAAAGGATGTCACAAATCATAAAGCCATTGAAAAGAAACTTGTTTTTTAACACACTTTTCAGAAATATCTAAGTTTATCAACAGAGCAAATAAAGCTGGCTAAAATCCTTCACTGAAGTTTTCATCTCCTTTATCAAGCCTTTAGAGATGCTGCTGCTGCACCACCAGCCTCTGGCTGTGCTTCTCGCCCCAGCACAAGCTACACCACTCAAACACCAGAGAGTGCTGGGGTGGCCTTGGCAAAACAGGTTTGATTCACTATTCACCTGACTCCTCAAGTTTCTGAAACTGAAAGAAGGGAACTACAACAGCAAGCACCATGAGCAACATCAAAAGTTCATAGCAAATTTAACAACTTCCATTAAGATCAGTGAGGCATCTACTCTTCCTTTTACTCTTTGCTTTTTTCAACTAATTTCCTTTCAGTTTCAAATAAGGACAGACTGATTAAGAATCCCATTATATCTGAAAAGATTGTATTCAAATATAAGTTCTGGAAATATAATTAGGTAAATTTTCATATGCATTTACTGCAAAGAAAATTTTCTTTAGCAAGAAATTTTCAGAGTTAAATTACATCCAATGTTCAATTCCAACATTATGAAAATACTAACAGCTCCTGGGAAGGAAATGCAACTTGTACTAACACACTGCAAACATAATTTTCAGCCACAAAAGCTTCTGCAATTAATATTATCTGCAAGACTGCCAGGAGAATTCAGTTAAACACAATGTCATTGCTTATTCTTGCAGCATTTTACTTCAACACATCCTTGTTCTTGGTGAGGGGTTAGTCCTGAAATGCAGGTCTGGATTCTTGTGCTCCAGCCCTGTTCTTGATTCAAACACACCTGTCTGAAGCCTCCCAGTACCTGCAGTAAGATATGACTTCAGGTCTTATCTTCCAGCAGTGTGTAGCATTGCTGGGTCTTAGTCAAAGCATTGCTAACTCCTGTGATGAGTACATTTAATTTATTCTCTCTCTTTCCATGTAGAAATTATATCCCACATGACTAGAGGCTCTATTTCCCTGGCATAATACTGCTTTTATTTTAAAAATAGGTGCTACACATGCAGATTTTTTCAGATTATCAGGGCAGTCACTATCCTTACCTGCACAACTAATTTTTCAGGAAATAAATTCTGCGAGTTACTATTAAGTATCAAAATATTGTGAACAGTAACTTTTACAGAACCCTCAGAAGAAAGAAGCGCGAGCACGCAGTACATGATGCAAACAACTCTGTGTTTGAAGTGATACCACCAGAGGAATACTGCAGCCACACATCACTTCCACTTCCAGACAGACATTAGAGAAAAGGATTTATTAACAAAACTCGTAGATTTCCAGCTCTGAATTTGAAGCTAACCAAATGTAACAATACAAGCACTACTGCAACTTCCTTCCCTAAAAATTGAAAGGTTAAGGAGAGACAGTGAACTTGATCAGCAGCAACAAGGACTATATAGATTTAGAAAGAGAAAGAAACAAACAAAACCCCACAAACAAAACAAAAAGTAAATAAAGATACCTGATACTGTAGCCTACATTCCAGCCTTTTCCTTTAAACATTCTGAAGAAGCTATACCTCAAAAAGTAGCAGCTTTTCTAAGACTGCATGACTCTAAATACAGGTATACAAATTCCTCCTGCATAAATAGGAACTGCTCTATTAATATGTAGCAGACTTTCAATGTTATCCATTATTTCAGTGTAGACTGTTTTCATCTTCCATAGGACTTTGTTAATATTGACTCTAGTAAGAGCACACAGAAGGAAGTCAGAGCACTAAACAGCACACACTGCTCTTGGGTACAAACTCCAATCTTTACACCCAGCTTAGAAAATAATCCACCTATATGTGATCTCCTTACTGATCAGAAAACCAGGAGAAGTAAGAGATTAAAAGAAACAACATAAGCTGCCTTTCAAAAATGAATGTAGAAACCTTCATGTAAATACATGCACCTTTCATAATTTTAGCCCTGTCTCCTGCAAACACTATTGTTGCTGAGATACTAACCTATATTCCAGGCTGCAAGCAGCACCCTGCCCGCAGACTCCCTGCCAGCTCAAGCTCCAGGAATTATCCCACGTGGAAATTTTGACTCATCCAGCCAGCTAGACCTAGGAAGTTTAAAGTATCAGGCCAAGGATCTTACTTTTAGGGGGAAAAGGGACTGTTCTACTATCTCCCAATCCAACCAAACAAAACCTAATTCAAGGGAAATCAAACACACTAAGTAAACATTCTTGGAATTTTATTTCAAACATTTAAAGGGTACTTTGTCTAATATCATCTTTTAAAACAGTTTAAATTTCATGGAAGATAAGAAAATGAAATCATTTTAGAAATATGAGCCAAACCAAATGCCCCTGTTAACCACTGCATTCTGCAGGAAGGTGAGATGTTATTAGAGGTGAATGGTCTTACAGTAACAGGAGAAGCTAATTTAAGATAACGTGATTATCTGCTTAAAATAACTGCTAATAATAATGCAGTATTATTACATTAGTTTAATAGTAATTACAATGTTTCTTTATTTGGAAAAGCCAACTTAAATAATTCATTGAAAAATTAAATTACTTTAATAAAGTATTGAAGGCTTTTTCTCATATATTGCAGGGCTAATCCTGAACAAGACATGAATACATCACATAAATGAGAAACCACAAATAAAATGAAATAAAGTACTTGAAATTACTATTTTGGTCTAGGCAAGCACACTAGGCAATTTGATATACTCTGAACATGTTTTTAAGATATTAAGAAAAATACTTGCAAAACTCATTATATTGCACTTGCTAGTAATATCAGCATATATTGGTTGCATTTTTCAAGGATAATGAAACACACACTTTACTTGCAGTTGTTTTAGTTACTAATGCTCTAAGTTCCATGTTTAAAAAAAGTCTCAAACTGTGTAAATTTTTTTTTCCCCTAACCTCAACATCACAAATAATTTGTTATACCCAGTGTTACAATATTGGTAACTGTGGAAGCAAATGACAATAACAGCTTCACTAAACTTCATGTGCCTTAGGCCCAGGAAACAAGAGTAAGCAGGTACACACTGCAATCACACAAACTGCAAGTATACAATGTAATTACACAAACTTTGGATAGCAAAGCAACTGTAGGGGAACCTGTGGTCTCCTTCATTTTACCTGAGCTTTGAGATTATTTACCTTACGTAACACCTGAGTCTTTGCAATATTAATATTTTAGCTAATTCTGTATTTTTCACTACAAACACAAAGGCAAAGATGTGTTAATCGTAAGGCTCCACAGTATTGGTGCTTATCTCTCCAGTAACTCCTTGCAATGCCTTACACATATCATCACTCTTTCCAATGGCAAATATCAGAGGAATTAGGACTTGAAGCCCATTTCAGAGATCCTGCTCTGTTTGTAGGCAAACAAACCCAGCTCCAATTGAATGCACACCTAAGACAGAATGGTGTGGGCTATTTAACTCAACATAACAAAGTCTGACCATATCTTCTAATTCAACCTCTTTCTGAATATGAATTTCCCTAGGACTTGCTTCCTATCACAACCCTACTAATTATTCCACTTGGCCAGATGCTCCCCATCCCCCACTCATCATGTGACAAAATCAAATTTCAGCAGCCAAGGAACAGAACAGCCAAAACAGTATTTTAGTGTGGTGAGACATGTAAGAGAGCAATGATGGTCCACTTTGCTAGGGACTATTAGATTGGTCCTCTAGATCATATCTAGGCCCTTAAGATTTTTCCTAGCATCTACCTTTCACTCTGCACTTTGTGTTGGGATATTGACCAGATACTCACCACATCTCTCCACCCAGGTCACCAGGTCTGGGTATTGGTAGAGAAGGACTACAGGATGTTACAGCAAAGCATATCTTCGCCCCAGTCCAGAGGTTGCTTTAGAAGCTCATTTTCAACATCAGTTTTGCTTAATTCCACGTCAAATCCCTGTCCTCTCATCACTTGGTGGGGAAAAGGGTAAAGGAAAACATCTGCACATTCCCAAACCACATTTGCTTACTTTTATTATCTCTAATTTAGAAGTCATAAAAAATGTTAAAACCACCTGCAAATACATGTTTTCTTTTCTTTATAGAATAAAGAAAGTAGACTATAGACTAAAACTTTGCTTTTTATCTCTAATAAAGCTAAGGGGCTTGTTGAAAATCTAAAATTTTTTTCGCATTCCCATATTAAACAAGTTGCCATCATTATATAAAAATACTTATTGTATCTGGTTTCAGACAGTGCAATCTCAGTTATGGAAAGTATCCAGCAACCAGGATACAAAAAAACCTAGTCTTAAACAGACAGGGTCTACAATACTGAATTCCCAAAGCCAGGACCAACCACTTACATTTTAATTGACTGTGAAGCATCATGCTGTGCAGGTTAACTTACAGCATCTCAATAAAATGTTATGGATGACAGCCACTCACTAAAGAAGCAAAGAATTTACTGCCCATTCTATTTTTAATAATTAAAATACATCAATAATTATGACCTAATCAAAAGAAGTGTCTGAGCTATGCAGTCTCACAAGATTCACTGTGATTATATCACAGATGCAAATATAGTAAATACAAATTTCCTGACAATTTCTCTTAAAGAGGAGATTGACAATCCAGAATATTTTATGTTACTTATGCTAGGTGTTCAGATCATAGGCGGACTTAATTACTCTGTCTAAATAATCTGAATTTGCAGCTTTTTCCTGTGTAAAGGACTTATAGTCACTAGTAGTTCAATTACTACATCCAATTTTTCTTAAATAAAAGTGAAAAAAAAATCAGGTAACTCTAAAAGCAGCTTCATTTAAGAGTTTCAGAAACATCAAATAAACAGCATGGTCCATGCTGAGCATACAGAACAGGCTGCATACCTAGCAAGCAAACCAAACTGCAAATCTGAAAAAAAAATGAACTGGCAGGAAAAGGGGGGAAACAAACCAAAACCAAGGCAAAAAATGCTTTGCTTTTTCAAACTACATAACACCCCTTTCACTTCTTGTTACCATCTTCTTCAACTCCTTCAAGAGATAGCTCACGGATTTTGAGGAACAATTTTTCAGATGTTAATAATGCCAGTATCCTATTCCTGTGGAGTTTAATGCAACTGGAGTCAACAGGCTTTTTGTCTTCATACTGAACACACTGCTGATTATGAGGTTTCACCTGTCTGAAAACAGACATGAAAACTTCAAGCCCTGTGGTCCCTCCTACAGGAGCCTTTTCCAGGGGCCAGTGAGCTACTGACTGAGGAACATTAAGAAGTAGTAGAGAAAAGAATACACCCCTGCCCAACTATCAAATACTCTGTACAGGACTAACTCTAAGTCCAGACAGATTTATTCACCAGGAGAGGATTGCAAGCTGATAATGCCAAGGTCATCTTAATGGGCAATAAAACTGTGGACATGACCCGTACAGAGTATTTTGTGTACACAGAAAAAAGTCTCTCAGGAAGTCTCTCAATGAAATTGGGTGTATATACCTACACTTTAATTTATACTGCAAGGACAGTTTTCTGCCATACCCAAGCCTGAAAGCCATTTGGACCCAGGTAATTATTCAGAAATTTCCTTGTCTCACAGGGATGATGTTATTTCAGAACAGGGTAGCAATAATTGGGCAGTAACCATCCAGAGCTTCCACATTCAGAGATAATTTCTTTAGCAAGAGCCTAGCAATTACTTCTTTTTGAAAAGCTGCCAAGTTATTCCCCAGGAACAGAGGCAGTGAGAATCTACAGCTATAACAAATCAAGGACCTCAGTGTTCGATTTCACTGAGGCAGCTGTGTGTCAAAATCCAAGCCTTCCAAGCATCTCAAAAACATACTAACTGCTGCCTTCTACAGGGAAAAAAAACACATTTGTCCCTCATGACACAGATGCTTTTTGTTCAGAAGCAAACAACCCTGTCTGAAGGGTTCTCAACAGAGAAATTATTTTCTCCAACAAACTTAAGGATCTGCATTTTAAGACAAAACATACCTACATACAACTACTCACAGTGCAGATGATGCTGCAATGAAAGGAAATAGCTTGTAACTCTCAATGCACTTCTAATACACCCAGTAAAACTGCTGTAGAATAAAGTAGGAAAAATAAAACTGAAGGGCTGTGATACAGTGCTGCCCCAACTGCTGCTGCCAGATTTTGATGGAAGCAGTAGTCACAAATTTCTAAGACAGTTACACCTGCACAATTTTGTGCTAAAAGACCCAGACTTCTGCTCCACAGAGATTTAGTAATTTTCTTTATTTCACTAAAAATACAGTGACAAATGCCCACGGTCTTACCTTAGAACCAAAAACCAGAGCAATGTAGACAACTATGAAGTTTGAGCAATGAGACACATGAAGTAAGAAGACTTCAGAAGACAACCAGAAAGAGTTGTCAAGTCAGATATCTAGGTCAGACTAACATATGACATACACACACTGAAAGCCTTTATTTTATCTCACAAGAATACATACGCTAGAAATGGTGCAAATGTTCTACTCCTTTACTATTCCTGACACGTGTATGGCAACATGTCTGCTTATCAACTTGCAGACAAAATACATTTCTCTATTTCCTCTCCAGTGAGAGACCTCTGAATTTCACTAGAAGTTGGCTCAGGTGTTGTACAGTCAAAGCTGACAGAACAGTGTCTGCTAATGTCATCTTTGTTTTCTGCTCTGAATTACCTTGAAAGGTCTATGAGCCATTACACTGGTTATGCTTTAAATGCTGTGCCTTACTGAAATATGCTGAAGCCTGCAGGGAAAGCTGGGGCAGAAAAACCCAGTAAAACAGAAACTTGTCCTGCTCCCTACTCTGAAGTAGGGGAAAAAAAAACAAAGTAAAGAAAAATGAAATTTTATTCAAGTGGTTTGGATAGTTGTGACTTCCAGCATTTTCATTTGCCATTACTGAGACTGTGTATACCACAAAGGATTTAAGGATTATAAGACTGCAAGACCATCAACAGCTGCATGGTACTATAAAAGTATTCAGTTATTCTTGCTTTTAAAATACCATGATTGTAATGAGAAGAACTCGGGGGGGGTGGTGGAGGGCGAGGTGGGGGGAGGACAGAGGGGAGGGGGAACAAAATGCACTAAATTCTCATCACTGAAGAATGGTGAAAAAAAACAAACACCAAAAAAAGACATTAGAAAACTAATGTCACTGTGCCAGTGAGTCCTTGGTTGTAATCCATGATCTCACCTACAAGTAATAAATTCAAGGTAAGGGAAGTCAGTTTATTCCTTAGTGAAAGGACATCTCAGATACCACAAAGTGCCAGAACACTACAAAGCAGCTGATGCTCTGTTGAACAAACACAGTAACTGCTTTGTACACTGAAACATGAGTTCACAATTGTTGCTGTTAATAGTGTTCACTCACATTTATGCTGCTGAGATTTTGAGAGGACCACATGCACTAAATTTTGACCACGCTACAAGGCTGCATTTTTCCTTTGGTCTCCTGGCTTTCTGGCTATCACTATGCAAGCTGCAAACAGATCCTTAAAGCAAATGTAAGCTGGAAGGCAGGGATTTTTGCCCTCCCTTTGTGATCACACAATCCATGATGGACCAAACAAAAAACTGATCAAAATAAAATCCTCATTTCTGGCATGAAGAAAGCCAAGTATGGAGAATGTAAGCCACATGGAAATTTAGTTCTGTAAAATACTGCATAATGATTACATAAAGAGGCTTTGATTACTGTAAAATTCAATGATACATGCACTTCTAACAGCATTGGAAATTCTAAATGATTACACAAGCATTTCATGTTTATTCATCAAATATTTAAAATACAGCATAATACAAAACATTTAACTAGTTTGCTTTGAGAGCAATTTACTATGCTCTTCTAGCAAAAATTTGCTCAAGAAGATAAAGTCTCACACTACATCCAGTGCATATGTTTCTAATTTAATTTTTTAATAGCATTATTTGCTCAGCTTTAGTTTTTAAGTACAAAGTTTCAAATGTAAACATAACTGTAAAAGACACTTTTGTGAGGAACATGGTAAAGGAAGAAAAATCTGTTCTAACAGATTGAATTTACTGTTTTGAATTTCACAGAACACACATCCTAAAACCTCAAAAGAAAAATCTGTTTCTAACATCTGAGTGCCTGCTTTCATAACACAAAAGCAAAAGCAAACTTACCACTGCTCCATACACCATTCTATTCATATTTTCAATACTGATTGGATACTTCACTGCTTTACATCGATCTCCACAAAGGGTGTAATATCTACAAATGTCTACAAACCCTTCAGAAGGAATAAGCAAGGAAGGAGAGGTGGTGGGGTAGCTCCGTGTATTAGGAAGGGTTCTGATTGTCTAGAGCTTAATGATGGTTACTATAGGGTCAAGTGTTTACAGGAAAGGATCGGGGAAGGGCAACAAGACAGATAGACCACCCAACCAGGATGAAGAGGTGGACAAAACTTTGGGAGAAGTCACACTATCAGTAGTCCTCGTTCTCATGGTGGGACTTCAACTTCCCAGATATCTTCAAGAAATTCAACCCAGCAGAGAGGAAAGGGTCCAGGAGATTCCTGGAATGTGGGAAAGAGGCTTTCCTGACATAGCTGGTGAGTGAGCCAACCGGGGGAGCACCTCACTGGACCTGTTTTCTGTGAACAGAGGAGAACCGGTGGGTAATGTGTTGGTTGGGGGCTGCCTTTCACACAGTGATCACAAAATAATGAGTTTTCAAGTCTCAGAAAAGGAAAGGGAGTCAGCAGAATAGTCAGTTTGGAGTTTCAGAAGGCAAGGTTTGGCCTGTTTAGGAATGTGGTTACCCTTGGGTAACAGTCCTGAGGAGCAAAGAGGTCCAGGAAGGATGGACACTCTTCACAAAATCTTAAAAACACAGGAGCAGGCATCCCCCCATGCAAAAAGACCTGCTGGTGGGAAAGAAGACTGGGCTGGATGAGCAAAGAGCTTTGGCTGCAACTCAAGGAGAAAAAGAGAGTTTGTGGCCCTTGGAAGAAAGGGAAAGCAATGCAGGAGGACAACAAAGATTCCATTAGCTTATACAGGGAGAAAATTAGAAAGACCAAAAGCTATCTGGAATTTCATTTGGCGTCTGCCATAAAAGACAGTAACAAATGTTTCTATAAATAGGTTAGCTACAAAAGGAGGGCTAAAGAGAACCTCATCTTTAATGGGTGCAGAGGCACACAGAGACAAAGGATGAGGGAAAGGCTGAGGTACTTCAAATGCCTTCGTTGCCCCAGACTTTAATAGCAAGACCAGCTGATATCTGGGCACCCATGCATCTGAGCTGGAAGAACTGATCAATAAATAAAAAACTGACAAGAAATAAAAAATTACCAATGAGAACAAACAAATCTATCTTTGAAATTACTCAAACATTTCCATGTTGCTGCATTTAGCTCAAGGAAGTCCTTCACCCCTGCAGTGCCTGGGCTCCCTATGAGGGTTTCAGTAGTCAGCCTGCTGGCAGCACCAGCCATCCCTCCTGAGGAGCCGCTCCTCCAGTGCCTTGTCCAGGCGTGTCAGCGTCAAAGGCACTCACAGGGAAAGTAGATCAACCCTCTGAAAGGACAGAAGCATACTCTACAACTTGAGGGCATGTCTTCACAGCCAGGTTGCTCCGCACTGACTACGGAAACACTGTGCTGCCATGCTCTGTATCCTCTATTTGCTGCAGCATACATATTTCAGAGGAAAACATCCCAGCCTTCCATACAAGGCACTTGTCCCTTGAACACTAGAAGTCATCATTAGAAATGACAGGGCAGTAGAAAAGCCACCTTGGATTTGTTTGACTGCTCTGATGTGCTCTGTGCTGGTCTAGTGAGGGGCAGAGCAATGAAGGATATACAAGAATGATATATTTGCAAGCATTTCAGGCAGTACTAGAGACTTCAATAATCATGCCTATGTTACTGAAATCCATAGCTGATTAAAATAAAATTTACAGGAAAATGTTATCATTTACTAATTTGTTTCTTTCTTTCTAAGAAATTTTCAAGGTAACCCTTTAAACTTTTAGAGAATACCATTGGTTTCATTGCTAGGTACTTTTACAAACCTTTTCCCAAATGTCAGCTCTTACAACAAACCTTTGCCTGATGTGAGGCAGCAATAGTATTTGATTGGCAGAGTAAGTGGAAAAGGAAAAGAAAATGGAAAATTAATGAATAGTAGGTTACAATTTTCCCTGAAGATACAGCAATAGGGAGGAGTTTGCCTCAATAAGAAAAGAAAAAAGTAATAAAAGGGTAGGATAAAAAGTAGTAGATAGTTTCAAAGGAAGAAAGATTTTTGCAAAACAAAATCCTCCCACTTAATTTTTAAGGGTGAGGTGCAAAGAGCAGTAAGGCTACAAATGGGCTTTAACAGTAACTTTACCAGTCTTGACACTTACCCGCAATTCTCTTACAGACAGACTAAGATATATGATACCTATTTGTACCCTCAGCCACTGCAAACAAATTTATATCAATATAAACCCAAAGGAAGGTCAGTAGTTTGAATTTCTCTTTTTGCAACCAAGACTTATAAAAAGCAACAAAAAAACAACAGAGAAGGACTGACAATAATACTTTAGGTGGATTCAATATGCAGGTACCTTGAAGAATCAAAAAACATTCCTCTCCTCATGCTAATAATGATGTTTAGTAAGAACATCTAGCCTGATGCAAAAGGAAAACTAACTCTATCATCAAATATACATTTATGAAAAAAATACATGATTTTGAAGAGAAACATGAACATCTAAAGCTTTAGTGCAAGTATTTCTATGGGTAGGACTGTAGTAGTCTACAGTACTGCTCTGTTATGGAGAATGACATAATAAGAGTTTCTAATTTAGGCAATATTTCTCTGCAAATCCTGCAGAGACGGCAGTGAACACAACTGACAAAGGGAAGACTAAAGTGTTTTTTTCTTTAAACAAAGTACAGCACTTTGCTTCAGTTTTTGAAGAGAAACTGTTTCGGTATTTTTAGCATTCAAAGGAGCGAGGGACTGAGTGCACCAGTGAGGGACTGGTGCAGACAGAACAGGAAGGCGAGGTACGAGATTTCACATTTATCTCTGCTAATGCATTTTACACACTGCTCTGCAGTGCTCCTAATGTTCCAGCCCTGAGTCTCTTCAGCAGAGATGGCAAAGCACCAAAGACCAAACTGCATGATGGTGGTGGTGTGACAGGGATCAATGCCCATGAGGGAACATGGAATCCTGTCGCTTCAGATTTGGTTTCACAGCTTAACTCAAAATACCTCTGTCATGATGGAAAGTCTTCGTTTTCCACTCACCCCAGCGGGATTCAGTTTTAACAGGGACACTTGCAAAATCAAGAAACACACAAAGCAAAACCTTTTGCAAAATTTCATTCCTAGTGAGCAGTTTTAATAGAAGATTTAAACCTCAAGATTTAAAAGACATGTAATTTAAAGCCAAAGTAATCTAAAATTGCCATTTTATAACATATGTTCCCATATCCAAAAGAGAACTTCTAGCCCCACTACTTCTAAAAATATCAATTTATTCTCAGTGATTAAGATAAAATTTGGAAAATAAAAAAAGGAAGACCAGACTGTCAAATATTTTAACAGCCTTTTATACACCCAGTTTCTCCTTGCTCTCAGGGGATAACATTGGAGTGGCTGTGTATAACCTTCAGTATCACATGCGAGTTCCAGTAGTAATATCCATCCAAAGGACATTATCTTTGAAGGAGTGATGCAAAGATAACATACAGAAAGTTCCCAGCAGGTACAGAAGGTTGCTTCTGTTCCCAGCACTTGTCCATGTGTGGATGAAAAAGAGGTGGCCCAGCCGAGTACTAGATTCATAACCCTTGCTGCAGGATACGCATATTCCAAACTGCTGCCTCCCTGATTAGGCAGTAGACTTCCCTCAGTGTAACACAAAATCAGCAGATCTGTGGTTCTGTTATGTAGGAGTGGTACCTGACTTGTGCTATGCAGTATTGTCCCAGACAATGAACCTGGCTTCAGCTCTAAAACTTGCTGGACCAAACTGGGCTAACCTGCATGTCTATAAGAAAGGTAAGAACAGCATGTTTGTACAAAACTGGGACAGAGGTTTCAACAGTTTACAAGCCTGATCTTATTAGACAATGACAAAGAACAGGTACAGCCCCTGCATTACAACAAAACCTAAATTTATAAAGTCCTAAAGACAGTGTAGCTCAAGCTAGCAAAACATAAATTTGCTCATGGCAATATAAGAAAAATCTTTGTGATGTAGACATACATGTCACTATACATTTTTCATAAAATGGTATTTACCCACTAATCTGTATAGGTGGCTTCACTGGATATATTTAAAGGATATTTCATAAGCATTTCAACTACTTTTTTTCTAAGTATATCAAAGTAAACTAGGAATACCACAGTCGTCCTTAAAAGTTTCTATTTACATGAAAACTTACAGTAACTAATCACTTAGAAAGACTAGTCAAAACAAACAAAAACCCCTGTTTCATTAAACTAAAAAGCCTCAATTACAGAAAATCTGACACAGCCAAGATATAATTATAATCAGCATCAGACAGAGATGCATAAAAAGTGAAAAGTGCAGTCAGAACATTCAGTGTGTCAAGCACAGTGAATGTGATCCCAGCTGCACAGTATTTCAATATAATTAAACCATACTTCTTACATAATGTAAGTTAAATGACAGGCAAGAGTAAAGTAACTAAAAGCTTTCTGGTACAGGAATATGGGCACTGAAAGGTTATTTTCAAGATTTTTTTAAAAGAGCAGGCCAAAAATAAATTCTGGTTGTTTTTCAGTGAGGAGCATCCTCTTTCACTTTAATATTATCACCTGCGTGCACAACTCAAGAAGCATTTAGTTACTTTTGTGTTATAGTAAAAGTCCAGCAGGTTTGAAAATGAGAATTAATTCTCTTGTGTAGTCAGTCAGGTTTAACAAAACCCAGGAAAACGCTTTACTCAGTGATGTACTCACTGCCCTTTCCCCACCTTCTCTACAGTCTACTATTTGTGGCAGTAAAATCCTGCTGAGTTAATGCACAGAATTCACTTCTTATAGTTGCAACAAGAGAAGAAAAGTTAAAAGTATATATTTGTGACAAGGGATATTAACTACTTCGAGCTTATTAACTGAGGCAGGCAGTAGTACAGCTCTGATGCTGTGGAATTATTACTGTAACACAATTTCTGCAAAATATCTCACAGTCAAGTTCAAGGTTTATTTCTGCCATAAATGCCCAATTATTTGAGTTGGTGTCTGCTCTGAAGCACAGCCTAGAAGAGCAGGACATGCCTAGCAGGCCTGGATTCCCCTTCACCCCCAACTGGATTACCTGTCTGTTTGGAGGCATGGTAGCCATAGTATGCGGCAGCACTTTTTGAGAAACAAGAAAACCAGTTCTTTTGCAGACTGGAGAATCAGAGCTGTGACACCACAGCACTTGGAGCAGTTTCACTGCCAAAGGGTCATATCCAATTTCTGGGGTTGTGAAGCATGGAGGTCTGTGCTGCTGCAGCTATGCCGGTAATGATATCAAATTATAGCTTATTTCAACCTCACTTTTATGAGCCTACATAAACATCCAGACTTGAAAAAAGTCACCCAAACTTATAGAAAGTGTGATGGTTTCTAATTAATTACAGGTAAGAAAGTGAAGTTTTTCACAAGTGAGATTTTAGGATGTAAACAGAAGTCCAAATATTGCCACAGATGAAATTGCAACCAGGGTAGCCTGGGGTCATTCACATATGCTGCAGATTATCTTGATTTAAATCTTACATATTATTTAATTTTTTCTTGCCTACATCCAGTTTTAAAATGGCTGAGTAGTAAAAAATGCTAAATGTATGTAAACCAAAGATGAGATTAATATTTTCCCCCACAAAAAGATACTACAGCACAGATCTAGAATGTTTCACATAGGAACACTATAAATGCTATGACAAAAGATAAAGGTATTCTCTCATGATTTACAAGCTACATCAATGGAATTCCCTGGAAGAGACTCCAGTCTTGAACTACAGTTGTTAGAACAGTTACAAAAAGTTCTTACAGGTTTGCAAAAAGCTTATCAAATTATATTAGTTCTCTAGGGTGGATCTTCTCTTTCAAAAGTGGCAGTAGAGGAGCCTGGAGCTAAAAAAGCAGTAGTACAGGGAAAAGTACTATAAACTTATTATCATCTTATTTGCAAAAGTTCAATTGTTGTCTCCTTATTTGCAAATGTTCCATACCTTCTTCATGATTTCTCATGGGCAGCCCCTCACAGTACTGACTTCTTCCTCACAGCACAGCCAACAAACCCTAATTTCCTCCTCGATCAGCCAGACCACTCTCTTACAGCACTCTTGGTTACAGCTGTGGCCTGTGCTTAATCTTTGGTAGTTAGTACATCTGCAACTCCTCAGGGGTAAGATTACCTTATATTCTATCCCCCCACATAAACTCAGTTCACTTTTATCACCCACAGACAGAGTATTATTCTCCAGCATCTGTCAGTCAGAATGAAACTGGAAGGGAAGGACAAAGTCCAACTCCCTTCACTCAATGCCTGTTACCTGTCCACAGGTTACAACTCTACTGAATAAACAGCACATCCCATTTTAAGGCACTCTAGTCTAATTCAATACCAAATTTAAAATATATACATTACAAAATGCATGTACATGTCCCTTCCCTGGTTATTAAACAGAGATGAAATTCAGATTCTATGCTTAAAATACTCCACACATTCCCGTGAAAGAGCACAGTGAGGAGACAGAACCAACCTGTTGGCTCACAAAGGTTGAAAATTTAAATAGATCAATAATTTTCTACCTGAAAAAACTTACAAGTTCTCAAAACACAGAACTTTACTTCTGTAAGCAGTTCAAAGACTCAAGCTTTAAATTATGCCTTCGATTTCCTTCTTACAGAAAATGAACAGATATACAGTCAGGACATAAGCTTGCACTTGCTTTAATCATGCTGGGTGCCAACTGGAGATACACAAAAAGCAATTCACTTAATTAAATACAGGTGTCAAGGGCCATTCTTGATGTCGAAGAGCAACCTATCAGCTGGACTCCAGCTGCCGCAGAAGAAAAACACACATCTCCCATAGGTCCTATGATGACATCTAGGCTAAGACAAAGGCTTAGCCTTTTTCTAAGGTAGTCTTAAATTACCTGGAACACACAGAATAGTACTCGAACTCTTTATTTGGCAGTTAAATCACTCAGATTGTCCCACTGACCTCCATATATCAGTTCAAGTGAGTAACTCCCAAGAATAAAAAGCTGACTCTGTATTCAAAAATGTACAACACCGGAACCCCAACAGATTCACCTTTAGCTGTGACACTGTAGAGCTTGGACTGCTACAAATCAATAACGAAGCAGCACCAGAAAAGCTGCAGATATCACCACACAAGAGATTAAAATATGAGAAGCTCGCTCCCAATTTACAGTCTCTACTGTCATTCTGGTTTGTGCATGTAAGTAAAATATTATCAGAAATATATTTCTGAAAAATTATTCACAGTGGTGCTATCTCAGTCTATTCCATGTGTTCTCTGCCCTCAAAAGCACACCAGAGCAATCTTTTATTTGCCAGGAATACCTGTGCTGACTCATATAACCAGTTAAAAAGCCAACAGCAAAATGCTCATCTTAAGTGCATGATTCTCTTTCTCTATTCTCTAATATATCAACAACAGATAAAGTAGATTTTAGGCACAAGAGAACAACAAAACTAATTTCACATCAAACCATTTCGCCAATTTGCTAATGAGAGCAAAAAAACAACACAGCAAAAAACTTATTCCTCAGCAATATCTGTGCAAGGACTGAAGCAAAGCACTTACCGTGTCTTGGGATTTATCTTTGACATCATAGACTGTTAGTTTTATTTTAGTTTCCTCATAGATCGGGTATTCCGGTGGGAAGGTCACACCAGTCAAAAACAGTGGATCTTTTGTACCCTGTGCAACATGAGTAAACACTCAGTAAGGTAACAGCTGAGCAATGTGAGGGATGTCACTGTGGACGTACAGAAACCCAAAAAGTGTCAGCTGTCTACAGCAGAGATATGGGAACAGCTCAGTTTTACTACCCAATCAATGAAAAAAAACAAACAGCCTTAAAACTTTCTCAGGAAAACTAAAAACATATTAACAAAATCCAAACAAAACCACAACAACTTCCTGGAAAGTGTTTTTAACTGGAAAAGATATGAAGTGCTTCTGAAGCAGAGCCTAGTATCACATTTTTAAACAGCTCAGCCAGTATCAGGTTCGTGACAATTCATGACAACCAAACCCTTTCTTATTCCTGTGACACTTTTTGAAAGTACCACAATTTCATCTTAATTTAAATAAACTAAAGATTTCACTTGCACACACATACAAAAAGGAGCAATCTTCATTAAGTCACAATAATAAGTGCATAGAAATGCTACAGAGACTCTCAGTAAGTATATTGATTTGTGGAGAGGGGATTGAAATACTCCTCTTTAGGCAGTAGTGCAATAAAATAACATTCCTGTGCTTTGAAACATTATGATTACACTTAAAAGCTGTACACAGAAGTAACTATATCATAGCTAAAGACATGCAATTAAATGAATAATACAAAATGTCGTTTATAATTTCTTAATGTTTAATTATATTTAATTTCCAAAGATTACCATGCGCGTATCCTTAAATTTTCCATTAAGTAAAAATAAAATTAAAAAAGAATTGTGCATGACAAAGGTAATTTATCTTATGGATTAACTTTCTGTGCCCCTGTCTTGCCCTCCACCAAAGCTTGACTACAAAGCCAAGAACCTTGACAAAACAAATTCAGGAATTTGTTGAGGTCTAGGACATTGCATTAGGAAATACACCAACTTCTATTAAAAAAATACATAGTTATCTATTCATCTTTTGCACAACATCATTCCAGACAGTCTGCAATGAGACATCCTGATCAGATACAAGATACTTGAATTAAGCAGTTTCAGGATGGTTGAGGGCTGAAACCATAATAATTTAATTAGTAGTTGGTTGAAAGTAATCACACGAAGAGCTCATGAAATATTCTCATTGTATTTAACAGTTAAAACAAGCCTCTGGTGAAATCATGTGTGTGTTTACAATGAGACTTCCCTGCTCTTAATGAATCTCTCCAGTAAGTTAAACAAGTTACACCTACATTGCTCACCCTTCATTTTCTCTGAACCATTTTTGCTGTTTCTGATACCAATGCTTACAGGGCAAAGTAGGACTAGCAAAGCAGCCTCAGACAACTTTTGTTGCAATGTATGATGCAAATTACTAATTATTTTATGTAAAGTCACAGATATTACATACACACATTTCTTTCACAAATTATAGATCTAGAGTAATATTTTTCAAATTGCAAAAGCATCAACTCTTTAATGGAAAAAATAGAACAAAAACAAATAGTATAAAACCACATAATACACTATGCTTTTCTGCATTTAAAAATACTTTCCAAACTCACTATACTCTTAATTAAGTTTTATTTTGGATTGCCTTGTCCCTTCATGTGAACAACTATTCCCTGTTTCATTCTAAACCTCTGTCTGCAAAATTTGAATATTCTCCATGCCTCTACTTGGAACAACAGAGCTTTCATGAAAAGCCAAGTTAATTTCTGTTTATTCTGGTTAAATGCCAAGAACTACAGCACACTTAGGTATGCTTTACTAACTGCCAGAGTTACCGAAGACAATGCACTGACTTGTTTTATTCCTAATTCACTTACTAAGGAAGAAATGAGCAATCCAATAATCAAAATGTTAATTGAATAAGAAAGACTCTCACCTCCACGATTTCAGTGCTTGAATACCACGTCAAAATGTGCTCTGCTGGATGCACCACTGAGACTTGGATAAACGTATTCAGCTTCCGATCACGGGTAGCAGCCACTAGATCCTTGCATGCTGGAGACAGTGCAAAATAAAAATAAAATACTCAAAAGCAAACTCCAGGAAAATGCTGTCACAGAGACAGGACAAAGCAGACCATGCTCCAGCTCCAGATTAAATCTCCAGAGGCAAGTCGATTTAACAGAGGAAGTCCCTTGGAAGTAACCTACAGAAATAGGAAGTCACATGCCACAGAACTGAGCTGAGATCTCGTTTCCACTAAAAATACTTGCAGCTTCTGCAAAGCTCCCTGCCGGAGGCTCATCAGCTCCAGTCCATGAGTGTGCGTGTGCAAACGCTGCAATAGTAGGTAATTTTACATAAGTACTCATTTAATTTGCCCACAAAATCTCTTTTGGCAGCCTTATTGGATCCTCTCTTGTCTGACAATTCCCCCAGTTACACAACCATTTCAAATACATTCTAAAACAACTAATTGCTATCAGTGGTTAAGCTGGTTTATATTGTTTGTTACTACTTGTAAACTTAGCAGAACTAGTTGTCAGGTATAAATCTACATACCTAAAAGCAGACAGCGACATAACCAATTATTTTGTCAGTGACTGGTATATAAATGAGAATTGCATTCTGCCTATATAGCATCATTATTAAAACTCATTCTACTTAACAGAGAAATTCCATTCTGGTTTAATAATTCACTTTTATCCTGGGCTCAGAGTCGTGCAGGTGACTGAGATCATTCTTTACACTAACACACTTTGTGCCTTCAAAATGAAAGGGTGAAAGCACTGAAGAAAAAGGAGGAAGAAACAAATAAATGCATCATCAGCTGCTCCACAGAAGGGACACAGATTAATGGGGCATGCATTGGCCAAAAATCAAAAACCATACACCTTCTATTATTCCCTAAGGAATATGCAGCAGTGAACACTGTGGTGGGATCTAGCCAGTGCTTTTTGCAGGGTAATAAACTACCCTGGGATCTCAGAAGCCTGAGGCAAGCAAAGAAAAGACTATGGCTTCAGAGAGAGTAATTGTCAAGAAAGAGCTGAGGGTATTTTCTATGAGCCATTGCCTACCAGGGGCTTCCTCAAGTGCAGCTGACCTTTAACTTTTCAAAAGGTGAGTCAGATTATCTTCACAGCAAGCAAACTTCGTCTGATGAGAAGCCAATGCTAGAAAAGCTCTAATACATACAAAAGGCCAACTCAGCTTGTTTTATACCTTTTTTTTTCCTTTGGGCTTCAACCTGCTGCTGGAGTAAATAAAAGGAAAACTAGCTGAAGCTTTTTTACCATTCTTTTATTAGAGTTAAGAGACAGGGAGAGAAATCTAACCATTAAAGATTTTGCTTTAGTCCAATTGCCAATTAAAATCTCCTGGTACATAGTTTCAAACTGACCCTATTATAATTTGGTGGGAAAAATGGGATAAGCATAAAAGTTTGTGCATGATGAAGTCTTTACGAAACGACTGATGTAACAGTACCAGGCTCAAACAGTGAGTTGCCAGCAAGTCTTTGCTGCTAAGACTTACTGCATTATTAAAATGACTGAATATTAGCACTACTTGACATCACCCTAAAAATTACAGTAGACTTCGTGAAAAGCAGTTGTCAAAGTACAAAAGGTTTGGCAGACACCTTTCGACACTATTTGACTTTGTCCTCTCGAAAGCTGATCTTTTAAGTAGTAGCAGATCACTGAGATTTCCAAATATAGCCAGTTCCCCCCACAGAACCTGATCTCATGCACCATACAACCCTTAAATATTGCACTCTACAATCATCTTTTTAGAACGTAGCACAGATTCAGAGGAATGGCAAGAGAGCTCATGTTCACTACCAGAAGCTGGAACAGAGAGACAAATTTTTCCCACCCACCACAAAGGAAGGCTAGCCAGCTCACAATTCAAGAGAATACCACAAAAGTGAGAAAAACAGAAAGACACAGACACTTAGGAAAAATAAAATTAGACCCCCATAAAACACTATCAGTGACTCTGGCAGGAGCTCTACAGCTGAACTCTTGCAAAAAGTACTACTGCATGATGAATGGAGGCAAAACTCTCGCAAATAATAGTTGATCTAGTTGTGGCTTGTCTCAAATACATTATCTAGATGTGACTAAATCTTTTAGCTACCAAGAGCACCGGCTTTTATCCTACTGAGAAACCATTAACAATAGGAAGAAGATTTGCACCAAGTGGTCACAATCTTGGTGCTATCTGAACATAGGAGACAATTTATTTCTGTGACAGTACTGCAATCCAGTCATTCGATCATTTTTCCTGTAAAAAGATGGCTTAGCAGCATGATCTTGAATTTCATTGGATAGAGCTGACAGAAAAATAACTCATCTGCATATCTCCAGTAGGGAGGATCAGCATAAAGCATCAGAACTCTTTGGGAGACACTGGTGCAGAAAGATAAATGAAATTAAATGAAACCTGCACCTACTTTGATGACAGTGTTATTTATCTCTATTGTGACACTGGACTACTGCTGTTCACAACTTGCTTTTCAATCAGAGAGAATATTCAATAAAGTTATCCCAGGTAAAGAACATAGAACTTGCCAGTTTGAGCCACAGTGCATCACTTCCCTTCAAAACAGTCCAAATGAAAAGTTTAGCAAAACAAAAGGACTACTTTTAAGCAGATGCCAAAGAATAAAAGCTTGTTATATCCTGTTTGCAGCCTGGCAAGCTCCACAGCCCCATGCTGCATTACTGCCCTTTGAACAATTTTACTATCAGCACCTTCAAAAACCTTAGGTCTTCAAAGAAACAAAGTGAAACGTTACAAAGTTAGGGAAGCATGTTATATATTTAAACAAGTTTGCTAGGTATTATTTGCATACCCCTCCAACAGAAACTGATGAAAACACAAGCATGAAAGGCGTTCTGAGGCTGTTTCCTTAACTGCAAACGTGACACCGCGAGAGCAGGTAACAATATCTATGCACTTTCGACAGTAACCTACGCCCAAGCAGACCACAGGTTATGTTATTGCCCAATACTTCAGAATGTCTGAATTAATTCTGGAAAAATTAATTAACGAAACACAGTGAAATGAAGCGCCAGCTTGTACTTACATGCCAAAAGTATATGAATCTACTCATTGTGACTGTTGACTCAGTGTGTAAAAGCCTGAGTCATCCATTCCCCTGGTGACCAAACCTCTGCTGAGCCTATCAGTGTACAATGAATGTTTAAGGAAGAACTGTGTTAAGAGTAATTTATGCTTTAATATCAACAAAGAAAAAAGTTAAGATAGCAGGAAGAAACAAGTCTTCTACTGATATTTCACTGTTCTCTGTGCTACACTGACATGATGGCTGTGCTCTTTGCCCTTCTGTGTGTATGTGCCCACATAAAGAATGGAAAGACTGGTTACTGTTTCCTCATGGGACCTTAGAGGATTTTTTGAAAATTTTACATCCATATTGGAAGAGAGTACAGAGAGAAAAACTAAAAAATCCCAATTACTACATAACAGTAAGAAGAAAGGAAACAAAAAAAGGAAAAAAAACCCCAACAAACAAAAAAACACAAACAAACCAAACAAACAAAGAAAACCCAAAATAGAAATAGCCTGGAAATTCATCATCTACCTTCCCTGAAACTGTAACACTTCTGACCAGGCATTTAGCACACTCTGCTCCAAGCACAAAGCCCACTAGGGCAAAAAAATTAGTCTGGCAGAGAAACAGGAAGATGCAGCATCTCCCAGGAATGGAAAAGTTCCAGTAGCTAGAGCAAACAACATGGGCAGGGGGAATGAAAGACACTCCCAATTCCCAGCTCAGAGTTCAGAGTTGTTTGGGAAATGAGCCAAACAGGATATCAAAAATTGGGAATAAACTGAATAGTTTATTTTTGCTAGTGAGGAAAAATACAGTACACTGGTGAATTCTTCTCATACTCTGGATTCACACAATGTATGTATTAGCCTGTATGACAGTGTACAGGGCAGCTCTTTCTTTAACCAGTGACAGAAACACTGTTTCCCACAGCTTCATTCCTTCCCATATTCCAAACCAAAACAGATTCCAGGGGGCTGGCTAAGAACAGGAATTAACAACATAGCCCTGTTGTCTCCAGGGTATGCTATTTTGTACACTGTCAAAACAACAAAAAATTAGTAGTATCTGATGACAAGGGGCATGGGAAAAGCCTGTGTCTCACACACACACATATATATATGAAGGTAATGTTCACATTCTTATTCATTTCATGACAATGCAGCAGCATTATTATCCCAAAGAAACTTAATTTATAAATGATAATGTACAGTCTGTCTTGATAAACTAATTAAGTCAGGTGTAGCTATTCCTTAGTGGGCAAAAAGACATGTTAAAGAAGGGAATGCCACACTTGGACCTGTGCTACAAGCAGAACACTGAACAGCATACAGTTTACTTTCTTCCACCCTGGGGGAGTGTTGAGGATGGTAGGGAAGTATAAGAGAAGGAAGCGCACATCACCACTCTTTCTGCCTCCGCTGAAAACGAATACCTCCAGTCAGGCACATGCAAAAGCTTAGGAATAATCAAATTTTGGAACACACAGGAAAGCTTTGGCCATACTTCTAAAAGAGTGCAAAAGAAACTGTGAGAGGGCTGAGAACTGAACAGCAGTGTGTTCTCTGTTTGGCAAAACATGCCTGAAAGCAAATGAAATTAACATTTGAGGATGGGCTTTAGCACAGAATGGTGTTAATGAGCACTCCTGCTAGTGCTCCATAATAAACTTCACTAACTAGTTTATCATAGATACTACTAACTGGTTGTCCCATTCCTGTGTCAGCAGGAATGCTTCAGTTTGCTGATGGGGACAGAAAGAACAGAGAAGTTGCTCCCACTATTTGCGATGTGGACTCCCAGAACAATTCATCATGCAACACTAAATGGATGAGACCACAAAAATTAATGTCACGTTATCACAAAAAGAGGGCACAGTTACACAGCCATGCAACAGGTATGCATTAGGAGCGACACTCTTTAATTGTAGTGACCACAATAGATGCTCAGATTCAGGTGAACTCTATAATGAAAACAAACTCAGTGTAACAGAAAACTACACTTGGAGCACATATACAAATAAGTACAGATCCACTGATTTTTACTTATGGAGACATTCAAGATCACTGTTCCTGTGTCTGAGGGTGAGAGGCTCCTATAAAAATAATATATCTGGTCTCTAGAACATACAGCTGGTTGCTAAAGAAACCTAGTTATATTTTCAAGGAAATGTACACACATAAAACAATTAGTATCCTTCAGGGATGTCTGTAATAAACAGCAGGAAGAAATTTCTACCAACAATCCAAGGAGAAAGATAACAGGGAAGTCTTACCAAATTAATAATTAAAAAAATATCTCTTAAGACATCTCTACAAGTACAGGTTTTGGGGGAATAAACCCCCACAAACACAAAACAATATTAACAGTACTAACTGTAAATAATCTATCAGTATGCTGCCCAGAAAAACATCAATCATTACCCACTTAATTAGCAGCTAAAAGAACAAGATTATTTATGAGCCATTGAAATAAGATACACATGAATGCTGCAGGGGAGAAATGTTGTACGCTGATAAGTGATCATGCCCATGAGTTGAGATGCCTGCTGCACTCATGATCTTATTTGCAGATGAAGTGATTAATCTGGTTAGAACTACCACCGTGAAAATCAGACGTGATCTATTTCAGAGTAAGGCCTGTGTTAGTGTGGGGGGTGTAGCTGTAAGGGAGCTTTGATCCCAGCTCAGGTGGTGGATTCTGACTGCCAGAGTGGAGCTTGGATGGTCAGACAGAGAAGTTTCCTTAGCAATGCAAAGGCTTAATGTGCAACTTTTTATTGCCTGTTGCCAGCAATGGGGTTTCAGTTCTTCTGACATGCTAGAACACACTTATTTCCTCTTACAGCTTTGCTCTTTAGCCTGGACAGCCCCAGACATGTAGGGGTTTAAGCACGATAGATGCAAGAGGCTCAGGAAACAGGCTGACTCGATCAACACAGCTCACAGGCACTCCTGCACTGCAGGAGTGAAGGCATGATTACATGTGTTAAGTATCCATCCGGTGCTATTTACATTTGTTGTGCATTGATCTGCTGCTAACGACAGATGATCTGTTCCAGCACATCCATAATCTTGCTCCAGCTTTATTTACAGTTGTGGAGAACTGAATTCCATCATCTTTGTGCTCTAGGCTTCAGCTACACAACAGCAACAAGAACTTACAGCTTGGCTTAGAAGACCTCCTTAAGTAATGAAACAAACTGGTTTTGATCAAGATTTTTGAACTTCTTTAATTTTTGAAAATGTTCCTGAGAATATATATCTCTGTTTATCTTTCAAGTAATTGCAAAAATATATTTTTTATGAAAAAGAGTGCATTTCCCTACTGAGCACACTGTGACTAATAGCACAGAAAACTTTCACAGAGATGCTGCAGTAGACTTGTGACAGCAAAGCAGATCTCTTGCTGTTTGCTTTAGATTATCAATTATCCTCTTTCCTTCTGTTCAAAAGTATTCTACTCAAGGCACCAGCTCCTAATCATATTTAGGCTCTGATCTTCAGTTTTCTAGCAAGAGAAATGAAGAAAGAAGGGGGGCAGGGGCTTGAAGCCTTACAAAAACTTGCTATACATTTCTACTTCAAAATACATCCATACCAAAATAAATTTGATACTGCTATTCCAAGGCTGCAATTTATTTTGGTGTTGTTGGTATTTCAGAATACCAAAAAAGGGTTTGAAACTTCATAGAAACAGAGCTAAATACCATTTCCTCCTTCACCTTTTCCTAATATTGTCCTATCAAGTATCTAATGACGAAGTAATCTTGCTGTAATTTCTCTCACAGATTTCTCGCCATCCAAAAAATAGAGTGGTTACAAGTTAAAGTACCAAATGAAGAATTGGAAGATCTGCAAATAGTAAGCAGAATTCCATTTTTCTTTGAACTACGACCTTCTTTATATCATACTCTTATACCAGTAATCACTTCATCTGCAAATAAGATGATCAGTGCAGCTGGCATCTCAACAAAAATGCACTAGAACCTATAACAATTTATTTTAGATTTTATTAGAAAATATATTCTTCTGTTTCCTAACATTTTACATCTCTTTGGAAATAAGATAAATGTAAAAAAAATACATCAGCAATACCACAAGAAGACGAAAAGAAACAAAAGTGCCAAGTCTCAAAGTTTTCAGTCTGCCACATCTGTTTTTATTACAACAGCACACATTGCTTCCTTTGACAGGAGCATTTTTTCACTGCTGTACCAGTTGTCAAGTGTAGTATTACATGGGTTTGATCCTCAGTGTGCAGTATTGACTGACTGTAATTCTTCTCTAATATGTAAAGAAAATTCAGCTGTTGCTTAGCCTGACTCCAATTCCATGTCACCATACGCATCTTCACAAGATACTTTCATGCTTGGTGAAGAAAAATGCTCCCCTCACTAAACAAAGGAAGGCAGTCAAGCAACACAGTCCAGCAACTACAGCAGACAAGAAGGTTCAGGAAGAGCTCCAAACAACCTGAAATCGTTCAGGGTGCTTCTTTGCTGCACACCAGCTGCTCTGAGCAGCTGTAAGGGAGCTACTCTGGCTCCTGGGTAGAAGCCCACCTACAAGAGAACTGGACTGGAGTCCAGCCCCCAGGAGGAAGTGATCCACCTGCAGCCTGGACAAGCCACCCAAACCAGATGATGCTAACACCAACATAAGTACACCTAAGAAATGCTTCAAGTTTAGGGGCTGCATTAAGCACTTTGTGTAAAATTCTCTGGAGCCACCTCTATAATTAATTGTCAGCAAATTGATGTGTGGCCACAGCCCTGATACCCATGAGACTCTACTGGTGAATAAAACTAATAATTCCTTCTTTAAGTAAAAATGCTACGTATTACAGCTAATCAAATGAAGATGCTAGGACAAGATGCAGTAGGGAGCTATATTAACAACAGTAACTCACAAAGTAAAAGACAGACAATAATAAAAGCAAACTATAGATCTACTGTCTTACTGAACAGCCATAACAATCATCTGTGTGAGAAGATCTGTGTTCCTCCCTTTCTTTGTGCCAAGGGGACAAGAAAGTGATGTCGTTTCAACTTCAAAAAGATTCAAACAAAACCCCCAAAAATAAAATAATTAAAACCCCCCACCAAAACCACCTCCTTGAAGACAGCAGGAATGTTTGAGCCTTGTAGTACTCTCCATGTGTAGTGTTCAAAAGAGGTAAAATGTGACCTTTAAAAAAAAGTAGGCAGTGTATTGTTTACCTGTATGTTTGTTTTGGTTGTTTTTTTTTTTTTTTCTCATTTTTAACCCCCAACTCTGCTGGATTCCTAAACGTCAGGCTGATTCACAATTGGTTCTCATTGCATAGGTGTCTGATGTTGAAAATGACCAGTGAGATAGCCTAAAAAGATGATCCTCTACAGAAAACGCAATGCAAACCACTGACTAATCCCTCCAATATGCCAGAGGTGACCTTTTAGCAAAACAAAACCCACACATCTCAAAGGAAAGCAGACTAAAATGTACTTCAAAGACAAGGCAAAGAAGAGTAAGACACACTTTTAATCAAAGGAGAAAATAGATTTCTGCAATCCGGAACAATCACTTTTAGCCCAGTAATGATTAAATTTGCTGGTAGGGAAATGCTTGATAAATGTTAAATAATCTGTATTCAAGCTGTAGTTAAAAGGAGAAGATCTTCTAACATAAGTAAGACTTGTTTGAAAAGGTGGCAATTCCGGATTTATACCTAATTTAGAAGTCCAAATAAGAGACAATGATTAAGTCCTCAGAGGATTTTGAAGCAGTCATTCTGACCAATAATTTACAGTTTCTTTAATAGCATGGAACCTGCACAAGATAACAAAGTAGAACTCCTTCACAAGGAATTTTAGAAAACATATATTTGGGTTTTTTCACATAAATGACAGAGTCCAGAAATTATAAAACCTCACAGGTCAAGGATCATGTCAGAGGACAAGCTTCAAGAAGTCAACATCCTGAATTTGTTTACTTGTGTATTCTCAAGTAATAACCTTTACTCCTAAACTTCTCCAAAAAACATACCTCAGCCATGAGAACTCTGGTGGTACAGACAAACAGCCTTCTAAAAAGTACAGAGTGAAAAACACCATAGTGGCTGTAGCTGTTGTGATTGCCTAGATGTTATTTCAAAGTAAAATTTTTAAAGCAGCAAATACATTTGTATATGTAGTTTCTTCAATATCAACACCAAGATCACTTCCACTCCAAGACAAAAGGTCATAATTATTACTCTAAATTTTCAACTCTGCAGTTTGTATTTTGAAGAAGATTTAGAAGGGGAGACATTAATGATTTCTACAAAGGAGTAAGACCCAAAACAGAAAATTTAATCCTTATACTATAAATACACTCTAATTTGTAGCAGAAGTTTCTTCAAGGGTGAACAATGGCTATTTACATGCAACAATAATATGTTTGAAACTGCCTTGATTTTGATATGTTGACACATGAAAAGACATAGCTGACTTCTTCAGAGATAAAATTTTAAATTATTTTCAGTCATTTGTACAAAGAAGTAATAGTTTAGGATTAAGAGGAAACAAAATAATTATAAAAACAACAATAACAACCCCCCAAAACCAACAACAACAACATCAACAAAAAAACAACCAAAAACCTCCAAAAACTTTTGTCTCTGTAGAGACACCCCTTGGCAGATTAGAGATCTGAATCTTGAATTATGTAGGTATTGCAGCTCTTCATATCAAAGTTGAAAACAGCGCTAGCCCACTTCAGTTTTTATGCAGCTAATTTACAATCCTACCAACAACAATCCTCAGCATCTCAGGTATGAAGAATTCTCATCTTTAATGAATGCTAAGACCCAATTCTTCTTAACTCATCATAATGAAATTCTACACACCTTCAGTCTCTCAGAAATCAATTTTAAAAGCAACAGAATTCCAGACTGATCTTTTAGCTTGTTTTTAACGTTGGAACAAGACTGAAGTAAATTTTTTTAATGCTTCTGTATTACCTAGCACTTTTATATTCCACATAAGTGGCAAAAACCACTCTGAAAATTTGGCTGATAATAATAATTAAAGTGTCCATAACTGGACTAAAAAATTTATTTGCCACAGTAGGTAAGGGTAAAACAATGGAGAAAAGCATTTTTAAGCATTTTGTTTGTTTTCAGCAAAGCACCTCAGGTCAGTCTGCTAGTCATGCTGCATCACGTGTTGCGTGGGATTTTGTGCTCCTGCATTTAGGAGAATTCCAGTTTTCTCAGGGCCTGCAGGAGAACCTGATTTTTGAGTAAAATCTCACCACAGGCCATGCATTCCAGAATTTCCAAAAATAAGTACATCTAGAACTAATGTGTTCAAAAGGAGACGATGACTTTAGTCTTCTATTAATTCCATGTTTTTCTATTTATGTAACTTCTGTTTCCACACACAAGGATTAAAAACAAGTCCACTGGGAAATGTTTTACAACATGAAAGTATTTCTGCAATTATTTTTACAGGCACATTCAGAGATGTATTTAACAACTGCCACTTGAAAGACAAAGGTTCAGCTAATGCAGCAAAGAGTCAAAAAAGTCAAGAGCTACCATGCTTTGAGTTATTAAAATTGTTTTCAGTTAATATATTACTGGCCTAACACAGAGAGTTGTTCCATTTCTCTTTAGTCATTACCATTCTGCACAAGAAGCACCAACTCTATGACTACTATAACCTCTAAATCATTTGCTTGCTTTTTGTCTTCCAAATAATCTCTACCCTTTTGGAATGATGAGGTGACTTTACCTTCACAGAGAAAGATACACAAGGAATGAGATGGAAGGAATTCCCCAGACAATTTTTCATGAAGTGTTTGACAGACTGGGCTAAAGGTTAGGAAAGAGCAACTGCAAAAAGTGACATTAAAAAAGTTGAAAGTAAACCCTCAACAAGCCAGAGATGTTCACTAGTGGGTTTCAAACAGAGTACTCTGAGACTCCGCACACCTCCTTGGCTTTGGAGGTATTTGAAGCCCCCAGGTATTTAAGTTTTGAACTGCAAGAGGTCCCTACACACCTGCAGGCTGGCTCCAGGGCACATCCCGACTGTCTCAGCCCTGAGCTCCAAGCCCACCTCTGGCCCTGTCAGGATCTGAAAACCACACACCTCTCCTGACAAGCTGGGGCTGGCAGGCAGTGGCAGGGCACAGCTGCTCGTCCACATTCTGCAAAAACATCACTGCTGATTTCCTTCACAACTCCCGGCGGGGTGGCTGAAGGAGAAATGGGGCCAGTGCCTCTCTTCATTCAACAGAGCACTGGACCAGAAAGGGGTCACACACGGAGCAGATCCAAGGGTTTTAGCATTCTGCCCACCTCTAACATAGCAGCTGCAAACCACAAAAGGCTGCAAACAATTACACAAGAGAGAGGAAGACTTGAGAGTCTGCTTGTATCCACTCAAAGCTGTCTCCCCTTGACTGCAAAATAAGGAAGATTTTCTTGGCAGCAGGCATAGAGGGCACAAAAGACGATAGTATTTTGATATTTTACATATATATTTTTACATTCCAGTACCACTGAACGCAGGCTGCTGTCCATAATCACTCCAGAACTGAGGTCCATCCCACTGGAAAAAGGGCACTAATCACTTAACAGTCATCATCAGCTTATTTTGTCTTTGACCCAAATTCTCTTCTTTGCAGAGAAAGGGCTAAGAGTTTAAATTCAGGGTAAAAGTCTATTTCAATTTAATTCCTGGAAAACACCACTTCTGAAAACACAAGTTTACTACACATGTTTTACTTCAAGCTTTCATTTTGCAAACCTTCCCATGAATAACTGTTCCTTGAGAGAACAAGGAAATGCAATGCAAAAAAAAAAAAAAAAAAAAAGCCAAACATGATTTTGTACATATACAAAAATTCATAAAAATGAGCACCGCTAACATGTTATCCAGGCCAAGAGCATCCACAAAATTATTTTAACAATGGCTGACTCTATCCAGTCCTGACTCTTTCTTCCCAAAAGCAAAGGCTATTCAGGCTGCTCTTAAAACCTTTATGGTACCTTCAGTGTGCCACACATAATGGTTTAATTATGATGCAAGGGTGGAAGTTCCCTAGAACAGCTTGAGTCCACATAGAGAGCAACCATTTTAAATAGTCTAACTGCAACATAACTGTAAGTGATTATTTAGAGAACGTGAAGATTTTTTAGATCACAAGCTGGGTATCAACAACAGTAAGGATCAACAGATAATGTTGGAGGAGTTCATGTCAAACCAATCACTACCAGCTCTAAAAAGCCTCCAAACTCTTCCTGGAAAGTTACATGACAAATTTGTGGCACAGGAATCAGCTTTAGGTTTAACAAGTCCAACCCCCCTGCCCAAACAGGGTCAACCACAGCAGGCTGCATCCACTTGAGTGTTCACAACATCCAAGGACGAAGACTTCACAACCTCCTCCAAGCAATGTGCCAGTGCTTGATCATCCTCACAGTAAATAAAAATCCCAACTATCCCTGTCCAGTAATTCCAAAATAAAATTTATTTCTCATTTCTACCTAGAAAAAAATCCCAGGACTGTGAGGGCCAATTAGGCAATAGCAGAGAAAACTAAGATGTCAGGCACTAAAGCACACAACCAGGGATATAAAAATGGCTCTTCAGGAAACTTCATGGTACACACAATTTCTTTTTTAAGTAGATATGAAGTTTAAAACTTTAATGTTAACACACTTTGCAGTTTGATCAAAAAAAGCTCTGTTTCTAGAAGAAACATTGTATTTTTAAAGGACATATGAAGCTGTGGAGAAGACCAACATCTATTGCTGAAAACATTGTGCAAACACTGCATACATGTGAAGCTTCCCTCACAACAGCACAGTTAAGGAGTTAAGAAAAAAAAAATCTCTTGCATTCTGAATAGTTAAAATGTCAGCTTCCTGGGAGGCAGAGAAAGGTTGGAAGAAGGCAGCAGGGCCAGAACTGCCATCCAAATCACAGTTGTAGGTAAGGAACTCTCATAGAGCTTTCTCTAACAACAAAGGAATACCTCATCCTTATTTGGCTTGTTGCTCTCTGTGTACAAATACCTGAAACAGAAAACATTCTCAATAAGCATCTGAATAGTCCTCTTCATTCTGACAACTCTCCTGGACCCACAGAGAAATCAGTCATAGATTTATTATGTACCAGGTAAGCACAAAGCCAGCCAGTCACTTAGGGGCTGTCCCTGTGGATGTGCGGTGACAGAGCAGGACAGTGCACTCAGAGCCACGCCCACTGGGAAGATGCTGGCAAGAAAATCTCCTTCCACGGCAGAAAACTGACAGGTAGGCCATGGTTCTCCCCTTCCCAGCTCAGCCACTGAACTGTCACACCTCCTCCCACTCGCTCTCTTTGGCCACCCCAAGATCCTAAAGCCTGAAGGGGTAAAGGATGCACACACATTTGTGTATGGGCAAAGAGAAAGTCAAATCTCCTGATGAGATCTACCACACCCACGTGGGAACCAATCTAGGGAAACTGAAGAGCCTAATTTGAGAAAATCAGGTTCAAATATCAAACTGGAAAGAACACATAGACTGGCAAGGCAAATAGGAGAAAGTATGCACAATAGGAGGCATATTTTTGGGCAAAAGCAGGAAGAGAAAAATAATGATGAAAAAAGAGCAGCGGCATATGCCAAAAATAACTTCTCTCTAATGCAATGATCTTTAATCCTGCTTTCCTATGAACTAGTTTAAAAATACCCTGGAAACACAAGTTTTCCATTTCATCAGACTAACTGAAAAATTAATGTCACGTTCACCAGAACACCTAATAATTCAGAAGCCAAGCACAATGCATGTGAAAATACTAAAGGACAAATTAAGGTATCCACTAGCTCTTTTCTGGTGGGTTTTTTTTTAATATCTAAGGGAGAAAAAAATTACAAAAGCTCAATTCTGAGAGAATTGCATTAAATCTCTACCCATATCTATAAATTCTTTAGTAATTCTGGAGTCCTTTTCCATATATAACTTTGAATCAGCCTTAAAAATTATCATTATATTACTGATAGCTATGAATGTTTTACCTCAGAAACTAGAAATAGTTCCGGCAAAGCAGCATGGAATGAGGTAGATGAACACATGCTAAGACTGAGCTCTTGTCATTAATCTGTTTCTAGGATTCTGACTCACTGGGAAACTGAGCTGGAACCCCACTTCACAGAAAATATAACAGTTTTCAGCACAGACACAGCCTTGCCTCTGAAATTTTGGATAAAAGGACTTTTGCACATGTGAGACAGCAATTGCAAAGTCTATGAGAAATACATGCCATAGACACAAAAGCAGCATTTTCAATATAAGAAAAAAACCTGATTTTACTAAGAAGCCTACCAATTTTATTTATTTAAGGTTTGAAAAAGAAAGGTCCTTCCTAGTCTTATCCTCCTTTTTTTTCCTTGGACTTATAAATCCAGCAGTTTTATAACTGACAAGATTTCAGAATTTGTACATTTCTGACAGAATTTAATCCTATTATCTGCTGCATCACTCAAGAGCTAAGATGATAAACCCCTGTCTCTCAGAATGGCTAAATTCCAAAAAACCCTCTCAACTGTTAAATAGCTTTTCAAATTCAGGCATCCACAAACTCCTCTCTAAACAGATTACCCACAGCTATTCAAAATTTATCTCTAGATAAGTGTTTATATCAAAACATGTGAAAGTCACTGTGAGAATCTTTAGGCTATTAGATTTAAAAGCTTCCCTTAGTTTCAGCCCTTATTTATACACATTTATATTTACAAGGTTGTCAACCACTTTCTCCCAGTAGTTTCAAATACAATTTTTTTTCACAAAAGCAAAAGCTTCTGGAAACAGGAAATACTTCAATTTCATGAAGCAGAATGGAAGAAAACTGCCTGAAACTCAGTTTGCACCTGGGTTTAATATTGATACTCAAAACATCTTCAATGTTTCTTACTACTTGCATCAGCACATCAGCAGATTCCTGTAAATCCATCTGAAATATACTCAGACAGTAACAACTTGCTCCCTCATGCTGGTTCATGCTCTGCTCTGACCCACTTCAGAGCAAATAAACATCCCTGCATTTAAAGAGCCCACTGTGGGGATTAACTGCTACACAGGACCTTGTAACATAGAATTTTAATCTCTAACACCTACACAGAAATTGAATTTACACAAGTCAAAGCTGGTTAATGAAAATCATTAAGTATCAATGGATGCTGACAAATTGGAAATATTTCTGTGACTGCTTCTATTAGGAATTGCTTCTTACTGACACAGAAACAAAGTAGATAAAAATGAGTAATGCTACACTAGATGTAATGGGTTTTCAGCAACAAAAAAAAAATCATATTTATGGACTACATAGAGTAGCTATTTAACTCTCTATACAGATAATTTCTTTAAGAACTCTATTTAACTGTAAAGTACATATTATTATAAACAGAATTTTCAGTTTCTCTTAATATGCAACAAGCACAAAGAACACTAACTGTTCACACATCTTCCCAAGTTTCATGTTTGGAATTTTTGAGTCCTTGCATTGTATGCCCAACAATTAGTACGGATTAATATTTAAGGACTGTGACAGTAGCCTGCTTCTCTAGCTGCAGTGAAAATGAAGACAATCCCTGCCCTAAAAGGGATTGAAGGATAGACTTCTAGAATTACAGTGCCTACAGGTGCAAATTTAAAAATCCAGCCTAATTCTTTAGGACTCAAACCCACCTAAGCTGGAAAAAAACCAAACAAGTATATGAGTTTTTGAAAGGATTCTGGTTTTGAGCTTTTTGGGATACGTGTCCATGCCACATACACATCCCACCCTACAATCTCAATTTCCTGGATTTGTTTTTCCAACATTACCAAGTCTTAATGGTAGCATATAGACAGTTTGGCCTTTTTTTCTGACAGTGTACGCAACATGCAAAACTCAGGAGAGATGCTTTAAAGAGGTACACAATGATGAAGGAGCAGTGTTTCAGAAAGCTGCCTATTTAAAAACCCCAAACTGTCAGGCTCAGTGTGGCAACGGCTATTACAGAATCCCAAAAGCCTTCTTTAAAGTGAGCAAAGTACTGTGGGAGGAGAAGTGGATAAAAAAATTATGTGGGATTTTGGAAAATCCATTCTCAAATCACTTTGCAGCAGTGTTCACACAACTTCTGCATATAACATAAAAAGCTTACTGTGAGTGCAAGAGAATGCAGGAGCACAGAAGAAGGGCTGACTCTCCTCAGGAGTCACTAACTCGGCATCACTCATCAATTTGCTGGATATACATTATCCATCATTGAACACTGCCAAGAGAGGTGACAGCATGATGTGAAAGATGACAGGCATTCACTACCTTAGAACCTTTTGGAAGACTGTTTCACTTGCTGCTTTATCTCCACTGAAACCAACTGCAAGTTAGCTCAAGTTCTCCTTCAGAAGTGAGGAAAGGAGAAATTCCTGCCGGAGTTACTGCTAAAACATTACAAGTCCTAAGTCAAAACACGCCAACACAGCCTCAGACTGGGCTTGAATTGCTGTCTCTTTGGGAGGATTCCTTTCAGTCAAAAAAGGACTCATCCTAGCAACACTGAGTTACGAAGAATAAACTGCATTTAAGGCATCTTATGCTGCAGTGCAGGAGTCTCAAAGCAGACAGAAGTCAAATAAGCAGCTCCCAGAGGAAAACAAGAGCATTCTTTCCAATCATGTGGTAGCTTTTCTACATCCTGAATCTTTTCTGTTCAATTTTATTTACTATTTGTTGTTGTGATGTAACAGTATCTAAGATACACCAGTAAAAATAAGGGGGGAAAAAACCTGACTAGCTGCTTTGGTGGAAGATGGAATTTGTGTGGGACTAGAACTAACTCAAGTAAAACTCAGAAAATTGTTATAACAACAAAGAGCAAAATGAACAAATAAAATGAAATTTAAAAGTCACAAACCCAGCCTTCATTTTTATGTTTTTACTGCTACTGTTTCTAACATGGCCAACACAACTTTTTTTGAGGGATAAATATCCCTCAGCAATAAGTGCCACTGTGAGTTTGATGCACGGGGAAGTGATCACTTTTTACATTTACTCAAAAGTGCAATGATGACCTTTTTTACAATTTTATTTGTCTAACACAACAAAGCATCATTTATTCACCAACTCATAACTTGATGAAGCAGAAGGATAACCAAATAGGCAAATTCTACTAGACTGGCTTCAAGTTTGTGGTAAGGATAAAACAAGTCTTTCTGCTTATCATTCTTTTAGTGAATGATAAGCTGCTGCTGAAAAAGTTCCAGATTATGTTTCAGAATTGGAAAAATCATTTAGTCATGCTCTTTGAGCAGCGTCAATGTACCATTTATGTTCAGCATGCACAGTTAAATCTGCTTCAAGACCTTTTCCAAAGGGATGGCACCACAATATCACTTGGGGAAAAATAAGATCGTAGAGAATGAAAATTTTGGCATTTACAGGTAGACTGCCTTTGTATCAACCCACTACTTAGTAAAAAGAATTTTAAAAATAACCTAGAAATTTTTAATTTTAATTCTTTCAAGTACTTGGTCAAGTTTCCTGTGATTTGTGCACTATTTAATGAGATTTTGTAAAAACACAATCACAAGAGTTACATTATTCTACACTTTGAAAAGTACCTAGAGGTTATTCAATAATAGAACAGTCCATCAGAATTCACTGACCTAATATATTTGCAAAAAAAGAGATCACTTTTGGAAATGTCAGACAGGTGTTGTCATAAAAATTACCACCTGAATATGCTACAATATGTGCAAAGACATTTTTTCCTACACAGCAATTTTGGTTGCTATTACCACACTACAGCCATCATACCCCTTGCCCTCTCTTCACAACTCTAAGCAATTAGACAAATGCAAAACCACTAAAATTGTGTTGGTTATAGAGAGAGTAACTAACAAACTTATTTCCTTTTTTCCTCTGATTTATTTCTCCCTATTAACATCATGTTCATTACCAAGTTCACATTTGAGCACTTGGACCACCAACTGTGCATTCTACCCTGTTCCTTCATTTTTCTGATTGTTGCAGTTTTCTTGTGCTGCTTTGCCAGTTCACTATCAAATACCCTTAGAAGCACAAGCTCTTGAAAACTTCACAATAGTGTTTATCAAAATGCACAATATAATTTATCTCCCATAACCATAACCTTATACATCAGCTGGGCTCACATACTTCACATTGAGGTAGCACAGCTACTTTGAAGTCAGGAACCCACAACATATTTAGTTAGATCTGGGACTCAAGAGCTGGGATATTTTGGAGAAGCAACCAAGAAGAGCAGCTTCAAAATAAACAGATCTAAACCCGCACACTTCAAAGTCATGGGAAAGATTTTCATCAGTTTCACTGGTTTGCTATTCAGTCCCAGTATCTGGTTTTCATTCTGTTTCCTCTGCTCCTCCTCTCTACTCGCACCTTGCATAGGCTTTCAGATCCTACCTCCTAATGCTTCATGGAACTGCTTGCAGAACACAGGCACTCAAAATGCCAAACAGCAACACAGAGTTTGAAAAGGTAAACTTAGCAGCAGCTACAAGGTTCAGAAATCACCCACCTTTCCAAAGAGTCCCCAGGAATATAAAACCACAAAAAAATCTTTGTCTAAAGGATGCTCTGACTCCAAAGTTATGTTACAAGACAGGCACACTCCTGAAAATGCTGAGTGTAACGCAGTGGAAAGCTGTGATTCAGGTGAGTTTTATTCTTTGCTTTAACCTCAGGGAAAAAGAAAAAAAAATACCACTTTATTGCACTTTAGAATAAAATAAGAGAAGGCAATATTTAGACATTTTATGAAGAGAATGCTTTCTGTAGTATTATGGACATAGGATGTTGCAAGGTAAATACCGCAACAAAATAAAAAACCCTAGGAAGAATTTTAATATCATTATTTCAAAATTTAGTTATCAGAACTTCAAACACTGAACAGCAGTATTTATTTATAATGTCCCTAAATAAAACCCATGTATTAGGCAGCACTCAAATATTATTTAAAAGCTATATTTTGTTTTAGTTACTGGAGCTCCACTTCTGAATGTTATTTACTGACCAACAAGTGACAAGAGACTTAAACTACAATTATGAGATGTTATAATTTTTTAATATATTTAAACACATTTGTATATCAAATGATAAAAGAAAATGTCTATTTGCGTATATATGTGTAAGTATGCTACTTAACTAATATAATAATATTGATTATATAACTAATATGAACAAAATTACAGGCATAAGCCATTCTTTCAGGGCTAGAGACCAGCTTTATAAATCTTACTGTTAGATATGCCTTCCAAATTATAAATGCCAAATACCAGCCTAATCAAGCTGAAATGTTTCTACAGAGTCCTAAAGATTTGGTTACCCAAGCTAGGCACACATCATACCTGTGGCACTTGCTTGCAGCAAATTCCTCTCTCATCCCTGCTTACCATGCTTTGGTTCATCTCAGAGAGAGATCTTGGAAGTCCTTAATTAGCTGAAGTGAAAGCCAAGTCTTTAACTAGATAAAATCCCTCAAAGGATGGTGTCAGTCAAGCAGTGTCCTTGGCCTGCCAGCAGCAGTGGTGTTCCCCAGGTGCACAGGCCAGGCTGCAGTGTCCCTTCCAGCCCTGCCAGTAACCAGGTGAACAGCACAGGGCATCTTCACTGGCTGCCCTTGGGAGGGGAATTTTAGCTGGAATTTTAGCACCACACATCAGGTGCATCCTTCCCAGCTAAATTGTTCCTGTGTCACTCATCAGCAGGAGGTGTCTGCTGAACATTTGTACAAACCAACAGCACAGTGCTGGTGACTGGGGTGGCTGAAGCTAGGAAGTGTTGGCATGAGAATGTTGATATTCCAGTAAGAAGAATAATTGCTAAGAATTTCATGGACTGTTCAGTCACTGAAGGTGGATTCCCCTAATGCAAATGTATTATGCTTAAACATTTAGTGTACTTAGGGTTCAAGACACTAAGAATCACCTTTATACAATTGCCTGTATTGCCAAATATCCCTGACTTATGACTCTGGACAGGAGTATCAGCCAAAATCAAGAGGTTTATGCTGCTACTCCCAATTGTTACCTGAGCAGCAGCAGGATCCAGTGTATAAAATCCCTCAAAAGGCTGCAATGACTCAAATCAATAATGCTGCAGAACAAACCACAGAACATAAATGCCTACTAGAAACAGCCCAATGCAAAACACAAATACCGACACTGAGTGAACAGAGATCCATCCAGCACGAGCCCAAACAAGTCTGAAAATGGCTTTACTTTGTTTTTACACTTCTACCTGCTGAGGCACATTTATCACTGAAAGCAACTTTTCCTGAAGCACTGCTCATCTAATTTGTAGTCAGTGCCTGTAGCACCTTCCTCCCTCTCCTACACTACACTAGTCATTGTGAGAGTTTGCTATTGCTGGAATGCTGCAATTACTGGCTCTGCCCAAGTCCTACAGTCACATCACCTATAAGATGTAAATAGAAATGCACAGAAAAGTTAAATCTGCTCTTAACAATTATTACACCATGGTGATTTCCCGCCAACAGAGAATGAGGCCTTTGTTCCATGCCAACATTTAACAATTTCTGCAAATATAGTCTATACAGAAAAAAAAACTTCATGACCTACTCAACAAAATTTTTTGTGATGCCATAACTTTCTAATTTTTAAAAGACATACAGATAAAAAATACACAGATAAAATGTAAGGTGTTCTAAAAATGGCTGTATCAAATAGAACTGTGCCTGTCCCAAAGGGCACAGCTTTAAGGTGTCAGATTTTCAATCAGTGTTGCTGCAGCAGCACACAAGCCAAGTGTAACCCAGTTCCAAGGACAAGGCCAGGAAAGAAGCTCCCAGAATGCAATGGGCAAAAACAGAACCACAGAAGCCACATCACTCATGCCATCCTGCTTGCTGTGTTTGGAATTTCTGAAGGATATTTGTTTGCAGACTATTTAAATTCTCCAAATAGTGCAGTCTAATTGATATTTATATAATATTCTTCTCCTAGTTATCTGTATTTTCCTCTCCCGCTTACACTTACATTTTTTTGCAACAGATGTTATAAAAGTTTCTATACCAGAGTGAACTTAACAGACACTGAATAACACTATGTTTCTCAGTTTATAGCTACACAACATCAGATAAATATTCACAGGTCATATGGATATAAACATTATAACAAACTTGACAAGTTTTAGTTCATAATGCAGACAGCACATAGAATCAAATATTTGAAAAGTCACTATTTCTGACTGTGTTCTTTTACCATACACAGGAGCAGGGAATAATCACAGGATCATTTCAGCTGAAGAGAGTCCAGCCACTAATCAACTAAACCTAGTTATCATTCTTATTTCCCACACGGAATTATTGTGTTTAGTGCTTCTACAGCAAATAATTATTTCACTTACTATTTCAAAGGCTTCAAAGCTTTTGCACTGAAAGAACAGTGAAAAGTAGCCAAGCTTGCTTTGCACAGTTTGAGCTGACATATTGTGCGCCGTGACCTTGTATTACAAATATACCATTATTCAATTAGATTTCTTGACTTACTGAGCAATCTGAATCATTCCGTACCTCTAAATGAAAGGGGAAGCTTGAGCTAAAATTGAACCCCTCCCAAAACAATTCTGCTGCATACTATAACAATATATAATTCTCATATACCAGTTACTAAGTATTACTAAATATAAAATGGCAAAGTCAGGTAAACAGTTACATTGCCTCCTCACTACCAAATAATATCACAATTCAATTAAAGTTTGTTCTAAAGCAACAGTCCTTTTATCTGAATATTGTTTCAAAATCTTCAAATTAAATGTCTTTTTCCAAATAAGTAGTATTTCAAAAACTACATCCACAAAGCTGTTGGGCAGATTTTCACCCTGGTAGAGCAGCATAGCACAAGAGAATTCAATAAACCTTTAGACATTCCAACCAATTAAGAAACTAAAATCTGCATTTCAAAAGGCATGCACAGGCACTTCTCCCACCTAGACCTTCTTTTTTTTTTTAAACAGGTCACATGCTACACTGTATAACTATATATATATAAAAACTTCTCACACACAGGCCATTATGATTCCAAAAATTCAAAATTGTATCTTACCAAGACTGAACTCCAGCTTTGGCTCATTTGCAATTCTCTGAATACCTTAAAAGGTCAAGAAAAAGAAAAAATTAGAGATAATTTGATTTCCATGTCTTAATTTCTAATACATAGCCATTGCCACTGAAGTAACATTTTATGTTAGAAACTCATGGGCAAAGCAAACTTGGATGAAATATTTGCCTGAAAAAAAGGCTACTTTTGAAGAAGACTTCCTTCTTAATAGAAACTTTCTGTTGCTGGGAAAGGAAACTAGGAAAAAAACCCAAGTTTTCATGGATGGGTTGCTTGTAAGATTTTCAGTTACAGCGACTGACTATATATGTGTTGGAAAATATTAAGTCTCATAATTTTTAAGTAGGTATGTCATCATATAAAAAACAAACTCCATGTTTAGTGAAAGTAGGTAGATCAGGTTAATATAGTAAAATATAAACCCATTATTGATCTACAAACAAACTGTAAAGCAATAAGCCCAACTTCTTTTTGTTGGAGAATAAATACATTAATTCCTCTTCTTACATAGCAGGAACAGTTTAATCCATTGTGGAATTATGTTCTATTGCAAAGGGCAATAATTTCTTGCTATTTCTTGTGCTAAAATAAAGGAGTGAATCACAGAGATGCAACAACAGAAAAGTAGGAAGCAAGGAGGGATGGGTGAGTAACACTTAATTGTTCATCTGATGCACAAAGTAATTGCATAACAAGTACAGTTTCAATGAACTTCTAGAAGTTAAACTCTCTCGTCTTGACATTTTTGTACTGTCTCCATTAAGCATTATTAAATATTGGTCGGTATTGAAGAATGTGGTGAGATGGGAAGGATTGAGTTAGTATATGAACTGGAGCAAGACTTTTGTTAAAAAAAAAATTAAAAACCCATGAACAGAAAAATCACCCCAAGATTATAGCTGTGTCTGCTCCATAAAAACATGATTCTGCTAAGTCTAGATTCACACCGTTCTCATTAGTGTAGCTATTCATTCCCATCTGTGTGAGGAAAATTACAGCTGCAGAGCTTAGAAAGGTCAAAAAGGAAAGAAAAAAGGGGTTTTGGGCTTTTTTAATGGAGCTTTAGCAAATTTCTGAGTTGAATTCTGCCGGTAGCATATTGGCCTGAAACAACTTCATGAATATGCTGGCTACAGAACTGATTAAGTGACCGGGCAACTGAAATAGAGTCTTTTGACTCCACTGCACCAAATACAACTCAACATATGGCTACTTGCATTCAAATCCCCAGACTGCTTTCACATCACATAGAACAAACCTGTGATACTAGTTTAAGTATCACTAAAGATTTATAGACTTATTAACATTATCAGACTATATTTTAAACAGTAGTCCATATAGCACATAGAAGAGGAAAAAAATGCTTTAATTCTTATGAAGAAAATAAGTTAGAGAGAAAAACTCAGAAACACAGAAATCACACAGTTGTTCCCCTGAAGGTTATGTGCATAAATCAAAATATATCAGGGAAAAAAATTTAAAGACAATTTTCATCAGTTTATTTCCTCTAAACTGCACTTTGACAAGCAAGAAGTTGAACATCATTTTGCACCCTGCTTGTGACACTATCTGAACTGCCACAGAGACTGGGCCACCTTTATTGTACCATTCCATAAAATGAATACATGCACTTACTCGTAAACTGGGGCTCTCCTAGACTGTTTAACTGGGATGAAGGGAAAAACTGTTGTGCTTCATCTGATGATCTCTCCTCTTTGATTTCCATGATCAGCTTCCGGAGCTGCTGAATTTTATTCCGCAAATCTTCCGAGTTCGCCTCTCCCAGTGCCACAGCCCAAGATTCACAGTCTGGCTTTGATGCAGCTTCGAGGCAAAGATCCGGTTCTGCACTCAGAAAGCATGAAAGCAGCTCTTAGGGACTGTGATTGGAAAGGGGAATGATGGAAATACTGATGTCACAAACAATCAAAACCACTACATACACACTTATGTTCATGGTCACAGAACCATGCAGCCCCATCCACCTCTGGAGTCAAATCCCAACTCCTTCAGAATTGGTGCAGTACTAAACATATCCACAGATTAATTCAAAGATCAGTTAACAGATGGCTAAATTAGGTGGCAGAATCAAACCAAAAAGGGAAATGCTCTTCCAGCACAGATTCTGCAGCCTACAAGGCAGCTCTCTGAGCTGCTAATCTGACAAAGAATTTGATTTAGCAAGGGCAGCAGACACAGCTCTGTCAGAGAATGGGATTCACCAGAATGAACATGTCCATAATCTCTTCTATTAAACATCTCCATTATGCTCATCCTCTCACTCATCCTTGCCAGAATACAATCAGGAACACATGCAGATAATTTAGCACGACATAACTCCTTTGCGAAGACTCAACAGGTTGTATGTGGGAGCTTCTGACCTCATTATTATACACATGTCATTTGCTGTTCTGCCTGGAGTCTAATTGTTTAATGATCAAATTTTCTGAGAACATAAGAAGAAGGGGTCGGGGGGGAAGCTGAAGCTCCCAAGGAATCCAGATAAGTAGCAAGGGCTAGTAATTTTATTAATATTAGAACAGGAAGAATAAAGACCTCTTAGGCATTTAAAATTTTGCAGAATAGATGGCTTCACAGAGTCACAAATTCAATGCGACATTTAGTGCAACACACACCAAGAAGAGCAAACTGGGAAAGAAAGCAAATCAATTTTTTTAAAAACAAGTCACTAACTAATTTAGAAACATAAAACTATAAAACACCTGTGCTATTTTATTAACAAGGATTGAAGTATTTCATTGGGCCTGAAAATCATTCTGAGCTAAATCAGCTATATATCATATCACCGGACAACACAGAACACTGAAAGGTTTTCATACTTAGTTTCAAAATCCAAACAACAATAGAAACAATAGAAAAGTTATTTTCCATACAATGTGAACTTAAATTGCTTTTATTACCTTGAGTATTGAACCTTGGGCACTTGCACACATGTTATTCTAAACCTGTTTTCACTTCATAAAGTGAGCATCTGCTAGTTACCAATAACCTCTGCTTTTATGGTTATGGAGGGGATAAAAGATGAAACCTCAAGTCTGGAAGGCTCTAAAAACTGTACACAAATCCCTGTGGAGATAGGACAAGTTTTTTGTCTGGGCTGGATCTAAGGAAATCCAATTGTGTGGCTGCAGATGCTGCTAAAAATGCTGGGTATCATTTCATGTACCATCTGGACCATAGATTTCATGAGGAAAGACTGGAAAAAGAAATTAAGTGGAAACATCTGCTTCAGGGGCAGATAAAAAGCTAATAAGGATTCAAATGCTTGCCTTTAACCCTGACTCAGTCAGAAAAAACAGGTATTCAATGCTTGAGAGAAGAATATTCAAAATCTTAGAGAGTTTCAGATGTTCATTAGATCCTGTTTTCAGACAAGATCTTTTCTTGAACGACCAAATCTGACCAAGATGAGCTCTGCTGTTTGTCCAAGATGACTGGAGAGACAGAAGATTTAGCTTTAAGCTCTCCTGTGATCTGGTACTCCATATGAGCCATACTTTCATGAAGTAACCTTCAGAAAGACCAGTATTTAGAAGAGCTATTAACTTTTCTGTTGCTCTGATAAGGTCCACACCAGCAGAATGCCCTACTTCCTCCTGTCATTGACATCAATGAGTCTGAAGTCTGTCATTATTTCATAGTATTTTTGAGCTACTAGTGGAAAATTGAAAGGAAAGGAAAGAAAAGGTATGTAAGAATCAAGATCAAAATTAACTAATTCACTTTAGTTAAAAAAAAACAAAACATAAAACAAAAACCAACCAAACAAAACGTTAAAAACTGCACAACAACAGTAAGAAACCACCACACAAACAAAAAAAGCCACCAAAATGCATACACACAAAAAACAAACCACAAAGTTAACATGTGCTTATACCATTCAACCTTTTAAAGGAAAAAAACACAGACAATTTTAATAAAAGCAGTTTGGATATCCAAAATACCTTAGGTGAAAGAAAAGCTGTCAAAGAAACAAGTCAACATCTAACAGCCAAAATACAAATATACCCAGGTGTTCTTTTCTTTTCTCCCTTTATCTTTAAATAGAAATAGGAACAATAATCTTGCCTTGAAATATCCTACCACTAGCTTGATAAAAAACATCTGCTTTAGGAGGAAATCTATGTTTCTCAATTCATGAAATCATGTTATTTATATTTACCTCTTAGCTGTAAAAATCAGACTGCCAAGCTCAAAACGCATACTGAATCATCATTAATATGCATGGAACCAGAAATGAGAGTGAAATGCAGTAGGAGTGGGCATAATTCTGATCTAACAGGTGCAAGTTTTGAGATGTGGAAATTCATTCTAAACTATCACTTCAGAACACTACAGTTTGCTATATTTAGATCCTTGGAGTACTCTGAGAGCTAAGTTAAATTCTGAAAAGCATATGAAAATGCCTGGAAAATACTCATCACTGCAAATGTAAAAAGTTTCATTCTGCAGTAAGAATGAAGGTATCAGTAGGTACACTGATACCAGTATACCTGGTAGGTAAGTTACCTACCTCAGTTGGTAAGTTACCTATTTTCCATTCTGTTTCAATGCACATAATCACAGCATGGTTTGTGTTGGAAGGGACCTTAAAGATTATCTGGCTCAATCCCTCTGCCCCTGGACAGGAATACCTTCTGCTAGACCAGGTTGCTGAAGGACCCATCCGACCTGGCCTTGTCCCCAGAGATGGGACACCCACAACTTCTCTGGATAAACTGTGCCTGTCCCTCATCCTCACAGTGAAGAATTTCTTCTTAACATCTAAACCTGTTCATTTTTAGTTCAAACCCATCCCCCCTTGTCCTATCAATCCATGGCCCAGTAAAGTCTCTCCAGCTCTCCTGCAGATCCCTCTTTAGGTTCTGAAAGGTTTATATATGTATCAAAAGTCAACTTGCCAGAGGAAACACAACAAGAAAAATGCACGCTGGTAAAAAAAGTCTGTTGCAATAAAGGAGCACACAGGTTTATTTATGTAATAAAGATCATAATCTCTTTGCTCTTCTCCTTCAAATAGTTGCTGACTATTATTTTAAATCAGCTGCATACAGTACTCCCTAACAAGCGCAGACATTTAATTCCAAATATCAGTAGGGGGAGAAAATTGATATGAATCTTTCCCAAAATGAAACTAATGGACCAACAAATGTAATGAAGGCCTCAAACAAAGCGCAGACATATCAGAAGAGTTATATAAATAATTAAATAAAAATTTCTACTTCATGTTTTATTAAAATATTAACACTCAAATAAATAAGAGATATGTTAATTTATAACAATATAAATAATAGACCTAAATGCAGTAGTATTTCATAGGTGGACAAAAGCACTTCACACTTTGCTGATAAGAAGTTATTGTAGAACACAAGCACCCTGCGCTATAGTGTTACTGCTGAAAGGAGTTACCATGAGTAGTTTTGGAAAAAAACCTTACCTTTTGCAAGCATTTACTGCTAACCTCAACAACAACAGTGGCTTATCTAGTTTGCACTCCTAATTTTATTGTTGTGATACCATTTTTGAACATGATGACATGTAAGCTTTAAGAACTTTCTATATTAAGAGAATTTTCTACTTGTGAATCTGCAATAGCAGAACAATAATCCTCCTCTTAAAGCTGGACATCCTCAGTGGGGTTTCCAGTTCATAAACCCGGGGGAAAACCTTAAAAAAAACCTAAATACACTGGTTTTCTTTGCAGAACAAACTTTGAACTTAGTAGTAGTTGTTGGAATCCAAAATGCAGGGAATTTGCAGAACTTTGGACCTGTAAGCCAAAGCTTAGCTTACAATTAAACACAGGATTTTATCTGAGACCTTGGAAAAGGCTTCCAAACATAAGCGCTAGAAGCAAGAATATGGATTTATAGTTTAAAGCAGAGACACATTAAGCTAAGTAAAGTTTAGAGTTTCAAAGTGTAGTACCGTAAGGTTGTATGGCATAACATGATTGGCTAAGAAAGCTTACATTCTAGCATGAGTCCATAAGACAAAGTATTTAAGGATTGAGTCAAAAGCATAAATATCCTTTTTAGCAGTGTTTTATTGATTAATAAATCCTTAAAAGGTCTTATAACTAGAGGTCTTGTGACCATCTGAGCCATGCAGTGAAGATGTGAGTCAAACTCACCCTTCCTGCCTATGTAGAAATGAAGAAAAATAAATCACACCATCAAAAGCAACTCAGAGGTCTCATCACTAATTCATTAAAAATTCCTTCAAAATACCCACAGCACTAAATCGAAAGTAAAATTATATATAATTGTAGCTCTATCTCTCCCTGCTCCTCCTCATTTCAGTATCAGAGACCCAACGGAAGGCAAGACCTGAGGATATGGTCTGTTCACCAACAACTCTTTGCTTAAGCACCGTCTCAATGAGACTTTCTCCCACAGAAGTCAGCATAGAAAGTTTTGGTCCCACAGGACTTCTGCTGCTCAAATAAGTGACTCAATGCCCCTACTCTGAAGGGCTGCTGTCGAAAAACGGAACAGCACAAAGAGCTGACACATTGCTAGTGGCATTGGAAAGCCTGTTCTACTCTAATCCAACAGCCTAAAATCAGAAATTTATGTTGATATTAGTTCCTTCATCCTCAGAAACCTTTTCCTTCTTTCCATTATTTTATAATAAAATTTGTTCTTCCTAAGTTTTTCAATTTAACAGTAGCAGTTGCTTCTTTTCCCTCTAAATACTTATATAGGTCTGTTGTTTTTAAAATAAAAACTAATGTCTTGCTAAAAATGTCTGAGTGATATTTCCCTGAATTTTTTAAAGTATTTTATTGCAATTTTAGTCACAGTCTTTTACACAGAACCTTTGGTTTCTGTTAATTCACCAAAAAGCTTTAGGCAGTTATTGGACCTGATTCTTGCCTTTCAAAAGACTGCAGTTTAATGGAAAGGTTTTCAAAATAAAAACATAATAATAAAACAAATATATTTCCACTTTGGTTTTACATCTTATTCACTTGTTATTAACGGTTTTTTATTTTTTTAAGTTTTTTGGTTTATTTTACTAGACAGTTAAAGGTGGAGGAAAACTGATGCTCTTTGGCTTGCTGTATTTTCCTTCATGAGAATTTAAGCATAACATCATGTTGAACAGGATGAAGAAGAAATTACAGGGATAATTCAAATTAATAAAATGTACAAAGCCCATGGTCAACATCCACAATGACAGCCCTGACTTTTTTAGAGGATCACTATTTTTCCTTCTATGCTAACATGCAAATTAAGAGAGTTCAGAAAGGTTAAAGGTTGTCTGTCTCTTTTCACACACACCAGCAAAAAAGCAATTCTCAGCTCAGCTGCTAGCTCAGCAGTGGAAAAGGGTTAAGAATATCAGTGAGTCACTGACACTCTAAAATATAAAGCACCATCACAGCTAACTACCATATGCTGTAACGAAAGTAGAATGAAAGCTTTGATACATAAATTATATCCGCAGGATATTTCTAATACAGACATCAGAGGCTTTTAATTCACAAAGCTGTCTGAATTCTATATGCTGATGCATTTCATGTTCAAATTAGTAGTGATGAAATCATCCCATGGTTACTCATGATGCTATGTTAATCTTTCTTTGGAAGTTACATTTTCAATCAAAGATAAAGAATTTAATTAAAATTTTTATCTTCAGTGATGTTTTTTAATTTTGTAATGCTGGAATAAACTTACATAAGTTACTATTATAAGCTCCATTTAAGTCCCTACAGAGCCTCACTTAGAGTGTATTTGAAATTAATGTAGCATGATGCCCCAGGTTGACTACTGCAGTAGAACACTGTTTTCTTCTCATACCTGTACTTTCCACACAGGCCACACTGCTTATACCCTTCCATTAAATACCACACCTATACTGGAAGCAATGCAAACCACACAAATATTTGAATACCACATTGGTATCTCAAGATCCCTGAACAAATACACTGCAGCATTCACTGAAAGTTCCAAGGGTGGCCTTTGCAAAGCAGTGGATTGCTGTTCCTGAATGGAAGCAGTTCATATCCCTGGCTGGACCATCAGTCTGCCGTAAAAAAGGCAGGATTCAGAGACCTTCTTTCTCTGCCTAGATCTGCAACAGAAACCTTTGTATATGCCTCACTTATTGCATCTCTAAAATACGGAACGGTCCTGACCTGCCTTTCCAAGCCACCACTATTGAAACAAAAATCTCCAAATTTAAGTGGCTTGCATACTACAAACGGCAAAAGGGAATGCTTGCTGTCTTAGGGGTATTCCTACATACAGGCCCATTTTTTATTATTTTCCTGATTTACTAAATTAATCTAATTATGTTCTCTTCCTCAACAGCCCAGTCAGTCTCCTTTTCTCACTCTTACGACTCCTAGGATTCAATCCATCAGTCAGAGACACATGGAGACAACTGGACAAAGGCTCTCTCCAATCCCCCTTCACAGTTCCAAATTGAAGCTTGCAAGATGAAGAAAATGTCCTTTGACCACAAGTTAAATCTCACAGCATCCTTTCTTGGAGCTTCTGCTATGCTGTGGCAAACTCTCCTTCATCAGTTCCACAAGAAATCTGACATTGTGAGCAGCTATGTCCTCCTATCCTGCTTTCATCTGAATCCTTTAAAGTCCCAGATACAAGTTCTATAGGTTTTTTTGGCTTCCAATAGCCAATGGATCTAATCTTGTGACAACTCAACTACCTTTTCATGGTCAAAGTCCCTACTGATAAAAGGCTTCTCTTCCTAGTTCATGAGTTTTGCTTTTCTCCCCCGTTTTGTCTTCTGAATTTCATTCTACCCTACAGTACATGGATTATTATTTCACTTCTTTTAGTATTTTATCCTCATTCTGTACACTGTATATCATTTTCATTTGTCTTCAATTTTGTTCTAATACCTCATAATAGTCCAGATTTCTTTTCCCATCCAACAAATCATCAGCCAGGTTGTCATCCTTGCTCTCCAGCATGGGAAAATTGCCCAGTCTGAAATACATTTCTCCTCTACCTGTCTTGTCTTTTCCTCTATCTTGTTTGGTCATGCTCAAGAATTCATCATCATTTGCTAGCTCTGTTTACCTGAAGTTTCCTACACTGTTTCTTATTTTCCCCTTTAATATGTTTTTAGAGGATACACAGAATGCCACCCTTACCCCTGATTCCTACTGAAACACCATCAACCTTCAAAACTTGGTTTTGGAAAGTCTGTCTCTCAGCTAGTTCCTAATTATACAAACTTATTTCTTCCTCCACACATATTCACAGGTTTTCTTTTCTCCACAGGCAGCCTGAAGTGCTTACTCAGTATCCATTGTTGTCTATGCCCCAGCTTTTGGGCTCAAAATCTGCCAGTGTCGCTGCTACAGAAATCATCCTCTTTGCAGGCTTCAAAGCTAATTGAGTCCTGTCAGCAATTACAGCTGTATTCTGGGTTCATTCAGCAGCCTTGTGTTCAAGCACTGTAACACAAGTGTCAGAAGAGAACTGACATAACTGTATTCATACTCGTAAAGTTGGGAACTCTGTGAATGAACTAGAGTCATTGAGGGCACAATTAGAAAGTCTCAATTTGACAGTCAATGGGAAATATTCAGCTCTTTTTGTCAGGAAAAGCAATGCTTCCAAACCCAGAAAGAAAGAAATACTTTTTGATGCAGTGCCTCAACACCAGGTACAAAATACATTATTTTGTTCCCTACAAAAGATGAAGGATTTGAGCTATTGCCCAGATTACTACCCAGATAAGGATAAAATCCACAATTAATATAATTTAAATCACTGCTTTCTCAAACATGACCAACCACTATGAATCACTTCAGCAGGTGAGGACAAAAGTCAGCATAATTAATGCAACACTTTCTTAGAAGTGGGCTAGAGATTTTGGTGCATAAAAAGATGATAGGAGCTTCTACTGAATTTAAATGTATCCATCAAGCCCACAAACACAGCCTAACTTTTTTACCTCAGCTCTTAGACCATCACAGCTAACAGAAAATGGCAAACTGTTCTAAGGACTTCAAAACTCTGCAGAGGTATTAGAAAGAATTCATGTCATAAAAAAATTCTAATACAATGGCTATTTCAGTGGCTCCTGCAGAGAAAACTGTCAGCACTTTCTCCAGATAAAATCTTTCCCCTAAATAAGAATTCTGATTTATATGAGATAGCTATTTTTTCCTGCTGTTTTTAACAATTGTATGAATGAATAATTGGCAAGAAGTAAGAAAAACAGAAAACCTGTCATTTAATAGAGAGTTTAGCAATGATTAGTTATTGAAGAACAAGATGCATTGACTACGCATCAACATAAACCCCATTTTGTACAAGATATCTGACAAAACAGAATCTCAAACTTCTGTTTATTGTCAGAGGAAGATGATGACTTGGCTTTCACTTGATTTTAGGATTTTCTTTGTAGGCATGAATTCAGAGACCACCAGTATTTAAATTATGCATTAAACAGACAGTTGGATAATTCCAATGCCTGGGTGGCTGGGGTTCTTTATTTTCTTTTTTTTTTTTTTTGGCAGAAATAAAAGAGTCACACTGAACACATTGAGATATACCTTAATTACTGAGAACTATTGAAACATCTGTTTTACTCCTGAATTCCACTACCCAGAAGCACTCCAGGATTACCACTTCAGAGGCATCAGAGCTCTGTGAAACAAAGATGGCAAAACATTAGGATTTGGAACCTAACTGGGAAGTCCTTCTGTTTGTCTGTTCACACCTGAAGTGACACAGAGGTACAAAGACAACGAAGCATAGAAGTCACTAGGCAGATGGATAAAGGCATTCTTTAATTACTCATCTGTGCCATCCTACTTCAGATCAATGAGTTAAAAAATGAATAAACTGTAATAAAAAACCCTGCAGGAAACTTTAAAAAGTAACTTCAGAGGGTTTTTGTCATACTTCCAGTATTCGAAAGTTTAGATGACACCTCATTCCTAGGCAAGTCAGGCAAGCCCAGCTCATTCAAACTTTCATATTTTCGAACAAGGCTGAATCAAATGTCAGATTCTATTCAAAGACTAGGATATTTTCAAGTGAACAAAATAATGCATAATTTTACAGAAGGCATTTCTCTTCCATTTTTATTTAAAGGGATTTCTTTATCAGCACTTGAAACTTTGAATATGGTCTCTGGCTATGAAATTCAAATGAATTAAATTATATGGACCTATTGCTGAATGCAATAGGATACAAATTACCACTACAATTTTTTGTGAATGCTTTGCAGACAAGATGCAAACTCACCTAGTTAATAAGTGTGACTCATATTTCAGAAGAGTGAAGCTATCAATCACTCCCTCAGGATTAATATTTTTCCCTGAAATCTCTTATTATCCATTATCCATTTTTTATCCTTAACTGGTAACAAATAACCCTCAGACTATGCACCCATAACTCCCTTCATACCAGGTTCCCAACATGAATGTTACAGAGCTCACTTTCAACTTCAGTGAGATTCTGCAGGGATTAATGCAAATGCTTGTTTTAGCACTCGTTCCTCAGGTGGTACTTTATTCCAAGTGATCCTAAAGATAAAATATTTTTCATATTGTGCAGCAATTTTACCAAAAGCCTGAACTTTAGTTTAACATATCTGCCAATTACTGAATGACTTCATAAAACAGTTCATATTTATAACACCTGCCTAATATGCACAAGTTTTCTTGTCTACCCCTTTCTCTGTATCTATGCTGCTTTATTTGGCCCACCAGAACAAGACTAAACTTTTTGCCAAGGGTTTTGGGTTAATTTTCAAGTGGACGTCTTGATCCTGCTTTTCTCACAAAAGGACCTTTTACCTACATGGTGATACACTGCCTACTGAAAGGCTGACTAGAAACAGAACACATAACATTTCAGAGAGTCTAAAAAGTATTTCCTTGAAAACTCTACTCTCTCTAACATTTTACCACTTACTAAATGAATACTCCAAACCCAGTTATTAAACACAAATCATCACCCAAAGGAAAAAAAAGGTTAAAATAAAACAGATAAGTATGAAAAAAGAACAAAATGTTGTATTGAAATATGAAAAATTCATGTGAAATATGAATTCAAGAGACAAGCTGTAGTACATTAAGAAAAACAGTCTTATCTAGAAACTACTTGTAAACTGATTTCTTCGAAAAATTATCCTGACTGGGCTGTCTAGAAGGAACATATTGTCATGCAGACAGAAAAACAGCCCATCTGATTGTTCAAAACAAATAGAGAGAAAAGGAGAAAGTAGTGAAACAACGCAGTGAGTTTTGATAGTAACCCAAGTGCTATGTTCAGAACTTTTTTATTTATAGAATCCATCAAGTCAGTGGCAATACATGGCAACCCAGCAGCAATTCTCAAGTGCTGTTGAGTGAAGCATTCTTTGAGGATCTACCAGGTCTTTATGAGCAAGAGCTAAAGTCAGTTTGGGAAAACAGGCAATAATAGTCCAACAAAACAAACAGCAGACTAATTAGGAAGAGTCTTCCACTGCAACGATCCTGGTAACTATTTTAATTCTTTACATTTCAAAGCCCCAACAGAGTCTCTCTTGAAACCAGATAACCCTTCCTTGAAAAGTAGATAATGCAGGCTCATACCTTCAAGAGATATCAATCTTTCTGTGGAGATATGACCAAGAGAGAAACATGAGAAGTTCCCAGACTTAACATTCCCTCCAAAACATATAATGGTGGTAAGTGGATATACATGTCAGTAGGCAAAGAAAAGCTGTTACACAGCTTTCAGGTGAGCCAGGTGTTTGGAAAGATGGATGATGTAGTTTTCTATAGTTGCCAAGACTGAAAGATGTGGTGTTTTGATTTGTACATGAATGACAAGTGTGTAATACAAATGAATTGGCAAGTAGGCAGCAAAAATAGCTTTCAAACAATTCTCGAGAAGCTGTCCCCATGCAGTCTGTCTCACAATGCAGTTGACATAAAACAGTAACTGCAAACACAAGAGAGAAGAAGATGCTTTCAAGCTCTCTGCATTTTAAGCCCCCAGATGCTGCAGCTCAAGAGCCTCTTTGGAGACAAGTTACTCCCCTTTCTGCACCAGTGGAAGCTGGAATGAATGCTGCAGCTTCAAATGAATGTGAATGCTCTTCCAAGATCCACAATCCAGGCCACTGAGCAGAGGACATGTATTTACTTCTGTACATAAGAGAAAACAGAAAGGGAAACAAGGAAAAGGGATGAAAGAGCATAAGGCTGCCAGAAAATAAAGCACCTGTTGCTGCAAAACATTTCCTATATCCTGACACAAACCTGAATAAAAAAATCTTCAGAATTGCCATTATGGTGGACTTTTAATCCATTAGATGAGCTGTGCTGTGGCCTGTCACACAAAAAGCTAACAAGAAATTTACTTACAAATTAAATAACAAAACTGTAATCAAGGAAACCATTATGCATATCTGATAAAGGATCAGATTTGTTTTTCAGCACCTGAAGAGATCCAAAATTTCTCCTATTTTAGATGCATAACATAACCTAGAAAAATAAGATAATAGCTAATCCAGATGAGCTTTACTTTTATTAAAAGGGCACATTGTAATGATCTTGTCTTTATGTATAGAAAATATTATCAAAATCAGATCTGTACCACTGTGTTAAGCTGTAATACATTAGGGAGGTTTTACTCCTGCCATTGGTATTATTCAATAACTTTTATAAAAATTTACTGAATCAATCAAATGCCAAACAGCAACCAGACAAACTCTTACATCGTCCTCTAAACAGTGATAAACTCAATAGGCACCCCACCACCGTCCCAGATTGGGAAATTGTTTTAAAACAGTGATTTGAGGAGACAAATTATTTCTAAATCTGAATTAAATATCTCAGTGAAACTGCTAAAGAAGAGTCCCCAAACCTAGAAAATTAAAGCACTGAGAAACTTTTGAATCTGTCAAAGAGAACATCACGTTTAAGCTATTTCTGCATTCCTCTAGATCTGATTTGATGTACCATTGTGGGGGGGAAGAAGTGTGTCATTGTGAATCGATTTTACAACAGGAGATTTGTTCCTGGAGGCAGGGGAGGGAACGCACTGATAGGTATATCAAGCCAAGAATTAAGCTGACAGTTAAAATTAGAAGTGACATTCCAGGTAATTCCTTTGTGTTAAAACAGTAAGTAAAAAAGTAAAGCTATAGCACTGTAGAAAGAACACAACAGAAAGCAAAAATTCTTCTAACAAGACCTTATTTAAAGCATCCCCAGTCAGCTGGGGGGGGGGGTGTGTGTGAATTGCAGAGTTAATTTATTTTAAAAGCATACATTCACAAATTCAAAAAAATTAAATCAAAACCCTATAGACTAGGAATGCTACATACACCAAACTGCTTGTGTTTTTTCACATCAGTTATTTTCCCTGGTACTGGCAAATGAGCTAATCAGACTGACAGTAGCTCAATAATGAAGGTATGTACACAGGTTACACTTTTGACTATGCTACAAAAACATTATCACCTACATTTGATATTCAGGCATTAGCAAAGATGATGTTCATCACTCCACAGATAAAGTACAGCTTTCTTATAGATTCAACAAGAAAAAAAGGAGCAGGAATTATAGTGCATTATCATTCACAAACAGAAAAGCTAGTGGTCTTAAATTTATTTCCGTAAGTTTCCACAGCAATATGTCCATTACCAAAGAGAGTAAAAAAAATTGTTCTAATTTTGAGATATTAACAAATGACTCCATGGCAATCACAAATATACAATTTGCAGAATTACAAACACCCCTTTAAATGCTAGCAAGCAGAATTCAACAATCCAAAATCTCCTTCAATATTATATATTCTTCTGCCATAATACTATCTCCATCGTGTGTCTACAACCCAAGCTGTGTGATAAGGAAAAATGCTGATAAACTTTCTTCACAAATGTAGTGTTCTTCATCAACATTTATGGATGTCGACTTTTATCTGCCACTTAATTGCTAATGGTTTAGACTTGCAAGAGTATTTTATGACTACTCATATTTGGCACCCCATCTTAACTGTTTAGCAAGTAACAGAATTTCTCACCTCACTGCCTACCTTCTTATCCCTATTTATGCAGATGTAACAGTACCAGGCTGTCACAGGTCCTGGACCAGATATTACATTCAACTAGTTATTCATGTAAGTGGAAGTCTAGCAATATAGTGGTCAGCATTATTTGCATCAGAAGGTGAGAAAAACTATATCGAAAGGCAAATGAAGAATGCAAGCATATAAAGTGAATGAAAATAGTTGCTTATATAACTATTTTCCATTACTTTTTGGAAGTAAAAGATATTTTCAGGCATCATAGAGATCATTGATTTAAATGATGCACAAACTACATGTGCAATTAGTCTAATACATTTAAAGGATGAATATCATAAGTGACAACACAAACTGTAGCAATATACGGCATTCTAAATATACCTCAAGAGCAGAGAAAAACAGGACCAAACTGCATTCTACTCACTGGTCTCCAACAAGTAATATGTTATGCAAATCACCTCTGCAGAGAACTGTACTTTATTCAAGACTGAGCTTCATGAACCAGAGAACTCCACAGAGAACCTCAGGATGGAACACTTCCTAACAAAATATCCTTTTTAACCATTCTTACATTTTCCCCCAATGTGAAAAATGAACCCAAAATTCACTACATGTTACTCACTTTTCACACAACCTTAGGATAAAAAAATTGGAATAGAAACACTGCAAAAATTAAGTGGTTTGAATATTTTTAATTATAAACTGCAAATGTATCTAGTGTATGTATTGTAAAGATAACTCCTTCTGCTTCCTTGGACTGCACACAGTGATGTTCATTTGAAAGCAGGCTATGATTCTCCCCCACACAGCCCCTAAACTTTAATCTCCTGCACAGTGCTTTCAGAAGTAGCAAACAGAATATTTTTAAGGATGCTTAAGACTTCTCATGCTAAGAGATGGAATGTGTGATTAGCTGTAGTCCATAAGAGGATCAGAAGTCATCCTAGCAGACCTGTAAATTGTCACCAGACCCAAAGTCACTAAACACCAATTTCTGAACAGAGAACCAAGTAAGAGAAATACTTGAATTCTTCTTCGGCTTCTTCATGTTAACTTCACCATTCCTTCTCGAGCACTTGCTCTTCCTTTTCTCTCTTTTTTGGAGCTGATAAATGACAGCTCTCCAGGCCACTTCCAAATGCAATGGGGTATAAGAAGATATGTCAGAGCAAGGTACACTCTGCCTTTAATCTCCACATCTGTGTGTTTGTAAGAGCAGCAGAAATAGGCCCTTAAAATGTAGCAGAGGTATATAGAGGATATCATGTTTGAGGAAAAACAAAGGAAAAAACCCCAGACAACAGCCATAGAAATAAATATGATTGGTTTTTTATCTCCCAGAGAAGTTTCTTCTCGTATTCCCTTGCTACCATTAAGTCACTGGACATAAAAGGTAGAAGGACACTTCTCATTAAAGAGTTGTTTCATCTCTGAACTCTCGACCATCATCAAGGGAAACCTACACAGCATTTCTCAAATCCAAGCTTTGGAATGGAGGATGCAGTTTTACAAGGAACTAAACTGACATAATGGCAAAAATTCATAACTCTGCTAGATACCAAATACATCCAATTGGCCTTAAAATAAAAATTATGGGCCACATATGATCTCTTCCCTCCAGTCAATTCCTCACGTTCCACCAGCTATAAACTGCCTGACCCTTGGGAGGCAAATGCTTTCACATCTCTTCACTCCAACAAGAATATACTGTCTACTTTTCTTCTGCATGCCCTCCCAGGAGCTACCTTCTGTTTCTGAGATGGAAAATTGACCTCTATTTAACACTTAGAAACAGTCTTCACCTTCTATGTAATTTTGAATACTGATATTTTGATTTCCTTAACAAAGGCTTTTGTGATCAAGAACGTGTCATGTGTCAGCTGTGTCACATGGTCTAATAAACCCCACAGCCTCCAGCTACTGATCTTTATTGTGTTCTTCCATCCGATACATGACAACTATCATTGTTCAATGTAAAACAAACCAAAAGAAAAAAGGAGTAATGAGCCCACAGAAAAAAAAATTTAGGAAAGGTATTTTTACTAATTAGGAAAGAAAGATCAATAGGTGAATACGTGCGAGTAAGGAAGGCACCTATTTGTTTGAGTGGGGACACCAGTGCATGTTTAAATTCAAACTACATTTCACTATTAAAAGTGCAGTTTCCAAAGGTACCTTTTCAAAGGTACCTAGCGAAGAGTAACACTGGGGTTTCTAATCTATTTAACAGAATTCTTTTTTTAAATTTTAAATTATTTTTAAATAACGATGAGTAAATACATTAAAGCAAACTTTTATCTGTACTTAGACCTATTGCACCTTGTCTGTGTAAATCTTTTCTTTCTACATTTTCCAAAAATCAAAGTATATTTAAAAAGGAAACCACAAAATTCAGTCCCAAACTGAAAGCCCCAGATATGCAATCTCTGTTTGAAGCCATGAGCATGAAGAACAAGTGTCCAGCTGCAAAAACTACCAGTCTTCTGGATTCTCAAAAATTTAAGTATCACCTTCTACATTCAAAGCAAAATGAGTACAGCCATTATAAAGTTAGATTATTGAAATGCAATGAATCCAGAAATTGTTGATCATAGCATCAACAAGCCCTAAATATTTCTTCATTTACATCTAAATTCTATTTTGATATATTTCACTTGCCTCAAATACAGTGTCTGATACTGAAGTCTAAAGGAGCACATGTTGGCTATAAACAGCAAACATAAAATTTATTGTTAAATTTGTGGTAAGTGAAAAGCTCTAAAATATGCCTTAAAATACATATCCTTCATCAAATACTAAGGGTATTTCACAGGCCACCTCTAGCTATTATGCATGACATTAATATCAGGTTTTACCACCACCAAGACCGATGTCTCAATTTGCTTTGAAATTTGTTCCAATATTCTATTATTCAAAAAATGGTACACAATAAAGAGAGCAGGCAAGAATAAAATATTTTGAAATCTTTGCTATCGTCTAGAGAAACAGTATTGCTTATTCCTCCAGTCATGTCAGTGTCTGACAAAAATTCAAACTCTTAATTTCCTAACCAGACTACTCTGACAGAACCACATTTACATCACAACAGAAGCCAGAAAATTAAAATTTTTAAAAGCCTAAATAAATAAACTACACAATAATTGCTGCATCTGTGCAAAGATCCACATAGCACTGTGTGAATTTATGACAGCAAGCAAAGGAAAATAAACATGGAATTCTTTAAGAACAGGGCAAGCTCATAATCATGCTCCTCTAAAACACCGCCAAGCTTCTGCTAGGCCTATTCAGGGACTTTTCTGAACAAATGGGCAATTCTGTTTAATGAATTTGTATCAATTCCTTCAGCATAATGCATTTGTGAATGTATTCATTTTTTCTCTTTTTTTATAACTTGCTCAATTTTTTTCCTGAAATTACCTTGGCCTTTATTTTAAATAACCTCCTACAAAAGACATTCTTCTAGTTTGCTGTACTCACACAGCAATAACAAAAGAAAACAAAATAAAACCCCCAGCAAAAATTCTTTGAAAACACCTGGAAATATGCAGAAAGCACGCCACACACAGATAGGTTTCAGGAAAGCAAAAAGCCAATATGGATCACTTCTGAGTTCTTGCAAAATTATAAGTCCTATCATTTTCACCTCTGAGAATTTGAGTTTGGCTAAAAAACACATATTTAACTGTTGCAAGAATGCTATCCTAATTTAAGTGTTTTAAGCCTGAGACACAATGGCTAAGTAATGTTGTGCAACCATATCTGGAGAGACCAGTTCTACAGACAAAAGCTCATCCTCAAGGAAAAGATTCTGTACAATGTTCTGATACACAGCCTCAATGGCCCATGCATTTGAAGAATATAAGTAAGAAGTTACAGTTTGCTGACAAAACTATATATAAGTAAACACTGAGTTAATATTTACTGCAGACTATGCAAAATTAGGTTAAACTTATCTCACCATAAATGTGGACTGCGACAAATCACAACCACATCTGTTTTGTGACAAAAAGAAACAAAGCAACAATTTCAAAAATGTCAACATTTTAGCATTCAGTTTTGGGTTTGTTAGGTTCTTGGTTCATACTGCACTTGGAGGTCTTTTGATAAAATACTCTAAAATCCCACAGGCAACAAAGTGATTTTACTGCATGATCATGAGCAAGTTAAGGTTAAATAGCTGCTATCTAGCCCTTCAGCCTTTTACTTCATCAGTCATAAAAAGACAGCTTACAGTTTCTGAAACAACTAAGTCAAATGCTGAACTACAGATAACAGCAACTAAGTTTCCCCAAAGATTTTTCAGCATAAAATTAAAACACATTCATTACTATTATTAAAAGAAGAGTGCAGCTGAAAGCACTGGATTAAAGATGGTGAAGCAGTACAGTGTTCTGGAAATGTCAATGTTTATTGCAACATAACCACTTGGAAACCCTTTACAGAGCCAACTATAACCTTCATATGGGCTTCATATTCCAACTTGAAGCTAGAATTATAGGTCTAAAAAAAGAGAATATAAAACTAAAAGGTCATAGTTTTAGCACTGTTCTCAAACAGCAAATAAAAAACATTCCAGACTACATTATAAATGACTAAGGAAAATTTTAGCCATAGTACCCCCTCCCTAAAACCAAACACCAACTCCCCATAAAAGCCACAGACAACCACTTTTTTCTTTACAGACATCAAAACACACACTAATCTTGTTTCAAAATCTGCTCCCATCTATGTAGTGCTTGTGAACACATGGATATACATCCACAAAACACTACAAACACACATGCACACATCCCCCTGCAAATAGATATATGTACAATGCTAACACAGTGTCACACATTTGTTCCTTTGTGGTTTTAATGAGTTTTCCTGTGCCATGCTGCCAAATCCTTCCAGACTTTCACAAGCAGTTTGCACACAGAGACACTTAGTGAGCAGCAAAGTGTATGTTCTCAATCTAAAATAAATAGAACATTATTTCTCCTGCTTCCATTTACTAGTTTTGTTTTCCATCTAGAGCAAAACAGAAAAATGCTTCTCCAAAAAAAACCCCATCTATAAACAGTTCTTTCATTTAGCAGCTTCATCACTGCTCTGGCATTTAGCCACCCTCAAAAAAGCATTTATTGCTTCATACACCATCTCATTGTAAGTTCTGTGCCTAAACATTGAATGAAATATTAGATATTCCCCAGGAAACTGATCAAAATGACACAGCATAAATGGCAACTAGCAATCTAGGGTACAATAAAACAACAGCACATTAAAGAATTAGTACAATATTTATACTTAGTTGCATAGAAACCCTGTGAAGCTACTTACATCATTGACTTCTGTACCCACTACATCCATCATATTACTAATAATTTAAATGTCAAAGCAACTAACAGTGACTTTTCAGTGTTACAGAAGGATATGTTTATCATACCGAGACGCTGCAACGTGTAATCATATTTGATAAGGAGAAGAACCCACCAGCTGAACATTTCAAAGTAATACACATGAATAATATATTTTGCTTTGTCACATCTACCCCAGCTACACTTTAGGACATTGTGAGCTTGCAGACAACCTGGTAAAATTACACGGTTGACACTGTAACATCGCTACACATGCATTTTCATTTCTCTTGGTAAAACACCACTAAATCTCCACCAGCCAGGACACGGAGATGAATGACCTCATATCTGTGTTGTCAGGGGACCAAAGGAACACCATTCCCAACTGGTCCTGGATTTCTACTCAGAGTGGGAATAAAAACCATTTCCTTCTCCTCTGGAATTTGAAGGAAAAAAGTGTATTTTCTCCCTTTACTGGAACCCCTAAATATTTCTTCCAAATTCCTGGTTTAGGGAAGCTTGCAGGTACCAGCTCTCTCTAGTCACTGAGTACCTTAGGCTTGAAGCCCTGTTTCCCTAAGTCTTCACAGGCCATTAGTCCTAGACCCTCTACTGCCTTCATCTTTCTGGAGTTTGAGGCAAAACGGAGGATAAAGCTGTGCAATGTTGATTTTGTCAATCCAGTCCTGAACTCAAAAAACTTTAGAGGAAGCAACAGCTTCCACTAAGTTGATTCTTGTCGTTACCACTTTGCTGTGGACTTCAAACTAAAACAAAATTAGATAACTATATTTGACATTTGGTAAATGTTGCAGTGAGTGTGTTTTATTATGTATTATTATTCCAAATGGTTTATTCTGTTTCCCCCATACAGTTGGTTTATCCTTAACCTGTATCCTCCCAGCTCCCCTATCCACCAGGTTATCCTGAACCAGCCTCTTTGCCCAGAATGTTTGATGTTCCTCCTCCCTACAGCTGTCAACCCCTCCTCATACCTACCACTTTTTCCAGAGACTTCCCTGTCATTTTTATATCCTCCAAAGCCCCCTTGGTTTGTTGGATCTGTTCCCAGCCCCTTGGTTTGTAAATTGTGAATCTCACCTTATGCTCCTCCCCAATTTTCCCCCTACTGGCTAAAGTTTTGTACCCTCTCCTTGAACCTCCCCTGTTTAAAAAACCCTTGAACATCCTGAATTTCTGTTTTCTGTCCCTGGACTTTCCTGAGAATAAAACTCTCTGGAACCCATACAGAAGACCTCTTCCTTGTTGTTACCTCTGCCCAGAGGAGGTAACAAAGCTGTTACGGAGGATTACAAAGCTGTGCTGTAGAGCTTTCTCCCCCAGCTAAGCTGAACTCTGAATATTCAACTTTTGGGATTCACCCCACTCCTTGGTAAGTGGAGCTTACCAAGTGCTGTGGAGCTAGCAGGGTTGAGACTAGCACTGTGTCACATAAAAACCTATAAAAATAAAAAATGAGCTATCTATAATTCTGTTCAGATGCTCTCATCTCTAATTTTCTTTCTCCTGCAGGAGATATGTACTCATGACCTATACCAAGAAAAAGAAAGGCTTGACAGCCACACGAGTCTCATCTTCTTGCACAAGACCACCTCAGCATCATTCTGGGCATGTGAAAAACAAGACTGTCTAAATACACAAGACTTGTGGACAGGGATCCTGAGCAGAGATGTTCATGAAGAGACCAGGAGGAGGGGAAGGAATGGCCATAAAAGCAGTAAGGATAAAACTCAGCAAGTGTTTCAATACACAGAAGATACTTAAAAGATCTGATTCCAAGTGTCATTTCCAGAGACAGTGAAGCACTTCAGGAGGGCTTCTTTATTTCATTTTTTTTAACATCAATAAACCAAAGAAGTGAAACCAAAATTAGGACTTTAAGTTTTCTTAAGCTGGTAGCTGTAATTTCTCTCTAAGGGCCCAATATAAATGCAGTAATTTCTGAGGAAGAGAAAATGAAATTCAGCTTCTTCCAACTATCTTTCTCATAATTGCTAGGGATATGCACAACCAGTCTTCGTTAATTCTTTACCACAGAACTTCTCTTCAGGTAAGTTTCTCACACAAGGAAGCCCTGAAGTACAAGAATCAGCTTTCCAGAACATCTTATCCACGTCAATATAAGAACTACAGCTACCATTTAACCTTTTTTGCTGTGTATAAATTGAAACATATTGGGCATTTCCTTACATGCAGCTAGCTTTTAATTCAGGAAACTGGCTAGGAATGTTAAGCAGCAGTATCATGTCCAGAAAGTTACATACACACAATCTAAATTTGCAAGGCTGACTTTCATGCTCTTTCCATCAGTAGGAATAATATTGGTATTCCAGCTCTGAAAAAGGAAACCACTGGAACCATATGTGCTCATAAGAAACACACATGCCATAAACGCCCTCCCTTCAACCCTCTGTTTTGTTTTGCTTTGGTTTTTTTTTTTTTAAATGAGTGCTTAAACAGGAAATTTGCTTTTAGGAGAAAAAGCAACATTTTTATGCCTAGGTCAATGTGTTATTTTCATCACAGAAACCTGTTGATTTCAGAACACAGACACTCTACAAGAACGCAGCAGAAAAGTCTTCAACAGAAGACCAGAATTTTTTCTATTAAGACATTTCTTATATTAATTTTTTAGCTGTGGAAAATGTAAATCAACTTTTCAATAGTCATATTAATGTAACAGAATGTGTTGTTTTTACTTGGATATCCAAAATAATAATCTTCTTCCATACAAACCTTTTAAAATATATTTTTCTGGTACTTCCTGGCTATGCCATAATAACTACCCCAGATAATTTAATCCCAAATTGTTACATTTCTTGTGTCAGTTTCAAGGTTCTTGTAACAGCTTTTGAATATGTATTATCTGAAATTGAACTTTATACAATATTTTGATTCTACCTCAGTATTTTTAGGGAGGTTTTTTGTTTCCTTCTTTTTTTTTTTTTTTTTTGATGGAACATCTAAAACTGGTTTTTTTCGTGCAGCACTCCAAAAAAGAGTTTCACATAGTTTATCCTCAAGCACCATAATCCATCATGTCTTTAGACCTTATAACAGCCAAACTATAACAGAGACAATGGCAAAGGTGAACTGAAGTCCAGAATGCCAATGATACTAATAGAGTTTTTGCACCATAAGTTGCTCCAGCCATATGGTCTTAAATAGATAATCACTCAATCTCACACTTTAACTCAAAGTTAAAAGAAAAGCTCAAAATTTTTTGAAAATTACTAAGCTTTTAACACTTTTACAAACCCAAATTGCAGACATCAAGTACTGTTAATGCATTGCTAAGATAGGTGAAGATAGAAAGGCTAGATTCAAGGTTGATGTGTCTTGGTGTATTTAATTTCCTATTTTAATTTTCTGAAAATCATACTATACTAATCAGTGAATATATTGAAATTGCATTGCCATTATCATTAAAATATTTTTTCCACTGTGGTAAACCAAAATTCTGGAAGGGTTTCCACCTTCACATAAGGGACTAGATGGTGACACAAAAGCATAAGGATACAGGAGGATATAAAGCACAGTAGAGGGACTAAGAAGTCTCCCAGACATTTGCAACTCTTATCACAATTTCAATTCCTATTAAGACATGCTCATGAGACCACAAGGAAAGGAAATGCAAAAGAGAATAAGCCTGTTCATATGACAGTTCTCCCCAGCACTTCTAACTAGCAGAGTGTCTGTGGCTTCCTCCTCTCCCTAGGCTGCTACCAAACACAGCTCACCTGTAGCCCCAGAAAGCAGCACCAACTCTCAAGGTTCACATATTCCCCAGAAACTGCTGCTACTACAACAGCCTATCTTACATCAATGCCACCTGCATTTGAGCCTGACAAATGTCAAATGCAGCAAGCTGGAAAATGTCCAGAAATCCTGCACATTCATTTATAAAATATTTAATTTGGGCTCTCTTTGTTAACCACAGATAATAATTACATAACTACTTGCCCCATTCAGCCTTGATGTAAAGTAATGTAAATGCAGAATGTAAATCTTACCATCTTGCCATCTGTGAAGACATAGAAATGACTTGAAAAGCTGATCTTAATTCAAAGTATAGTAGATGTTGTGAAATATGAGTTCTATGACAAGCTTATCATTAAAACATATGCCCACCCACATCTTACAATTAAAATGAAAACATATCTTCTGCAAATATGAGAGAGTGAAAGCTGGAAGCACACATTATGGGCATGTCCTGAAGTGTGCACATACTCCAGACCTTCAGCTGAAATCATTCTATCTAAGAAGGAACAACATCCCTCCAGCACTTCATGGATCTGCTCTAGTATAAGGCAGCCCTACAACCAGCACCATCAGCACAACTAACAAGGCAGCAAATGGCAGGACTTTGTACAAGCAGCACCACTTTCCAAGGAATTAGTACATGGAGCTGCACCCTTACTGGCAGACAAGGGCAAAGAACAAAGCTTGAGATAAATGCCTCTAGCACTTTCCTGACTCAGGGTAAGTCTTCTTTCACATAATGCTCCAGAGGAGCACAGTAGTTTTACAGAGAGCTGGATCTAACAGAAAGAGTTCCTGGTTTCCTATTGCAATTACTGTCCAGCATCCCAGCACAAAGAGCACAGGATTTAAACAGCCTATTTTAAGTATCCCAGGTTTTCAGCACAGAGACAGGACTTTGCACAGTGCCTGAAGACAGGCTGCCGTGCCCAAGCAACTGCAGGCAGCTGTACCGGGCTCCTTCCAGTTCATCTAGGCTCTCCACAAGCACAGTAGTGCCAAGCACTACTTAAACTTCAAGAGGTCATTCATTACTAATTCTTTGGGTGTAACACAATTTTAGCCTTAAATGAAGCTATTCTGACTATATGAGCCCCTCACTTTGACAGAATGGCTGCGAGTTGATACATGGATATAATTACAACATTTTCATTTTGCCAGGAAAAAGTGGTGTGTTTTACAGAGTAATTGCATTGTGAAATCACCTTTCTATAGTACATAAACTGAAACAAACTGTGCCTAAAATTCAAGACTTAAGTTACTAAAATTGTCATCACTGTCATGGCTGTAATACGGAAAACAGTTTTGCTACTTTGCAAAGGCCATAAAAAGACAGTGTTGTTCTGAAAAATTCTTTATTATGGGTTACACAATAGCACAAGAAGGCAGTAAGAAAACAGCAACAGTTATGTGTTAACATCTTAATTTACCAATAAAATGTTGCTAGGAATAAAAACATCTGAGTAATAGATCAAAAACTGCATTTCCGGCCGATAAGCAGTTATCAAAGACCATATTAGGCAAAACGTGAAAAGATAAGTAAAAGGTCCCACTTGGCATTTCTGCTCTGGGTTAAATAACTTGATATGACTTGGCAAGTAGAAGAAAGTTCTGTCATATTGAGATCATTCTGCTTCTGCATTGCCGGATGCAAACTCCTGTTAAGCCTTTAGGCTCCCTCCATTCTAGGTGTTAATTTTGACCCAGTTCTGGCCTCATTAAATACAAATCCCCAAACACCCTATTTTGCATAAAAAATGTAAGCTGTCACATATAAGGTCAACAAATAAGCTCACTCTCATTTTCAGATTAGTGAGAAATCAGGCTACATTCAGTACCACATGGTGACAGACAATTCTAGGATAAGTCTCTTATTCCCATTTCTGCTCCTCTGTGTTGGGCAAATGAACTGCAGCAGGAGCTAAAAGCTGGAAAGCCAATCTGTCAAAGATGTTTACTTCATGCAGAAACAGTTTAACCACACCCAAGAGCAACAGCCCTCAAGAACATGAAGGTCAAACTTGGGCACTTCCAAGATGAGCCCAGCCTAAAACTCCTGCCAATTTGACAGCACCTCCACAAACACTCAAACCAGACAGAATGCTCACTGAGGCTGACTTCAACTTCTGCGTCCAGAACACAGTCTCAGATCCTGATCCCCAAATTGTGCAGATCAGGAATGCAGCCTGAGCAAAGAGAGAGCCCTCCATCCCTTTCTCTGTCTTCCCATTTGCAGAAGATGGGATGATCAGGGTAAGAGCTTTTCATGGACTTAAAAAACCATTTCAAAGTCCACCATTTGGGCTGCAGCTAATAAGTTCAATTGCATTATTCCTCATGAAAACTATTGCACAGAGAATTTTATCATCATCGTTAATGTTAGCCATGATTTCTATCAAGATGGATCATATATGATGAAATGAGAAAACTGTTTTAGTCTCCAGAAGAACCCTCTGAACTACAACAAACTGGGTGCAGAAAGCAGAGAGATGATGTCTAGTACATTACACTTGGAAAGAAATTACTCTATTAAAACTCTATTACTCTATAAGCTAAGATGCCAAAAAGAGAAATCAAACTTACAGCACATCAAGTTCTGTAAGAACATATTTTGCAATACTACAATACTTACTACAGATTTTTTTCCATTATTTATGGCCAGTTTTTTGGAAATAAGTGGCAAAAATCCATAAAGCCTTCATTAACTTAAGCTGTTAAATTTTCTACCAAGTTATTTTTGCTTTTCTGTTAGTACTTATTTTACCACAACACCAAAGCAATTGCTACGTAACTCTTCTAGAGCCAAAACTCCAGCTTGTACGTGTAAGAGTGCCAAACATTACAGCCTCAAACTGCAAAATGACACCTAATCTAAAAAAAGCACTATAGGTGCAACACATAAAAATTCAAAAAAAACCACAGTTAAATTGTGTTAAAAAACGCTACAAGCTAGTTTAGTTACTCTAGTATGCAATCTATTAATTTTTACTTGATCTGTGTTCACATTTTCATTTTTCAAGGCCAGATTGGATGGGGCTTTGAGCAGCCTCGTAGTGGAAGTTGTCTTTGCCTTTAGCAGAGGGATTGAAATGGGATGATCTTTAAGGTCCTTTCCAACCCACACCATTCTACCCTTTTATGATTTCATTTCTTCAATGCACTCACTATTAAACATCTGAAAGAAACCATAGAATGACTTATAAGGCTCCTGAACTAGCAATGACAGAGATTTATTTGGAGTGAAGAATTTTGGAGCAGGCTGCCACAAAATCCCATAAATTCAGGGTGAAGGAATAAAGGTAGCTGTGCCAGTCTAACTGCCATCCATGTGTAGATATATCACAATATCTAGGGTTTTTGTTCTCCCTCTGCATTGCCACCTTCGCTGCCACACACTTCATTCTGGTATTCGCTCCATGAAACTCCATAAGCTATATCAAGTATTAGCCTGAAGATGAGAAACCCAGTAATACAATGGTTTTTCTGCTAACTTAGTGAACAAATCAATTCAAAAAACCATCAGGAGAAACACAGTGATGAGCACAGAACCACACCATTGTGACCAAGGGTGAATTCAAGGAGCAGGATGACTTATTTTCCTTTAACAGCAACATAATGTCAATCCGCTCACTGCACAGCTTCACCCACAGATTTAAACCACTAGTTAAAATGGACTGATAACTCAAATCAGTATTATTTCAAGCTTAATATAGGGTTAGAAAAAATATTATTTATACTCACTGATCATATGTTATTGGTTCTCACATTTCTTAGAAATGCCTGTTTTTTTAAAGTAAAAACATAAGTTCAAACCCATGAATTTTTCAGCAAAAAATAAACAAGAAATTGATTCCTTAATCAGAAGCACTGTACAGACACAAAGCAAGTAGGATTTTCAATTTAGTCCATATCAGAACTATAATTCATCATTTCCTGGCTTCTCTCCCAATAAAATTTCAATTTGGCATTCCATTTAAATATGTCCTTTCAACTTAGATATGACAGGCTTTAAATTTATGTATTTCAAGTTCAGTAAATATCCAAATATTCTATTAAAAGATCATCATGAATTAACTGATGACTTTTACGTAGTTTGAGCAAACTTTTCTGGGCAAACAGAACTTTAAAAAACCCCAATTAACACAGAGTAAACAAAACAAAAGTCCATGAATAGACAAAACCCCTTGCCCAATACCTTGTGCTCCTGGTTGGAATAAGTACCATCTCTAATTTCACCACAGATGCCAGCATATTCTGAATATACAATGCAGTCGCAGCTGTTTCAGTGACATTGGACCTTGCAGAAAAAGTACTTCTTAATCCCGGTGCTGTGAGAAGTTGTAAATCCAAGGAACATCTGCCTCACTGCTAGCTGAACACATACAGAGTTTCATTTTGGTGCAAGGTGATGTGAGCTTGCAATCTGCTTTTGGCTTGACCTGTTTTTCATCAGGAAATAATCACCATATTAACATTATGAACTCCCAAAACATTTTCATGAAACAACAATTAACTTCAAGAAAACACATGCCAGTGTTAAACTTGACAATTGCAGGATACCACTATGCTGCAGTGCTAAGACTGGTTGAGACTGGAAGAAAGACAGACATGTCTGATTAAAGACCATTCTTAGTAGTGGAACTAAATCCCAGATAGTACATTCAAATGTACTACAATGTTGAAGGGCTTAAAAATAATTTTCCATGCAGTATTTGGAATGACAGCTCTCCAGATCCTTCAAGACTGTGTTTTACTTATGTTTAGAAATTCTCCATAGTATAGAAACCTAAGTTCTGTCATTCTTAGAGAAAAGCCATAACATATTTTATTTCACTGAATCTTTAAGTGATAGAATAAAACCAGCATCTTCAAATGAAAAAAAAAAAATCCACAACAGTTTGAATGGTGCAGTCAATAGATAGCACTCCAAGCCAAGCTCAGCCCCAAAGGTAACTATGACCTCCAGGACTTGAGCCTATGTTACTGATGATGTCCAAAATTGAAGAGGCAGCTTAAAATAGTAGAATTACAGCAAACAGAAAGCAGAGTCCTTATTCAAGCTGGTAGAAAAATAATTCTGGTTATCCTGTTATTTCATGAGGACAGCTGTTGATTTTACTAACAACCTTTACCACTGGAAAGGAGTCAAGTAAATGATCTGAGCAAACTACTTCAGCAACAAGGCTCTATTTAAGCAGTTTGAGATGCTGGCTAATTTTCATAGTACCTAAGGGTTTTCTTCTTAAACACTTGACAACTTCAGTCCTTGAGAAAGCAATCACTATAGGCAATATTATCACTACAGTTGAAGTTAAGCAAGTGGCTAGTGACAACTGGTGAAAAGATATGTCAGACCTCATTCAATCAGCTTATCACTGAATGTGAAACACGCAAAAGTTCAGCTGCAAGGATAGCAGAACCCAGGTCTGCCTGAAAAGAGAGAGACTTCTCCAGGTATTTTCAACAGAGTCCCTTTTTTATGTGCTATGTCCCACCTAGCAAATGCACTGCTATAATGCTGCAAACATATAATACCAGCCAGCTGCAAGCTCATCAAGCAGCTTGTGTCTTGCAGGAGTCAGCTTCCATAAAGCCATCAACTCAGAGATTGACAGGTTTCAGTAATACCCACTTGCTCTACTACCAGTCTTCCATACAATTAGCTCAGAGATATCACAGATCTGCCTTCCTTTATAGGAAGGCACATCTGTGATAGCATCCCTAAAATCTAATTAATTTTTCCAACTAGGCTAACAGCTGTCTCCCCCCCCACCCCCCACCTGAGAAAACTTTATCTACAACATAAAATACTTCCTGTTATCTTAACTTCCTCTTAAGGATGAAAGGAAAGAAAAGGAATCCTTCTGCTTGCTCAAAACCTCAAAGCAGAATCACTGCCACTGCTGTAGAGGGATCCAAGTGATATCCCACAGTAGCCTAAAGAGAAGCTCTCCTTCTAGAGAGGCTTGGACCAATAAAAGATTTAAAATCTAGAGGAAGTTTTTGAAACACTTAAGAATTGGAAAACCATGGAGCAGGATCTGTTGTTTGAGAAGTTGAGATGAGGCATTCCATTCTTTCTTTTTAATTACTATTTTGATAGGTTCACAAGAGGGGAAAAATGTTCATGTACAACTCAAGTTCACATCAGAAATCAGAATTTGGGAAAATAGCACCTCTTCTTAGAATTCAAAAAACAAGAATTATTTTTAAAATCCAGCTGATGCTTTCAAAAGAAGAATAAACTTTGTTTCAATTGATAACTGATATACTTCCTTTTCAGCCCAAAGAACAAGGTCTAATCTTCTCACAAACTGGGCTGTTTTCACATAACTGGGGGAAGTATCTTACGTCTCTACAAGCCAGTGTGAATTTTACATAGTCTATTGAGGTTTAGCATGGCAATTTGAATACATTTTTGCAAACATTGCAAGCCTCAAAAATGAATGGAGCACACCTATAAAGAGGGTACTCCAAATTACAGAATATTTGACAATAGTACCCTACAACAAGCACATAGGAAGGCAAAACTGAATGAACTGCAGGTGTCTCATTATGTCATAAATTTAGTTCAGCACCACTGTAAATATTCCCATCCTCCTCAGGCAGGAAACCACAAAAAACTGAGGATGCTTCTAGTTCTGAAGGAGAAGTAGGTACATGACAGTTCACCTTAACTTCTGATAAGCAAACAGGAAAAAATAAGAAAAAAACACTGCTGCTTTTCTTTCCTGTATTTGATCTCAGTCTTTCAAATAATTGAAACCAATACTTATGTGAACAACAAAAAACAACTTAAATTTAAAAGTATATTGAAAAGAGAAAATTCTTCCCCAGTTGCAGTGACTTCAGCCAATATGCAGCACATGGTGGTAATGCTACTAAATAAACAGCCCTACAAATGGCCCTGAAAACTATGGCCTATTTTTTGTAAATAAGCATGTAATGTTTCCCCATGTCCCAGTTTAACAACTCAACAAGATACTTTTGAGCTCAGTACATTATCAACTAAGAGGCTTCTCTAAAGTATATCCAATAATCCTGAGTAAAACATGTGAAGCCAGCCAATATGGATTCTATCTTCCAGGAAGCAAAACATTTTCAAACTAATGTGAAATTTGGGGGGGGGGGAAAAGGACAAATACGGTCAAGTTCTGCAATTCAAACTTAATAGAAGTTAATCCTAAAATAAACTGACTGCGAACATATACCTATAGACATTCAATCCTATGGTCTGTTCTGCCTAATAATCTTTTGGAGAGGCATAGCCAATTTGTTTCAGCATTTTGTGTTAGAATGTTAGAACACTCCAGTTTCCAAGGCAGGACTTCAGAGATATTACCAACAAGAAGTAGTCAGCACTCAAGTAACTGAAGTTTTAATCATAATAAAAAGCAATTGATAAGTACTATCCACATATCTAGAACACAAAGAAGTTAGTCTCATATCTTACCAACACTAAATTCAGTTATCCCATAATGCTATTTTAATGGTTTGGGCTTTGGTTTGGTTTTTTTTTTTTTCTTTTGCTGGCAGTTTTACCACGTAAAATGCTGTTTACATGGCTTGGGCATCCCAATTTGAAGTCCAGTGTAGATCTGCCATCTGCAAAAACTGGTGTGAAAGGCTATTCACCCATTGTTGTAAACTACATCCAGATCCTTCTTCATCTGGAAATACTGAATTCCCTAGTAGTGCTTCTGAGGCTCGGTACAGCTACAGAATAACTTTTCAGCAAGTTTTATGTAACTTGATACAGAGTTTTCTGTGATGCACAGCCAAATCTCTTGCAGAAGAATGTCAGAAAGAACAGAACAGACATTAAAAAATACCAATAATTTTAACAAAGGGATAATCTCTAGATAGACCTACAACTCCGAGAAGCGGCACTGATCTGGGACAATACTCAACTGCAGCCAGAAATTAACATATTAAATATTTAATCCCACAGATAGCTAGCAAATCCATGTAGAACCACATCAAAATCATGCATTCCTTATGCAAGCAAGTATTAATACAGGCTACCAATTAATTTACATTCAAATTTAACAGGAAAATAACTGAGACACACACACAGAGTAAAAGTACTGTTCTAGGGCTTTTTCCTAAATCAGAACAAGGGTGCCCACATGAAGTAGATGAATGGTGAAACCATCTTGCTGCTCATCTCAAAACCAACCAACTAAACAAACAAACAAAAAAAAGACAAACTGTTGTAATGGTGTTCTGTTATGAAAAATTGTCAATTTCTGCATAGTCGGCCACAGAAGTCCTGGACAACATGTATAAAATTCCTAAATAGTCAAACACTGGAAACTTTACCTAATTCTGCCACTAGCCTGCTGTGACACTGTGGCTACCAAGCTCCCTACGTAATCTGACAAGATTATTCCATTGCACAGAGGGCAGAAAATCAGGCCAATCAATTCTAACCAAGTGGCTATGTTAGTGCTAGAGCTTTGTAAAGCATTTCCTACATTCTCTAGTCTCACATGCTGTGCTGGATCACATGGATTTCCTAAGCAGGCAACTGCTGTTTGTATAGGAAGAGATTTGCTTTGAGGTTCTTAATACTCTGCTGGCCCCGTTTGCTGAAAAGAGCTGGAGAAGATGTACCAAGCCATCTAACAGCTATACTGACTGCTCAAACAAATGGCATTTCCTGCCACCCTGGTCACCATATTGCTTCTAATAAAGAAAAAACATGAGTTAATAGTATCAACAGGGACATCACAATTCACCACTTTTACTGTATCACACCTCCATCTCCCTTTGCTTTCCTCTGTTGTCAATATGTGACTGGTACATTTTTATATCATTTCGGACTAAAATCTCACCTTTACAGAGGACCTTACCCTGGGATACAAAGATAATAGTGAGACTTGCAAAGTTTTTATCTCTGACATAAAGAAAGCGACAGACGTTGAAGAAATTTATTTTCCTTCATAGCCATAAGTGATCTAATACAGAATAAAAGTGGGATCACTCCTTCCAAAACAAGAGGCTGAGAAAAAAATTTCAGACAAAATTAAAGAGGTAAAGTGGGTGGACCAGAAATAAAATTAAATCCATCTTGAATAGAACTAGGAAAACACACCTATGGGAATAGAACATAAAATATAAATGTACTTGGTGAGAACTATTGTTTAAAGATTATGAATAATGGCAAGAATTCAAATACAAGTATTAAATGAGCTGCACTATTACGGAAGCTGAATGATTTGTGTGATGTTTTTGACGATACGTGAGACATTTATCACTCTTCAGGGCTGTAACAGTAGTGAAACTTCCCTTTCATGCCCCTTAAAGCAGCTCTCTGTCCCAGAAAAATAATTTTTGACCATTCATGTAGTATTCCATTTTATTCATTTTACTGCTTTTCCTACTATTTAAAGGGATCTTTTCACTTCATCTCCCTCTTCTCCTGGCCCAAAATATACTGTTCTTTCCTTTCTCTTAAAAGATCATCATTCCATTAGAGCTGAGATGGGAACTGCTTTGAAAATCATCAAGACACTCAATAAGACAAAAAATACAAAGGAGAAGTAAATAGCACATCCATTAATAAACTGTAGATGTTTATCCAGCGACTCATAGGACAACAGCCAGACAAAAAAGCCTAATTCAAACAATTGGAAAGAAAAGTGAGAATCTTTCTAACGTGCTTGAACTTCATGACCATATTTTTTCCCTTGGGAGGAAAAAAAATAGTGTTACAATTATAGTCAAGTTCTTTACATTGAAATACTATGGAAATTACCTGAAAACTACATGTAAAATACCCTAAGGTATACTTAAACTTATTTTTTCATTCTTTTTCATACAGCCTTTTAAATTAGATTAAGAATATATTCACCACTTATATGAGGGATTTTAGGCTACTCGTTAAATATCTTTTTATACTTAAAAAAACCTATTCAGTCTGAAAGGTACTAGAAATGCAGTGATATTGGACTATAAAGTGGACTAAAGTCTCCACTTTAATCATGATATCATTAAGCTTTTCTTGCCACACCAAACAAATTATCTTTCCTTTTGTAAAGGCATAATTGGAAAATCAGCGCTAAGTTCTTGGTGAGCAGCACCCCACCTCCAAAACTGGAAAATAATCAGAGCCTTTGGAATATACAGCATGGAACTTTTAAAAAATTTGATGAAAGTTAAATGACTTGTGCAAAAATATGCTTGGCACACATATAGAAGAATCCACATATTACAAACAAGAAACTAAAAGGGAAAGAATGTATTTGACTAGAAGACTCAAGTTTTGCAATTCTCATTTAAAAAAGATTTGTGCACTCAAAGTACTGATTGATGAGAAGGATTGTTCCAGCAGCTGGTACAGTTCACTGTACAATTCCAAGAACTTCAAATTCCTAGTGTTGTGCCACTGTGGTCACATTGTAGTACAAGAGCCAGTCTTGCTCTAAGACTTAAGTAAGACTTATCACATAAAAGACCATAAAACCTTTGAAAACTGTAAATGCTAAAGAGGCGTGACTGCAAATAAATCATCTGGAAATCTTCATGTTTTTTAAGATGGCATCTCTTGCCTCAGTCCCAGGTTTAATTTCATGTAACTGAAGTGAAGCCCATCAAAAAGCTTCAAGGCTACTTTGAGAAACAAACTAAGAAAGAGAGTTCAGAATGGCGATTTCAAATCTTCTTCCCAGATGCCTCTAACTCTGGGAAATCTGCCTTCCCGCTTCTTTGCTTAAATGCATTACTTGCACTCCCATACAGCTCTGGCGCAGTTAAAATTAGGAAACCAAGCCTTCACTTTTTATGTTTTTTATGAAGGTAGCATTTAGAGAGAGAAAAAGAAGCAAAATCAAAAGAAGAAAATCAGTTTCAACACTTCCATAATGACTTCTTCCAAAATATGGGTTTAGATCACATTTGAGAATATAAACTATTTCTCTTTTACGTTAAAAATTGTATTTATAGAAAGTTACACTGCTTAAAAAGCCAATGATGACATGAGAAACCATGTCTACTAGGCTGAATTCTGCACTGACATTGAGCTTTAAAAATGCTTTAAAAATTAAAAAAAAGAAAAAAGCCAACCAATAAAAAACACCCACAAAACAAAAACAACCAAAACAAACACCAAGAAGGTGAATTAATAAGTAAAAAATCTTAAGGTATACTGAGAAATATGATGGGTTATTCCAGGCTTTTCAGCTGCCAGCTCCACCTCTGTGGGTCAAATGTGTTCCTTGCAATTCATCAATGACTCAAGAATTACACTAAGAACAAGTTCCATCTCACAGGTCAAATTTTGGATGAAGCACAATCTGCACATTCAGTAGGACCACTGATACAACACAGATTCACATGTTGCTGTTAAAATTCTTGTAGGATGGAGACAGAAAGAAAAGATAATCTTACTGTTAGCTACTGTGCACTTCAGAATACCTAAAACAATTTTCTTCCTTTTCAGTTATTGTAAAAGCATTATTCACTAGTTTTGCTTTTCCAAGGCTATGTGAACTCCATATCAAAATCAAGTCCTCCACCTAAGTATGCTGCCTGTGGTTACTCTCACCCTGTCCTGCAAGACACCAGCAGTGCTTGCATCTTTCCAGCTGCACAATGCTGGGCAAGCCAATTTGAACCTAAAAAACTTGATAACATCAGAATCAAATGAAGTCCATCTTGTTGCTTGGCATTTTCCACAACAGTTTCTGGTTTCTGCCCCTCTATGGTTACAAGCAGCCTGTGTGAAGCAGGTCCATTTACCCCCTCACTTGTCTTTTCCAGAAGACGGCTGTGATGTCCAGTTTTACCCCTGAAGACAAAATCATTATCCAATTAGATTTCTAGAAAGACATTAAATACAAAATACCTTCATTTTCCTCATGTAGTCCAATATACTATTAATCTCTACGATGAAAAAAAAAAAAAAGAGTTTTCCTAAGCAGAAAAAGAAGAGTATTTCTTAAGCATCAAAAATAGGTTAAAAGAGGACACAAAACAGTCAAAAAAGAAAACTGAATTAAAATTTGGTCTAACAAGATTTCTGTCTCTGTATGAGTTAAGTCTCTCTAAAAGAATTTTTTTTTAATGTTCTTATGGAGGCTGTCCCTCTATTCTTTCAGAAGCCCTAGATTTTAAATTATATTTATTGACAGGAAGCAAGCAGTAATTCCTCTAGGGTTTGAACAGTGGTTTTGACAATATTTACATAACTTAAGACTCCCTTTGGCTATGACTTCAATTTAAATAGAACACTTCAGAAACCTGGCAATAGAGTGCAGTGCTAAGCAATACCATAATAAAAATAAAATTTATTTCATAATAAATAAATTTGCTTCAGAGAACGCTTTTTGCCTGTGCTGTTAGAAGTCCTCCTCAGGTTTGGGGTTTTTTAAAGAAAGTTTATAAAGTCAGTACCAGTTTCAAAACCAGACTTCCACACAGTTTTTCATTAGGAGTGGTATACAGGAAGTCTTAAATGGATCTGGAACCCCCAAGCCTCATTAAAAATGGTAGCCAAATCCAAAAGGCTGTCTTACTGGCTTGCCTTAATAAAAAGTTTTAGTTCCAAGATCTAAGCTTCAATGAGAGAATTTAAGCAACTGCATGCAGTTTCCAATCTCCACTGAGCCACTTCTCCTGTGTCCAGTTCTGAATGGCACACAAGGGCCCAGTTTCAATTCCCACAGCCAAAACAGAGCAGCAAGCAAGTGTAAAATACCATGGAGGCACTGCAAGAAATTGTATCTGGGTAATCAGCACTTGAAGTTGGGAATCTATTCCCAGTGTATTGCATAATACCCTACCATTCCATCAATGTACCTTCAGCTAATACAGCTCTGATCTAATGGTTTTGTCTTTCTGAATAACTTCTCCTTATTGCAAAGAACCTCTCTCATTCCTTGATGTATATAAGAACAGTTAAACTTTGTTACTAAACAGCTGGCCTACACTTCAATATGTAGTCAATAACCACTTTAATCATCTCATCACATGACTTTTTAATTCATGTAATTGCAAATTCTATGGCCATTTTACCTTAATTACTTATGTTATGGTCAACATAAAACTCCATAACCCATCAAAGACAAGTTACTAGCAAAATTCAAAATTCCTGTGAGTTAAGCATTTCAATTCTAATACCTAAGCAAATAAATACAACAAAATGTGCTTTTTCTTTTAATCTTGAGATTTTAACATTGATGCAGCTCAAAGGTGTGAAAAACGCCAATCGCTTGGTTTTGAAATTTTAAAAGTTTATTAGTAATAAAATGGTTATAAAAATAGTAATATAATTAGAATAATAAAATTTGAACATTTGAGATTAGGACAATATGAGACAATGAAAACAAAGAGATACGGATAGTCTGGGTACCTTTTTCTGGGCAACACAAGCCCAAATAAGGACACCCGTTAACAGAGGATTAACCCTTAAAAACAATTGCCTGTTGCATATTCATACATCTCATACATGATGCATAAAGTCCATTCAAACACAGGATTCTGTCTGGTCATTGTCAACTTCTTCCTCTTAATCCTCATGCCGTCTTCCTGTCTCAGCAAGGTGGGAAGAAGTTAGTTTTCTGCTGATAAGGGAGCAATAAATTCCCTTTCTCTGAAAGATTTAGGTGTCCTGTGGCTTCTGTCTGGTGCGAGTCCTTTCTTAAAGAAATATCTTACATAGCACAGTTTCTATTTTAACATTATGTTATAACCTAAAGTTATAAAGTTATAACCTAAAACTATATTTAATACACTACTTAAGAAAACTAATATAGCACAACTTTCTAACATAATACAATATTCATTTTAATACTTGCGAAAAGCCAACCATAAAATACACATTTTTCACAATGGACACACTAGTTTAATGTGGGGTGTTGCCAACAAAGCAGAGGCATCTGCAATCAAAACAGAATGAATCTAGAGCATCAGTAAAGCAACTTTCCAAAGCATGCAATGTACTGTCCCTACTGCACTTCCAAGGCCACCATGCCACTTACTCACACTCAAAAACATCACTCAGGTCCTGCCTCTCTGAAAGCTGAAGGCGGACAAGCAGAACACTGGAGTTACTGTCAAACGAACAGCTTATTGACCAGCATCGGCGAGGTCCTCGTGAGCCATTTCACAGTCAACTTGATGTCGCATAGAGAGGGAAAGAACGTTTATCTCACCTCCTCTGCCACTGCTTCCAGTGATCTCATCTCACACTTGATTACCTCATGTGAAGCTGACGCTGCGCCCCGGCCGCGGGCGGCGATCGGGGCACGCGTCACACGGGGCCGTGCCCTGGGTCAGAACGCGGCTCCAACGCCTAAAGCATTCGTGGCAGAGGAATAAAGAAGGGCCCTGAGCTGCTTTTATTTCTCTCCCGCGCGGGGTCGGCGCTGTGGCTGGCGCCGCTGGGCTTCGGCAGCGCGGCTCTCCCGCGGGGCAGCAGCGCCGGCGCCAGGCCGATGACGCAGCACTCGCAGGCGGCGGCGGCGGAGCGGGGCGGCCGGAGCCGCGCGGGCCGGTCCCGGTCCCTCAGGCCGGTCTCGGTCCCTCAGGCCGGTCCCGGTCCCTCCGCAGAAACCGCAGCCGATGTCCCCTCCCGCAGCCGAGAGCCGCGGTGGCTGTGCCGGCGCCGTTCGGGGTCCGGCAGTGGCAGAGAGCGAGGGGGCAGAGAACTGCTGCTTTTCTGTAGGAGAGTGCGGGAAGTCGGGGAGCGGGGGGAAGGTCAGAAGCCCAGGGGAGAAAGACAAACCAATAGTAAAGAGAAAAGACTGTAAGTGACAGAGAATTCTCTAGGCATGGGGCAGGATTTTTTTGGGACAGACAGAAATTACTCCAAGTGCCACAAGCTAAACAAGAGGCAAACATAAGACTAAAAATTTTCAAACTGCCATCCCAACCAGACAGTCAGAGACATACCCAAAATCCACTGCAAAGGAGCCCCAAACAGACTCAAAAACCGCCCAAACCCCCACTGCTACATGAAGTCTGACCTTAACAACTGCCTGGTGGCGCAGGACAGTGGAAGATCTCATCTCAACCAAGGGCCACAATTTCTCCTTCAGTTTCTGCTTCTTATTAACTCAACTATCTCTGAAAAGTCAAATAAAATTATTGTACTAGTTGCGCCTGCACAGCTGGCAGGGCAAGGATTCAAGAACATGTCTGGTGTGTCCCATGATTCAAATGTTGCATATTTATTGCACAAGTCAATCCTTTTCTGCCCCACCACGTTCAGTTCTGGAGCTTCCTCAACATGTATACTTCAGCCTCCTTGTGAATCCCAACAGGCTGAAACTTGGGGATTTGCTCAAAATGGAACAAACACAGAGGCAACAGTATGCTTTGCCCACAACAAAACTTACAAGTTTTTAACACTCTCCTGTTTGAAGGTGTCAATTTCAAAGGAGAACAAAAAGACCTGAAATAGCAGATTTACTGCAGCTAAAACCCTGAAAAACAACCAGTAATATCCTTATAACTATTTGTAGTACAAAGAAAAAGCAGCTACAAGAAATTTGGCATTACTCCACAATTAAATAATTTAAATTTCTTGTTTCATTTAGAGTATTATACTCCTACTGTGTTTAATGAATGAAATTTCACAACATCAGTGACTGCCTGTCTTTTAAAGCTCTCATAGAGCTGAAATCTTCTTTCCAGTTGTCTGTTTTGTAGCTTGGATCTGAGGAGTAACACAATCATAACATAAATGTAGTTCTATAGACTCCAAAAACATTCTTTAATAACAGTCTTAGTCATCTGGTATGTGTTTAAGAGCCTCTGGGGGTTTTTAAGTATATATTTTTAGGAAACAAAATTGACATTATCAAGCACTTTATGTTTTGCTCTGTTCTGTACAGCAATTCTAACTTTCATTTCTGTTATTTCATTTCACAATTTTCAAGTGCTGCAGAAAGCTGCATTACAGAAAAGCTGAAATAGCAAGCATCCATGTTTGGCATCAGGGACAGGCAGTCACATCCAGATTCCTAAAACCAGTACAGCAGATGCATTAGGCAACCATGCATTTATTTAACCAACAGCTTGAAAACAGAGATGAATTTTCAGTAAGCAATCCCATTTGAAAACTATTTTGTGCTTCTGAACTCTCCACTAACAAAGGTAGAAAGAAATACAAGGCAATTCTTAATTTAAAATGGAAGTACATACATAAACTAACACTGAGAAATTCGTCACTTCTGACAGAAATATCTATGTAATTTACAACACTTCGTAAGACAGGTGTGGATACTACTCTGATCCAGGTCAGAAAAGCTAAACAGAATAAGAACTACAGCATAATTTAGGTTGGAAAAGACCTTTAACACCATGAAGTCCAGCCATCAACCCAGCACTGAAACCATGCCCCTGAGTGCCACATCTACACGTCTTTTAAATCCCGCCAGGGATGGTGACACTGCCATTTTTGGTGAGTAAATTTTTACTAACAGCTCATCTAACCCGCTCTGGCACAACTTGAGACTGTCTCTTCTTGTCCTTGTTGTCAGGGAGAAGAGACTGACACCCTCCTTTCAGGTGTAGAGATGTTAATTACTTGAATAGTTCCCCATTTTGAAAGACCACCAAGGCCAAGACAGAGCATACTATTTTGGGACTGCATGCAGTGAAAAAGTATTTTCATATTCACAGAAGTTACAAAAATGAACCAAAGCTCATTTGTTTCACTTGTATTCCTCTTAAGGCTTAGTGCTGTTAAATGCAGCAAAACTACTTTTTAAGTTTCCTTTCCATACAGAGGAAACAAAAAAGGTCTACCACCCTTAAGCAGGTTCTCTTCTAGCCATGTGCACCCTTCTATCTTCTAGAGACAGATTTTTCTCATGAGGTACCAACTCTTCCAGTGTTGAAAAAAAGAATATTATCCTTTTCTTCAAATAGTTGCTCTCAGATAAACAAGCCTGAATTTTGAAAAATTGCTCTGGTTAAATAAATAGATCAAGGTTTCCATTTGCCAGTTCCAAGACAAACCTTATCCTAAATTATCACAGCTAATAAAAAAGTAACATGAGAATTTAGCAATGATTTTACAATGAAACATAATAAATACACTAAAAACCGCCTGCAGATGTTGCACTTTCATTACAATTTTCTGCACCATCTTAAAACAAAGTAGAAAACCCTATATTCCTCCCTGGGCCTGAACTTGGAACAGAGTTCATACCACTATTGGTCAAGTAAGTTTGAAAAGCAATATTTTTCTGTTAGAATACAGTTTCCATTCTACTCAAATGATTTACTCTCTCACTTTAGCAGAGGCTTAATTAGAGGAATAGAAGAAAGGGATATTTAGGTGCTTTGCTTTCCTTCTTCTCCTCTGAATCTGTTACATCCCCATTGAAGACAGAGTCTGTTTCTATAGCTGGCATGACAGGGGATCACAAGATTTCACTTTGGTGGAAGCTGATGTGAGCCTTACTGGAAATGAGTGACAGAAGCACTCTGTTGTGACTGGCCCAGAGGCCCCATGTATTTTGGGCGTAGATTATCTCTGAAGTGGGTATTTCAAAGACCTAAAAGGACTTAGGTGGGCATTTGGGATAGCAGCTGTAGTGACAGAGGGCGTCCAGCAATTGAATACCTTGCCTGGACTGTCTGAGAATCCATCTACAGTAGGGCTTCTGAAGGGAGAAGAACAACAGGTACCAATTGCCACTACCACAGTACATCATCGACAGTATAGAACCACTCGAGATGCTGTGATTCCCATCCATAAGATGATCCAAGAGCTGGAGAGCCAAGAGGTGGTCAAGCAAGACCCACTCACCCTTCAACAGCCCCATTTGGCCTGTGTGTAAATCTGAAGGAGAATGGAGATTGACTGTGGACTACCATGCATTGAATGGACTCCACCACTCAACACTGCCGTGCCAGATACATTAGAGCTCCAGTACGAGCTTGAGTCCAAAGCAGTGAAGTGGTATGCCACTATTAACATTGCCAATGCATTTTTCTCCATTCCTCTGGCAGCAGAATGCAGGCCTCAGTTTGCTTTCACGTGGAGGGGAGTGCAGTATACCTGGAACCGACAGCCCCAGGGCTGGAAGCACAATCCTACCATCTGCCATGGACCGATCCAGACTGCACTAGAAAAGGGTGAGGCTCCAGAACATCTACAGTATATTGAGGACATCATTGTGTGGGGAAACACAGCTGCAGAAATGTTTGAGAAAGGAGAGAAAACCGTCCAAATCCTCCTGGGAGCTGGTTTTGCCATCAAAAAGAGCAAAGTTAGGGGACAAGCTCATGAGATTCAGTTCCTAGGAGTAGTGGAAAGACTGATGGCGTCAGATTCCTATGGATGTCATCAACAAGATCACAGCTATGTCTCCACCAACAAATAAGAAGGAGACACAAGCTTTCCTAGGTGCCATAGGTTTTTGGAGAATGCACATTCGCGAGTACAGTCAGTTCTCTACCTGGTCACCCATAAGAAGAACGATTTCCACTGGGGACCTGAGCAGAAACAAACCTTTGCCCACATTAAGCAGGAGACAGCTCATGCAGTAGCCTTTGGCCCAGGGCATGATGGCTATAGCTTGTAATTTTTGGGGGGAACAGATGGAAGTTTGTACGTGAATAAAATACATGATGTGTGGGGGTATATTGACAATATGGGGATAAGGGGTGGAATGTCCTAGGGTGACGTTATGATGCTTGTATTCCAATCATGTGTTCTATTTATGCTGTATATTATGTTCTGTGCCTTCAAGACTGGCTCTGAAAAGTGAAGTTCTGTTTTGTTATCAGCCTGCTCACTCCCCCCCACAGTCAGCGGGACACAGACACAGGGCAGAACATAGTGCTGCTTTTGCTTTGCTCATGCTTTTTGCTTTTGCTTGTTAGTTTAGCTAGACAGTCCGAATTTTCCCTGGACTGTTTTTCTTTCCCTTTTCTTGGAACCACTGAAACCTGCTCCAGACTGGGACCTGGGAAGCACCGAGAGTTTGCACCTTGTGGCTGCAGCAGCCATCCCCAGCGCCGGAGGGAGCGACAGCAGAGCGACCACTCCCAGGAGAGACTTTCTGACTTTGTCATCCTTTTCAGAGCAGTGAAGGAGTGTTGTCATCCAGTATTGTTCATTTTGTGTGCTGGGGATGCTTTGCCTGTTAAATAAACACGTTCTTTCCACTTCTCTACAAGGAATCCTTTCCAAACTGGCTGGGGGGAGGGGCCGTGTGGGTTTGCTTTGTGGAAGGGTCCCCTTTGGAGGTTTTCTCCCAAATTTGTCCTAAGCCAGGACAAAGGACTACGCATTATTTCAATGAATGAACAAGCCTACACCTTTGGTATTCAACATGACTGAAAGCATTTAGATATTTTACATAGATAAATACTTCAGATAGTTTATATAAAAAAACATTCATGTTAAACATGTTACACATGGTAAATGCAGCAGGTCAAATACGAGAATTGCAGTTAATTGCCAGTTCTCAGGAGAAAGAGGCAGGATAACAATTCATGTTAAAGAAATAAACTTTGCCAGTAAATCATGAAGGTGCTTTAAGAAATAGGGCAATCTGCAAACACTCAAATAAAAATTTACAGAGGCTTATAAAAATACATCCCAAATCTGCTCTCAGTCAATTTACAAAGAAAAGACCTTTCAGAAAACTGACTCTAAGCAGCATTTTAGATGAAGAACAGAACACAGAATCCCTTACTCCATGATGCCCTAAGAACCACAACAACTGTAGTTTACCTGCACAGCACCTTGAGGGACACACATACAAAAACTGAAAAATTCAGACTGGAGTACAGAACCATTCATAACTTGTAGCACATGCTAAGAGCCTTGACCTTAAATAGATTATTTTAATCTACTTATGAACATGGAGTACAGAAAAATAGTCAATTTAGCTTTTTTTGGATGTGTTTCGAAAAATAGTAAAGACTGGCAGCAGAGGATGAGATATGTGCTGTGCTAATACACTTTTCTGGATCCCAGAAATGGGGAACAGTGGCATTTCCTCACATGCTGAAGAGAGGAACAGAAACTTACTGCTGTGCAATAAGCACCGTACATTGTTTTCCTGCAGCAGTAATTCTGGCAGTTTGAACATACAGTTTGTGATCCTTCTCAAGTATTTATCACTGCTTCCCTTGCCTTCTGTCCTTTCAGCTACACACAGTTGTGCTTGCACACGTACACACATAAATTCAAATATCTGACTAAAAAGCAACACACTGAGATGCCACATTTATTTTTTCAGGCAACCATTTAGCACATAAAGGGAAAGCAGTGTGCTGCATGCTTACAGAACCTCATGGACTAGCTGATGTAGGGCAAATCATCTCAAATCACTTAGAGCAAAGATAATGATTCTCTCTCTAATACCATCAGCATGGTGCTTAAAGCGCAAATTTTCTGGGGCGCTTGCCAGCAGAACAAGCCTCATCCACTGAAGTATATATCCAAATCAGTATTTCAATTTAAAACAAAGATTTCTCCAGTAAAATGACTTGAGTTTAGAGCAGAATTTCCAAATCACTTTCTTCAGATTTTTAGAATGTTTAACATCAATTTTTTCCACTTCTAAAATCCAGTTCCTATGAAGAATAAACTTATATTAGTTTATTTCTATTAAAAAGTAAGAGATTAAGGCATAAAAGATGATATCTATTTAGAGATTTTCTATGTTTTCACTCACTACATCCTGCTTCTTTGCTGATGAAGCATGCTTTGTGCAATGGAGCAGATAAGAACAATGTTACAGTCTAAAGACCAGGGAATCTAGAACAGCTTTTTGGGGCCACAAATTAGAAAGTACAACACAGCAGAAGAGAGACTGAACATTTTAAGTTTGGCTTGCTTGTTATACTAAGGATACTACAGACAACAATTTGAAAGCTACTCAGTCCCACTTCTGTCTTGTGCAAAACACTTTTATACCAAATTTTGATACTATCAGCTCAAATATTGCTCAAAGGAAACAAATTAATCTCACCCATCCCTGGGGAGTTTGTTGAGTGAAGAAACTTTTCTGGATATCCAACTTAAACCTCTCCTGACACAACTTCAAGCCATTCCCTCTAGTCCTGTCACTGGTGACCACAGAGAATAGATCAGTGCCTGCCCCTCCACTTCCCTCACAAGGCAAGTATGGAATTGTAGTTTGCGATGAGGTCTCTCATCGGTCTCCTCCAGGCTGAACAGACCAAGTGACCTCAGCCACTCCTCGTACAGCTTCCCCTCAAGGCCCTTCACCATCCTCGTGGTCCTCCTTTGGACACTCTCTAATGGCTTCATGCCTTTTTTATACTGTGGCACCCCAAACTGCCCCCAGCACTGGAGGTGAGGCCGCCCCAGAGCAGAGCAGAGCAGGACAATCCCCTCCCTTGCCCAGCTGGCCATGCTGTGCCTGATGCCCCCCAGGACACAGTTGCCCTCCTGGCTGCCAGGGCACTGCTGACTCACATTCAGCTTTCCATCGAGCAGGACCCCCAGGGCCCTTTGCACAGCGCTGCTCTCCAGCCCCTCATTCCCCAGTCTGTCCGTACATCCAGGGTTGGCTCATTCCAGGTGCAGAATCTGGCACCTGCCCTTGTTAAACTTTGTACAGAGAATAAGCAAGATGGAGGCATCATCCTCTTACTCCTAAGCCTACAAAATAATAAAACTAAAAGCAAATCTAATAAAGCACAAGATACTATAATTAATTTTTTAGACTCCTTAGCAAAATAAATAAATCAATTTTTTATGCTATTATCACTAGTCAAAGTGTCTCCTGCCTGACCGTGGGATTTTTCACCTGGTGTAGCTGCTGACCTTCAAGAAAAACACCACCTGTCAATATCAATGTAGGTGTGCCAAGCCTACTGTGCAATCCTCCAACTAAACAAAATACTGCTAGCAATCCAGGAATCAACCTTTTGCTTTAATCCTTCAGTATTATTTCTCTATGTGGAATACTTTAGGTAGATGCAGTTTTCCAATCCAATTTTTTTTTCTTCATGGAAAGACTTTTTTGTCTGTGTCCACAAAAAACAGCACATTTCATTTATTGGCTTTTCCTTCTATTTTCTTTCACATCATAAGCTACATAGTAATAATTAAAGAGTGGTTTATTTAGGAGTAACGAAGTTATATATAATATCTGCTTATTCATGGCAAGATTATTTGGCCTTCCACAGAATATTCCCTAATCAAAATGCATCGAATTAGATAGCAGAATCAAAAATAAGTACAGTTGAAGAGACCTACATGTACAAAATGATTCCTGAGAGCAGCTGCCAAATTTTCTCTATTGCCAACAACTAATGCTTCTGTCCTAGATGGTTCAGACAAAACATAGAAAAGGGCTTTTAAAAAACAAAACCATCTATGGAGGCTGCAGTCTATTACCTTCCTGGCCATCCATGGCTACACACTGCCTGTAATTTCCCAAATTAAATCAATTTATGACTCTGATCCACATTTTTGTGAGCAGTTGAATAGGTTTTGTAACCAATTCATTATTTTGACCAGTGTTGACAGATTTGTATCATGATATTTCTAGTGGTTAGCTAAAAACAGCAATTTATTTCCTTATTGTTTTTCCAAAGAGAACTGATCAAGGCAAGAAAATCCATGCTTCATCAGAGGAGGAGAAGTTTGTCCCTGAGTAATGTTAGAAAAACAGGTCAATAGGTCAACCTTCATGTAACCAAGAGATTGCTATTCTATAGTTTCTTGAGGCAAACAGCACCAAGACCCAGAGCAAGGGTGGGTCTTCCAAAGATATGCAGAAGGTTTGGTGCATCAGAGGCCTCCCATCTGCCCAGCCCACCTTCAACCCAGCCCCACCACAGGAAAACCTCAGGAGTCATGATCCAACCCCACAGATGACCTCAAAGCAAAGTTTTGCCTTTTCTCCCAGAGAGCAAAAGCCAAGCAATCCTCCTTGTGCATGGCCTGTTTGGATTGATCTTAGTGCAAAGACCTTTTCTGGATCACAGTCATTAAACTTTAAACTGTGGAACTAACAGAATAAGATGGATAAGCCGAATTCTACATCTACCTTTAAATTCTTGGGTTTGGGAACTAAGGCAGGGGGAGGGTGAGGAAGAAAGGAAAACTGGAAAAAACCCACACTCTTTCTCTGCAGGATCTGGTCATGAACAAAGTATAATTCTCACCTTCTGGTCATGAACAAAGTATAATTCTAGCCATTCCTCTGTGTTTCTCATCCAACCTATATGGAAGTAAAACAAATTCGGACAACTCGGTACGGGGCGAATGCAATTGCATTTATACTGCAGGAAACTCCAGCTCCTTGAATTTTGTTGCATATACAAGCAGAATTTTAACACAATGCTGTAATTTGTCTTGAAATAGCAGTAGCTTGAAATTTTTGAACAACTTTTCTTTATTGAAAATTAAATTTAGGACTCTTTGAAGTCTATCAGCTTTACAGTTATTAGTAAAAAGTGCAGATTCAATTCCATGCCATGCCCTATTTAAACTGAAGGAAACTCAAGAGCTTGCTGTCAATAAGTCAATACAAGCCATACAAATTCTAGCAGCAATGTGACTATCAAGCACACAATTATATACAGCCAATTTTCATTCCATGAGCAGCAAGGAAAACCACAATAGTTTTGCAGCTGTAAGCCAAATAAACCCTCAGTTTTAAATATTAAGAAATGCTCTATCTAAAGGTGAAAATTGGCTGACATAGTAACATAAGCTACTGATTTTGCTGGTTTACTGGAAAATAATCAGGCTCAAAAAGTTAAATGGGTGTTGAATTAGGAGCAGATTGTTAAAATTTTACTTAGGAGGCACAGTATTTCTTATTGCATCGTGAACAATGAGTGGGTGTTGAAGTCATTCAATCTCTTTAACAACTAGGCTCTTCAGTAGATAGAAAAAGCAATCACAGTTTGTTAACTGAACCATTTTAATGTTTCCATCCTTACAACATCCTTTCTAGCATACATAAAATATTTCCCACATAAAGTAAATAATAACTTACTTTAATAATATGGCACAGAATTAGTTCATTATATTAGTTACTAGTTTTTCTGTCTTGATTAATAGTTGGGGTTAATTATAACATACAAGAGTAGGAGTCACAAAACATGTCGGGTTTAATGGCTTCTTGAAAATGCAACATAATATTGATATGCCTGGTAACACTGACATTATGCAGCCTCTAAAACATGGATCACAAGAAAGACAAGAAAAAACACCACTATAAAATGAGAAATTATTACTGCTAATGCAGAAAGGGTGTTGGGATGAAAATGGAAAAACTGAACAAAATACAAAAAGCTAAAGGAAAAATAAAAGTAGGAGGCAGATGGAGAACTGGGGGTTTCATACATAACTGGAAGAAAGAACTACATCTCCCTCAAGAAACAGGGAAAAAACTAACAGAGGTTAAAAGAAAGAAACTGAAAGAAACAAAAGGCCTGACTAAACCTAACTACCTTAAAACCAAGATGAGACAGCTAGACTAAAAAAAAAGTTGAAACATAGTATTCCTGCAACAATTTGACATGAATGAAGCCCAAAAAAAGGGTTACATAATTTATGTACCAAGGTACAAAAATCCAGTTTGGAGTGTTTAGGAAACATTCAACCCTGGTATCTGAAAAAAAGGATCATCAGTCCAATGCTGCATATAGTGCCAAGTGTTTTCCACATAGAGAGCACATTCCCTTTGGAGCTCTTCAGGCACCTTGGACACAGGGTTCTGGAATGGTCTGGAATCTTATAAATACTTTATAAGCATCTCTTCCTCATTTAATCAAAGCAACTCCATACCATACAGGGCAAACTGCATTTCCAGCTCTCACTTAGAGAAATCAGGAAGAAATTGAGACACAACAATATACAGTACCTGCCATAATTCCCTTTTTTTTTTTTTTTTAAGACTGGCCTAAATGAATGCTACAATGAAGAAATAATTACATCAGTCACTGTTCTAAAGTTCTGAATATCAGACTGGGGACAGCATAGTCAAACTGATGCAGAGAATATGACTCTTACACCAAATCAGACCCAACCCAGCTGCAATTTCTGCAGTTTCTTAAGTAGAAACGGTCACTCACTTTTCCTGAGAGAAGTCAGTATGCAGGAGGCAATGCTATTACAGGTGACGGAAGGTGCTCTGCTACCAGTGAGGGAAAAGAGCCATGGAAGGTACAAGCACATGATGTACAGTTTGCAAAAGCACCTTTGAGACATAATTGCACATTTATTCCAATTCCACCTTCAGAAAACAAAGATATTTTATTTCATATTCACCACTTTTCAAGCTGCTGTTGTCTCTAGGCACCTTTTTTCCCTGACCCTTACTGATCCTCTTGCCTTATGTCTTACATTAACCAGCTCCATTCATGTTCCTACCAACAAAACAAAATTTTCTAAGTATCCAGTAGTCATGAATGCTGTCAGAGCATGATTTAGCAGTCTATTCAGTGCACATTTGGGAATCTCTGCTGCTGAAGGAGCAGTTCCATCAACTGCTGCTACTGTGCCAGATAATGTCTTCGTAGAATCCTATGAAAAGAATGGAAGAGGGGTGAATATTAGCCTTCAGTTCCTGAAAAACAAACCTGTTCTGTTGTTTGGCTCTCAGTCAGTTGCACCAGCAAAGCAGAAATACACACAGTACACCTGAGTCTATTATAAATATGCAAGAACAAAGCGAACAGAGAGACTTCAAGACCTGAAATGGCTCAGTCAAACTGCAGCCTTCCTGAGGCCTCTAGGGGATAAAACAAGACTTACTAAAGAACAGTGTATCACGTTCCAGTGCTGCAGTAATTCTTAATTGATCCACAACCTCTCTCCCTGCAGAAACAAGTACCTGAAATAATGCTGTCATTGTTGTATTGTTGTAACCATTATAATTATGCACTTTTAAGGTAGCTCTGTTGTATTTCACACTTGTTTCTTTTCCTGAAGGATGTTACTCTACATTGCCATTGGTAGATTGCAATGAAAGAAAAGCTTGAAAAGCTTTTATCAAGCTAGTGAGATCAAAAAGTAGGATTTTTCAATACTTTGGAATATGCTTTCCCCTAAAAAAAAACCCAAAAACCAAAACAAAAAAAACCCCACACAAAACCACCAAATTAAAAAAAAAAACCAAACCCACAACCAAAAAAACCCACAAAGAACACAAGTAAGCTTGTCCTTAATAAGCTTAAAAACCTATCCTGAAAATCTAGAAATAGTCCACCAATATGTTCCTAACCTATCCAGGCAAAGATACAAGATTCCTAGCTCAACATAAAACCCTGTCTTTTTAACAATTTCAATACTCATGTTCTTCTTGGCTTATTTTGATTAATTATCTCTGTCATTTATCCTCAATACACTTGATGTAATAAAACACATTGAATTTTATCTCTGAGTATATATTTTCCATCTCCATAAATATATTTAACACATGCTTTATTTTCCGTCTTCCACTGCTTTATTATTCAGTCTTATCTTTAAAAAAATAACCTCAATTCTATTATTTTATCAGTTTTATGACATCTGGAAACAAGTGTTTTAATTATGTGAAGAACTGTCTTTCATTCACTTAGTCCTCTAATTTTAACATGTTTTGTACCATTTTGACTTTTTTTCCACTTAAGAGAATACTTAATATAATTAGTTTGCATGCAGTGTGAGCACACCTCACTCATCTACAAAGTCAATGCAACACATAGCCATGTTGAGTTTAAATTTGAGTTCTCATCTCAAATATGTCCCACACTAAGGGCATAACCTAAAAAACCTTGAGTTCACAGCACTCTCAGTGAAGTCAAAGTGAATAGCATCTGGGAATAGTTTGGGGAGCCTTATAACTTATATGCCTCTCAGTTATTCTAACCTACATTACTGGTAGAGAAATAGGACTTGTGCACAAAGTGAAAGCTGATGCATTGCTGACACGAAGCTATTAAAGAAACAGAAATTCTTTGGCATAAAATTTAACTAATAAAACAGAGTGAACTGTAATACAAAACTTTCATCTTAAGAATGTAACCAAAACTGCAATTTAATAGACATCTCAACCACAACATCTAAGGTCACCAATAAGGACAAAAATTACAAGATCACCGTGTGATAACAGTAATGGGTATCAACAGAAAGGAATGTTATTTTTGGCACCATGTACTAATCCATATAGAGATCGTAGTAAAGTCAATGGGCTACATTTGCTCAACTTGGTTCTTATTAAACTCTATAATTTGAAAGAATTTCATTAGTTAAAATTTTCAAAGAAAAAAGTTATATTGACACTGATTGCAAGATAAAGTTGCCTAAATTATGCCTTTGAGAGCTGTGCTAAAACACAAATATTTGCTTAATATAAAGTTAAACTGAACTGAACTTGGAAAATTCTAAATTTGCTTACTTTATATTAATTTTAAGCTACAATATAATGGATCCCTTTGCCTACCAAAACAGTCAGCACTATGGAATTCCAAAAACATACTAAATCTTTAAAGAAGAAATAAAAATTGCATTTTTTATTTCTTAAGATAAGGCTTTTTGAATGAAGCAAGGTTGAGATAATACAGAAAAATTTCTTTTTGCTATACCTATGGACTTTTGAATCTCACTTCACCAGGTCTCAGAATATCAAGGTTTCACCAATAATGAAAAGTTCCTAAATATTGGTTTGAGCCAGCTTTTAGAGGAATCCTGACCAATAGAGTAATAAAATCTCAAATTGATTATTGAATTCAAAGGATGTGTCGTTTTCCTTCACTGAGAATATGAAGGAATTTAAGGAACCTTACTGAGGTATCTACATGGCTAGCTAGTGCTTGCCAAGTAATATCCCACTTAAAGACTTCACACTGAGACCTTTCTCTTTTCTATTTTTAATTAATGGAGGAATCAGAGGCAGAAGCTGTCACGATGGCAAATTATATAGAACTGCTGTGAGAGTAGTTGGGAGAACAGTCTTGACCTTTCTTCCGGTTTCCAAGCAATGTTTGCATTGATGCACACAAATGAACAGTGAAGTGACCATCATGCTGCTCACTTTATACGCTGCTGTGTTGAAGAGCTTGGGAATTGTTAAGCAGCAGCTCACCTTAATCTCCTTCTAGAAGCACGGGTGTGATACACGTCAACAGAGCTAATCAGAATTTAGGCTCTCTTACAACCTGCTGATCTGGAGAACATGAAACACCTCATTAAGGTGGTCTGGCAAGCCCTAGCTCTAAACCAAGGTCTCCATGGCTCCTGAAAGGTGGTGTAGCCTAAGGGCAGCTCTATCCACTGACTTCAGATCTCACATTCCAAGAAACAGGCAAAAAGAGCCATCCAAGACAAAAAGCAAATAAAGAAACACACCCAAAAGAATCCAAAACACACCACAAACACCACCTATGCATGCACATACCTGATCTTCAAAGAAAAATAAAATTCTATCAAATTTTTGTTTTGTTACTATTTAATTGAAAGTATTGCATTTACTCCAGTTTTATGGAACATCTCACTCTAAATTTCTACTCCTTACACCTCATTTGTAAATGTTTGATTACTTACTGAACTTGAAGATGCTTCTATTTCAGAGTGGAAGAAGAAAATAAGAAAAAGCTTTGCCTGTAATTTGTCTTTTTAATTTGAAATGGAAAAGGTCATTTACTACAAAAAATATTAGTGAAATATTAATGCAAGGGAATGAATCAAAATGGAAACACCTGACTCTGAACGTTTCTAAAGTTTAAGTTATTTTAAAACATTGCCAAAAAGTAACATTTTTTCCCTTGACATTATTCTCCAATTCATATATAAGTATGCCTTTTATTATTCTGAAAGGGGTAACAGCCAGCAATACATCAAAATGAACGCTTCATTTTCACATATTCCATTTCCCCATTTTACAAGCCACAAAAATATTACTTAATAGGCAAGAGCTGACTTCATTCTACACTTTTCTATTGACTTTGGATCAGAAAACATATATTCCTGTACAAGTAGAACATTTGAGTATTAACAGCTTTGGAGCTCCTGCAAGACTGGAAAGAGAAGGAGCCAGTGACATTCAAGAGCAATACTTTGTTGAGGAGATATTTCACACAGTTCCATATTTCACTGGTTGTCCTAAAATATTTAGAAATTCGTCTTCCAAACAACTTAAAGCAATAAACAAAAATCACATACAAGACTCAATACCAGGCACTTTTTTCTTTTAGCTACACAATTCTAAAAGTCTCTTCTGACTTTAACATTATAGGCTCCTAACTTTAAACAGGAAAAGACTTAATATATCTGAAAGGTGGACAGTGATATTTTAGTTTTCCCATATTTATGGAAAGAGGTACAGAAAGTGTAATTTAGAGATCCTAAGCTGACATCAGCAAGATTCCATCATTCCAGTAAAAGGGTATTCTGACCTTGTTGTAAGGTTTCAATATAGATCTTCAGGATAGCCCTAGAAGACAGCAGTCACAATTCAGGTAGGTCTAGCACCAGGGGGAAAAAAAAAAAAATCAAAACAACAACTGTCATCTTGTTTCAGAGATGAGAACTCCTTCCTGACGAGAAGGACAGACATAGGAATAGCAACATTAAAGTGGTGGAATGCAGAATTCAGTGCAAAACTTCCTTGTCTTTAGTGATCTTTTCCATAAAGCAGAGAGACCAAAGAGGCACATGAAGCAATAAATCTGTTAGGGCAGGGTCACCCAGAAAATCCTCATTCATGATAACCAGGGAAAGATGAAGATCATGGAAGCACAGTTCCCATCTCCTTAACCAGAATTTCTAGCATGCATAGGCACACCTGTTGATTAGGGTTTTTAGCCTGTAATGTTTACATACAAATTATGCTGCTTCCTTCATTGGAGCACAGCCATACTGTCAGGTTATGTTTCCCTACACAGTGAGCAGGGAACAATGTTTTAAAATGTGCAACCACAAATACTTGGCTTAAGAATACAGCCGAGCATTGAAATGATCCTTATAAAGACACTTTCAATTTTGAACTTTACACTCAAAAATTATCACCTTCTAAAAGGAAGGTGGAGAATAGGGCATATAATTAAAAAAATAACTGAGTATGCAATTAAGAAATCAAGTAACAAAATAATGGTAGCTTTTCCTCATTCTTAATTTACCTACTTTATATAAATTAAATAGTGAATTCAAAACCTCTTCTGAAAAACAATTAGAAGAACATTCCTTCATTCAACAAAAAAGCACATTTAAAATACAGTAGAATAGAGCTGAAAACATTCTAATTAGCTTGCACATATGCAAAAAAAGAGACTTGGATTCCTTGTTATTCATGTGGCAGCTAAAGAGACATCTTGGAAGAATATTTCCAGTTCCTTTCAAATTTTGGAAGAGGACAAAATCATTAGTAGGTCAGACATTTATTTAACTTATTTCCACCTCCAAGAAGAAATAAACTGGAAACATTTCCTCACAAACTGAATTAAGTCTGAATTAAATTCTGAAATGTGAAGACAGTGACATAGAGGCTAAAAGCATGGGCAGTTCACAGATTAGATAAAAAAAATATTTGTGTCAACCATGAAACTGGGGGCATGAGGGAGCACAGATTGAAAAATCAGACTCTCCATGAGTAAAATAAAATTTAAAAGAAAAACAACACATTCCTGTCAATGATACTGTTGATCCTGGTCACCTTAAGGGTTTGTTCAACCTGGTTGGACACCGAAAATAATGTATCACTGAATAACAAAGGACAGAGTAATGAATAACGTAGGAAAGTTCATCCTATCCTTTTGTTTGCAATTTTTTCTGGGGCAGAAAGGGGCATGTACAAGGGAACATGGCCTACTGCTTCACGCAGTAAAAGGACCTGTTGTTTCCAACAGAGATATTCAGAATATTTCAGATAAGAATCTACTTCAAAGTGGATTCCCACCAGCATGTGACCCCTTGTAATGAAAAAGTAGTCAGATTAAACCTACCCATACAAAGAAAAGTACAATACACCAGTGGAACAGAACAGCCCATCTGCACATCTTTTAGAGTTATTATATGGAATCTTTCAGCAGTTTAGCATTGCATCAATACACGTAACAGTCTAAAGCAAGTAAGCAGGTTGGTAGCTACTTGTATAATCAGAACAAGCAAAGTTTTTCAAGTGAAATACAAAGCTTTTCTGTCTGTCTTCAACAAACACATTTTAACTCATGTCAGAGTAGACAGTGTAGAGCACTGAGTCTTCTGTGCAGGGAAGGAACAGAAATTCTGAACTCACAGTGCCTTTTTCAGAACCACAGAATTCCAGGTTGCAAAGGACCCCAAGGATCATGAGGTCCAACCCTTCAGGGCAAAAGCACTATCTAGACAAGAAAGTTCAGCAACCTGTCCAGCTAAATTTTAGAAGCATCCAAATTTGGAGAATGCACCACTTCTTTGGGGAGATTATTCCAACTAACTGATCTCATTGTGAAAAATCCTCTTGTGACTAGTAGCAATCTCCCCAGAAGTAACTCATACCCATTAGTTTTCTTCTTTTCCATGTGACTCCTTGTAAAAGTGGGGATCTCCATCTTCTCTGCAGCCACATACTGGAATGTGGTGACAGTCTTCACCAAACACACCACTAAAACCTGTCCCTAAGCACCACATTTACACATCTTCTAAATGTCTCCAGGGATGGTGTCTCCACCACTTCCCTAGGCAGTCTGTTCCAATGCTGGAACCCTTTAAGTGAATAAATTTTCCCTAATATCCCATCTAAACCTCCCCTGGCACAACTTAAGGCCTTTTCTCTTATCCTACCACTTCCCAAATGCAATTTTCTCCAATATAGATTACTGAGCATTTAAAAGAATCTTTAAAGATTTTTGTGATCATGTATATAAAACCATTTTTGTGGTAACATATATAAAAACATTCTTTTCCCTTCAATTCACATCTTTTTAAACAGGCTAAACACCTAAGTCTCAATAATGGCTGTTTAAGTGTTAATTATTTTCATGCCACAGGAATTCTCTTTCTGTCCTAGTTTCCCAGCACAGTTCTCAACCATAAAACTATTTAAAAACATTAATTTTATGTTTAATAACTTAGAGAACAGACATGGTATTTTCCCCACATGTAAGTTAACTGAAACAAGTACAATTTGTTCCAGCCAGCACCAGAAAAAGCTTAAGGTCCCACCTTTTCAACACAATCATACTGTGATCGCTGGTGACCACAGAATCATTCCAAGACAAAACATAGCAAGCACCAGTACCTCAAAACCATTTTTAAACTTGAAGATGGGTCTTTAAAGTGTTCAGGGGGATTTGCAGGGTCAATGTTGGCACCACGGGTCAGAAAAGAATGATAGGTAGAAACAAATACCAAACTCGAGGAACACAGAAGCACTTCCCACACACCTGACCAAAGCTGCTGTGCTCATTAAAGAGAAGTGCAGTGGAATTTAAGAATATTCTAACCAATAATTTGGCTTCAGGTAGATGCCATGTGTACAGCATTCCAGACATCAGTCCGAAGTCCTTAAAATCTATATAATACTTCCTAAATAGAAGGAAAGTAGTGTCAATACATATAAAAAGAGTAATGATCATCCAGAAAAACCTATACCACCCTAATGATTCTTCTCTTCAACTATTTCATTTCTTAAAAAAGAAAATTATGTTTCCTTGTTGCTACATGTATCCCAAAGAATTCATCAGTTTATAAATTGGCTTTGCTCAAGATGGCCATACATGGTATTAAAACCATGTTCAGTAAAGTTGAAGCTACCAAAGCTTTGATAAAACCCAGACCAAGTAACACTGATTAGTCACCAGGCTATCAATCAGAAACTCCTCCTCAAATACAGAAAACCTCATCAGTAAAAACTGATTATACACTCTATTTCTCTAAAATGCCATCAGGTTGACCTCACTGAATCCCATTAATATCTTTGATTACACTGGCATTAATCATCAAAATGTCCCATTACAGTTTAATTGTTTATTTAAGCTTTCTATGTATCTAGGACATATCCATAAAATTGAAGACTGCGTCAACTAAAAGCAGTTCCACCAACTAATTTTGAAATGGTGGTGTGATCCTGGTTATTTAAATTTTAATTTACTTTATTCTTTTCTCCTCCTACTTCAGGCGTGTAGCACATTAACAAACCTACATCATCCAATGTAGGTTTGTTAATGTGCTACAATCCAAATAACGCAAAAAAGCAGTACTGCTGCATCCCATGATCTCCACTCCAATGAAATCAAACCACCTGTGCTGGGTAGGACACAAGAGCTTGTCACTCACATGCCATGCTGCACTGGTATCTGCAATGCACTTAACAGAAATAGAATTAATTGCAATTCTCTAAAGAGCTGATCCATTAGCACTCAAGTGTAAGGCTGTGAGAAAAAAGGAGACATCAGGGCTAATGCTCAGGCATATCTTCTCTCATGGGAATACTTCAGAATGTTTTTATATTAGGAAGGCTTTTATACCATTCTGAAACAGTATATAGATATCCTTTTCTGTTTCAGGAGTGGTTTTTTTCCTTCCACTTTTGTTCTAGTCGTATAAATACTGCTCTAAAGAAAAGGTCAATGGCAAAAGTCTACAGATACATTCAATAACAGGCAGACATTTCTAATAGTGAAGGGAGCCAAAGTCTAAGAAGTTAAGTAAGCCTAAAAGCCAGATGCATATGATTTAAAAGAACCACAACACACCAGCACACAAAAACAGTGACCAAAATCCACACAAAATTAAAACACACTACCAAAAAACCCCACTAAGATGTTAACACTAAATTTTAAAAACTATGCTAAAAAAAATAGAAAAGACAAAAACACCCACAAGACCACATAACCAAACTTTCCCAAACCAAGTAGTTGTTTCTACATATAAAATCTGCCATTGTCTCCTGCTTGCTACGAAGGAAAATAGAACATGTATGATTTAAGCTACAGATGGTTTTCCCCATCATTCACTTCTTCTGAACTTCTATCACATAGCTAGAAAAATGCCCTAAGTATGCCAGTTTTTTATTAACCTAAATAACAAATCCTGTATCAAAAGAAGTATTTAACTTGCCATAAAAAGCTAGTTTGGCTCATATCCTGGCCAATCCTTGCCTATGTATTACTAAACTTCTACAAGCAGTCACATAATTGCAGATTTCAAATCTTTCTGATGAGGAACTCCACTGTGGTGTACTAATGGGTGGAAACTATAACACAGAGTAAAATAAGAGAAATTTATAAAAATAAAATAACAGGAAGGTGAAGAGTTAACAGGTTTTATAAAAGTTCACCTGTTACAAACTTGGCAGAATAATCAGAAGCACTGGTGTAGCATTAATTGACTTCCTTTTAAGAAAACGTTTACAAGGTCCTTGGCCAATTGCTTGGAAAAACTGCACTGCAGAGGCATAAAAGGCAAATATCTCCTATTAATAGATGCCCAGGTACAACAACGTATAGCAAGGTGATAACTGAAGGGAGAGCTAAAGGCTCTCAGTATCCCCACCAAGTTCAAATATTAAATGATATTCACTGCAGATAATTTCAAACTGTACACATTTGTCAAAGCACGACCACTTTTATACCACTGGACTTAAAACTAGCTCTCAGCACTCAGCAAATAAGTTCAGGTGGCACTGTGGAGAATTCAGCTCAGTTCTCAGGGCTGGTCAGAAGAAGAATGGGAATAGTAAATAGTGCTCAGTGGAGATACTGAATGAGAGGGCACCTTTTTGCCCAAATGTGAGGGTAGGATAGCACTACAGCCTTTCTTATAAATCAGAGGTATTCAGGTTCTTTGGAGGAAAATGAAAATCTCATCTCAGAGTGAGAGACGGGTAAAAAAAATAATCGTCTTTTTCTTCTTGGTACAACCAGATTCCTGAAGCATGGCTCCTTTTCACTGCTGACCTCCTCTGTTTCATCCCCGTGCTGGTGCCAAGACAACTCAAAGAGGTTACCCTTCATCCCTACAGCACCCAGACCACAGCATCTGTGTTACAGCTGCGCCCTTGAGAGGAGCAACACAGCCCTTCCCTGAGGCACCTTCCAGCAGCCATAAAACATATCCTGTGTCAGCCCCTCTCAGGAATGGATGTGGACAGCACAAAGCAACCTTTGATGCTTCACTTCCTGAAGAGGCAGAGGGTATGGCAGGCTGGGCCCCCTGCTCCTTGAGATCAGCCTGCTCTCAGACCTGGGAGCCACTGCAGAGCAGGCACTAGAGCTACTCAGGATCACTAATGCAAGTGAAAGAGCAGCACCCTGAAATGCACGTGTATGTATATGCACAGCCCCTCTCCCCCTTGTGCTAAACACAGCCTACACTCATGAGTATACGGCGCAGAAAGCAGCCCAGCCCGAAGATCTCTAATGGTCCATTCGGCTCCACCCACGAGTTTCTAGGGCTGGCTGCCATCAATCACTTTGCAGCTGCAAGATGTGTCTAGCTGTACATAGACTCTTTTGCCTTCCCTTCCTCGTTCATCAGCCGGCACATGAAAGCCTAAACCGAGGTGAATCAGCAGCCCAAGCTTCAAAATCCTGCTTTAGGCTAAGAATAAAAGTGAGTTTTGCTTGCACTGAATTACTTCAGTAGAGTGGTTTTCCTTGGGATTAGTTAACATTAATGTAAGATGTTCATTTGGCTGGTAACCTAAAACTGTTATGTGAAGAGATTGCTGCTGCCATCTACTGACAGCTTCCCTTATAAACAAAATTTAAAGCAGCTTAAACCAAGGTTAGTCTAAAGTGAGACAAACTGGTGCAATAGAAAAGTCCAGCATGCACAGACTGGCAGCCAGACTACACTCTCCGTACAACAGAATAATGAAACACGAGTAATACTTCATACCAGGCACAGATTACTTTCAGTGAAGGAAGAGTTTAGCAACAATATCCTCAAAAATTATTTTACTGCCGTAAACAGAAGAAACCTGATGCAAGCCATAAGTTTTTTGAGGTGGTTTATTTTCTTAATGAAGTGTGGGGACTTCTTTCTTTGATTACTAATCACTCAGCAATAAAGGAATGTAAGTACACTATTGGCAAGATCAAGCTCTAACTCTTTGACAGCATATAGTCTTAGAATAATATTGCAGTTTGTATAACATAATCAAAAGGGCCAGTTCTGTTCTTGGTTTGATATGGTTTTGTTTTCCTAAGAGGTCCTTCATTGGCATGCATTGGGAAGCAAAAAAGTGTCAGAGACCTAGAAGCTCTTCCCGCTACAGTCAATACCAACTTCAAAACACAAACCACAACATTTCCATTATTCCCTTCAGTGTGGCTTCATGGACTGCAGCAGCAGCCATCTCTTAATGCAGCATGTACATGCTCTGGTATTATTAGCCTTCCCACATCCCTAGGTTTCTTTCATGTGTTAAAAGCTAATATTTAATAAATACCAAGCGTTTCACTTGCCATCTACTCAGTTATAGACTGTTCCACTACAGGACTTGTGCACAGCATTTCAAAGCCTTTCTTGTCTCCAGTATAGCTACCAGGTCCTCTCTAACCCAAACCAGATAGCTATTAGAGTCCTCTCTAAAAACAATAGCTTGCATTTCAAGAACTGCCACCCAAGTCCCCCAAAACAGCACAGTGTGGAAGGCTAATCAAGTTCTGATCTTGTAAATTTATCTCAAATAATGAATGCACACTCATTCCTAGGAGTCTCTGCAGTGATGTGAGAAGCTGTTCAACAAAAAAATCTGATAGACCCTGCACTCTGAGAAACAGAGCTGAAACTCTGAGAGCAGCACCAAATCCAGTAAGAGCCACTGAACTGAGACAGAACCACATGGGGATGCTCAGTAACATTTCATTAAATACAGTTATCTAGACAATTATCTAGTGCAAATGAGACTAATACTTGATTACCATCAATTATGTAACTGTAACACATACAATTCTATCTATTACATAATTATAATTCAGCAATTGCTTCAACAATTTTTTAAAATTTCAACTGAGCTAATTCTGTTAGATAACACTAATTCAGGGATTTGCTCAGATTAAAAGTGTATATTTATCACCCAAGGGTTTACAAATGCAGATCAAGGATCACAGGACCCTCTGATATTAACCACTGACAGATACAGAACACAGATGATAAAAAAGAAAGCTGGAGAGCTTACACACCACAGACATGCAAGCCTGCATCAGACTACACAAAAGCCAATGAATATTAAATTTAAAAATATTATTGTTGTGAGTTTCTGGCAGGCATTATAGAAAAGATTATTTGTAAAGGCACAGCTTTGGGTATGATAATTATTGTAATACATTTTTATTAAGTGTTTTGTTTTGGTAATTCCTTGCTGGTTTGACAGATCTGTGAACATGTTTGTTGTATGCCGGACACAGTTCAGAATCAGAATTTTAAAGAAAACTTCAGGAAAGAGCAAGAAGGGTACTGGAGACTGGGAAAAATCTTCACAGTAAAAACAAAAAGTTTATGTAAGGAAGGACACAACAATCTGATGCAAATGAAAGCATGATGGTCAAAAAAGAGATAAAAACTGAGGAAAATCGGTTTTGCAAGGGTCTAATGAATATAACCAAATGCCTTCTTTACCTAGAATAGGAGAAGGATATTTCAGTAAAGAAAATGTAAAATTAGATTATCGCAGTCCAGACTTCTGGGTGATACAGGGCGGGAAAGAGTTGTCTGTCTTAAAAAGAATCTGTAAAACACAAAGAAGGCCAGAACACAAATGCTTAGAAACACATCCCTGTTGAAAGCAATGCTAAAAATTACATGAGCAGCAGGAACAGAAGTGATGTTTGCTTCAGCCATCAAAAGCAATGGAAGAAAGAATTTGACATAAAAGATTAAGCAGCTGTTTGATGCTCACTGAAATTGAATTCATGGCTAAATGCACAGGAAGAGGTCTTTGAAAGGCAAGATGAAAGCGCAGTTTGGACAAACAAGTATTGAGGCAAGTCTAGATGCAACTTAGTACTGAAGAATATTCCGTTTAAAGTTACATTTTTCTCATATATGCTTTGACCCTAGGTACAGCACAGCATTAATCCCTCAAAATAATAAAATCAATGGAAAAAGTTGAGAATGTCTGTTGCTTCCAAAACTAGCTCACCCTCTCATTGTGGCTCCTTTCTCCCCTAGTCAGTCACATGAACAAGAGATGCTTCTTAGCTCTCATTTAGAAGAGTTTATTCAGTGATTAGTAAAAGACTGTTCTATAGAATGCAAGGAATAGCAACAGGACCAGGGAGGATTCTGGGATGGAAATGCAATGGAGGACACTGTAAACAAAGCAATACTTCAGATATCAAACCGAGTAGTGGGCACAGCTGAGGGAGCAGGCAGGTCAAGGACAAATAGACACAAAAGGGGCAGGAGTAAAACCTGCTTACACCACAAAAAAACATAAGGAAAGGAAGGCATGGAACAAGTTATGCAAGACGTGAAAGCAGACACAGAGAAAAACCAGGAGATAGATTATCCAAGGGAGAACACATTAGAAGAAAAGTCTGACTCCAACAGCAGTGAAAGAGAAGAGAGGGCTTTACTGTGTGCAGAAAAAGTCAGTCATATCTGGAGCAGGGAAGGAGAAGCAGCAAGGAAATGGAGGGAATCAGGTGGCAAAAAGGCAGTAGGGCTTGCCTGGATCCTGTTAAGAAGGGAAATGGGAGATGTAAAGTCTCTGTCCACAGTAAAGATAGAAGCAATTGATTATTCTTTCCTCAATGGTTACAAATTGCATTTCCAAGAACTGTTGGAAAGACTGCAGCAACAGTCAGTACTTCTGGATCCAGCACAGACCCCTGGGAACAAAATCCCAGTGTGCTCTTGCTACCCCAAGGAGAGGTGGTCTTCTGCTGACCCAGGGCTTTGCATTGGCATTATGTGTATCGTGCTCAGCAGGGTTCTAAGGCTAGAGTTTACAGCATTTTCTTTTTAAGAGGAGCAGCTAAGATCTTCTTCTGTGTCTAATAAAACTAATCAGAGAGTAACTTTAAATATTGATACTTCATTAAACTACTAGAAAGCTAAACACCCTTCTATGAACACATATGTTAAAAGTGAAACATTTAGCTAATTTTCTTTTTTCTTCTGGCCTAAGAACAAGTAACAAGGCCTGCCTGAACCCTCGTCTCAGCCGGGTTAGGCCAGGTGGGCTCTGCTGCGGGGCCAAGCCCCAGTGGGTGGCAGGCAGGGGACACCATCCACCCTTGCTGTACTAGAACTGAGCCTTAGCTTCGCTGCTGAGATCTGAGCTGCTCCCCCAGCCCAGCCTCAACCTACTGCAGACTGCTGAGCCCAGCTGGGGTCACCTGGCTGTCTGAAAGCCCTGGGCAAGATATGAGCTCTTTTAGTACACAAATAGGACTTACAGTCTTCAGTCTTTTCTTGGGTGAGAGAAAAGGATGGAGTGAAAACATGCAGAAGAACAACATAAAGACATTAAAGTCAGTGAAGAAAAAAGTTAAGTCCCAAATAAGAAAGAATTGAGGCATCTCTAAATCTAAGCCAGAATCCTTTTATAAAGCTATTAAAAAATACATAGTTAATACATCAGACTCTTTTTTCCTTATAATTTTATGAAAGATGAAGCATTCAAATTATCAATATGAACCAAAGTATCTATGCTAAAGCAAAGACATATTAAAGTAGCTGTGATCCCATAAGAAGTTTGAACACAGAGAGAGAGAGAAAAGAGTGATAAAGACCCTTTGCCCCAAGAAGAGAAGAAAACCTCTGTTTCCAGAAATAAGGATGATGTCAAAGATAAACAGAAAACCCTTTACTCTTAACAGCTCATCCTTAAATTAATACCCCATAAGTTAACATAGCCCATAAACACCGCTATTAAAAAAAGCTGTAAAAAATAAAAGAAACTTCACAACTGCAAGATTTCTAGGCAGCTGCTATTCATAAACATTAAAAGCCACAAAAAAACCTGTTTTCTTATAGAGAAGTCTCCCTAAATTGACAAGAGAGACTCCTCTCCCTAAGTAAACTAAAAAGGACTATTCTAAAAGTAATAAACTCAATTATTTCTAGACATTGTAAACAATAAAAAAAAAGTTACAGGGAAAAAGATAAGTATTCTAAAAATTTTATTCCAATTCTTATTATGCTTTTAATTTCTATTAATAAAGTTTTCTTTATACGCTTTCCAAGTTTTGAGCCTGCTTTGCTGTGAGGGCTTGTCCTGGGGGGGATGTGCCACACAATGGACAACAAACATCAAGTCTCAAGAGATAAGCAGCCACAGCCAAAGACATCCAGGCAGCTTATGGCGAGAAGCGAAGGGGGGGACCAATTGGGAGTGGCCATGCAGATGGTGTAACAGCCCATCATTGGCCAGAAAACGTCTAGAACATTCCATGAGAGACTAAATATATATATATAATATATATACACACACACATGCTTATAGTACCACGTCAGCCCCACTTTGGGGACTTGTGAAGCAGCCCTTTTTATGTTTTGTTTTGCACGCTCATTTGTGGCCTTTTATTTATTTAGTAAACATCTTCAGTTGAGCCCAGCCCTTCCTTGTTGCTGAGTTGAATGCAAGACTACAGTAACAGGAAAGTACCCAACTCAAATGCAGATTCAAAGCCTACATGGCAACATCTCTTCTCTCAACAAAACCAAATTCATTTGAGTTCTTCACTAAACACTGACTGATATTTACATATTTCTGGATAGCTGTAAATTTATATTCATGTGTATATAATGTTATATACCTAACATTCCCACAGTCAGAGAACAACTCACATGCCAGTTAAAGTGCAGGCAGAAGCACAGACAACACTGGAGCTGCAAGCACTCAAACACACTGGGGCTTCTGAACCATGAAGGGGTGATAAGGCTTTCAGAGCCACCTGTACCACAGTTTTGTAATTTTTCCACTTTCTTCTCCATTTAGCACACTTCCAACTGCAAATCAAAATCTTACCAACACAGCAACAACATACTTCACTGAAACTTAATGGACATAGATTCATTTACCTGCTCCTCAGCTTGCAGAACGTGTTCATAACTAATATCATACATGTAGTTTATAGCCAGAGAAAAACCACACTGAGCAATGACATTCAATCCCAAAGCTCTGCTACATTGTGCAGCAGCACTTACTCAGTTGCTCCGTCTTTAAACTGACACAGAGCATGCTCTAGAAAATTAAAATGACTGCTGAAAAATGGTTTACAATAAGTACATCCTTAGCTAGAAGAGACACTTTTATTTCAAGATGCCCTGGAGAGATCACTGACTTACAGAATGCTAAACCACACACACACAGAAACTCCATATTCTAACAGATCAGAAAAGACTCTGCAGCTTCAGTACATATAAAGCAATCTCATTCTTTAAGAATATTTTTAAAATATCAAATGGGAGAGAAAAATACTAAAACTCTACAGCTGTGAAATGGTGAAAATACATTGTGTATGCCTGCCTGATGCAGATAAAATTCTGTGATACATTCACACATTTCTATGGCAGAACTCATATACAACTATGCCATGAAAACTCAAACAGTATTTTCACAGATGCATTACAATGAAATTCATATACAAAATTCAGGACAATGTCATTATTCTATTATTTCTACCTTCTATGTGGTTCTCTGATTATTGATTTATGAGTCAATCTGAAATCTTACTTTCAGGCTGTTTATACCAACTGTTAATAACACATTACACTTGCAATAAATGCTGTAACAATGTAATTTATGTTAAGCTTCCACATACATTACAGGAAAGCTTGTTTTTATTGACAGTATAACCATTAAGATTTGCTCTTTAAACTCTATAAAATCTCAAGCCCAACAATGCACTTGGTTTAACAAAATTTAATTCATTATAAGAGGAGTCTCAGAATATTCACCACCTTTTACATAATTCTCTCTGGAATTAGGTCTATTACAGCATTCTAATTTACATCTGTGTAGTTAAGTCCATGGATTGGCTCTGGCCAATATAAATCCCTTTAGGTTTAGGGCAGGTAATGAAACAAGCATATGGATTTATTACAGTATGAATGTGCCATACAAGTTTGCTACCAGAACATTGTTTAGATTACAGGGGAAAAAAAGGATATATTTATAATTTATGAAATACAACTTCTAATGCAAAAAACTTTCAGCATTCATAGCAGCTTTAACTTTCAATACTGTCATCTGTAAACTTTTTTTTTTTTCCTGTGTGATAATTTTTAAAAATCAGTACATCACAGCAATCTTAAAAGGCAACTTTTCCTACACAACAGCAGAATGAGTTTATTGAGCTGTTGCATGGACGAACTGACCTGACAGACTGGAATGTTTACCTCCACAGGATCATCAAGCTACACAAGATTTACACAATGGACACTAATGATTCTCCTAGGGAATTCACTACAGACCATTGATCAATAATCCATTTTTAAATAAACTCCTAAATACGTATTCAAAAATAAGCAGCAGTGTCAACATGTTTACTCAATAAAGTATAATGGGCCCTCTGGAACTGTTACTTGGAAGCAAAAACATAATTGTACTTCTTAATGTATCTTTTTTGTGACTAAATTGCAAAGTAATTTACAAATCTGCTTAAGTATCAACACTACTATTTGGGAATATTAGGATATGGGGAAATGAACCATAGGTGGGTTAGGTACCTTCTTTCTTTTCATTACTAGCAATTAATCCAAATGCACACATATATGGCAAATAACAGTTTAGGATGAAATCCAGCCCTGAACTGGCATAAGCATTAAGAAACTGAAAAAGGCCAAAGCTATATGTTTATTCCTTTAGGGAAAAGGAAAACACAAAACTATTCTGAAGAACTTATGAACAGAAAAAAGGAAATGAAACAGCATGACAAAAATATGTTCTGTTTTCTTGCTTTTTTTGTTGGTTTATGTTGAGGTGTTTTCCTCAAGAAAACCATTGCTACAAATTGTGATCTGCAATCAAAACAAAAATTAGTACACAATACTGCAATCCTCAAAGAGATCCAAAATTTCTAATCAAAAGTCCCTTCCTATGCTAATGAAAAAAGGTACATAAATTTCTAATACTTATTACATACATTCATAACTGATGCTGAGAATCATTCTCCCAGTATCCCACTTATGTTCTGGAAGAAGGTACCTCCCAGGCTCAAAGTGGGTAGAAACTCAGTATATATATAACCCACTTGCCAGGTACTCTAGGTGAATCAAAAATCTGCCAAATTCCACAAGAAATATTTTGGACTGGGATCTGTAAGAACTGGTTCAAGATTAACACAATGCCAAATTTTTCTCTGGAAGCCCTGCACGCACTAGGTTCCCCAGCCCTGTCACATTCCTGACCACAGCTTTATGGAGTCCCTTTCTCAGCTCTGCCTTCAAAAGCAACTTACACTGAGCGTGCTCATAGGATGCAAAGGCACATCTGCCACCTCCTGGGAAGTGGACACAAAGCCCACACACAAGCTCAAGGTTTAAGGACTTCACACACGGAAGTATTAACAAAATATGCTTCCCACAGGGGATCGTATCTGTGGTTGGTCAGGCCTCCTCTTAGCAGGACTGGGCGAGAAAATAAAATTTAAATGTTAATGGGTTAAGATGAAGACAGGGATGTTACTTGCCAATAATCATCACAGGCAAAACCCAGAGATAATTAATTTAAGTTTATGCCAATTAAAATAGAGAAAGACAATAAGAAACAAAGAGAAAAACTAAAGCAGCTTTCTCCAATCCCCCTTCTTCCCAAGGTACAGCTTCACACTCCTTCATTCTCAACTACTTAACCTCCTTGTCCACATGTCTTAAGTGGCACAAGGGAGATAGCGAATGGGTTTACAGTCAGTCTGTCACAGTTCCTCTCTGCCACTCCTTCCTCCTCATACTTTTTCCCCTGCTCCTGCATTGAGCCCCTCTTACAGGGTCCAGATATCAAAGATCTGCTCCAGTGTGGATCATCTCCGTGGGCTACAGCTCCTTTCAAAAGGACCAGCACCAACATGGACTGGCCACAGGCTTCACACCATTCAGAGTATATCTGTATGCCCCTGCAAAATCTCCTCTCACTTTAGTTTTGGCAAAGCTATTTCTCATACCTCCATTTTCTAAATACATCTTGCTATAACAAATAGCAAAATACATTCCTAATACATTTCCTAAATATATCTTCCTCATATATCACTGCTGTAACTTGGCTATCTATAACCAATGCAATATGGTAGGGAAAAAACGGAGGGGAAGAACAAACAACCAAAGAATGACTTACCAAACCACACCAAAGTTTACAAAGGAAAAGAGCTTCACTAACACCAGCAAATGCTGGATTGTGTCTCAGTTCAAAATAACTAACTACACTGCTAGACCAAAGAAAATAAATGTCCTTAAGATGCCTAATGGTTTATTATCCCGCATCTAAATTTGAAAAAGTGGAAGAATGAACCATATTTTCTCCCTACACTGAAGATTTATTCCTACTTAAGATTTACAGCACAGATAGGTTGGGAGACATTCTTCGCAATTTCATAGGGATGATTCTTCTTTATAAGTAGTATAATTTATGAACATCTGAACTAAAATGAGTGTCTGCCACTAAACTATAAATATTTGTACATACAGACATGCACGTGCCCCTGAGAGCAGTTAACAAATACTAACGAATCAGTCTTTGCTTCATGGCAGTGACTTCCAGAGTTAATTGTTTAGCATTCAGATGATCTTCTAAAACATAAAAGTTACTTTTCTTCCATGCCAAGCCATAAGCCAAGCCAGATTCCAACAACAAAAATTGGCACATGTCTTCATTAGTGCTGTTTGGGACATATCTTTCACAAACTGCATTAGCAGCCTACTGAAACCTTTGCTAATTCAAGCAAAGAGCAGAAAACTGGCAACCATGCTTATTAAGATACATTTCATCATAAGACTATTTTTTGTTTTCATACTGGCAAATTAGCTCTCAAAATTTAAACTATGATTTCATATGTCAACAGTCTGCTTCAGATGAGAAACCTATTCATATCTAGGATGATATAAGATGAAAAAAAAAATACAGGGTACACTCCCTTCTGTCCTCACAGCACACAAATTGCTTTGGTTCTACTTAGTATCCCTATAAATTACATCTTTTGAAACATGGTTATGAGATTCAAGAGAGATTTGTCTTTGTCAAAGAAGCTATCCTTGATAGTATCCAACAGATGAAGCCTGTGAAAATGACTGTTTTACAAATTCCTGGGATATAAGCTGGCTAGGAAGTGCTACATCATTTAGTTTGATCCATCACAAGACATTGCCCTTTAATCACTCACTGGTCTCTGTACTGAGTCTGGTACCTTGTGATATTTTAAAACCAAGCACCTGCTATATCTAACCACACTTGGGACTGTGATCAGATTCATTTGTCTGGCTTCCATTTCCAAGTGGCTCTCTTATTGTCATCTCCCTACTTAAAGTACATACCAAATAAAATCAACTTTTTGTCCAATCTCTTGGTTCCTTCCTTAACTTGCGCAAATTTTAAAAACTTGCTTAAACAAATCAGAATAAGCTGCAGTTTTCTAGCACTGACCTGGATGTAGAGTGAATATCACCCACCTATTTAACTGGTTTCATCAAACTGCAGCATTTCAAGGGGAATTCCCACTTATTTTCTGCAAGCTTAAATCATTTCAGCAACAAGCCATTAATTTGTGTCTCACTCTCAAAGTTTTTCAAAATGCAGCTTTGAATTTCAAAAGCCTAAGTGGACCTAGCAGTTGATTTCCACAAAACTCACCCACTCCTTTCTTCAATGTTGCAAAGTTGATCAAAACATTTCCTTAAACTGTTTCACTTAAAATGCCAAGGCTCCCATGAAAATAGGGTGCTTGGAGGAACATGGAGTAGAGGAGAGTAATTTCAAATTTAAAGCCCTTCACTAAAAATGTCTGCAAGTCACTCAGCAGAATGATAATGCATGAAGGTGTGACAAAGGCATAGCCATGAGCTTGCTGTTACCTACATTAAACATGTCAGATCATTTACCACCCACAGGAATGCAGCTGAATGAAACTGCAGCCATAGAACGCCTTACATCCTACTGTCTCCTTTTGTTTGCAAACGTGCAGAAATCTCACAAGCTCCTGAACAGTGCTTTGAAAGCAAACACTGCTTTAAAAATGTACCATATGTGCACATTCATCACTATATTAAGATAAGTGACTATATCATATCAAAAAATCTTTCCAACAAAAAATACAGTCTGCCCAGCAGTGCAATCATTTCCAACTGCTGGTCAGACTGTATATTTTGTTGGAAAGATTTTATACAGTACAAAAATATCCTGGAAGCCAATTATAAAGTACTTACTGTTAACAGGTGAGCATCTCAAGCTGCACACTATTCCCCAATTCTTTCCAGGCCAGTGCTATTTTCAGGCAATTACAGAATCATGTCCATAGTATCAGACAGGGTAAGAAAAAGGGCAATTCCACACTTAGTGCTTGTTCATTGCAGAAGATGAGTGGCCTCAACTCCTAATAAAGCCAATGACAGATGAGGGCACTCAGCAACTTGTGCAAAGCTTTCCACCACATGTCAGGGTCACAGCCTATTTGAACAAGCCCTTCATATTCGGCATATAATTGCCTTCTACAACAAAGGAAGGGAAAATAACGTTCTTTATAACAGATCTAGCTACAAAATCAAATGAAAAAACTGTAGTCAGGCTCTTAAATTGCATCTTGAACATTGCCACAATGCCTCATTTAGCTGTGAGATTTCATTTTCATTATTCCAGTGGATTTGGTGGAGTAATTCTGGATTTAGACCTGTGTATGTTATGAGCAGACCCTGAGTATAGACTATTTATGAGTCAGCTAAAGGATGTTGATGTCATGAAGAAGAGCCAGCATTACAGACAGCAAACAATTTTTTTTCATTTCTACTCTTCTAATAATAGTGATTTATATTTTTTGTCCCTAAAAGCACAATGCCAATATACCTGTCATTAAAAAGGATTACTCAAGTTCTCACGTTAGACTAGCACATGCAAAAAGGCAGTAGGAAAATGAATTACCTTATTTTTCATTAGAAAAAGCAGATTTCCTTTCAGTCAGCACCATCTTGCCCTTGGTTCTGCATGCAAAGAGGTAAGAGATTAATAAAACCAACCTTTTGTCTTCACACACTAAATGCTTCTCAAAAAAGGTGAATTAGTTATAAAGGTCAGGAAAGAAAATCATTATCAACCAACAAGAAAGCATAACTCAGTGGCTGCCTGTGTCAGATGTCAAATAACTTCCCAGAAGGTTTCTTCTACTCTGTAGCCAGGAGAACTGGTTGGTCACACTCAACACTATTTTCTCAGCTTTTCTCCCTGTTCCTCACAGGGGAGCAAAAGCAGGCATTTTATCATGGAACACCTTTTGCTCCCATTATTTCAGGAGGTCAGAACTAATCTCTGTTAAAACAGAAAAACATTCACTACTGCACTTATGTGAGAACATGCTAATACGAATTTACAGTTTTCAGAAGATTAAAAAAAGGAGTAAAATGAGGCCTAAATATTTACAGCCACTTTGCTATTACTATTTTGCTACACTTTTTAACAGTGCTAAACCTGTGGGAATAACATCTTTTTGTTTGTAGACACATGCAGGTATGTACACAAACTTTTGAGAATGAGGAATGTTCCACAACTTCACAGTGAGTGGTCAAAAAACTTTGAAAAGTTATTCTTCCATAAACAGATGATTTTTAATATTGTGTTATTTTCCTTCTAAAAAACACACTTTCAGATGTATGAGTAGATACATATAGATACATAAACCTATTATAAACCGATATAAATCTCATAGACAAATGTGATCTCTTTAGAGATCACGTCTTAAAAGAGGAAGAACTCTTTCTAAACAAGATGTATTCTTTCACGTTTTTGAGGGGCACATGAAATCCTGTACCTCCCGACAGCAGCCAGACTGGAATTGCTAGGGAGCTGGAAGCACAGCTGTACCTTAAGGTTATGTTATTCTACAGCTGCCTCTGAGGAACTCTTGTATATTCCTAAGCTAGCCACCACTAAAATCATTATATTGAGCAGAAGGATGTCTTGTTGCAGTAAATAAATACACTAATGAATCATGATTTTAAAAAGTTAAGGTTTTTAGCGGAGGGGTAGAAACATTCTCTTTTTCTGTTGATAATTTCAATTAAGATGCTTCAATGAGCAACATTGGAAAAAGCAGAGTACCTTTTTCCCCATGAGTGGGAGGTTTACACTTACAGGCACTGAGTCTTGGAGCAACTGTGTTCAGTAATAACCTGGGGGAGTTTCTTAGAAAAGGAATTGAAGTTCCTGCATCTTTTCAGACCTACTAGTGCAAGGCACAGCAAATAATGTAACATGAATTGGCACATGTCCACCAACTAAAAACTTAAAGTTATCAGATCCAAGTATGTAGCTTTAGAGTACAAGCACAGGATGCTGCTAAGACTAAATTCCATCCCCCAGAAGGCTGTGGGCTTCAGAAGGAAGAAAAGAATCACATTCACACTGCAGCTTTTTCAGATAAAAGATATTTTTCTATAGGATTGGGAAAGTCATTACTTCGTATGTGCAAAAAATAAGCAGGTCCAAAGATTAGTCAGACTAACAAAGACAAGCCTGTCAGAGAACAGGACACACAGTGACTAACATGCCCTGACAGAAAGGATCCTTCTTCTCATGGGGTCATAACAGGCTTGCTGGGAGCCAGAAGGATTCACTCAGTAATAGGAACATCATGCATAACTCTTTAAACACTTTCCTAGAATCTACTGCTCACCATGGCACAGATAGCCCACAATACTGGGCTGCAGAAATGTTTGGTATGTCGCCAGCAAATACAAGGTATTTTAACAGTATTAGCAGAAACAGCACTCAACATAACCATCACTAACAGAAAATTCAAAAACATCCTCAAAGCATCAGGCAGGGCTTGATGTGATGCCTACAATGAGTACACAGGGTAAGTAAACCTGGTGAGGAACCTCAAGGCAGACAGAAGTGAATGCTTCCTGAAGCTTTCTGCCCAGTAAAGTTGCTGCGCACTTCACAGGAAATTACGGCTAATTATCATTAGAAAATGCACGTTGTGGTCTGACCAGGACATGTATAAAATATTCTGAAGATGTGGCACAGAACTTGCTCTGCCCCTTATAACTGAGTCTGTGCTGGGTTTGAGCTTGTTTGGGTTTTTTTTTTTCCTAACAGAATAAAAGTAAATACAATCACAATGAAGATCAACTGGGACAAGTGAAGATAAAACATTTGCTGTTGCTGAAATGATTGTGTTAGGACTGATTTTATCACTAAACATGAGCTATTTTCTAACAGCCACTGAGGGAATAGACATTTATTCAAGCTTACTGGAAATTGAAAGACATTTAAAATATGGTCATGAAAGCCTGAAGAAACCTGCAAAGGAGGTGTAAAGTGAGTAATGGGAAATCTATACTGATAAAAGAACACAGTCTTTCGAGATGGGAGGGGTAAATTCTGAGGAAGTAGATATCTAATTTTTAGAACATGGCAACCAGTGACTAGTTACTAGCAGAGAAAAACAAGTCTTTGTTTACAGGGGGGAAAAATAATGTTAAGGACTTTGTACCCTTTCTCAGGTATATGACAAAGGAAACTTGAGCAAACTAGTTTTAAGTTGCATTATTTAGAAAGTTATTTATTGCCAGTCAAGCACCAGAAATGAAGAAAACAAAAAAAAATTAGGTCTATATGATGAGTGAAACCAAGCTAACAACTGCACAAAGCAACCAGGAGTAGTTTTCAGTGCAAGTCATTTATAACTATTCATTTTTGATCCCCGACCACACATTTTTATCCCTGCAAATCTTCAGTTTTCCTTCCTTGTGAAAACAACCTGATGGGCACCTGGCCAGCAATGCCAGATCTTTGGCATTGAATCTCATGGGACTGCCAGGGAAGAGGATGAAGATAAGTAAGAGATGGAGGGGGACAATGATGGTGCCACTTAATCTGTTGAAGCTGCGAAAAATCTAGACAGCAGATGTGAAGGTCACCTGAGACATTAAAACAAAAAAGTCAAAAATATGAAAGATGCCATTGTTTATTGTGGTTTCCATTCTATTGGATGGACTCCAAATATTACTTTCTTTTCATAACATGTGAGCAGTGTACATAATAGGAGAAAAAACTCAAAGTCACTTAGGTAACCCCACACATTTCTTGAGAAAGAAAAGCTTAGTTTCTTTTCAGTAGCTCTAGAATCTTATGCAGAAGCTGTAATTTTTATGCAGCATTTCCACAGTTAAGTAATACCATTAAAGATACATTTTGGCTATGGACATATAATAACTAGAAAGACCCAAGATGCATTTATGAGGCATGGGGAAGAGGGTAGATTGCCTTTTATTTCTATCTCCTTCACAGGAACAGTAGCTCTAACAAAATACCAAGCATTAACTATAAAAGTCCACAGTCCTAACAGTTTTCAGTACTTTTGGAATATTTTCCTCTGTGGTTTCAGGAAATGAGTTGTGTTTCTCTCTCTTCCCCCACCCCCCCAAAAAAAACCACCAAAAACAACCCAAGAGCTTTTATTTCTTGGAAATACATATACTGAATTTAATGAAAAAATTATACTTGGCACATATAAGACATCTCTGTTTCTCAAAACCTCTCCTCTGTTTATTGAAAATTATTTTAACATTAAGTTCCACAGGAATCTTGAACACTGGATATTTGGTAGCAAATATTTTTTTCCAAATTGCAGTTAACACAGCACCATGCTGCTGCAAAGATGAGAAAATAAGGCCAGAAAAGTAGTTCTAGAGATCTTCTTTTTAATTCCCACAATATTCTATGCTTTTAATATCCAATACTTCTGTAAAGGTCTTATTCAAAAAAAGAATTACTGCTATGACCCTCATACAATCAAGCAAGTGAAGCCTGTCAGATGCATTTTAATACTCCTATGCAGTCTAAGAAAAAAAAAAAGCTGCCTAATTCTCAGTACATGGGCTTCAAAAGCCAGTTTCAGTTGCTAAATCAGGAACCTTTACTTTTCAGAGAGCAACACTGACATCTTTTTCTGGTGGAGAACTATAACTCTTAACAATTCCTGATACTGTTGCTCCCAACTGTTGAGCTGAAGGAGAAGCTACATCTGCACTGCATCTTTCTGTGGGCCCTTACATTCCCACTTTTACATTCACTTTCTTTTTGAATTTATCCCTCAAGCAATGGTCACTGCTGTGTCCTGTAATTTCCAATAGGTCTATGTCAGTGAAAGTAAACAAAACTTAGCTGTTATTTTGTACATGTGAAAAATAGCCAAGTCAAAAATATGATGTTCTGAAGATGAATCTCCAAGTATTTCTTTTTTCCTAGGGAGGTTCTACAGAACTGGTACAGAGCTAAAATCTCTTTAGTTTCATTTCCATTATCAAACACCCTGGCAAACAAGGAAGAGAATATGTGCAAGCAGTCCCAACGGGTATCTAAGAATTAGAAGGTACAGCTCCAACTTTTCCATTCATTCCCACATATACACATTCTTTCTTGTTTTCCCCTGAGCACCAGCAGCTATACTTTTTATCCCATCTTCATAATCTTCTTGAAATAACCTCATAACTCCACAATCATCTCAAAACCTGACCTACGATTTCCAGCACAAGGATGCTGTTGTGCCCAAAATGAGCTACCAGAGGCTCCACCATGCAGGTGCAGCTGGCTGCCAGTGTTTTGTAAATTGATAGATTACAGCTGTGGAAAGATGATTCATACAGCACTCACAAATATGATATTTATTATGCACTGTAATCTTACACAGACCAAATCCATGAAAAGACACTGGTTGGGCCACATGACACACGAAACCCAGCCACAAGAGACCCTTGCAAAAGGAGCTCAGGAATGTATGCACTGCCAATTCCAAACAGTCTCCATATGCTGAATTAATTCTTTATTTTGTTTTATAGCCACAGACTGTATTTTTAAAAACAGAGAAGAAATTCTTTGCAATGGGCCTATTTTTCAAGAAAAACATGAAAATTTGGCAAGCTAAACAATTTCTGTGGTCTCCATCTGTGCACTGTTTTGGTTTGGCTGGTTCCCTCTTGGATCTCTTGCACACCTTTCACACAGCTCATTGGTACCCTTCTTGTTTTAGAGAATGGTTGCTGCTGGATTTCTAGAACAATCTCCTTATTGGTTTGTGAACCAATTAGTTCCAGTCCTTTTTATAAACACATTATAAATCTATTCTAAATTGCAACTTCATCTACTTACAGTTATTTTTGATTGCTTCAATCTCTTTGAGTAGCATAAAGAAAATCAGAACCTCTGAGTCTGGTCCCAGATGGAAAAGCCTTGAAAACTGCCAATAATTTAATAAAACCTAAGTTATCAAAGCAAATAAAGGTTACTGACTAAGATAATTATGCTTAAATGTAGTAATTATTGTAATGCACAGACATCTGTACTCCACATAGAACTGCAAAACACAGGAGGTGAGGAGATGAGACAAGTTGTAAACTGCTATTAGGAAGGCATTTGCTTTCTAGAAAAGGAAAAATAGTGCCAGGTAAACAGAACATACCAGGCTTCTGGAAAGGCTATTGGAAGTAATAAAGATGTTTCAGGAAGAGATGTGCTTATTGATTCTATTATTTTTCCCTCCAGGGGAGATGGTATGTATCTTGCATTCATCTATCAGTAAAGAAGTAACAGCCTAGAATTCCTTTTGTCACACCTGTGCACCACTAGCTCTGCATAGGAGCCATAACGTGTAAATCATGGGGGACAGGACCCAGCAGTAAAACCCTTGAGACAGAACACTTTGGTACAGATCAGCCAGCACCTGGAAATGCAAGGCAGCAGGGCCAGTAGTTCCACAGCAATAATAATCAAGGTGCCTGTTCCCTGGAAGTTTGCCAGAGAAGCTAAATTAATCTGACAGTGTCTGAATAGTATTCACACCTAAAACATGTAAAAGATCCTGGGATTCAAACTTTGGTTTAACTTAGAGACTCAATGACCATCTAAAGGCTATCACATAATAAAATTAAAGGTAAACCACCCCAAACAACATGTCTGTCTTCAGCTGCAGGACTGGGTCTCCCTGAAGGACGAGAAAGACTTTCTAGCTCAATAATGCACTTCCCTTCTGTCTCCATTTCAGACTAAAACTGTCAGTCAGGGAAACTACATAGTCATATAGTGCCTTCAAATGTTTGTCCTAGATAATTTCTTTCCTAGCATGAACTCAGCTAGAAAAGAGACTATTTTCAGTTATTTAACACCAGTGGTTCAAGAGACAGGCATTATTTAATACTCATGGTAAAAGACAGAAGCATAGTGAGTCCAAAATCCTTCTCAACATTCTTCTGCACACAATCACCACAACCATCATTTATAAACAAACTGGTCCAATCAATTACTTTGTGAGTGGCCAGGAGAGAAAGAGGTGGAGGAGTCTATGTCCTTCGAAGCAATAATTTTAGAAGAGATGACCATTTTGACAGCTGATAGACCACAAAATTTATCAAGTTCTCTGCTGGACATTCTCCCTGCATTTGAAGTTATAGTTTTCATGATCTCTTTCTATGGACAGGGTAAAATCAGAATTATTTGATATATGTGACACAGAAAAAGTGCTGAAACTTGAAGAGATGCAAACCCACCTCTTGCCCCATACATAAATACTATAAATCAAAACACCCAGTAGCATGTTTGAGGAAATTTTAATTACAAGCAAGTATTATCATGTAAAACCCACACAAAATTGACTTCAGCACTTAAAGGCTAGCATGAATAATAGCTACCCATTGAAAAACGTGCAACTCTTTAACCATGCAGAACAGCTACTAAAGCATATTTTATTAGTTTTTTATTATTACAAATACCACACTTTATCTGTCCAAAGCAGAAAGTGCAGAAGGTCACTACTACAAGTACAAAAGGGAGTAAGAACCTTCATGACTGCATGCACCACCCTGAAACAACACTTTCAGCACAGTCTCTTAGGTTCCAAGTTTTCTTACAGATCATAAGCCCAGATCAACATCAAATCAGTGCACAATACCTTGCAGCTTTCATTAATACTGCATATAATTCTAGATATTCTGGTAAAGTGTTAAAATACAAGCTTTTAAATACTACAATCTCCTAAACCTCTGAAGCAAAGTCAATAAAATTGACTGCCCAATTTCACTAGTTTAGCTATTTCAAAAAGAAAAACACCAGAACTCACATCTTCAAGTCCTCAGAGACTCTACCGAATACATTCAAAACTCCCATTCTCCTCCTTTGAAAAGGTACAGTATTTTTAGTTCACATCATTTTGCATTAAGAGTTTCTGTAATCTTTTCAGCACACGAATCAGCCTTCAAAAGGCATGCTGCAAAATTAGTCCATAATTTGTCTTCAAAAATTATATTCTTTTTAAGCAAGGAGATATTGTTAATTCATCATACTGTCTCTTTATTAGGCCATAAAATATAAATAACACCTGATGCTTCCTCATTAAAACTATCCATTCTACCCCTGATCCCTGCACATTGAAACAAAACACTGGGTTTTCTGCCTTAAACTGAGGAAATAAGAGTACAAGGCAGAGTCAGCAAAAAGAATTAATGCATGGCAGGAGTTTCAAATAGACAGATATTGGGTATTTATAAGTAAAAATTTCAAAAAGCTATATTTAAGTTTTACCTTGAAAATCATTGACAGCTGATCAGCAGGGAAGAAAACTCTTGGCTGACCTACATTCAGGGACTGCATTCCAAAGAAGGTTTCAGAGATCTGCAAAGGCAACCTTAATATAAAGGGGGAAAAAAGTAGAAAGTAGTAGAAAAAATTATCTTACAAAATAATCTTCTCTTTAGGTTAGGGTTTTTCTTTTTTCCTCACTGAAAAAGACAGGCAAGACCTATATACCAAGTATCACTAAGTACTAGGATATCTACAGAAGATACCTATTGGCATTACAAAGTTATTCATGCCTTTCTATATAAAGATGCTTATCAGCTGGCTGCACGCAGTCAAGCTAACTGATTATACTCAGGGAAAATTTCAGTTTCTTTCTAGCTGCACAGTCACCTCACTTTGTCTCCTGGCTCTTATTTTCTTCCAGCAAGGTCAAAGCTAGGGCTGATCAAATAATGTTTGTAGTTTTCACTTATACTTTGGTAGGCTGGAAGTACCATAGCAATCTATTTGAACAAATTATCATCCTTAACTTCTTCAAATGTTTCTTCCTACAATTTATCAGCCACTGCGCCTTTCAAAAACAATTAGAATCAAAAAATTACAATTTTCAATACAAGGCCTGCAATATTTAACAAGTTAATAAGTAATGTTATTTCCTAGAACACCCCTTACTGAGCATTGAAAACAATTTTGATTGGTTTGATTCTATAGAAGAAAGTTAACAGAAACATTAAGTAGTTGTCCATTTTTGCAACAGTACCAGTGTTATTTCAGTTTTATTTTATGCTGAATCACACACACCATATCATAATAACTTCATCCTCTGTAAGTTTTCATTTCAGTCACCCTTACCTCACTATGCCCTGAAAAACACCATAGGAGCTCCAGCTGACACAGCAATCCCTAAACAGAACCAGACTTCTTCCAATGGACGTATGACGTAGCAATGGCACATAAACCAACCAACACCCTCATCCACTATCACTGCTGTTTGCAAGTCCCTTTTTAAAGTCTTAAACCAAACAAGACCTTAAAAGCAAAGTATCTCCTGTGAATAGAGGCACTTAGAGGTGAGCTATTCTATTTGGAGACAGATAATGAAAAATTAAATGCTGGCTTGCCTTGAAGGTATTCCCTTCAGCTGAAAAAAATTAGCAACCAAGCAGAACAGCTCCATCTTCCCCCTTCAGCTGACAGATTTCCCAGGCAAGCAAATTCCTAAACGATTCATGTAGTTTCCCAGTATTCACTCCCAGATCACATTCAGATGTGATCTTCCTGGGGAAGGGGGGGAAAAAAATCTTGCCTTCTGTTTCCTCTAGAAGGGATAATGCAAATAAGCACTTACCACCAACAGGTATCACCTGACACACCCACTGAACAATGTACTTCCAGCTACTGATACTGATCCAGCTGAAAACCTGCCCTGTGAGAAGGAAGTCATTTATCTGTTGTGGGAGTTGTCCCTCGTGGTTTTAGTGCACCACGCTAGGCAGAGATTGAGCAAGAATTCACTGCTTTGCTCAGCACAGCCACTGCACTGTGACACCAAGTGTTCAAAGTGCAACCTTCATCAGGCTGCACCTGAGAGCCCGACACAGGTACAGGGGCTCTCCTTCCCCACAGCAGCACCAGTGCTGATGGAGCCACACAGCCTTGGTCAGCTCAAGGAACTGACCTCGATGAAAACCTAACCAAGCTGTTCCCTGATCTGACCAGCTGCAGAAACGTCAGTGCCAGCCCAACATGGAGGGCAAAAGTGTGGCCCCACAGGTAATCCTTCTGCAGAGGATGATTGTGTAAGTACAGCCTTGCAAAACAATTCCCACATGAAGGACCTCAAACATAGTCCTCACTCAAGACAATTCATGACAAATTCAAATTAATCCATGATCTTCACTCAAATTCCCAATGATACTTTCAAGAAACACTGTCTATATTCCTCCTTCTCCCATGTCTGCTCAGCCACAGATATGCTGTAGCACTGGCTTATAACTTTCTCTTGGACCAGCAAGAAACTGTGTTATGGGCATTATCTTCTCTTGCACTTGAAAACAAATACTGGAAGGTTAAATCAGTCTTTCAAAACCTTATTCAAAAGTGACTGCACCAACTAATGTTTCAAGACATCTGCTACGTGCAAACAACTGTGAAGACAGGTTCACCCACTATTGTGACCCCATGGGTTCAGAGCAAGTGGAGCTCAGCTAGATATTAGCATTTCAGTCAGTACTTACTTACAAATTTATTTACACAGCAGATTTCTTTCTCTAATCTCCAGGCATGAAAATACATGAACTTGTAAGGTGCCATTTCAAACTAAACAAAACAAAATCCTAAGTAAATGAGTGTGGCACAGCTCAATTCACAAGGAGCTCCTACACACAAGTCAGTAGTAAAACCAGGCTAGGGGAGGTGGTTTGCTGGGAACACCAATCCCTTAAAGGAAGGAATGAAGGTAGGACACAGTAACCAGTTTCAAAAAATATTGCACTGTACTCCTCCATTCTGCAAGATACAGTATATGAGTGGCAATAACTGGAACTTTTGCTTCTAGTCTAAGAAGTTAAAACTGATAAATAGCCAAGCTACATAAAACCTGCTAAAAGTAGATGTTTTGCAGATTAAATCTTCACGCAAAGAAGAAAGCTCACAATAACTTAATAAATATAAGGCTATCACAATTATTCACTATAAACAAAATTCAAGAGTTGGTTTCCTAAGATATTCATGCTCCTCAGCTACAGACTTACTTGGGTAAAAAGGCCATGACTGAAGTGGTATGATGCAATTATTACAAAACAGGTATGCCTGAATTAAATGAATGGCTTTATATTTAACATGAAATATAACTATGATTTTTACTAGAGGCAGTCCAGGGCTGAATGTTTCTGTGATGAAAACTGAAGGTGCACAGCAGTACAAGCCAAGTCCCTCGACAGAAACTGAGCTTGCCTCAGGATGTGAATGGTTGGCAGCAGCCTCTTTTTCATCTGTAGCAAAATTTCATCTGATTGCCCAGCCTGGAATAGCTGCTCAACGCCTAGCTGAGGGATTATCACCTACATTTTAATCAGACCTACATGCTTTGAAGGATTCTCAGCTTCTAAAAAATCCTCTGGGCAAGAATTAACGGGGAAGCCTGAAGCAGAGAGTCAGAGCTTAGAAGGGGACCAACAAACCCAATGCACCAAAAGATCTGACTCTAAGAAGGCTAAAAAGAAAAATATCCCTCAGAACTTCATCTTGCAAAGCTCTGCAGTGGTGGCTACAAACAGGCTGTTCCTTGGTCACACTTGTGTTCTTTGCTTTCCTGTCATCCCACCACAATATTAAAGCAGAACAGCTACAGCCTGGCCAGAGCTTGGAGCAAGCTTCTCTCCCCAGCCTGGGTATCACTAAGTCTCTGAGGTGTTTGCACTAGGCAAAAATAGAGGAGTAAGATCTCACAGCCCATGGAGGGGTGCTTCACACAGTAAGCACAGTCTGAGGAGGATGCCCCTCCAAGGAAAAATAGTGGCTGGACTAAACTCCATCCCAGTCAGCACTAGAACAATTATCAATGTTATTAATGACATAGAGCCAGATATTGAAGAAAAACACATTCCATACAGAGTGATTATATGAAGTACAATTAATTCAGCACAAAAATAAATTTGAATAATACCATCATGAACTATCTCCTCCTCCTCACTGCATCATTCCATTACAATGCCATTGCACTGCTGCAGACATGAAGTTATTTTGATCTTAACTACATTTGCATACATTAAAAGATGTGAATCTCTTAAGATCTAAATCTTTCAGAATGAATACTTTCTTTCTTATTCAATAACCAGGAATATTACCTAACTTATGAAATGAAAGTGTTTCTCAAGAAAGTATTTTCTAAAGAAATGCAGTTCCAGGACATACTTCTCAAAGTTAGCTTTAAGACTGCAGACTTTGTGGAAAGAGCCACCAGAGAGTCAATTGAAATTGGACACCACAAAAAGAAGCAAAGTTTGGGGACAGAAAGGAAAGGACCAAATATAGCAACACACTTTAAAGATGAGAGACATATCTGTATAAAATGGCAACTGAGCATGGCCTGGGAAGAGTCATTAGAGTTGCTGGAAACACAAAGTAGAGAAGATATGAGAAGGATTGTGGAAAGAGCCCTGTGTAAGAGCTGCTAGTAGGCCTAGAAGGGAAAAAAAGAGAGGTAAAAAGGCAGCACACTAAAACTTCAGGGTCCAGGTCAGAAGGGAGTCAGTTTTTAAGACTCATGCACTGCTTCTGCCAGCTCTCTAAACAAGCCCAGCTGAGATGGCTGGCTCTGGGGACCAACAGCTCTTGTGCAGCTGGAGAGGGGCACACTTTTTGCAACTGATGTATAACAGCCTTAAAATTCTTATCCCAAACGGAGCATAATTTGTTTCAGGATTTCTTTTCCCCTCCTGTTCTTGAATTTTAGATGTTAGCCTAAACAATTTTATTCATCTTACTTCAAGGAAGAAAAGCAACTTGTGCAGGAGTTTACACAAACGAGTTTAGGAAACTTAAATTCCCCTGGTAAGTAGCTTTTGCGTTCTTCTGAGAACATCTTTAAATTTTCAGACTGCCAGCACACACATGTGCCCACAAACAGTATTTTCTAAAAGCATTTCACTAATTTTATGCACTACAAGTTGTTGTGGCTACCCACCCCCTCCTCAACTCGCTATGGCATTTTAGCACCTTACAAGGGTGACAAAAAAACCTTCATAAATTATTCAAAAACTGATTTCTTGATTTCCTTAAGGCAGTTGGGCAATTAAGAGTATGTTAGTTGGAAGATACAATCAGAGAAACTTGGCTCTCTGCTGTTTCTCAAACTTACCTGTCTCCTTCCTTTCCCAGCACTTATAAGAAAATATTTTAAATAAATTGTTAAAACAAATAAAATTTGCAAATAAATAAATCAAAGGAAGTCTGACATTTTGCTTGAAATGCCACTATGTTGGCACTTTCTTTGATCATTCACAGTAAACATGGCCAAAATTTTAACTTCTGCCCAACATTTATCTTTTAAAATATTTTTCCCCATCTCCCAGCAGTAAGACAGACACACACAACTTCTTTAAGTAGCTGCTTTTTATTTTCTTCCTCAAATCCAGCTTTCCTATATTAGTTTATGGATGTATCATCTGATTTCTCCTGCTCTACCAAAATAAGAAGGCTCAACCTTTCTTTTTCTCTAGGAAAGGAGTCTAACATTCATTTAAGAATCACTGTGTATGGAGATGCATAGACAATTCCCTTGCCATTAGCACAAGTGTCAAAACCAGTCACATCAGACTCTTTATGCAGGTGAATGGAAGAGGTGTGAAGTCTAAAAGGGTAGCAGGTGAAGGAGGGGAATTGTTGTCACCTTGTTTTTCTGTACTGATGCTTTTGAAATGTGTGGAAATGAAAGACTGTTCCTGTGATTACCTTTCAAGCACAAAAAAAACACCAAGGGTCAGAAACCAGTCAGCTACAGCATTGCCAGTTTTAAAGGCATGAAGTTCTTTAAACTTCACATTCAGTACTTTCTCTTGACGTGAAGAAGAAAGGTTTACGGCAACTTTTTTGTGTGGTGCCCTAAACCTACCATTGCAACTTTTTTGGATATAATTCTCAGAAGAAACTGTTAGCACAAAGTTACTCCTTGTAAAGCCTGAACTATCTCAGCAAAGACAAACTGACTTCAACCAAACTGAACCCAGAAACCACATGCTGGGGACAGGATTAGTCCAACCACATCAGAAAACAGAAAGAGCCCTCTGAGTTATAAGATCCACTACAACATGCAACACAAAAATCTAATACTTTCCCCAACATATTATTTAGCTCAAGCCTAAAAGTGTCTAGATAGCTTTGTCTCTATATTCACAGAGGAATGTTGGTCCAGAAGCTGACTGGTTTAACATCAAAAAGCTTCTTTAATTTTCAAAGTAAACGTCTTAATGTCCAAATTATCCGCAATATTATGCTAACACTGACCTCTATCTTACATGTATATTCTCTTTTTTTTTCCATTACTGGAAGTGATAAAGGAAGCCAAGGTTTGGGTTGTTTTCATTCCCTAATTCATCCCCTGTAGGAAATGCTTTCCAGTTCTCATAATCCTTTCCTGAACCCATCTCTCAGGAAAACATATAAGACCAAACCCTTATAAATCCTCAAGATATACAAGTCTGAGTTGAAACTACATTACTCAAAACCAGTCTCACCTGGTTTTGGTCCCATGATTTATTTTCAAATTTTAAAAACTGTTATGCAGTTAAACCGCACTACCATAGCCCTACCTACCATTATCAGCAGCACTTGTTCTCCAATTGATATTCACAAAGATGGTTTCTCTTGTGACATGCCAAGTAATTTTGATCTTGACTCCATTACAATTACCTGTTTCTAGATTCAGCCGTGCAGAAGTCCACCAGTGCCCCAGAAGGCTTAGCACCTTTCACTGAACTGACATCAGTCCAAGTGGTTTCTGCTTCACTAGCATTTCTTCTAAGCTCTTACAGCAACACTCTAATGCCACTCAATAATGTCTATTTCTAGGTTTCAGTTGTATCCTTCAATATTCATGTTCTGCTGTGCCTGCTATGCTATTACCTTATGGCTGCAATATCCAGTCTAACATTTTGCAATTTAAATTATTCCTTTTTACACCCCAAGCCTCTTGGTATTTGCACAAAAGTGTTTCAGCTTTGCTTGCACTTCAGCTAATACACAATCTTATGCACTGAAAGCTGGTATAGTCATAACAGGTAGTTACATACCTGACTACTATTCTCAGAAATATTTATTGCACTTAACTTTTATTCTAATAATTGTCTTTTGTTCTGTACAGTTACATCACTTTATCTGCTATGGTATCCTTGGGTTTCTATCTCTTTTCATGTACACTTTAAAGAAAAAAAATAGGCATTATGCAAATCTATCACACTCCTCAATTTCAAGTTCTTCTTCAGCAACAGCATAAATTCTCAATGCCAGCAAACCATTTCTCTGGAGAATGCAGTTTTATCTCATCTTTTCAAAGACTCCTCTTCCAGTAAATGCATTTTAAATGGTCAAAATTTTCAAATCCTCTCTGTAGGAAAAGGTCTCAAGTGATACATCTCTGTTACCCTGTTACATCTTTGTTCCAAGGCCTAGGAGAGCCATGCAGCTTTTCCAAACCCACTGCACTCTTCCAAAAGAAACCTTCCATATCTCTGCTGTCTGCAGAGTCACAAACATCTTACCCTTCAGATTTCTCTTCAGCCTTGTTTTTTAGCACCTCAAGCTTATTGAATAGACAGGTTCTACTGATTTACCAGCAGAGTTACCATTTTGTCCAGCTTGTCTGTAGACTTAGAATTTTGCATATGCCGATCTCTACGTTCACATACATTCATCTACACACGTACCTCTATGCCAAAGTCTTATGTGACCTCAAGCCTGTAAGCTTTTGGTCTCTCCATGACAAAGCAACAAAACAAAAAGAGGCTAGGCAGGCTTAGAAAAGAGGTTCATTGCAACTTAACATTTCTTCCACCTTCCCCCACTTCCATGACTGTCACCAGCATGGGTTACATGAAGCTTCTAGTGACTCATTTGCTAACCATGAGTAACAGGGGTGGAGAATCTCACAGAAAAATACAGGGGTGATTTCTGAATATTCTCTCTTTTTAAAAGTTAGCAGTCATACTCCTCTAGATACCAAAAATCCAAGATGCCAAAAATCCAAGTATCCAACTAGAAATTTAAGGCAGTAAACATTCAAAGCCACAACAGAGGATGTGACACTTGTTCTCACAGCAAAGCAATGCAGTCTCAGCTGACAAAACTTAAGGGTACTACCACACTAAGAAAGCTCTGAATCTCAAATGGAGGCTTGTCACTTTTCTTAAGCAACGATAAAGAAAATCATGACAAAATGTGAAAGCAGTAACCACAAATCAGTATTTCCATCCTCTTCAGTTGTAAAATTAAGTCAGAAGTAATTCAGAATAAGAAACAATAGGTAGTACTATCCCTGTCTCTAGGAGATACTAATAGAGAAACAGGCTCTGATTTCTAAAACAGAATGAAAATGAAATTAAAAAAAAATAACATGCAGAACACAAGCAGCAAAGAAATTTTCAGTTTCTCATGTCATGGAACAGAAAAGGTTAATATAGCAACTCTGTTCTGGATCCTTAAGAAAGGTTTCTGAATAGTCCAGGTAACACTTAAATTCCTTTGTGATAAAACTATTTACAAGAGGCTAGACTTAGAGCTCAGAAAGTTATGATGGAACACTAATTCTATTTTGCATAAGTATGAAATTATATATTTCCCTCTGTAAAAACATCAAATCTTTTTAGCACATATTGTCTGAAAATGCTTGGTCTTCATGTTTTCACTCTTAAGCACAAATGTTATTCACACATACTTAAGTAACTACAAATATTTTTACTCATTTTACATGCTCTCTCAATCTTAGAAACATAGCTTGTAATAACATTGTGTCACTCTTGAAGAAACACAGCATCTTTCTCTTTTCCATTGAGCTCCTTATCCTATTCATAATGGAAAAGAGATGGAGCAGTAGCTGGTATACTTTGCTTCTTTCTACTAAAATATCATGCTAGAAAATGGGGGGAGGGCAAGTCATGTAGAAGTTGCATATAACCATAAAGTTTGGTTTTATCAGCACTAGATTTTCTCTACAGAGAACATGCAAACAGGAACACTATCAAAACATGACATGAATTCAAAATTAGATGTATTTTTGTACAGAATCCAAAGCCTATGGACACAATTACTTTAGCAGACAATTACTTTACACCAGACTAAGCCTCATACACCAGAAAGTTTAATATATGCAGATACCTTAAAAATTTTTGAACTGGGCTATTGGAAATACTGAGCCTGTTCTCTCAGTTCAGACCAAATCACAGAAGCCCAAGACCCTAACCCCAAAGTTACAAGTGTATTTTTTTAAGTACTAAAAATGCCAGTGTTGATTATCTCCATCTATGTCATAGCATCTGAGAGCTATCCATCGATTCACAGAACACAGCTTCACTAATTTTACAGAAGAAAACCAGAAAGGCCAGACATCCTCCTATTTGAAGTGCAGCTGTCCCCATTTCTCTCATGAGCAGTACAGAAATGCAGTAACTGCTACAAACACAAGAGGGAACACAGCTTCTACCACATCTCCTAAAGGTGCTCAACACTCCTTCTCACAAGGCATTTCTTGGCCATCAACTGACCCTGTCAAGGAAGTCTGGCCCTCCTGCAAGCATTAACCCAACCCTGTCTCTTGTCTACTCAGCCTCCCTTTTCTAGCAGCTATTTAATTTCAGGCACAGTGTTAGCCACTCGTAACTTGCCCATAACACATAACAAGGGGTTTGAAACACACTACATTTTTTAAAAGCCAAAATAATAATACTACTAGTAATTTACAATTAGTTTCCAGATTATTTTTCAGCAAATGACAGAGCTCAGACTTATCACATCCACCTGAACACACACACACCTCTGTATTATCAACCTTACTTCTTGTCATTTTTAATCCAGGTTGAAATTCCACATATTGGCTATATTTATAATACACAGGTCAGCAAACTTCTGGCCTGTCTTTGACCATCTTTTCTTTGTTATTTATTCATTTTCTTTAATATTCAAGTACCTTTTTTAACCCAGCTGCAACTCTGAGATTACTTTGAAGACAAACTTGGTAACTTGTATTTCATAAAAATGATAAAAAGATGGAAGTTCAATATAGATATTATGCAGGTACAAGCTAAGTGCTAGCCTGTAAAGAAGTTGCATGCATGAACTATGGGATTAAAGGGAAAACTGCTTACTGAAAACCTGAAGTTAGATTGATCATATAAAAGATAAGTGGGATATATAAACACATGTGATACCTAAACTAATCCATCTGGGATAAAGAGACCAACTCACTGATAGAGCCTCAAGGAAACATTAGGTAAATGACTGAGAACATAATTCTGGTTTTAGCCTGGGATCAGACAGCAGATAACTCTCAGTATGCCTCACTGCATCTGTACTTTTTCAGACAAAATAGGAACCAACTAACAATGTACAACTTGCTTATTATGACTTTTACAAATTTTAAAAAACACTGAACAGCCTATTCAACTGCAAAAGGCCCTTGGGCCAAGTAGAGAAAATAGGGAGTCTAGATGTGCATTCTTAAATGGAAACTAACAAGGAAATTTGGTAAAACCTTAAAATTTACTAATCACATTAGCAGTTTTTTTATGTATTACAGCAATTTCTACAGCAGCCTCTAGAGGATAACAGAGTGGTATATCCTCAGAGGACAGGAAATACTGAGGCATCAAGTTCTGCTATTGAGGAGGGAAAGAAAAAGGCAAGCTAGTTGCAAAATAATAGATAAGAAAAGATTAATGCAGTGCTCTCATAGGGACACCAAACCAAAAAGCTGCTAAGATAAATAAAAAGAACAGAAATAACATAAATTTTATTTAATGAAATACAAATCTATAGTTTCTAACTTATGAAACTCATCAAGAAGACACAGATCGCTTAAGATTTCTTCCACAGCAAATCTCTGTAGATGCAGTTAGGACCAAAACCTGCATATTGGTGGGTTCACTCTTGTTGGGCTCTATGTTTTATGCAAAGAAAGAAGAAAAAAAATATCGTAGGGGAAACTAAGCTACCCAGCACTGCGTTACCAAAACATCTAACAAATAAATCTGATGCTGCAATAGAAACCTACAGTTATTTCCAAAGGTCTTGTTTCAATGAAGAACTAATATTAAAACTATTAACAGTCTCTTTAGAGCTAGCTTCAGCCTAAAGAGCAATTTTTTCATTAAATAGGGGACCACATATATTTGTCATAATTCCCTTTGGGCTACTACGTGTAAAATAAAGCCTACATTACAATGCTTACTCCATTAGGTCAAACAGCTTTCAGATACCCTGGTGAGCCAGGACCAGGCTAAGCACAGAAACACATAATTGTCAAGAACTATTATATATAACACATAACATATATATAACTGTCAATAATTATTATATATTATATCATACTATATAAAAATATATAATTATATAGTATGTAAAACATAATTGTCAATAATTACTTCTAAATGAAAGGCAATTGCAACCCAACTACCTTACCTGAACTTAGTGAATCAGGACACTGTCTTCAAAAAACTCGTATTCATTGCTTGTGATTTTTTCCCCTCTTCCCTGAAATTTTCAATTTTCTACAAATCTTACTCTTTTCCCTCTCCAACAGACAACACTGAATTCAGCAGTAACAGCCCAAAACTGCTGTATTTCTGGTTGCCACTCCTCCTTCCTTGGGGAAGGCACCACCCCCGCGGCAAGAGGACAAAGAAAACTATATGCTAATTCTCAGCACCTGCTGTTCAACACAAATGAGCACTGGTATCAACACAAAGTAGAACACCTGGCTGGGACCAGTAACAGCCAGAACATCATTTGTTTCTGCTGCCCAGCACTAACACCACAACAACCCAGTCAGGGAGAGTCATTTCCCCAGCAACCTCAGCAACACACAGCAAAGCCTTCATTTGCCTTCTACTCTTGCTTTCTGCTGTACAAAGCCAGGGGGCAGGGATCTCAGGATGCTCAGTAATATAACTTGTATTTCATGTCGGTATGTTCCTTTTAAACACAGATGAATCATAATCCCTGAAGGTTATGGTTTTCCATAATTGCAAGGCTGCTCCTGATGGGATTAGTTCTTGCAATAGCATAGCTGATCACCATCATTTAACAAACACAAAAACCACATAATCAAGTAGATGAATGTATGCAAATAAACAATTCCTACAATCTGAAGGGACTTGGTGCTATGTCTAGAGAATGTCAGGTCTTATTTCTTAACCTAAAATTTAAGCAAAGCATTCAAAAACAAATTCTCCAGCCTCCTGGAGTACTGATTATCCAAGTCCAGCTGCTTCAGTATCTGTGTTGTTTTCTGCTGCCAATTTTCTCCAGCCATGTTTACTTTATGAGAACACCTAATCTGCCCCACTGAGTCTGATTACAGACTAGACACAGTTTACTATAGACTGGTGTCATCCTGTTGGCAAAAACATGAATCATTCCTCAGAGAGCTTTTTACAAGGAGGCTCCGTATTCCTGAAAACCTTGGTGAATAAAACAGACCTGGAGATCACAGATAGATGGATGTTAGTGCTGTTAGTGCTGGGATCCCGCAAATGCTTTTCTTTTCAATGACTGCTCACTCCATCAACGACTGCACATCTTCACTTTTGCTTCTCTTACACCTTAATTCTCTGCCACAAACATTCTGGTTAACTAGGGAAAGAAAGAAAACACCCAAATCCTATGTGAGTCTTCTCATTGAATCAGGCAATGCATGGTATACGTGCAGAGTAAACATTTCAGATATATCAAAAGGGGTAATGATTTACTTAATGAATTGTGAAACAGGGAGCTCTCCTTACTCACAGAATTTTCATCTCAAAGGGACAAAATTCTGGTCCTGCATGTTGAGCCTTGGAAGACTCAGACTCTTGGACATAGATTATAGGCCTGACAGCTTGTTCATTTTCCTAAGGAGCTGTGTGGTGGTTTTAAAGTTACAAAGACATTAGTGTGTCTGAATACCCATGCCTCCCAGAAGGAAAGCAATTCTCCATTTCCAGGATGAAAATGGTACTCTAAGTGGTATGTTCTCTCACTTTGATGAAGAAAGCCATTTCTGTACAGGTTGTCCTGACTGGAATGGTATGAAGAATGGAGTAGCTAACTTACAAACACTTCTGGTGAGGAGACAGGCAACACCAGTAATTCATTTTTCTGCTCCTTACACTCCACTGCTGCTACCAACAAAAATCAAGCTGAATTGCATGGATGAAGGAGTATAAAGCAGCAACTGATCAACTTAATGAAATTTCCTTCAGAAAAAAAACTCATATCAATGTATTATTGATACAGGACACAAAAAACACCATGAGGAATCAGCCAAATTTAATTTTAAAATATCCTCTGAAGAAAAAGTAGATGTTTAATTCTGAGAATATTTTCTAGTTGAATTAACATTCTGAATAGAGTATTAGTGTTGGGATGAGTGACAATTTCACATACATTTGAAAAAGATATTTAAAACTACAATGGTGAGTTAAGTATTTTGTCCACTGCTGCGGCAAAATCTGAGGAGTGTATTGGGTAGTGTATTATTTACTCTCAGAAGTAAGGAGATAAACACACACAACACAAGCAGTCCAAGAGTTTTCTTGGAGCTCATCACTGTGCCAAGATAGAAAGGGCTTCTGGTTACCTACAGCTCCAAGAAAAAGGTGAAAACCTGCTAGTTTTATAGGGGCACAGCACCCTCTGACACTGGGATGAGCATGGAAGACAGTTGGCATGTAGTAATGGAGAATTGCCTTCTACTAAGGGCATTAATTATGGCATCCTGGACAAAACCTAACTCCCAGATACATACCTAGATTTTCCTGTGCTGTTTCAGATAGATACTGTTCATCTCTTTGTCCTTAATGGTGGCTATGTAGTCCTGTTAAATGGCTTCTGCATTCTATCCCAAACATAGTAAAGATAAAGAAAAAAAATCCAGCAACAGAAAAACTGGCACGTACCAGTGTACAGTTCAAGTTCTCTTGTTGCACAGTGTTTGGAACCATTTCAAAGAGAAGGGAGAAGGAGGGGAGTGGTATCAAAATTAAATATTTCACTTCTCTGTTCTGGGCTAATCCTTAAAAGAATCCATAATGTGTCTGGCAGTAATTTAAAATCTCATCTCAGCAACAAAGTGGTCCTACATTCACACCAGGGAGAGAGGTGCTGGAAGCCAATCTGAGCATGAGAAACAATTTGCCCAAAACATCTTATGCTTGGAGTAATCTGAACAGCAGAGATATTGAGACATCAGCTCAAAACTGACATAAATTATAGCAATGCCAATTGAGCCTGAAGGGAGAAATGCAACAGCTTCATCTTCCACTGTCCCAAAATCCAGTAGTGTACTTCTGGTCTTGGACTCCAGAGAGGATGCTCAGGGGTGGGACATACATTTAATGAGGAGAAAACAGCCCTGCCGACAAAACATATCTGAGGTTTCACAGTTACCCAGCCTGGCTGCAGCAGTGCCAGGCCAACTTGTCACAGAAGACAGCTGTGTCACCAGCTGCCATGTTCCACAGACGGGAACATTGTTCTAGGACATTTCATACATCTTAAGACACATCAGTGACATTTATGCTGTCTATTTACTCTACAGCACAGCATTTAAAATACAAAAAAAAAAAAAAAAAGAAAAGGGTAGTTTACCTCCTAATAACTGCGTAGCAGTAACCACATTTTACTACAACTCTTTGCAGTACCTGGTCACAGATGAGGTTGTCTCTTTTTAGGTCTGATACTGTCTGGCAGCTGCTTCGCAGTTTTCCTCACATGGCAGGCATCACTCAAGATGATTTTAGAAAATGCTTTTGTTCATTTGTTTTGTTTTCATTCATAAGTCTTCAGGTTAAGTGAAAGGCTAAGTACAGATTCAAGCATTTATTTAAATATATGTCAAAATTTTGAAATGCTACCATATCAAAATACTTCCATCAAATCCCTTATCCATAGGAAAGGAAATACAAAGAGGCCTAGCTTGAGGTCAAATTTCACAGTTATTTAATAAGCACAGCTCCCACTGACAGCTGCATTCTCTGCCCTTTTATTACATTTCCATGGATCCCGAGAAAACAATATATTTGTCTTTAAATTTGCAATTTGAAAATCACAATTTTCATTTTAAACTAAAGGAAGAAAACTAAATAAAAGCAGTTAATGAAATACAACAGTAAGTTCTGAGTCCTAGATCATTGGTTAGAAATGTATAATTTGCCTCTTTTTATGTCATATGGGGACTCAATCCCATAGCACTAATTCTGCCCCCTTACTTGGCTGGTTTTGCAGAGTTGTGCTTCAAGGGGTGAAGTGACTGCTGGCAGATGGACACAGGTGCCAGCTCAGCGCATTGGCAGCAACGTGACTTTTGTTATTGATACTAAGTTAGGTATTTCAGTGAGAGCATTCAGGAAACTTTATTGGATGACAAGTCATCCAGTAGAATAAACACTGTTGTCCTGTACCAACTGATTACAGAATACTCATCATTCTTCTCTTTCACATAGTGGAACTCATACTACCTCACAGGCTATGTGTGCTCTTCTGCCTTTTTCTGTCGCATTTATTCAGATTATTTATTTCTGTGTTAGACTGAAAAATTACAGTCACATGGAAGGGAGAGGCTGGATTTATTTAATTTTTTTGACTATGACTTGCACAAGATTTTTGATAGTCATGCAAATAATTTGTAGGCTACCCAAATAAATTGCATAGAACTTGTTAACAGAAAAACCTCAAAAACTGAGGAAGAAATCCATGTAGACAGCAAAATGAACCAAGAGACTGTCACTTCACCTGCAGTGACCATCCTTCTAATCCTTAGAAAATATTCTCCTCCTAATCCCTCATACCTACCTCCTACTTCAATTGTACCTCGCTGTTTTTACAGGAACTACCTTGTCTTTTTTTCCCACAAAACTGATTTCCACCATTTCCAACATTAGCATTCTCTAGTAAAACCATTCTGTTCCCAAATCTTTCCCCGTTTCCCAGCATCTTACCATGTTTGAGGCAGACATTCCCTAAAATACTCTTAAACAGTTTAATTTATCCCACTTTTAAAAGAACAAACAAACAAAAAACAAACCCAAAACTTAACAACCTTATTTCAGCCAGAAACCCCAATATTTTAGTTGTAAAGAAAGTCATTAAACCACTGCATTCAGTGCGAAGAATAAAACTGCATTTTAGATTAAGGCAGAAAAATAGCACTAAAAGAATGAAGAGGGAGAAATATTTCAGTATATGGCAATACATATTCCTAATCAGATCATTAAGTAATTCTTAATGACAGGGTACTACAACTAAGCTGAAGAATAGGAAACTGGGCTGGTGAGCAGTTACCAGCACACAAAAGTGCCTCTGGGCTCAGGGACAGAGGCACAGGGGAGCCAGAAGAAATCTGCCAACAATTCTTTAAAGGAAGAATTCAAATTCAAACCATAACTCAAAGCAAGACTTTTAATAAAATCAGCAATGTGTTCTGGTTTTAATAATAATGCAGATTTAATACTCTTCAGTGTTAACCTTAACTGAGGTTAATTTCTTGATCTGATCTGAACCTTCTGTTCCAGTGAAGTCACCAACTCTGACCAGCGAGCTGCCCTGAAGAGTGAAATTCAAAGCACACATTCAAGGAGACAGCTCTTCCACTATGTCCTACTTCCATGAATGAAAAAAAGAGCTACAAAACACCAAGTTCTAGCTTAGAGCAGCACAGAAGTAAGAACTGTGCCAATGCAGAGCTTAACGTAGTGCTGACACAGATGACAACTTTCAAGCTTTGTTTTTCCAGATTAAGGTAATTTCAAAATCTACCAATATGGATGTTAATCTAAATTCCTTCCAACTCAGTGTTTATTTGGTTCCAATGTAATCTAACTTCTGGTAGTCACATACAAAGAAGATTTTATGCCTTATCCCTTAAGCAGAGTGATTAAGAAGCACCAAAATTCCAAAGAAACTATGAGAGATATCTCTACCTATTTCATCTGCAAAAATGAGTGTAAGCTATTTCTTATGATGTTGAATTAAACATTAATATTCCTTAATGTTACCCTTAACATTAAGAATCCTCACATGTTAAATATTAAATCCACAATTAAAAGTAAGATTGGAAAATTACTTGCAAAAACTGTTAGAGAATTATGCCCTGTAATAATATGACTTTGAAGTTGAATTCAGTTTCTATTACCAGGAAGGGATGCACATACTCTGACTCAAAAACATTTCAGTTTTGACATTTCCAAACCGATGTCAGGGAGGTGCAAGGTAGCTCAACTGGACACAACAGGAAAAATGTTCATTCTTTATAAGCACAGCAGCAGAAACTTCTATAAGAATCTTTATTTCTGCCTTTTGGTTTCCATGTTTTCTCCCTTGCTGCCATTTTGGCACAATTTTATATATGTCCTTTTATACGAAAGCACTCATTTCCAGGCTTTTCCCCACCAACCTCAGTAATGTGGCTAAAGCATGTACATAGGCCAGTAAGAATGGCAGCAATTTATGAAGTGATGCTGCTATTTTCAAATACCAGATTGTAACTGGCCAGCTCACTGTGAGCCCAAGCCTGGTCCAGCCAGGGGGAATGTGGTAAAAAATAGAGGGACAGGAACAACAGAGTTGCCCAAAGAATAAAGAACTTTAACAGCAAAATAACAAACATAGAAACCACACAATCTGAGTGGCAAGATCCAAAGATGAAGTGTAAAAATACATAGGGGTATTCTGAGGGCAAGGCTCCAATCACAAGCACAAACTAGGAATATGACCTGATATGTCACAGGTCATCAACCAACTGGGAACAATTATATATGACCTATTATAGAGTAATGCCATTAACATACCATTAACATACCAACTCCCATGGCAACACTCTCCTCACCATGACCTTATCAGCATCCCACTTCCCATGGTCTCAGGTTGATGCCTCCTGTATATACCACTGAGGCTAAGCCACTATTCATCCCAGCCATTCCGTTCCCACACCATATTCTGTAACAATTTAGCATACCAAGTACAAATAAAAATGTTCTTGAAAACTGAAGGTTGAAAGTATTATATAGATTCATTCTGAATTTTTAGGTTGATGTTGACTAAAGTTTTGGATTTGGCATCTAAAGGTACAACACAGTCCCAAGCTCACACAAACACCCATCTTTACTTGAGCTGTTAAGTGCTACCCTGACCAATCCAGCCTAGAAGTTTCTATTTCCCTATGCTTCCTATGTAATGAGATGTTAGACTGGTAATGCTGTGGTCACAATGGTTCAATTGCAGACAAGGCAAGGCTTACAGGACAGGACAGCTCCCACACTACCACAGATCAAACAGGTTATTTGCTTCATTGCACATGATGGTCACAGAATCACAGAAAGGTTTGGGTTAGAAGTAACCTCAAAGATAATCTCCTTCCAACCTCCCTGCCATGGGCAGTAATACTCTTCCTTAGACCAGGTGGCTCCAAGTCCCATGCAATCTGGCCTTGAAAACTTACAGGGATGAGGCATCCACAGATTTTCTGGGCAACCTATTCCAGTATCTCACCACCCTCACAGTAACAATTTTTTTCCCAATATCTAATCTACACTTGCCCACCTTCAGTGTTAACTAATTACCCCTTGTCCTGCCACTCCATGCCCCAAGGGTTCCACTCCAGCTCTCTTGCAGCACTTTTAGGTTGCTCTAAAGGTCTCCCTGGAAGCCTTCTCTTCCCAAGGCTAAACAACCCCACCTTTCTCAGCTCTGGTGCTGGGTGCTCCAGCCCTCTCACCATCTTTGTGGCCTCCTCTGAACTTGTTCCAACAGGTCCACACCCTTCTTATCCTGAGACCCCAGAACCAATGCAGCACTGCAGGCAGAGTCTCACCAGAGCAGAGTAGAGGGGCAGAATCCCTTCCCTTGACCTGCTGCCCACAGGGCTCTGGATGCAGCCAGGGTATGGTTGGCTTCCTCTGCATCTTTCTCTCTGCCCTAAGGTTATTCCCATAAATTAAAAAAAAAATAATAATTAAATTCCTGCTATAGATCGCAGCTTTCCCCTTATTTAGAAGTGAAAAATTAAATATTTCGTCATGCAAAAACAGTATCAGAAAATAGGTATAAAATATATTTTAAACCCACAAATTTTGGAACTCATGCTGTTTGTACATTTTTAAAGTAAAGCCAGAGGAAGTTTAGCAAGTTTCTAAAATGTTGCATTTATAGACAAAATGTTCATTTCTGTAGAAAAACTAATGGGCTTTCAATATTTTTCTTTGGTAAATGGGTTAACTAAATTTGAATTTTAGGTTTGACTTTTTTTTTTGGTCATTGTTTTTAATTAAGTTGGTCCTTTGAATGGAGCAGCCAGAGTTGTTTACCCACAATGGCCATGAAATTCCCTGTGCTTGATGGTATAATTATCTCCTCATTGCCTGGTAATTCTTTTAAGGCTTTTTTTTTTCTTTTTTTTTTTTTTATTAATGTGGCACAGCAGAAAAGAAGAATAATCTGTCTCTCTCAGTCCAATCTTATGAACTTACTTACATTGTCCCCTCCTTCACATATGACAACTTTTAAGTTTTAGATTAAGGCAGTGTCTGTTTTCAAGACAGTATAAATTTTGTTTATTTTTTCAGTTACCTGAGCCACTGCAGTCCATGACCTGTACAAACACCTGCTGCCTACAGACATTACAGGATCTGACTTTTGTTTATTTGTTTGGTTGCATCACCTGTCAGATGCAGAAAATTCTACAGAGAAGAGCATGGCAAGTTCCATGTACCTCCCACCTCAACACTGTCTGATTCTGTTAGTGGTCTGGCTGTGATGAGAACTAGGTCTGAAAACTATGAATATCCTTCACTGGGCTAGAATAGGAGCATCACTTTGGACAGAAATAGAACAAGCTGAAAGGTAACCATCCATGAAGAAAAAGAAAAATCCAGTTCTGCTGACAAGTGGGCGAGTTGGCAGTAGTATGACAGAGACTTTACAAGTTTTTCATACTAAAATTTCTCATTAAGTTCCAAAAAAAAAACCTATATGCACCTTTCATTAAAAAACAAACCCCAGACTGCTCAGCAGCATGTAAGAATAGAATTTACTGTAGTCGAAAGAGGCAGCCAGCTTATATCCTCATAGACACAGAAATTCTCTAAACACAAACAGAAACAAAACAAACTTTCAGATAAGATGCAAAGTAGCCAAGCACACTTGTTAAAGATTGAGGAAAGCTGCGACACTGAAACTGGTTATGGCATACTCCTTTTCCCAGCTGGCAGGCAAATTTCTATTAGCCCCGATGTTTTTATGGCTTCCCAGAGGTGCCCTGCTCTGCAGGCACCAGCTCTCATCTAACAGTTCCCTGGTGCCATTCAACAGAGGCACATCCTACCTTGTTCAAGGATTCAAAATTCCAGTCTGACACTCAGCCCAGTAAGTGTTTCCAAGAAGAAGCCTACACTTCTTACCAAAATACCAGCATGCTTGGGTTTCTCTTACCATCTTGTCCCATCTGTGAGTTTTCAGAATCAACATACGAGAGGCTAAATTACTGCTAAGTTTTAAAATTTCATTTTTAAGTGAAGATTTTATTTATTTTTAGAAAACAAAACCCAAAAGCCAAGATCTTCTGAAGTGCTTCCTTGAGCTGCCACAAACCTACAGCACTGCAAATGGGGTCAGAATCTGCTCCCATCACTTAGGGGAGGTGAGAGATGTGTGACATTGCTGACTACACAACAAAGGCTCTTTTGAATTATTTACTACAGCAGAACTAACAAATCATCTGGGTGCAAAGCTGCAACACTGTTCCAAATAAAGAAATTAAAAACTAGGGTCAAAACTGACAGGCTGGTATTGTCTTTTAAAATTGCTTAAAAATATATCTTCTTGCACTTCATAGTTCAATTTCCAAAATCGTATTTCTACCTTAACCTTCAAGTCTCTTTAGTGAGAGACACTGCTCTTCCAGAACACAAAAATAGATTCTCAAAGCTGATGTTTCTCAGAACTTAGGAAGCATCTGCCAAGAAAACTTCCCACAGACATGGGCTAGATCTTCATCAGTATTTTATTTAATATAGGCAAAATATTTTATGTTTATGTTTTACAGTGTTTTGGTCCTACCACCCATCTGGAACAGTTCATGAGGATAAAGGTAGCTCTTTTTCTAAAAGAGTAAAAAAAAAAGCCTCCCAAAACACAGAGAAGCCATAAACATCAGATCTCTGCTTCAGGTAAAATTCAAAAGCGTGCAATTATTTTAAAATACCAAAATTTATTGTTAAGGTAATTTCAGAGCACTGAAAATGAGTAATCATCATTTCTCTTTTGAAAAGGAGTACAGTTGTTCTATATCTTACTCTTGATATAAATCTTAATAAATATTCATAGATAACTCCAGGACACCTCATTAACATGTTGTTCAACAAGTAGACCAAGTGCTGAATTAGAGTTTAAAATAATTGTTATAAATGTATCTTCTCAGAGTAACATAGAAACAGTTGTAGCATGTTTTCTAGAGAAATATCAGATTTATTTAAACATAGTAGCCAACAAATGCTACCACCTAGAAGAAGGCTCCAAGGTTTGGTGCTACTAGACAAAACAAGCGGAGAATTCCAGATGGGTTGACTTCCTTTTTTCCCCACTGTTCAGATAAGACTTGACTTGTTCCCAGAACCTCTGGAGACTGTTTGCTTTGCTTAGGCTGGGGTTCACCACTTTGCTTCCCAGACCAGCATCAGTAATTCCTTCAGTTTTCACCCATGGGTTATAAAACACAGCCCAAACTGGACCACAGGATTTAATTTTCCTCATAATCATGGTTGACGGTGAGATCTTGGACATCAGATCAGACAGTTTATTTCTGGAATACTTTTTATACAGGTCTAAAATAAGCTACCATTTAATCTTGCTTCAGTGTCTCTATTCCTTTCACCCTGTGACTCAGTCACTGACTTTTCACAATCTGCTTTTGTCAGGGAACTGCTCTGTCAGGTTCCCACACATCTTTAGATCAATCTTCAACTCCTATTAACATTAATATTGCCATCCACAATCCTCCTTTTTTGATAAACTGGTGCCTAGCCTGCTTTTACTTTTGTGCAAGATTAGCACAGTTTGCCATTTAATCAACACCAGTCAAAATGAACAAAAATAGATATGAATGCTGAACCAAAACAATCCAAACTAAGACATGATGTCTCAATTTACAGTTGGAGTTCAAGCAACAACTAAGGTTCAGAGCTGCCAAGGAGAATTCATGCCAGGTTTCCTTTGCTGAAACTATGAATGATAAAAGTTAAGGCCAAATTTCCCAAAGACTACATGAACATAGAGGGTCACTACTTATGATGCCCCTCTAGGACCATTACATCCATTCACTAAGTCTGAAATCACAGGTTTACTTGACTATCTACATTTTCTGCCAGTAAATCTTTCACATTATCTTCAAAATACTGAAATGACAGATATCAATGGTACCAAACATTTTCTTCTGTGAAAAGCACAGTACTATGAACAAAAAGCAATGAGGGGGAAGTGTTTCCTCACTAAATACTCCCACTTCTTCATAGTATTTTTGTGTCTGCTGCTTAAAAGAAGTCATTATCAAATGCTGGGATTTTATAAAATGTTCATTCTTCAAACATATTCAGCATATCCTGACTTGTACCTTATATATGTACAGTCTTCTTCATTTACCATCAGATTAATTACTGATCTATTTTAGTGCAAGTTACTAAATATATTTCCATGCAAATTTTGACAGCCTAAATTCATTTAGTAACCTCAGCATGTGGACAGCTTGGCTTTTCGTAGTACACAGCTCCGAAGAAGTTATTGTGACCAGGCTTTTCATTTTTGTCAGAGAGAGAAAATCCAATTTATAAAAATAAAAAGTTTTCATGGTGTTACATCAAACTGCTTTCTCATTTCACATAACAAAGCAGTTCAGGAACTCTGCACAAAACCTTTACAGGCTGGGTCATCTGATCCCTCTTGCTTTTTATGCTTTAGTAGGGAGTTCTGTCTCTGGGCTATCACATCTTGATGGCACAGAAACTGATTTAAAGGTTTCAGTAAATGTTATTTTCTCCATCCTGATCAGAGTTTGTGTATAATCAGGCATTGCTGAAGGAAAACTTGGAAAGGACTCCAAACTTTACTAGCAAAGGATGTACTTTGCTCACAGACAACTGTCCCGCCTCCCACGGTCACTTAAGCTCTCTTGCAATGCTTGAAGAGCATTAAGATGCATTTGAGCTTTTTAAGACTCACACATCTTAACATTTATAAGAACACTTACAGCCACAACAGCTGGGGGTGGGGGGGTGTATATATACATATATCAGCTCACACATATAGACATTCTCATATTCTCTAAGTGAAAGACAGTAAGCTCCAACAGTACATGCAATTTGACATCAGATTTTGTACAATTCCAGTATTTTCGTTTTAAAAATAATATATGCACACCAGATCATTCTAGATAAATTATAAATGGCTATAATACAGCTATAAAAGGTTTAAATGAAGTCTCACCCATCCTTGTTTCATCAGCTGACAGCTTCTGTCCTACAGTTAAAAATATACATCTCACATAACATTTTCAACTGTGTATGGTTTTCCTAAACAATAACTAACTACAAACACAAGCCAACTAACCACAATAAAAGTGTAGACTGAATTTTCAGTATACCAGCTATCTTACAGTAAGTAGGTGCCCAAATATATTCCCTGACTCAAACAAGGTTAAGTCAAGAAAAATTAGGACCATGAAAAGTAAGTGACCTCATATCTAAGAGGAGACTATGCAGTAAAAATAGTCTTATCTACAAAATGAGCTATAAATGTGTCAGCTTATATTGGGTTCATAAAGAATTCCAAATGTTTTTAGGCTTCTTCATATTTGACACTGCCACCTAGTGTAGGCTGTATTGATATATTGCAAGCTTCTGACTATTGCCACCTGTGGTCTCCAAAACCAAAACAACTTCCATAAAAACAGCAGTCATCACTTTTGTTTGTCTTACCTGGAAACTCTCAGTTCCTAGTAGAAAATGTCAATGCTAGGCAGCTGAAACAAAATAGCAGAACTTAAAGTAACCTGACACTGACATCAGGAAAGCAAAAAAAAATTTCCTAGAATTAAAAATATATAGTTCCTACTTGTTGTAATTCTATGGCTGAACATTTATCAAATATGAATCTTTTGGAAAAATGTTCAGTGTAGATTCACTGAGTGAAAATGAATGCAAGTTAAGCATTTGTGCTTGTGTAGAAACTACAGAACAAATTGAACAATATTTCTCAATTGCAGGTCAGAACATTTACTTCAATGTTTACTTTTTTTTTTCACCAGGTGTTTCTTCCTCATTTACATCCTCTGTCTTTATTGCAAGGTTCAGTGACTGGGTCACCATCTGATGATCCTTGTCACAGTACTCCTGTGGAAAGAGCTGCTGTGCAGGACTGCAGGGGAGCTTGCTTTACAGCCCACTTTCCACACAGAGGCAACATCTCATGGAATTCTCATTCCAGCTAACCCAGAGAGGCTACATTCCATGGCTACTATACAAAAGCCACCAAGTTCTGTGTCATGACCAGCAGTAATACAGAAATTCCAGATACAGCAGAGCTCTATAGCTGCCTTTTCAAGGGGGAAAAATAAACCCCTCCCCACACTCATACTTGACTAAAGCAAAAGGCACTCTCAGACACTACAATGTCTAGATGATTAATTTGAAAAATTAATTTAAATTAATTATCATTGATTGAAAGTGCTGTATTTTTAAAACTGTATATGTAAAATATTTTAAAATATAGTTTTATATTTATGCTATATTTTTTAAATATAAAAATAGCAGACTGAGGTTATTGTGAATGTCAAATGCAGTATCTCCTACTCTGTGTACCAAACCCTGTTCTCATTTACAGAACAATATGGAATAACCCAATAAAGATATTATTCCAAAATTACATTTCTATAGCAGACAAAGTTATTTCATCTTAGAAAACTCAGCTTTACTAACAGCTGTTTTCTTTAGCCACTTACACAAACACAAAGCAAACAGAACCTGTTAGTGCTGCTACACAAACACAGTACAACACCAGAGCTGATGCATTCTGCTTAGTGCTCCATCTGCACAAATGCACAAGATACCAAGCCACATTTAACACCTAGATTTTACACACATTTGCATGTTTCTGAGCCATTTTCATAAGAGAAATATGCACCCCAGGCTTAGTGAATCTTACTAGCATTGCTATAATACACTAAGATCACACTTGATAACTAAACAAACAAAACACAAACTTAATGATACATGAACAGCTGTCAAAATACAATAAAAGCTTATTCCTCCCAAGAGTTTCTTCCTCTTAATTGCCCTTCACATATCCACCTCTTGCAGTCACATTAAAAAACAGAGTCTTCGTAGCGCCTCGTGTTAAGAGATTTCACTCTATTTGCCAAAATAGTGCTTTTGCAGCAAGAAACTTCAACTGGAAAGAGTACAGATAACAGAATGAAAGAAATTGATACTTTTATATGTTAAGTTTAAGAGAAAGTTCCCCCCAGACTGACTTTACTGCCATACTCGGGATAAATTTTCACTGGGGTCACAGGGTAAAATTTCATAGAGACATGATACAAAACAAAAGACATCCTGCAAAAAAGCACTGATGGTTTTAATTTTTAAGGCCATGGCACCCGGTAACAGAGCACAAACTCAGCCTGCCAAAGTGACCTTGATAAACGGCATCACATTTAACACTTTGACATGGTACTATGTCAAGTAAGTACCTTTAGCTTGAGTTTTCTTATGTATTTTCATTAAATAGAGCCTGGTTCAACATTAAAAGCAATCTAAAGGAACCTGTGGGGCAAATTCACTGACAAATAGGAAGATGCTTATTTTGCCAGACTGAGACAAAAAGGCTTTTTACATCCAAATCAAATTTTAAACTTCCTGTGCAGAGACAGAGCTGAAGTGACTGTAAAAAGGACACTCCTGCCCCGTCTCTTTGGATTCTGAAGGGTGGCAAATTCTTTAGACCTTGGATTTATAACACTTGAGAAGCAGAAATAATTCTACATTTCTTAAAAGTCACACCAACTGACATCAAACAATTCAAAACCCATTACTGAAACAGGTAAGCGAACTTTATCATTGTAAACTTGAAAACCCTACAGAATAAGCAGATACAGTTTGTTCTATTCACTCCCTCTCAAGACAAATTAATACTCATACCATGTACAGCATAAGATGTTCACTTTTCAGTATGTTACTTCAGTATGCCTTGCCAAAAAGGTACACAAGTCTTGGAAGACACAATGTATCCTGTCTCCTATCAGCAATTTTCATAGTAGAATAGATTGCTTAAATCTGATTTGCTCTTAGAGATTCTGTCCATATTTACTTAATTTATGATGACCAAAAAAAAAAAAAAAAAAAAGGGGGGGAAATTCTTCCCCAAAAAGACCTGCTACTGACCTGGCCAAATCAACTGAATCGCCCTTTGCAGATTATGGAGAATTCTACATCAGTAGTTCATTTTTTTTCCCCTCTTCTGGCAAGCAGTAAAAGCACAGCTCTCCAAACAGCAGGAAACCGAAATCCACAAACCTCAAGCCCTCTTTAGAATTGTCAACATGGATTCTGTATGAAGACAAGCAAGTCTTTTTAATTAAAATCCTGTATCACTGTGAAGACATCTGTGAGCTGAAGTCCAGCACTACACTCAAACCTTGTCAATCCAGCTGGCCTTTCACACTTTGCCTCAGATTTTCTGTAACACATCAACTATCCAGGACAGGAGCGCCTGAGAAGATAACTCACCAGATCCTTAGTCAACTGAGTTAAGGAAGAGTCAGACATTCCCTTAAAAATAAACAAACAAAAGAGTGAAATCAGCTGTGACTGCTGCTGGATAAAGAGATGGAGAACTCAGGACAAATTTGTAGTGAGATTACCAGGTTTGTAGGTGAAATCAGGAAGCATGGGGAGGGTAAGTAGTAGAAAAGAGCCAAGGCCTGAAAAGGCCAGGACTGCCAACTCATCCCAAATAACATTTCAGCTTTCCATCCAGCTCATGTTTTGACAATCAAAATGAGATTTACAAGCAAATTTAAAAATCCAGCGAAAAGTATTTAATAGAATTTGAGTTCTATCAGCCCAGATTACTTCAAAGAAAGAATCCTTTCTCAAATAACATTCACCATTCATCAATAATACCAACAAAATATTAGTGTAATACATGACATTTAATAAGCCAAGCAAAACTAGCTCTTCCTAAAAATTTCCATCAGAGTATTTGACGTACAGGAAGAGTTATGAAAATATAAGTTAGGGAGAGACATGTTAGCTACACAGTGTTTAAGCTGTTTACCCAAGTGTTTAAGCATGCAGCCTCAAGTCATCAGAAGTTTTGAAGAAACTTTAGTGTTGGGAGTAACTGTCCACCTTTGGATTTGTCTCATAAACAATCTTGCTTCCTCATGTAAATCTGTTACATAAATTCAAAAAGTATTCTTTTCATATTTCTCTGCAGAAGTCATATGCTAAAATATATATCCATAGCAAACTTAATAATTCAGCATACCTATCAATCTCACTGCTTTGCCTCCAAAAATTCACACTGATTTTAGGCCTAGGCCTATTCAGACAATTACTTCACCTGCAGACTCTCTCACAGCCTCCACTCATCACTGTAAGCTGGCAGCACTGTCCTCTGCAGGCTGACTTCAATGCTCCAGGCAGGTCTTCCACTCCTGTGGTTTTTTTGGGATGGTGGGGGTTTGTGGTTTTGGTTTTTTTTTTCTTCTTCTTACAGTACAGTAGACTCCTAGGCACTAAGCAGACTATTAATCTTGCATTCTTGGTTCACAAAACCTTCACCTAATGTGAAATCTTTCAGGCAGATCAGAAGATAAGGAGACTATAGATCATAAAGGAGGATATGTAAGAGGCACTTGGATACACCTGCTCAAACAGATATACCTTAGGCAGAGGAAGACAGAATTCTTTGATCAAAAAAAGTAAAGCAGCCTCACAGATAAGTCTCGCCAGAGAAAGAGAAACCCAGGCAAAAGAAGGATCAGCCACACTTGCAAGGTTTGAGGAACCCATGGAGTACAGAAACTTGAAGCTTCAGTCAGTCCAAGAAAGCCAGTAAAAGAAAAGATGTATTTTCAGGAAAGATTTAATCTGAACTTGAGTGCTGTAGAAACTGTCAGAAAGCGGAAGGGGGGAAAAAAAGGCAAAAATAGGGCTCTGAAGTAGTAACACTGCCACATGCTGCCACTAATGCCATCAGGGCTGAAAAAAATCTCACAGGACTAATTACTGCTCATATTAATCTTGTGACTTGTATCCTAATTTTAGTGGAATTATCAATATGTGTGAAGTAAACAGCATTCAGTCCTGCATGGATAGATACAGTAATGAGAGCTTACATACACAAACGCCATTCAGCAGACAGGTTCACAGTACAAAAAATCTGAGATACTGCAGGGCTTTAAAGCTAGCTCAAATTTAATCAAGTGAAATAAAAGCAACATTGAAAATAACCAAGTGACTAGAAAACTGCCTTTTTAAAGACTGCTATCACATTTGCAAATACTTATCCGAACAGAAGTTTTGTTAGTAACCAATTATTTGTATACTTTTTCTTTGATACAGACCGAGAAAGAGACATTCTCCCCATCATTCTTGCTATGTAGGCATCATTTACATACAGAGAGTGCCTGTAAGCCAGTAAAGACTAAAAATATTCTCATCTTTGAGATTGAAAGTCAGATTTAAATGGCATATGTATGGCCTGATTTTAGTATATCTATTTAACGCATCATTAATGGGTAAATAAACAAGCAAATTTCTTCTGGCAAGGAAGATAAATGGAATCATAATTAGGCATCAGATGAAAACACAGCTCCACAAAGACTTGATCCTATTATTTCTATTTTGGATGAGGTACGGGGTTAGTGTTTTGGGGACCAAGATGGGACTCCCAAGCTCTGCCATCCATGCTTCAAATTCTATGTGTCATTTCAGAAAAAGAAAACAGCTCTCCTCGACTGTAGATCAGAAATTGAACATCATCCCCCACTCCCACCTTTTCTGGCTGATACAATTTCAAGTAACAACTCTGCTCAATTTCATTATCTGTGATACCTTTCTTGTGGTTTCCATTACATCTCGGCAGACGCTGCTCTTTGCAAATGGGGATCCTATAGCTCCATCACTCCACCGAATTAACCCTTAGCGTCACCCACAGAAGTCGCTGCCCTCACCCGAGTATTCCCAACTTTCGATCGCGACAAAAAAACCTTTTGCAGATAAGTTCCTCCAGCCCCCCAAGCCCGTTCAGAAGGGCCACGATCGCAGCTGCGCTGGGGACCGGCACCGCGGCCGGGGCGGCATCCCAGCTCCCGGCGGGAGAAACCAGGGCAGATCCCCGGCGCGTCCTACCTGGAAGCTGCCCCGGCAGGTCGGCTCCTTCCGCACTGCCGGTGATCCCCGGAGGGCGGGCCGGCCGGCCGGGCCACCTTCCTTCCCCCAGCCCTGAGCGGGGGGAAGCGGCGCGCTCCAGCCGGGATCGCCCCTCGCCCGCGGCTCCCGGCACAGCCGCCTTCCTCCGCCCGCTGCCGGGCTGCGCGCCCGCCGGGCTGCGACCTTAAGAAACTTGGTAAGGGAATAAAAGGGAGGGACTTCGCCGGATCCGATTCTCGGCTCCTAATCTCTCCCGACGCGCCGGAGCCCGGGGGGAAAACAAGGAGACCAAACCCTGGCCGGCAGCAAGAGCCCCCGCAGCCCTCCCAGGCAGCCGTACCTGTCCAGCGGCGGGCGGCACTTTGCCCTCCGTGTGCGGGAGGCGCTCGGCGGCTATTTATAGTCCGGAGCCTCCAGCAGCGCGGCGGCCGGCCAGAGGAAATGAAGGGCTCGGGCAGCCGGATCCCGCCCGGGAGGGAGGGAGAGGTGCGGCTGGCTCCGGGCACGGCGCTCCTGCCGCCCCCAGCGCTGCCGTCCCCTCCCAATGTCACCGCGAGCCGGCGGCGGCCCCGCAGGTAGCCACGGTGGCCGCCAGCCGCCTCCCCGGGAGCCCTGCGGCCAGCGGAGCGCGGCTCGGCTCGGCTCGGCTCGGCTCAGCCGCGCAGAGGTGACCCGCTGCTGCTGCTGCTGCTGGAGAAGGCGAGACCGACGCTGGGGTGTGGGAGGGAGATGCCGGCGCTTGCCATTCACCTCCTGCCGCCCAGAGGGAGCCCGGCCGCCGCTGCCGGGGCTGGCAGGAGGCGGCCGGAGCTCGCCCGGCCCCGGGCCACCGGGAGCAGGCTGGGGTCGCTCCCGAGGAGGCCGGCGCCGGCTGGACCCGGCGGGCAAGCTCCGCATCGGTACCTCCCGGGGGGCTCAGGGGAAGGCAGCGGGACCGGTGGGAAACACTAGTCCCTTCCCTGTCCCGGAGCTGGAAAGCGAATCTGCCTAGAAGGCAAGCAAGCGGTGTCGCGGGCCAGCTGCCTTCCAGCCTCAAAACTTGGAGGGGGTGGGCGATAAGGGATGCCTGGTCCTGTCAGGGACCTACCTCGCCTCCGGCCGGTGATGCCGCTGCAGAAAGTATTCACGGCATCCATACACCCGGCCTTTGATTCATGGCATCTGAAAACCGGGTTTGTATGTATGGCAACAGAGGGATTAAGGCAAATAATTTGTAAAGTATTTTACTCACTTGATAATAATTTATTTTTTTTAAATTCGGGGGTTTTTTCTACTTCTTTTGTAGTTAGATAAATCCTGGTATTTGAAGCTTCAATCGGTCCTTTTGAGACTACTTGTGCATTATTGCAGGACACCGTCTGGGATTTGAGCAGCATAGCGTGCTCCTACACCATCGTTCTCCAAGCAACTGAAGTTAATACAGATTAGACAGCTACATTAGCCTACTCAATATCATTTGTTTCAGGGTTGGATTTAGTGTTTCCTATGTTGTAATAACTGCAGTCATCTACAAGGTACCAGCACAAAGCATTATAATGATCTGTGCAAAGCAAGATTGATTCAGCTTCAAGAGCTTGAAGTCAAAACAGAGATACAGAGATACAAAGCTGGGAGCAGAGACACAAAGATGGGAACTAAACAAATAGCATTATAAGCTACACACAAAATTGAAAGGAAAATCCTGAGAAGGCACAAGAGATATTTGACCTTGTCCAAACACCTAAACAAAGGAGTACACAAAAAATCTAGCTTGATGGAACTATCCACTTATATAATGCTACTCATGCATAAATGTTTGCAGAATAAGGCTCATATTGAACAAATCGTCGTAATGAAGTTAAATTGTCTTTTCAATTCAGACATTAGTCTTTGAGCCTCTCTCATGAACAATATTTTGCTTCTCACAACAGGAGTTTTGGAACAATCTTCCTTGTTAAACTTTTAACGTTCCATAGTGTAACATATAGCAGGAAAGATCCTGCTGTCACAGAAACTGGTAACAGTAGACTCAGGTTGCCACCAATGACAATCTAGATGGTGAACAGGGAACTTGAAAAACTTGGCTATGTGCAATTCAGTTGCATAGATTGTTCCTTTCTCTGTGCTCCCTTAAGAACCAAATACTATGGGGGTTTAGTCTGTGGTTGTTTTTCAAATGAAAGCAATCCCAAACTCCTGTATAAGTTCAGAATGGAATACTGAGTCTGTGAAATAGATGTTCTGTTAGATTTGGGGAGAAATGCAAGGACAGCCCCTGCTTTCTTTTTTCAGTAATAAAACCTCGACTTTGAACTTTATTATGAGCAGTTATCAAAAATATTTTCTTGAAGAACACTTTTTCTTGGGGCAAGACTTTGTTGTATAGCCAGTCATACTGCAGACCACAGGAAGGAAAAAGGCTGATTTTTAGATTAGTCTTATGTTAAGACTCAAGATGTTACTAGAAAATGGATGTTCAGAAATCAGCCCTATATCAGAATGGAAAAAAATATATTGGATAATCAGAGTTTCATCCAGCTCTGAAATGTTTTATAATGGATATATAGTCTAAAGCTCTCTTTTGTGATATAGTCAAAATTTTCAGAGCTTGAAAATGCACTTAAGCATAAAAAATGGTATCTAATGCTCAAAAATACTAGCCTCAAAATTATTTTGAATGTGTTTCTATGCTCCCTATGTCTGAAAATCACATTTCCTAAAATGCCTAGATATGGATTTAGGGTGTCTAACTGCATCCATTCAGGCTTGAAAATTTTAGCCTACCTCTACCTGTGCTTCATAATAAATGTATCAGAAAGCTTCAGGCAAGCTATAAAAGTATTCTCAAAAAAGAAATGCAGACTTCAGCCATGAGAAAACAAAACTTTAACCTAACAAAGTACTTGACTGTATAATTCAGCTCATTTTGGTATATGGAAAGCAGCATCTGAAGCCCAGCTTTTAGCAGACTTCTGTAGTAGAAGGAGAAAAAATTAATATTAATTAATATTATGGCAGTTTTATTAATATCTTTCCTCTATTCCCCACTATTTTCCAAATCAGTGTTATTGCTCTGAAGTCTCCCTATCTACTATCTCCCAACTCCTATGTATAGCATCCCATATTGCACCTTTATATACGAAATCTTTATCAGGAGTCTCTAACTTAGTGGAAAAGGGTAAAGATGAGGAGATGAGAGGGGAAGAAAAGAAGAAATTAAATTGTGACAGACTTAAGACTTCATAAGAGGATAACAAGTGGCACTACTGGAGAATATCCCTGCTCTGCTAGCCAGATCCAGTCTAACCACATGTACTCTGACTAGCAAGGTTTGCTATACCAAGGCCTGGGATCAAAGACAACAATAAATCATTGAAGAACTTCAGGATGAAGAAAAGAAGTAGGCCTGTCAGCAGCTGGAGTAGAACTTCTCTACTGGAGAAGTTCTAACTAGCAATCCAATTCCCCCCCAGTGCACAGGGGGAAAGATAGGAATTTACTAAATCTTCAAGGAAAGGCAACACCTAAGCAAGAAGAAATGCAAGTATTTATTGTTGTGAATCTTTGCACAGAGTACATTTTGATGGATAGAAAGGGTTTGTTTTCAAGAAGTGCTTTTTGTGTTATCTTCAATTGGCATTCAGTAGGACAGTTTACCAAGGGAAAGGACTGAATGTACAGCAAACACAATTGGGGCTGTCATGCTAACCTTGTTAGGAAGCAGGGCTGTTTTAGGCAGAGAAGTTAAATTTAGGCTCAGAATCAGAGGGACTGAAGAAGATCTAAAGCATAGTGTATTCCCAAGTTATGAAATATCTTTGAAGGCAGAGTTAGGGTAAAAATTGAAGGCTGCTCATTCTCTGGACAGTTGATATGAATAATTGCACAGGATAATTGCATTTCTTCTTCATACTACCCACAGTACAGCAAATATTGTTGAATTTACACCAGCTTTTTAACTGCAAAAATCTGGGGAATCAAAAATTAAGTCCTAATGAAAACACAAACCTTTCCTCCATCAGTGCAGGATCACTTCCACCCCTTAATGTCATCTCTTGCTGGAACCAACAACCCTGTCTGAAACCAAAGGGTGCTTTTGATACTGAAAATAAACCTAAAACATTAAATGAAAATCAGCAAAAACCACATCCTAGCAGGACTGAACTTGACTGGTAGGGCTTCCTGCATAACAGTGTCACTCTAGATTACTGCACAAAATTTAAATCCTTGCACTGGCAGGTTCTCAACAGAACCGGTGACCGTAAACTTCAGTTTAGCTCTCAGTGCCTCACACCTTGTTACTTATGCTGATGGTGGACATGTGCCAAAGAGCTACCTTGACAACTTAAATATTGCAATTTATACCGAGCATACATATTGCAGCTACAGAATGACTGCAGAAGAAGAGGGCCTAGGCTCTGCAGGGGAGCTGCAAACCATGACTTACTGAACAAAGCGAAGCCTTGACTTTGCAGGTTATTCTGTGTGGGCAATAGATTGTACCAGTGGCTCCTCTGAGGCCCCTGCAGGCCAGTGTCAGCATCAAACAACTTGCAGGATCAACAGCCACCAGAGGAAGAGCTGTGTAACTAATAACACTGAGGTGAAATTGAAACTGAGAAAAACACCTTACTACCAAATACAGAAGAAAGCAATGTCAAAGGAAAACACTTCCTCAGTTGTCTGAAATGATCACAGACTTTTCATCAAAATACATGGAGGAAAACCAACACAGAGCTGCTAGAGAAAGCACTGCAGAGAGAGTATCACACTGGGTACTAAATAAAAGAGGGGGGGTAGGGCAAATAATAAAAAATCCCAAACCAAAATGATGTCTTATGCTGCCTAGATTTTACCTTCTGCTGAAAAAAAGATTAATTTGCTTTCTTTACATTTTGGCAATATTTACTGTGTTGGTTGTACAAGTAGGGAATGATTGTAACACAGTAACTCGAATGTTTTTCTGCACATTGGATAAAACATGCAACTATTTATCATCAATCTAAACAATAATTCCACTTCTTGCCCCACTGCCAGGAAAAAGGCAATCGTAGAAATCCCAGACAAAGCACTATTGCACTATTATTGTTCTCTTTTCAATAGCATTTTCTCTCAGTTTCAACATTTGTTGCTGTGCAATGTTTTGTGTAAAACCAAGGGACAAGAAGCAAAGTTCCAAAGGACAGAAAATGTGATTCTATCACTAATATGAACTTGGAAATATCATATTCATATGACACAAAATGCTAAACAGCATAAGCCTTCTCTATTGCTCAAAACATTAAATGGAGAGACTTTATTGAAGCAGCCCCCATGTGAGGTGTCATCTCTTACAGCTTGTATAACCACTGTATCGTGTTCTCTGGCCACTTTGACAGTAGTGCAGCTGTGTGCCCAGGCCAAATCTGGATCAGATTTGCCAGGAGAGACAGACATGTGCAGATCTTGTAATAAATACTGTGGGGCTGCTGCTTAAAAAACCCTTCCAAAACAAAAATAAAAACCAACCAACCAAACAAACAAACGAAAAACCCCAGAGATGGACTTTTAATTTCATTTTCTGCTCCCTTTACACCAGTGTAAATGACTAGATAGCATGCAAGGCTTAAAAGAGTCAAGATAAACGGTTTCATTATTGGACCAGTTCCATTAGTGCAAAGTCTGTAGACTTCAGAGGTCTTTTACTGACCTATGCTTAGGGCAGAAGCCATAGTTTTTATTAGGTCTACTAGTACTGGATTCCATTTTTCAGACCAAATGCCCTGTTACTTGATGGACACTTAACCTCTGCCAAAAAATCACACTGCTCGATTTTATCTCACAAGGCAAAAACACTTCAATATCTTTTGGCAATACTTTTTTGGGACAGAAGGTGAAAGGGCAAGCCAGCAGATAGTTTACTGTCTAAAACAATAAAGTCATCAGACAGGCTTAAGTGGATGCTATACATGGTTCCCTTCTTGCTGACAAGATTTCACCATCACTTTTTTCACATTTTCTATGTAGGCTGAATTTCAAGGAATTACATTGCCAGAACAGACCTGTTTTAAAGCATTTTGTTGCTCTCCACCAGAAAAAAAAAAAAAAAAAAAAAAAAAGAAACAACAACAAAAAATAAATTAAAAAAAAAAAAAAAAAAAAAAACAAAAAAAAAAAGAAGAAAAACCCAACCAAAACTCCCCCCCACAAAAAAAAAACCTAATAAAACAAAAAAACCTGTCAAGAACATTTCTTAAAAAAAAATCTCCAGCCCTCAAATCCGCAAATCCAACCCCATTCCTATAGCTTTGAAACCAATTTTATGGCACTTTTTATTCCCCTACAACCTCCTTAAATTGTAGTTCAGACTTCCAGTTTCATTCTCAGAAGTTAGAACAGTAACTATTACCTACCTACAAAAAAAATTATTATTGATCTTGTCCCTTTATAATTATGCCAGAAATTCAAGAGAATCTGGCTTTGTCCTAAATTTAATCCCAGGTTCCCTTTGCTTCAGCATTCAGAGACAAAACAGTCCTCTGGGATAGCAGAGCCTACAAAAACAGGTGTCCCTGCCAATGGCCAGCTGTTCCCAATTCTCTCATTTTTCAAAGGGACAATTTTTCAGAAAGCAGCCAAGTTCACATTTGCATTGCTCTCCACTGGTGTAATTATTTATATCATGTTATATTGAAAACAACTTTCTCTCAAACCATGACAGCTTTTTTTTTTTTTTTAATTTGCATGGTGAAAATTAAAAGATTTGATGCAATAGAATATGAAGCCCTTAGAGCTTTCCAGTGCTATTGTTGAAGTAGTTCACACTGTAATTCACACTCTCCTTTGAAATAGATTTTGGCTTCACTTGTGGCAGCTGGTTGAAGATGAGCAACATCTAAAAACCTGAAAATCCACAAATGCCTGCCAGATTAAAGTAGCAAGATGATAGGATACCTTGTCATTGGTAGCTTGACAAAATCATTATGAGAACCCCATTCTTATTTAATATGCATCTGCCTTTACAGCTGCATAAATATCCTTTTATGTATACCCTGTGAATTCACAGCAAGAGGAGTCCAAGAAGATCCCATACTTGTCTGAGGAAGAATAAACACTTGAAAACTAAAGAAAATAATTTAAGCTGAAGTTTTAACAGATATTCTCTTCCATATAAAAACAGGGGTTTAGAGCTTGAATAGAATGTTCAGAAATAAGGTGTGACTGAAAATACAAAAATAACCTTTGGAAGTTGCATTCTTTTCTGCTTACAGGCTATCCCCTCTTGCCCTGAAAGAGGTTTGGGTATAGGACAGGTGCAGTTGACATCTGACGGAACTCTTTGTGCAAGTCCATTACTCTGCAGAGCAGCATTTTTTGCCTTTAGCTTGGATTCTGACAATTTTTCCAGGGCATGGTTCGTGTAAAAAAATCCTGGATTATTAAATTTCACAGTTCCTAAGTGGATTCCTGACATGGGTGGTAACAAAAACCTTAAAGCTGGGGGCAAACCTGGTGCCCTGTGCCATGACTCTCCAAACCTCTCACATCCATGTAGAGCAACCATTGGGGAACTCCCTCAGAGAAATGAACATATCGCTTCCAGCACATGTTTTTCTCTCACTGTGTGTCATCCATACATCAAGAGGATGTCACTGACAACACAAGCAGATTAACCACATCGAATATTGACTGTGAAAAACAAGGACTCACGGGGCAATACTGAACTCAACAAACAGGCACGTTTGAATAGCAGGTGGAGGGATGTTGCACCCCAAGGGAGACATCTGAGCAAGGGGCTGGCTCACTGCTCCCTGTGGTACCAGGAGCAGCAGAAGCAGAGAGCTCTGCCTGCCTGCCACAGAGGTAAGATACCACCACTCAGCTAATTAGCAGCATCTTATCTCTTGAAGGGAAAAAAACCTCTTTGGTCTTGCTGAGCTTCTACCAAGCTCCTGCTGTCACACTTTTTTTTTCTAATTTGAAAAAGGAAACTACTGTTCTGACACCTCTTGTTTGAAAATTGCTAGCCCCTGTTCTAATCAGACAAAACTTTAAATCACAGCCATCTTGATTTCAGAAAAGTTTAACTTGTAGGATAACTTTCTGTCACAATTTGGTATTGCCTTATTCATGTAACTGTAATGTACAGCCCTATCTTGGACAATGATTCTCCTTCTGTTTCCTGCATGTTGGCAGACCACATGCAGACTCTCATCCCTGATCATTTTATACTGGTCACAGCAGGACTTTAAAGAGGATATATTTTACTACACAGATGAGCAATCATTTCCAAATCCCTTTGCAGTATTTTCCTACCCACTGTGCTTCAATTCACAATTTGATGCCATTCAAAAATAGCAGTCTCTTGTCTGTGTATGATATTGCAGCCTGTCTTAGGGTAAATGCTTAATCTGAAATCATCACCACTTAATGGTGTATCTTTTTCCCTGTACTGCAATTTAAAGAGTGATACAAAGAATATTTTTGAGAGCTTAGTATATGCTGATTATGTCTCTCACTTCTCCTTTCCTGATCTTTAATATATTTTGGATTTTGACCCTGTCTGTCCTGTGAAAATTTGTGTGCAACATGAATCAACCACCTAAGGCTAATGATGTTCACTCCCAAAGTGGGCTGTCTGCTCTGCTGGCTGAGGTCTGTTTATTCCACTGTGTTTAAAAATATTTTCTGCCTTTCACTGTAAATGAAACAAATGGAAATAATGACTATGTGGTGATTGATGGTGAGGATGTGGGGTTAGTTTCATCTTTGTCACTGATCTTTTACTTAATTTTGAGAGTTTCACTTAAATGAATCAGAACCACTTGTAAAATAACACAGATGATTACCTCAAAGAGCTTGGGAGAATGTAGAATCATGTGGCATTGCTGGCCTATAAATGTTTAAGAAGGAACCACATTTCCTTTGAGTCTCCATCAGGCTTCTGTCTGTCTCTCCATGCCTAGGACAGCCTGGCCTTTAATTGTGTGGTTAGGACAAGCTAAAATCCTCGACCAACAGACTCTAGACAAGAGTAAAGTGTTATTCATTTCAAGAGGAACACATTTAAGATAATTTAAGTCATGTTTAAGGTCATATGAGAAGTCAAGCCCATTTTTATCAGGGAATTAATATCTGTCAGTTTCTCTGGTTAGCAGAAGGTTGGTTTCAAGAGCTATTCCCTGCTTCTTCCTGACTTTTATCTAGGTCATCTTGATATATGCAAATATTCCACTGAATTTAATGTAGTTATTCTCATGTAGCTTTAGGACCTCTTTCTGCAGCTTGACAGTAAGAATATTTAGCTTTATGCTTTATGTATTTTTCTGCCAACATTCTAATATTTTACTGCTATCACAAAAAAATCAAGGATTCTGTGTCCTGGAGCATAACCACACAGAGAAGATAGCTATAACTGATAGAGCACATCAGTTAGAGAGAAACATTTGCTCTTGATCCTTCTCAAAAAAATATATATTTTGGTAGGTACATAACTCCAGTGCATGTTAATTTGCCTGGCTCACTAGCTATAGATAAATGCCTTCAGAATAAATACAATTTCAGCTATTTCAGGGTAAATTGACCTATGTGACTAGCATTATTTTTGTTAAGTCTACTTAAAAGGTAATTTCCACAGGTAAAGTATAAACCTGTTACAATACAATATTTGCATTCATGAGTTTGGGGGCTTTTTTTGTATGGGGGAGGATCTCTTTTGCTCATTAGCTAGCATTACTAGCTAAGATGTTAATTTCAGCGTAGCAAAAACATTTTAGCAAATGTGGATGGTGTTAATAACTCTTTAACCACTTCCTCCCTCTTATTTTTGGGGACAATGTGAGATCTAGTGGTTGACACATATATTACTTGTAAGTCAAGCACGAAAAAATTAAAGTACAGCTTCTTGCAGAAGTATTAAGCTAGCTGCATTTGGTTCATTGTGTCAGAGTCTGTTTATTTTTTTCCCCCATGACAAATTCAGAGAAATTCTGTTGGATCCAGCTAAAGTGTTCTGAAGCTGCAGCATTGGAGTAAGAAGAGGATACACCCTGCAAGAGATGCACTTCTAGCTGCCTTCCAGCCAATCACAGGTGGAATTTACCTTGCACCTCTCACATTTCTTTTAAAATTACCCCGCACAGCCTCAGGAAACATGAACCAAGTAGCTGAACTCTGTAGTGTGGGCTGGAAAGTGAGTGAGAGATGAGCTGAGTAGGAAGTATGGGGGTGGACAGCAAGGTAGAGGCAAAGGCTGGGGCTGTGCTCTGTCATTCCTCCACCCTGAGGCCAGTGTGACCACGAGTGCTGTGGCTGCCTGTCCCCTCCCTGTGCTCTACACGGCTCCACATGCTTTGTGGAGAGACTTTAACCCTCCAAGTCAACCTCAAACCATTTTGTGGGGAAAAAAAGGTGAGACTAAAAGACAGGAAGCAAAGGCTGACTTCCACAGAGTTATTGTCCAGCAGCCTTTGCCAAGGGAATCTAGGGGATATTTCAAATATTACATTCCTCCTGCAAAGTAAATTTGGACAAATTCTGATTTTCTTTAGGATTTCCCTAAAATCTCATTCCAGAATATACATATGTTTTATTTTTTCTGCCTTTTGTATTCTGACAGTGATCTGCCTGAGGAGGTTTCATGCAAAGTACATAAAATGAAGAAAGAAAAAGAAAACTGAGAAGACACAATGGCAAAGAAAAAAACATATTGGAACTATGAAACTCTGGATTTGTATATTACATTTTTGAAGGCAAGTTCTCCTTTAGGTGGAAATAATCTTGCCAGAGGGGAAGTTTTTTCTGAGCATTTATTGGATATAAGAAATTTTGGCTGTAGATGAAACAGAGTCCTTGAGGTAGAGCTGTTTCACCTCTGCCATACTCAGAGGACATGCAGCATGAGCCCCAGCTTGCATGCAGAGGACAGGGGGAATGAACGTTTCTTGTGGTTGAAAGAACAAAATTAACCTTCATGTGAAACTGGCTAGAGAAGAAACATATATCCTGGATAATGTTCGTGCCACAGCTACTGCTATGGCAGCCATTCATTTTCCTCTCCTTAAGGGCAAGAGTTAAAACCTGGGGAATGAACAAGCACTTCAGAATTAAAGGTGAGAGCAGGATGACAGCGTACAAGGGAAAAGTCTGTGGTATTGCTGCTAGTAATGAGTCTCCAAGAGCTTGAGTCTGTCGAGTGCTTTCACTGGAGCTTTGCTTTCTGAGGAAACTGCTGAGTGTCATCTCTCTTGACTATACCTGTGGAAATGGATTTCTTTTCATGCTCATTTTCATATTAAATCTTAGAAACTAAGGAGTGCTGAAGCACAAAACTACAGATTTCATGAAGGAAGGTAAAAGTACATCAGGGCTTCTTGCCATTCACTCTTCTTGTACAGTTCAGTGTATATTTGTGTAGCTGACAATAAGATAATCATTAAAAATTTGGAAAAGTCATATGACTGCAGGGATAATCTGGACAAAATCTGAGCAAGGGCTGAGAAGCACATGACCCAGTGATCTTCAAGGCATTGCAGTCCTTCATTTAGCATTGACATTTATTACCTCAGCACGTATTGGCAATAGCAGCTTTGCTTTCTGGCCAGATGGATTGTAGTGCATGGTGCTTTCCTTGTGACACAACTTGTTATAAACAAAGGAGATGGAGATTAAAGCAACAACCATTGTCATATCAAGGAATTGCTTCCTCAGACTTCAGGCTGATAGTTACTGTGCTGTTATACTTTCTATAAAATGTAACAGGATGCTTTAGATCTCAGAATACAATTTCTGTAAATATGGTTGTTGGAAAAAAATAACACAAAAAGTTATCATAAACTGTCAAAATGGGGGAGAGTTGATTTAGATACAGAGTTTATTCATTTCAGCACAGATGTAATCTACTCTTCTCAGCACTGAGGCATTTATTCCCTTTACTTTAGGATTTCTAGAAGACACAGTGTGTAGAAGAGTAGTAAACCAGCCTGCTGTTTGGAAATGCTGCTTGGATAAATCCATATTGTCACTACAGTGCTTTTAAAAAAGTTGACAGTGCCATAATAAAAAGGTTAAAATGTCAGGGAATATGACAAAATGCTTCTTTAAAATTAAACACATTGGCTACACAGAATCAAGCATATTTCTCAGCTGACATTTTGTTTAAGCCCTTTTCCTGTCTCTGTGATCAGGCAGTATGCATAGGAAAAATATTTATTGTATTCTGTGGTTCACTTTATACAGACAGCCCAATCTCTGTGTGTCCATTTCAATAAAACAAGAACATACATGAAGTTCCTTTATTTACTGATAATGCAAAACTGCTAAGGACAAAAGAAAAACAAACCATTCCCAGACAAAATTGTAGCCTGAAATCTCTGATGTGCAGTGTTAAGGCAAGACGAGCATGTAAAGAAAGACAATTTTAATTTTAATTTTTTAAATTAGGATGGTGTACAGAAGGGAAAAAAAACCACAAAAAACTACCCAGTTTTCTTCTGCACCTAGTGACTGGGTGGAAGTGCATATTTTAATTATATTCATAGATGTTCAGAAGTATTGGCAGGGATTCAAAATACCCACAGCTGGACAGAAATGCTACCATTTATGAAGGCCCAATTTTGGCCCATATAAAATGATGGCATAACAGATTTAGGAAATATCTATAATTCCTTTCAAAAACTTGAAATAGCAAGAAAATCTGCCTTGGATTCCCTGCATCACTGTGCAACAGAATTTATCATAATGTTCAGCCTGAGTGTATTTATTGCTTAACATTCAAGCAAACAGCATTTATCATTTCAAGATGAAATGAAATAATTACATATGCCACTTCAATGATCCTTGTTTTCTCCTCCTTGGACTTTCAAACAAAATCCGAAAGGAAGCTCAGAGAGGTACAAGCTGAGAGAGGAGGCAAATGATGTGCAACTTGTTGAGTTTCAGTGTGAGCTGTAATGCAGTGCAGGGCATCCTTCCCTTCCCTTCCCTTCCCTTCCCTTCCCTTCCCTTCCCTTCCCTTCCCTTCCCTTCCCTTCCCTTCCCTTCCCTTCCCTTCCCTTCCCTTCCCTTCCCTTCCCTTCCCTTCCCTTCCCTTCCCTTCCCTTCCCTTCCCTTCCCTTCCCTTCCCTTCCCTTCCCTTCCCTTCCCTTCCCTTCCCTTCCCTTCCCTTCCCTTCCCTTCCCTTCCCTTCCCTTTCTCAGCCAGGGGTTGCCATAAACAACTCTGCAATACTGTCACCTTGCAAGCATACAAATCATGGCTCACGTTTAGGTGATAGCACAAACAGCACAAATGTCTGTTACGGCCACAATAACAGTTTCAGCACAGGAGTCAAGACAAGGAAGAACGGGAGCTGAAGAAAATGAGGCTGTTACGCAGAGATCTTTCTGCTTAATAGATGAAGTAGAGCTCCAGCTCCAAGAAGCTGCTCTTCCCTTTGCAACAACCTAATCAAACCTTCATTGCCTCTTGTTGAGGCGTGTTTCTACGGCACCATTATTTATTCTTCTCTAAACCAATGATTTAATTGACTTATCTGGCTTTTTGATATGACTGTCATTCATTAAAATAGTGAAGAGATATGGGAGCAGGCAGAACACCCAAAAACAGGTGAGGCGAGAAGAAGTTTGTAAAAAATAAATAGTTTTATGGAAAATGTCCATGGAATAATAAACTATTTTAAAAATGTGGTGTTATTTTTGTACATACTATATCATTTCATAGAGAATTGTAATGTATAATACACATAAAAATCACATGGAAATAAGGTGACTTTTAGTGGGAATAATTTTTTTGTTAGAGCAAATTCTAGGAAGTTTTATTTTATATCTTTAGAAACAGAGAGCTGAAAAAAACCCCACAGCTAACCACCTTGAAGAACACACCTGTTAAAGGTGCTAAGCAGGCCATTTCAGTTTATTATTTTCAGTTTAACAGTGTAGAGTTTAGTGCTTTTTTAAAAATTTGAGATGCCATTACACATGAACATAAAACCCCCAGACATAAAACTACATGCAGTTGTGTAGTCAAGGACAAACAGAAGTCAACAGAGTGAGCTTTCCTCTAATTTTCCAGAATAGAAATTACCCACTTCTGCCTGATTTCAAGAATAGATAACAGTTCATTTTACCACTACCTGACTCATAACTGGGAGAGGTAGCCATATGTACATGTATGTTTGCCTCTTTAGCTTAAAAAATTAGGAAAACAATTTTTCTCCATAATTTCTATATTTTCCTCTTTTCTAAGTGAAACTTTCATGAATAATCTAGCCTGCTTGCTAATGATAATAAAGGCATCTGTGCCTTATATATTAGAATTACTTCTCCCTTAGCCTTTGCAGGACAAAAGTTGTGCAGATTGTTGCACACCAGGTCACAATGAAAGGCAGCTAAGCAAGGCTTGATTTTTATGGTGACAGTCTACTGCAATTAGAGGTGAGTCCTGGTTATTTGCTTTCCCATTAGCCCACAAAAAATGGTACTGCACACTTATATCATAGTAAAAAATATATTTTAGATTTCTCAGCTAATGGTTATCTTTTAACAAAACATATCTAGAAGTTAAACCAGCCAAAAATCTGTAAAAAGCAACTCTACCAGTTATATCTATGACACTGGCCTGGTGCAGTCATTAAACAAGAGGCTTGGCTTTAAATTTAATATTCAGCTGATACATGCACTATCCCATTAATTTTAAGGTTTACATCAGGAAGGGTGAGGTCAAGTACAGAGCTGGTGGAAAATAATCAACGCTTTTTATAGGAAAAAAATATATTGACAGAAATAACCCTACCGAATTACAAGAGGGAAAGCAGTGTGGAGATGGGAACAGGCTGCAGGTCAGTCAGTTTATTAGGGCTTCTAGAATTTGTAGCTTACCCAAGAGACATTTTAGTTACAGGCTAATGAACTGGAAAAGATATTTGAAGAAAAAGGATATCCTAGTTGATATAGTTCACAAAACATTAGTTAAGCTTCATGAGTCTGATGGACAACAAATTATTGTTGAAACAGCTCAAATCTAAAGAACATTTTTGTGTGTCATTTGTTTCATCTTGCTCTTCTTTGTCACCTAAACTCGAGAAAGTAGCTCTGCAGCATGCATTTATGGGCCACATCAGTGACAAGTTTACTCTCCTACCATCTCCCTCGTACTTCTTTCCTGTCAGAAATCAAATAGGCTGGGACTACCCCTCTCAAAGAATGGCAGATGTAAGCTGGAACAGCCTGCTCTTCACTAATTTAAGACCATTTCACATTGCTCTGGCAGCATAGGCGAGCCTGAAAAGAATGTGAAAGGGTAACTTACACTACTTTTGTTCCCTGTTTTACTGCCTGTGATGTATGTTCAGAGTAACCAACAATCCAGACGGAAATGTTCACAGTTAAGATTTTATTGCATGCACAGTATTGCTACAAATATATAATTTGGGGTATTTGGTCCAGTTACCAAGAGCATAGGAAAATTTATTAATTACAGCCTAGTTTCTATAGCATTCCCTGAATATAAGACAGGGAACCTGCAAACATAGCAGGTTCTAGCCTGCAGCTAGAAATTGCTTTGCCCTGTTATTGACCATCATAGAATCTTAGAATGGTTTGGGTTGGAAGGGACCTTAATGATCATTTTGTTCCTGCTGTGTCCTCTCACTATCTGCCTGTGTAAAAAGCCATCCTCCCACTTTTTTATAAGCCCCTTCAAGTACTGAAAGAATGTTACAGAAGAACAAAAGCAAACCACACTGGAGTATAAAAAAAATAATCTAGTATTCTGTTTCCACCAATGGTCAAATGTGGATGCCTGAGAAATATGGTTCTCCTCTGAGAGTCTCCTACCATTCAATCTTCGCCAGCTCAAGGAATTCCTGAAACAGAGTTGGTTTCTGGGCCCTGAGTATTCCTTCATAGATTTTCCTTTTACAAATTCATGGAATCTTCATGCAAATGCCTGTAAACCATCAGCATATACAAGGGAGTTCCTCAGGTCTATTATCATATCCTTTATTTTTAATTTAGATTCTGTTATCTCTGTTTCATATATTTTTGTTCTTGTAGTAGATGAAGCTGTGGACGACCTATCATTATGCATTCTGTCATGTCACTCACTGGTCTACATCCCTCAGGCTTTTCTTTTGTCAGTCTGAAGGATTCCCGTCTATTTAATCCTGACTTCAAGTGAAGTTGTCCAATAATTTTGACAAGCCTGTTGCCATTTTCTGAAACCTTTCTAGTTCTTCTAGATCCTTTAAAATGCAAGGACCAGAACAGCATGCAGTATTCAGAGGTGGGAAATTATTCCCTTTTGTGTTCTCTGTTATTTTCCATTTCTAATGTTTTGTACTAGTGGATTCATTCAGTCTGAATGGGAAAGAGCCTCAGTTTAAGATTTAATTTCTAAATTAACTTTTTTTGACTGCAGCTGGGCACTGACAAGAAACTTTCAAAAAACTGTCTATATTACAAACTTGGAATCTTATTCTGTAATACCACTAGTAAACAAAAAGTTTGTATAAACTTAGGCAACAATTTTTTCCTTTCACATTTGAGTTACATGAAATTTCAGTTGCCATTGTGTTATTATTAAGCTTATGGGATCTTTCACCAATATTTCTTTCTTATTCTCTCACATCAGTTAGTGTTATTTACAAAGTTTTTCATGTCACCACTCATCAGCTTTCCTACATTTTTTATGGATATACTGCACAGCATAGATCCTAGCACTGGCCCTGCAGAACTCTTCACTATCTCTTTCCACTGCCATATTATTCATCTAGTCGCATCACAGAGTCACGGAATGGGTCAGGAAGGGACCATATTGGGTCATCTGAGCCAACCTTCTTGCTCAGGCAGGGTCATCCCAGTGCACATGTCAAGGGATTGCCTCCAGACAGTTCTGGAATATCTCCAGAGAGAGAGACTCCACACCTTCTCTGGGCAGCCTGTTCCAGTGCTTGGACAATAAAGAAGTTCTTCCTCTTGTTCAGTTGGCACTTCCTGTTCATCCTTTTCTGCCCATTGCCTCTTGTGCTATTGCTGGGCACCACTGAGATGAGCCTGGTCCATACCCTCAGCAGCCCCCCTGCAGATTCTTGTATGTCTGATAACGATCATTTAACATTTTTTCATCCATGCAAAGATCTTTCTCCTCATGCCATTGTTGCAAGATTTCATTAAGATATTTTATACCTAACCCAAAGTCCTCTGGAAATCCAGGTGGACTACATTGACTTAATAATTTTAAACAATACTTAGACAAGTCTAGTGAGATGCCGTTTCTCCTTACAAGAGGGATTTCTCTCCTCACCAGGGTACTATATTTCTCCAACCTTTCTCTTATACCTTCTTACTAGTCACTAATTCCTCAAATCCAATCTGGCAGGTTTTAACTTTTCCCATTACGAATACAATGGAATGGCTGTGATTGAATTATTACTCTTTTATTACCTATTTCTTTTGTAAGTCTCCTGTGCTGTAACGGTAGGTTATTCAGACGTGCCTACAGGATTAGGGCACTTTGAATATCCTGTTGTAACAGCTGTCTATTGACCACATTGAACTGAGTTCAGCACCATTGAAGGAAAGGTGGTCTCATCCACTTGAGTTGGTATAACAAGGAGTAAATGAAGTCTTGCCTCATTACCACAAGCCTGATGTGGGAAATAGTAAAGGTGAGATGATTTCTAGAAAGCTGTAAAAGCTTTCTGGAATTTATTTTCTTTTATTTGATTTTCTTTCACTGAATTGATTTTCTTTTGCTGGCACATAGACATAGTTATGAAGAATTTGAAATACTGTGTTATATGGATCTGTCTAACCATTCTAAATCCATCCACAAAAGCATACAAAAACTAAAATATCTAACAGTTTAAATAAAAAAAGATGGTAGATCATAGTTAGATGATTTGTTCAAAAGATAAAACTTTACACCTTATTTAAAGGAACTTTGTAAAATAGGTTAGTATTTGTTAGTATACTACTAGTAAAACTACTACTACTTCTAGTAGTTTTACTAGTAGTACTACCTTATATACTTCAGTATCTGCAACACATGATAGATAAAATTATCAAAGAAGTTTTTATCATACAAGAGAAAGAGGTAAAAAACAGAATCACAGAAAGTTCTCAAGATCTTACAGAGATAGTAGATGCAAGTATAGATATAGATAAAAGCTTTAAATTAAGACCTTAGAACAGACCAGACATTGGAACAGTAAATAGTAACTACTATCAGATTTAACTTGTATTCTTTATCCTTGTATCCTTTACAAGATTAAAAGCTGCTGCAGTGTAAAATAACAACACTTAAAACAAACAAGAGAGGTGCCTCAAACAAGCAAAAAAAACCCCAAACCCATAGTATAGTACAGCTATGTAACGCAAAGTAGTTAATAAATGACAAAGTTAAGAAAGTTTCTTTCCAGTTGTACCAAGAGAGGGAAATGTAGGAAATAGTAAAGGTAAGATGATTTCCAGAAAGCTGTAAAAACAGGCTTTAGAAACAGAGTAGGAAACTCAGGACTAGCTGTACCTGCAAAGTCTGAAGGTAGAAAAAGTTACAATAGTACAGCAAGCAAGGACATGAAACAATAGCTTGAGTTTTAGGCTTGGCTAAGATAGACCTTAAGACTACAGAAAAATATGCCTAGCAAGATAGTAGAAGGTTTTAAGCGTAATAATGGTGTATTGTGTATTGTTAATAGAAGGCATACAAGCAAGCATTGTGTGCAGCAGGCATACATGTACTTTTAGTGATTGGTTAGAACAATTGTCTGTAAGCTTTGGCAATATGCTATTGGCTAGAAAATTTTTAAAATGCTCTGTAGCAAAGAAATCTTCGGCTGCTGCTGGCTGTATGTGAGCCATTGCCATCTTTCTATTGTCTCAGCCATATAATGAGGCTGATGCTGCAATAAAACTCAAGGAATGTATCCCAGCAGTCCTGTTCCATTCGTGAAAAACGCCAACACAGCCTGACTCTCTGTTCTGCTGTACACAGTCCTCTGATTCCAGAGTGCCTGTGCTTGTGTTACAACCTGTGCCTGCACAGACCCAGTGTTTGTAAATTCCCAGACCAAAGAAGCTGGAAATGACTGCTCTCATTCTTTGCTAGGTTTATTTCTTTCCTTCTTAATTTCTATCTTCTTAATTTCTATCTATCAGTGACAGATATCTACATAATTAAGAAAACAGCTTTCTCTCAGAAATAGGTAAATGGTACTCCTTTGAATACTATGACAGAAATCTACGGACTTACACAGAATCTGCTCATGCCCTTCTACTCATGAATGAGTAATAATGTGCAGACATGGAAAGCTATTGCTTTAGGCACCACCTCAAAGCAAGCTATTTCCACAATTTTCTTGTTATCTCCTCATTAATCAATAGTAGGCTTTGTGAAAGTTCAGGAATGCATTTGGAAAAAGGAAGTAAGATCAAATGCCCTTTATCTATCCTGTTGTGTTCCTTGGAGGCTAGAAAATCCTTTCTTAGAGGATTTCAAGACAGCTGTGGAACCAGGCACTTGAACAAGAATGCCCAGTGTGATGGGAAGCCTTCACTACTGCTTTTGAGTGAAGACAACTTTGCTTAATGATGTAAACTCTTTCCCACCATGTTATAATTTGAAAAACCACCATGTTATAATTTGAAAAACAACAACAACAACAACCACAAAAAAAACCCCCACACCCAAAAAAAACCCCCAAAAAAACAGTGCAAAGAAACAGTCTAGTGATTTCCATTCTGTAGAATCTTTTTTTCACTCTGCCATGGAAAGCAGAGATTTGGCCCTAGGACAGCAGAGGAGGGAAGGACTTCAAAAAGATCTCGTCAGTGTCTCAGCTCTGTTCCCACTGAGAGAACTGAGTCTGCTGAGTCCACTGAAATCAGCCAGCTGATGAGCACTTTTGAAAACACATCTTTGTCTCAGACAGACAGTGGTGGAGCTGGGCATAAAATTTATAAAATTTACTTTGCCTAGAGGGAAGTCAGCAAGCCCTGTCTCTCAAATTTCATGGAGAGACACCACTCTTCTTTTCTTGTTACCATACCCTGATTATAATTCAGTGTAAAGATTAGTGATAGCAGCATGGCTGGACATTTTTAGGCCACAAATATGCTCTTACATAATCAGATTATTTAATATTTTCATAAATATGCATTTCTTTATCATAAGGAGATATGGTTTGCTACAAGAACTAGTTGTTATAATTTATTAATAGAAGTTTTGCTTTTTATTCAGAGTCAAGGTTTTTATGACTCCTGAGCCAGTGATGCCCAGTAATTACATCTGTAGCATTTGGCTCCTGTTGATACAGTGCTGCTGTATTAGAAGGATTACTTTTATATATTAGTGAGCCAAAGAAGATTTTTCTTTTATGAATACTGAACTTCTGAGAGGCTTTTTGAATTAATAACAGTGGAATTAATGCTTGGAAGGCATTTTTATTAAAATAGTGATCTTGGTGGACTCTGTGTAGCGAGGCTTGTTGATAAGTAGGATGTATGTTGGAGAGGAAAACTGTAGGTTTTTTACATTTGTTTTAATTACAAGCCCAGGAAAGAATGTCAAAAAAGCTGCCAGTTTTCCAGAAACCAACATATTGTAAAATACTTGGAGGTGATATGGCTCCAATTTCTTTCAAAGGATGTAAAAGAGGCACTTCCCTGCAGAAGACAGAGCCAGCCCCCAGCCCAGCAGATGAGATGCTCCAAGCCTCTGTACACAGAAAAAACCACAGGCAGCAGATGTAAAGGGAGAGGTCTGTGGCAGAGCACAGACAGGGACGTAGGCTTGCTCTCAGGTCAGTGCCTTGATCAAAGGGTATTCACCCACCTCTGATTTGTTTTCAAGTCATGTGGCTTGGAGTGTCTGTCCAACTTCAATTTCAGACAAAAGCCTCATCGTTTTTAACTTCTGGTCTGCCAGAAACTTATTTCCCTAGAGTTTCTTCTGGTTGATTTTTCCTATATGACTGGAAAATGCTGTTCACCTTCTGAGTTGAATTCTGAAGAAATATAAAACTGTCCAGGTTCCCTTAACTATTTGAGTCCTCCCACACAGGAGATGGTCAGAGACCTTCTAACAGGAATCTAAAGCACAGGGGATCAGATGCTTGAGATATTGTTAAGGACATATCAGACACTTCCAATGTATAGAAATTTTTAACAATGGAACACACTATGTGATATATATTCTGCTCATTTTTCCTTCAAAGCTTTGCTTCCACATACAGACCAAGTGCTTAATAATGGTTTTATTCAAGTGCAAAAATGCTTCTCTAGGTCAATATTCTTGATCATGGCGAATTCACAGATATTTCTCCTTCTATAAATATTACTGCTGTTCGATTCCTTTTTGTGATTTTTTTTGATCCTATTTGTTACAGAAAGCGTGTATTCTTGGGCAAAAGAGATTTCCCTAAGGGCAGCACAACAGTTAAATGAAATGTAAATGCAGGGATGGCATTAAGATATCATACAGCACAATACTATAAATATTTTAAGTCCCTCCACATTCTGTGTTATGATGCACGTGAAACTGACCCAAATTTACACTGTTCTAGTGCAGAAATATGTGGTGCAAATGCTTTACAAATACCATGAAGTTCCATTATGTGCATACTACCCAGAGAGAGAACACTATTTTGGGATAATATTGCCAAAACAAATGGCAGTTTTGTACATTTCCTCTGCATCCTTCAAGTCCAGAAATAAGGAATCTGTTGCCACTTAATAGTTCTGATCTCTAATGGTGCATCCTTGGCCATAGTTTTTACCCCAATTTAAGAGATAATAATAGTACTTTTGTTTGACAGTAATGGGGAGATAAGGTTATTATTGCAATCAGAGCTAACTAGGGAACCCTTAAAATATAACAGAAATAATACAGTAAGGATACCCAAGGAAGAGAATAGTGTATAATAGTTCATTTTCTTGGTTGTTTACACATCTAAACACACTGACAATGCCCCAGGTCTGCTGGACCCAGAGCCTGTGTGTTCATTCGTGCCTAGCAGGGACAATCAGCAAAACACACTTCCTGCAGTTACTGAGGAGAGAACAAGGGATGCTAACTTCTGCTCCTCCATCTCACAGCTGCTCTTCTCACCTGTGCTTATGCGCAGAAAACTCCTCAGAATATAACCTTCTGTTGTAAGAAACAACTCTATGTACAATATATTGCACAACAAATGTTCAAATATCCATGACATTGACATGTATTATTTAGTACTTTTTTCCTAATTAAATTTTCATGTCTAAGACCTTGATTTGATTTTGTTGGATTCATGTTTTCCAAAATCTGCAGTTGTTTTACACAAAGCTACAGATAAGTTGTCCTTTTAAAAATCCAGAATATATATAATATGAAACAGTTCACTTTTCATGCTAAGGACTTTTTTACTTAGCCTCTTGTCCTAATTTACATAAATGGTTTATATACCATCTTCTAATTTCATGGCAATTTATTTTTTGCTTCTATATAGTAGTGAAATAGCAATCTTTTTCTTTTATTTTTTTCTTATAAATTGAATAACAAATCTGTGGTTTTGTAGCATGAAGTGAATATCTGGCTGATTGAAAAGGCTCAAAATGATTCCTTAGGAAGTTTTGTATATATATATTTATTTTTTAAAGAAATGTCCTTTTTCTACAAAATGGTCCCTCCAGATAAATGTAGTATTGCTGAAGTGGTTTTGGACATTGATTTACAATAGTGCTGCATATTTTTTGAAAGAAGGGGGTTTAGAGGGCAGTAGTCAGAGGAAGACTGCTATGTTTTTATAAAGTCAATAACACGTTGCAGAAAGCCCTGTGCTACAGAAGGGCTCGAGTTCCCTGATGGGAAACCGAGTGGCCTTCAATCATGTTCCTTGATGTACCTGGTGTTTGAACTTCTGTCTACAGAAAATGATCATGGAGGTGGCTTAAGCCAACCCTCCTTTCCTTGCAGCTGACTCGTGATGAGCGCACAGGCCAGCAGCTGCCACGGCCAAAGCACAGGAATCCAATAATTCCCAACCATCTGTCCCCAGCCCAGGTAGCTGAGCCTGTGGAGGAAGGGTGCCAGGGAGGGAATGTTTTACCCAGGATTTTTCCACCCACTCCTTTCAACACAATCTCCCACTTCCCTTGGAATCCCCACACCTCATCATGGCCAGAAATAGTAAATCTAAATCTCTTCATTGTACAAGTAGACCTTAAGCCAGTTCATTCCTAATACTCAGAGAAGCAGAAACCTGCTCCCACAGAATGCATTAAGGAGGGAAGATGGTGACCTGCAGCACCAACATCCCTTCCCCTTCTATCCCTGCCTTTCTCTTGGCTTTTGACTACCGCCTTGCTACATTCCAGTGTCCTCACCACATTAACAGAATATAAATAACTTCAGAGAGGAATTTAGGTGGCAGAAAGGATTGCCACCAAACTGCTGAAATGAACAGAAAGAGGAGAAATTTTGCTTACTCTGTGTTATGCCTTCACACAAAACCTGAAGGCCTTCAGAAGCCAAGGAGAGGCAAGGCCAGGGTCTTTGTCCAGCAGCTACCTCTGCCTTTAACTTCCCATCTCCTTCTCTATGCTTGTTTATGAAATTGTAATGATAGTAGTAAAACAAATGCAAATCAATAATGGATGGATGAATACATCTTGGGATGAATAAATTATGGGCATCATGCTGACTTGCAAGAGTAAGAGTTATTGCAGTTTATGCTTGAGAGGGGCTGTCATGGGGGTTTCTCCTGGATCTGCCAGCCCTTGCACTGCGATGCTGCAGGGAGTGGCTGGCATGGGCAGGGACAGGGACAGGGACAGGGGCTTGCTGCTGAAGGCAGGGTGGTGTCAGAGGCATTCTCCTCCAGCTAGAGCCCTTGTGGGAGCTAGCACAACAGACTGGAAGAAACTACACACTTCAAAGGGAAAAAAACCCACAGTAGTCCGGATGAGTCCGAAGTACTCCTACACTTTCTGCTGGCACACAGAGAAAGCTGAGTAAGGCATCTGGAATCAGTGACTTCCCAGGCTCTCCAGCTTGCCCAGCTTCACAAATGGATTGATTCACTTTTCTTTTTTTCCCTGTGGGGTTTTCCACCTCTTTCCTTGTAGCTGAAGGAGAAAAATTAAGATTCTCTGCTAGTATAAAGTGTCCAGGTGTTGCCACATTTCTCTTCACAGAGAAAAGCAAGACACAATTCTTCCCAAGGATTTCTGAGATTCACATTGATTGAATGTCAGAGAAAAAAAAACAATGCTTATCATTTGCTGTGCCTGTGTTGTGCCAAAGTAGAATGCAATATGGAGAGTGTTTACCCAGAGTGATGGTGTTTTGTTTCCTTGGCCTGTCAGGGCCAAGAGTGTGTGTGTGTCCGGACTGTCGGCTGAGATCCCGGGACAGTCAGGAGATGAGTGCAGCCCTGTGCAGTTGTGTGCAGAGTGAGTGCTTGGCAGATTCAGTTGTGATGTATGTAATATAGTATAATAAAGTAATTAAATAGCCTTTTGATATCCATGGAGTCAGATGCATCATTCTCTCCACTCCAACGTTCTGGGATGTCCTGATTTCGATATCCATGGATTTCAGTTTTTCCCAGCAGAGGATCAGACATTGAACTAGAAATATCAAATAATAAGATCAGTTTTATTCTCCATTCAGAGATGGCAGAAGCAGTTGAAGGGTTTCTGATAAGGGAGTTGAATGAAGCCCAAGCCTCAGAATGCTCTGGACCTGCTTCAAAATTGGAATGAGTCCGAACCTCAGTTCCTGATTTCTCTTTGTTGGGATCTGACACCATCTAAATCTAAATTCCTTGCTGCATCCAAGGGTTTGAGAAATGAAATTTAAGTACCTGAGGCAAAGGGAAGAACTATTGTAACTGTTATATTTTAGCTATGTCCCTAAGGTAGGTGCACCTGAGCCACAGGGATTTCTCAATGTGCATAATTTCTTGCAGTCTTGATAAAGCTGAGGTTTGTATCAGAACATCCTGCCACATGTACCAGGTCTTGGATGTAATTCTGGGCAGACACCCCATAGTACACGAAGTACACATTGATCTTTCTTGCTACCTTGTACCCTCCCCTGTACCAAATCCACAGACTGAAACTTATCTTTTATTTATATATGGTTTATGAGGAACTGGCCCTCAAGTTCCAGCTCTGTATATGTACTTTTCTGTTTATTTCCATCCCATTTCTTCAATACTGGTTTAAAATTCTGGTCACATTTAATCTAGTAGGAATAAAGAATCCTCCAAATTATTTGATTTGGTTCTGGTAATCTAGACAGTCAAGAAGACAGGAAGCCCTACAGTGAATGAAAACATGTTCACACATTATTAGGCATTGCAGAATCTATGTGAAGAACAGGGGGACAGAAACACAGAGACACTTTGAAATAACATGACAATTTGGAAAACAGCCTATTAAATTTACACCTTCTAAAATCTATGCTAAAATCAACCAATTTTTATTGACAGCTAGTTTCAGTGCTTATAAGTGTTGTCTTACCTTGGGTCCTACTTCATCTCTTCCCTCCATGTCTTTAATACTAAACGACAAAGCATTAAGCCAGAATTAGTGGAGCAGAGACTGATCAGAGCTACCATGGTCTCAGTACCTTGTCCATGTCCCTGTGATGTCCACGTGTGTGCACAACTTTTAGTTTAAAGCCGTTTCTACAATGTCATCAAATTCAAAACAGAAAAGGGAATATTAATTTTTTTCACTCATTAACAAGTCTCTCTGTTTTCTGTAGCATCTTATGAGATGTGGTGTTCAGCTCAAAGAGACTTACCTCTTACCTGCTTGTAAACTCTCCAGCAGAGTAATTTTCTCTTGAGAAACTTGATGGACTTTAAACTGCTCAGTGCATCCCAAGACACTTGTTTAGTTTCTTCTGGTAGTTAGTTTCATTGACAAAAAGATGCCAAATTTCAAGAAAGCAAAAAGTGCTTCAAATTTGCTCTTCCTTTTGGTGACAATTATGGTTTTATCATCGTCTTGCTATTTTAGCTTTAAGTCTTCAAAGTTCACATCTTTATTGTCATAGAAACACTCAATAAATTACCTTTTAAAAGCTCTGCCTTTAAGGTTTAAAATTCTCTCAATGCAGATCTACAGTGGATATTACTTGCCTGAGTCTTGTGTGTGTTAATGAGAAGAGAGCAGCATTTTTATTATTTTTGAAATAATAACAACAATATTTATAATAATAAAAAAGGAATCTTTACTAGATGCTCTGTAGTAACTTCAATAGTTTAAAAATTTCCAGATTGGTTAACTTTTGCTGCAGAAACACCTGATAGCCAAACTAGCTCCAAATTAATCTCCAACACAGCTCTTATTATTTCCATTGAATGGCATAATGGATAATGGAGCATACCATTTCCTGCAGTTTCTAGGTTCTTAAATCCAGAAACACTTCATAAGGGTAGATACATAAAAATGTATGGGCTTGAGCAATAGAATATTGTTTCAAAATTGTGTTACTGAATATGTAACTTAGTGGTCTGAGACAAATACTACTTGAATTTCTTATGAAGAAATTTATATGATCTCATCTCTACTAAAAAACATAACACAAAATGTATCTCTAGGTAGGGTTGCTCTCATCTGTGTGATCTGAAACATCTGCAATGCTAGATTTTAAATACAGGGAGAATTTTCCTGGGCAGACCAAAATGATTCAAGGACTGGTTAGAGAAACAAGAGATTTCAGTAATGGCTGATTGAAACTGCTTCATGACCAAAAAAAAAAAATTCAAGTCTCTCCTGAATATTTCAATTTTTTTCTGGCTTTACTTGTATGGTTTTGACAGAAGGTAAGTATGAAACAAAAATGTAACAAGAACAGAACACCTCAAGTCTGATGTACTGTTACACCAGTAAAGATTTTAAGAAAAAAACTCTGTTTATTTCTTTATATGACTCATATGTTGCTACTTATCTGTTATTCAAAGTCAAAGACTGCCTGGTCTAGAAGCGTTTAATCTGTTTTGCTCAAACTGTAACATCCTATTTCCTTGTACTGTACATAATTCAATCTGAGCTTCCTTTCAGAGCAAACTAGAATTCAGGATACAAATATGGGGCTTTACAGAGGTTTCTGGAGTACAGAAACACGGAGAGAAGCCCAGCAGCCTACTTTCAAACATAGGCTGATTTATGCTGTTAGCTCACACATGAGGATTGCTTAATGGTGCATCCAAATCTTTTCAAAACAGATGCAAGATTGGCAGCCAAGTGTGTGAATGATTTTGGGTTGGGGTACAGGCAGGTGACCAAAACTATTCATTGTCTGACAGTTACCTTCTGCCTGCCTTATATATTGATTTCTGCCTGAGCTACTTCTAGACAAAATCAGCTGCAATTGTGTGCATTTGCACCCTACATTGTGGAGGCTGGCTCCACTTCTTGTCAGGTTTTCTAGAGACCACTCAGACAACTGAGTTTGCATTTTAGTTAAAGCAGCCATTAATGCAGATGGAGAATTAACTTAGAATAGTGTCTGGCACACTGGAAAGCAGACTCTGTGATAAATACTTCTAGCACTTTAGACACTTTAGATTCCTCTGGGACAACTGCAACATCTTTGAGTGATAACTGCATTGTCAAGCTGTGGATCACAGGTTAATTGGAAAGTTTGCTAATGCAATAATTGGCCAAGGCTATGGAAGAACAGCATTGCTTCTTTGCACCATTTTACTTCCAATGCACCAACCTTCACTTTCACTAAGAAAACCCACTGGTATCTAAAAACTCAAACAAAGTATCAGACTTGTTGGTCTATTCTGATATTTACAGAACAATTCTAAGGAGTTGCTTTCAAAATAGGTTATAGATTATAGGAGTTATTTATTTTTTATTCTGACTAATTAAACAGACCAAAAGCCCATCAAATTAAGTGAGAATTAAACATGAGTTTCTTCTCTGCAAAGAAGGAAAAGACAATAGAACTGAGCTCAATAATTCAAATCACAGGTAAAAACTAAGATGTTGTCCTTAGGGGATTTTCTTTATGTGTTAGGTGGCCAAATGTTTTAACAAGGTCTGACATGTGTGTTAGTACCAGATACCTGCACAGCTGGCATGCTTGCAAACAAGCAGATGCTTTTCTTCCACTGGGTTAATTTCATAAGAACAGTAAAAGACAATACTTGCAGACTTGAGCTTTTGAGGTGCAAAGGACAAACAAATAATGATGACCTCCTTGTAGGAGAGGTTCTACACTTTTCTATGGTGAGTAGCTTTCCTCTCACGGGAGTTCAGGTGCTGTAAGAGAGCACAGGTTCCTCCAGCCTGCTCAGCACAGCAGTGCTGAATGCTGCCTTCTAGCATGTCAGGAGCCACAGGGTTTGCTCTGCCTGTTCTGACAATAATTATCAGCAACTAAGTGTAAATGCAATGAAATTTGACCGGTATGCAAAAAAAAGAGAGTACAACCGTGTTTGATTCAGAAAAAATTCTTTATTTAGACCCACTTCTACTGCAAAAGTGATTATCTGAGCATGAAACAGCTAATTTTCTGGGCTCTGATTATTACAGAGACTGAAAATTGCACAACTTATTGAAAAATATTAAATTTCAAAACCATACAATAGTAATCCTGTTTCCATTTTTATGTAAAAAAAAAGTGGTTGAAGGCAAGAAGCAGACATCATCATATCTACCAGACTCTCACTGTAGACTCTCAGGCTATTATTTGAAGCTGTGAATTCTTAAACCTCTTCTGTGATGGACTAAAAACCTGAATGTCTGAAGGAATCAAACTCCTTCCTTTGTAGGAAAGATATCTGAAGAAGATTTTCATGTCTAATGTGACAGATAGCATGTCAAATAGGCATGGCACACTGGCCAAAAGTAGTGAGCTGCAGGCTCCTCTCTGCTCTTATTCTTACAGAGTAAACCAGGATTCTGCTTAGCGAGATGTTTTGGAATTTTATAACAAACTTGTTGTACAATGTAATGGAACATCCCTTTCACAGTGCTTCCTTCTCCCAGTCATTATTCTACAACCTGAAAGCGTTTCCATCAAGGATAGCTCAAAGGCCTCTGGCCACAGAAACTGCAAGGGAAGGAGGTGAAACAGAGTACAAAGGCTTCTTTTCCATGGCCATGTCCATGACAATGACATCAGTGGATATACCCAGGCAGCCTATGTATCCCAGCCTTGATATTTATTCCCATTGGTTTGGTGCATACAAGGACTGATCAGCAGAAAACCTTAGATGGAGGGTTGTGCAGAGCTTTATTTCTAGCAGTGTTTGCAAAACCAGGCAGTTCCTCACAAGCATGTGCTGAGAGCAGGGAGTCCAAACCCACTCCCAGCAGCAGAGAGACCCTGGGAAGGTCCTCCCTAACTGTGTACAGTTTCTGGGGAAAGCTCAGTCATTCCCTCTGACTTCTGAAGTTGTGCATATGGAAAAGAACTAGGTTTTAATTCTAATCTAACAGAGCTGTCAAAATATCTGGACAATTAAGTCTGGGATCCCTGCTGTAAATCAAAGCAGGAACTTTATGTATCTCTTTCTTATTTAGGTGTCTAAAAGTACAGTGAAGGCTCTGGCCCACTCCATCCTCTTTGGGCTCCTGCAAAAAACAGACACTGAAAAATGGACCAAGTTCTCTGGAGAAGGGTCTCACCACAGGAAGCTTGCAGTAGGCATAAAGGTCCTGTAGCTTACCTACAGCTCAACATCTGTACCTGAGGCTGGGAAAACAGGATGGGGCTGTGCTGCACACCAGAAAAGCCTCACTGGCATCAAATATGAGTAGAAATTTTTTCTGTTTTATACCTGAAACAAGTCCTGCATCCTGGGCAGAAAGAAATATGGCCAGTCAGAAAAAATACTAATGCCTCATCTCCTAGATTCATTTTTGCTAGGTCATTTGTTTTGGTAATAATATATAAAAAAAGAAATATTATAGTAATTATTATAGTTATATCTTTGAAATAACAATATTTTGTTATCATTGTATTGATTTTCTTTTTTGTTTTCATTGTAGAAAGAGTGTTTCTGTTAATGTCTTTGATTGTTCATTTTTGTGTTCAGGGCTTTTTAAAAAGTGATAAAGCCATTCAAATAGGGGTTCTGTTTATAGTTTTACCTGTCTCCTATCTAAGGTAATAAATTAATTAGAATTTTGAGTGGGAAAATATATATTTCATATATATGTGTGTGTGTGTGTGTGTATTCAAATATAAGTCATTTCAGCAACCATATAAATCTATTCTTATTTTTCACTACTCCATTGGTAAAAATAAGGCTGAAAATTTATTACAAGAACCATACGAAAGCAATAAAATAAAATAAAATGATCATAAAAACAATCACATATTTTATAGAAAATAGGAGTATAAAATCACTTTGTGTGAGGCTTCTTTGCTACCAAGCAATTCATCATTTAAGAAAAGACAACATTCTGCTGTGTTTAAGCATCTACTGTGTTCAACTTCTTGCAACCCATATGGGAATGGGAATAGGTTTTCTATATTCAATTCAAAAAGCTTTACTCATTACTGGTCATGCCAGCACAATCTTTTAGTGCCAGTGGTAGAGTAATTTGTTGGTTCTGATAGGTTTGCAAGTGTTCTCTCTTTCCTTTTACATTCTGCAGTTTCAGGCTTTTTGCATACTCCTTCCTTCAGCTGAAAAAAAATCTCAATTTCTTAATACTATAGAACTACTTTATTGGTCAAACCTTTGGGATGTGCTCAAACTTAATGCATAAACCCCACAATTTCAGAAGGCAAAAACAAATTTTATGCTACACTGCTTTGGAGAGACTTTCAATTAATTTGACCAAAATAATATTTCAGATGTTTCTCCTTAAGATCCAACTTGGAGTTCATAGTCTTCACAAAATACTGTGTGTGACCTAGGCGCCTTTTATTCACCTTCTAGAATTCTTGATATATAGCATTATTTGATTTACATTACATGGAAGTCCTGTGAGCATCTTTGGACAGTAAATTCAAATTAGATCAGCCACATTTTTTCCAGTTTATTTCACCTGTTTTATTACAGGATACAATGCAAACTTTATTACCTAGCACTTAATGCCTTACCCTGTAACTCCATCCCAAAAATATGTTTGTTAACCAAAGTAGAATTCTTCTGTAGGCATGTGCATAAACTCTGTGAAATACAGCATTGCATCTTCAGAGGACACTGCACCCTTCTGAGCCATTTTTGTGCTATATAGTTAAAGGGAATTTTTTCTGTCCAAGCTCTATTCTTGTAATAGCATGTGCTGTTATTTTAAAAACACATATAACTATTCATCTTGGCAGACTAATAAAGTGCAGACCTAAAACCCTCTAGATTTTTTTTTTTTCATTTTACTATTTTAGTGGACTACAATTCTGTTTATTACTAAGCTAATTGTACATTTTTCTCTCCACTTAGAGAATAGTTTAGTAATAAACAGTACTGCAGACCACCCATTGTACATTTTGTTTTTAAAGCTGCAATTTGTGACAAAATAGAAGGAAAGAGTTGTCACTCTTAACTTGAATTCAGTACTCTTCACTACTGTAAAACTGTTACTGGGATGGACAGAGTAGTGAGCACAGGAGGAAGTAAAGCAAAAGGAATCAGGGATGCACAACCTTTCATTTTTCATCAAAAAGAAGTAACTGTTGTTCGCATAAAAGCAGACTGCTTTAAGGATATGAATATCAGTCCCAAGAAAACTGTAGGAATATCAGGCTGGAGCATACCTTCTCTGAAGCTCAACATTTACAGAATGTGTTTTCTCCCTTCGCTAATTTTCTTAGCTCTTGGCTGTCTTCCCAGACAGCAGTTTCTCAGGCTGGTGTGTTATGATCTAAATGCTAGGCTGGGTTATAAGCTAACTTGAAATGCAAAGTAAAAGCCTGTGCTTTAAAGTCAGCCTTTCCTACCTATTAAAGTTCCTGTTTCTCCTAAACAATCTGTGAATTTGCTCACAGCAGTCACCCTGTTTCCCTGTGCAATTACTCTGCTGGTGTTCTGAGAGACCTACGTGCAGTACTGAGATCCTCCATCCTCACCAAACTCCCTGTTGGCATCTCCGGAAATTTTACTTCTCTAAGGACTGTTGGTTCAAAACCTTAACAGTCAGTTTTTTCTCCCTCCCAAACCATCATGTCTGATAACCTGAATACAATTTCTTCCAGACAGTCTCAGCAGAGTTTAAGCAAGTGCCTGCATGTCTTTTTTGTCTTTTTTTTTCTTTCATAGAAATAGTCAGAAAAAAACACCACAGTAAATCTGGACTTATTCCACTGCCTTTGAAGGAGCTAATCTGCATTTACCCCTGTATTACTGAGCTGAAATCCAGCTCAGTGGGACTACTTGTGTGCAAAATTTGGTTCTTGCAAAATCTCATAAAATTGTTTAACAGCTACCACATAAATAGGGGTGAAAACATAATCCTGAGCTGAAATCTAAGCAATTGATGATATTTTTTAGCATAATGCTGTAGAGCAGGAAAAGGATTTCATGACAGTAGCTAGGTCAGCTCTCAAAAATATAGTTCAAGCTTGGGTTTCCCACACTAATCAAGCTGTGTTAGCATTAACAACTGCTGGTCTTTCCCCTCTACCCCTTCCCCCAGGCGTGGTATATTGATAGAGCAAAAGGAGATAAAGAATTGGACTGTCTGCTATAAACAAACAAAACAACAGATGCCTCTGCAAAGGTTTGAAAGGGACATTGCTTCGTCTTCCTCAGCAGAAAGAGCACAGCTCCAAAAACAGATCAAAGGATTTGGCGGAAGGTTCAAAGAGAAAAGATGATGATTTTCTCAATTTAATTTTTACCTTTTAATCCTTTCCTCTTTCTTTATTCTGCTATCTCTCTTTTCTCCCTATCAGTTAGTTTGTTCTGGAAAAATGCCCTTCTGTTGAGTTCTTAACTGAAGGACAAAACCTGACAAATCAGAGGTCAAAACTCATTCAGCTCTTTTCTTATTCTTTTCTCTGGAATCAAAAATATTATTTTCCTATTATTTGATGAGTTTACTGAGAGAGTCTAACTGTTGTCTCTTCCACCAGTTTCTGGGACATTTGTATTTTGGATGCTTGTCAAAACCTGCTTCTCTCTCCTGCAACTGAGAGCATGGCAGTTCCCAAACCTTGCAGATGGGGACGTATTCAATTTAATCCACAAAATTTTAGGTAGGTAGGAGAGCTCCTAAATCACTGTTGTGGTGAGTTCGCAGCAGCAGCAGGTAAAAGGCACAGGGAACTAATGACAGCACAAGCTGGGAATGGCAATTAGAGATCTTGGAAAAAAAATAGGAGACAGCAGTAATATGGGTAAAAAATGGATATAGGACCAGAACCCCTTAACAAGCCTGACAGTTATATCTCTGCCTGTAAACAACAAACCAATTAGTTAGAGCAGCCATTAAAAGAACAGCTAAAAGCTTAGAACTTACTGACAGAGGTAGAGGATGATAAACTATTTTAGTCCTGGAAAGCAGACTCCTCTTTATTTCAATGTCAATCAGACTTACTCCTTTGCTTAGAGAATACTGAAAACAAAACACAAGGTTTCAACTCGTTGATCAGGAATTACTGGTGTTAGAATATGTAAGAGGAAATTAAATTACCACAAAGCAGCAAGAGAAAGCTTTTTTTATTTTCTGATTTTTTTTTCTGGTTTTTGTTTTGGGGTTTTGGGGGTTTTTTTTTAGTCTATGTAACACTACATGTAAATTTAAAAAAAATAGTTTATCTGGATTAACAGGCTGAGCATGGGATGTTTAAAAACAGCTCTAGGTGGGGAGCAGGCTACCTTACATCCCTTTTCTGGTAGGTGGTAAGCCTGGTCATCAAGTCAAGTCTTGTAGGAATGCTGGAGGGACTTCAGGGAGAGCAGTTTTTTGGGATCTCTGTCTGGTGGCCAGAGGAAGAAACACAAAGGAAATTCTATGAGCAGCAGATAACGATGAAATGGGACAGTCCGAGGCTTCAGGTGTCCTGTGTGGTGTTTAGGGTGGCATGAGGGATCATTTCTTTGAGCCCTAGAAGAGCTGTCCACAAGGGAATAAGAAAGCTTTGGTGTAGGTGCTCCCATGCATGTTTAGGCCAGTACCAGCACAAGTTCCCATGGCTGGGCTGTGGGACAACATGTGGTGTCAGATGTTGGTCACCATCGACCCAGAAGTGCTGCCTCAGTGCTCTCTTTGGTTTGCTGGTTTTTCTGAAGCCATCAGTGTCCCTCAGTGGAAAGGTGACTTCTGCCTCATATGCACTGTGGGGAGGTTTCTTTTGGATAGGTTGGCTAAGGGCTCAGCATTGAGTCAAATCTGTCCTGAGCTGTGGCTCTGGAAGTAAAAGAAAAGCAACACAAAGAGGAAGCAGACAAAATGCCACAGCTTATACTACTTTCAGAAAAAGAAAAGTACATCCATTTGCACTAATGTTAACCAGGTGCTGAGCAAATACAGAAACCTATTAAAATCTAATGGTGTCCTTTAATACCCTGTTTGCACTGTCAATAAATGAGTTGAGCAATGGTGACCAAGATCTCTCTTCTCCACAGAGACTACAGTGAAGAAAACAGTGTCCATTTACCTAAGATCTCTCAAAAGACTTCAGCTAATAAAACCTCTCAGCATTCTGTGTTTGTATTTATTCTTCACATTCCCTAAAATCCTACAATTTATGGAATAGGAGGCTGCTACTTGGCACACATCACCCCTTCAATCTGCTCTGCACGAGGCTAATTCAGTAAATAATACAAAGAGGAGAAGATCCCTTCTCTTAGTGGTTGCTTGGACCCAGTTTAATTGTATAAAACATACAAGCCCACCACAGAAAGTAAAATCTCACCAGAAACAGGCTGCCCCTACCTAAATTCTGAGTGATTTTTTTCCTACAGTGACTTTGTTAAGAGTAATCAGCTGTTCGAATGAAAGTTTTGCTACTTATCAGGAGAGAAAGAAGCATTTATCTACCACTATCAAATAATGAAGATTTGACAACAAAATTGGACTATACAAAGATTCTAAATATACAGATAATCTTGACAGCCCATTATTTATTCTCCCTCCTAAAATTAACTGATAAGAATGTGATTATGTTCTAGGTACATGACCAGTTGCAGGAGGAGAAATATTGTTGCCTGAGAGCTACAAAAATCCAGAGATTTTTATGCTTCACAGAGGAAGAAAATGCTACTGACTTATGTACCAACTGAGAAGAGGGGAGTGAGTCAGTGCATTGGAGGCATGGACCTCCACTCTCCATCATTCTGAGCCTGAGGATGATGGGTGCAAGGTTAGGAATAAGAAAAAGCTCCCCATTTCTTGCTTCTGTACAAGGAAGGCAGTCCTGTGGCTCATTTAAGAAGCTATTATTAATACACCTCTGTGAAAGATCAGAGTATTTGGTCATGACAATCTATACTTCAGCACAGTATGGGAACTGCTGTAGTACAGAAGGTTTTAAATAAAATGGAAAACCTTATTATAAATGATACTTAGAAGGTTTGGTGCTCAAAAAGCAGTCCTTACTGTTTACATTCCAACGAGCCAGAATTAGTTGCCTTCCCTGTAGGCAGTTTAAGTTGAAAGGGCAAGGATTCCATAAACATTGTGACTGAGCTGACCTTTAACATCTCAGAGATGGTGACTGAGCATAAAGGCACTTTGAAAGAACTGTCTAGGGGACGTGAATGTTTTTACTGCCTCTGTGAAGTATCTTCTCTGAATAAAAGAATTCAGTCCCAAAGCCTGCTACCAGCATCTTTTATTAACTTTGATGAATGACTGAATACAATGTTTATCAACCTGAAATGGAAAAAAGCGTGAAAACGAACACTGTGCCTGCTGACACATTCAGGTACTATGGCCCAAATTTTCAGTGCCTGTATGTAGCTTCCTACTGTTTAATTCTTTCTTCTCAGGCAAGCCATGTCACACATTCCTGAGTCATCTTTTAGAGCAGTTTTCAGACTGTCCTAGCACCAAGCTGCAACTAAAAGCATCAACAGAAATAAGGACAGGCATGCCCTGAAGTCTTAGCTGTGCCATGCTATACTCAGTTGGACTCCTGGAGTCCTAGAAGTGGCAATGAAGCTATGTTACCTGTCCTCAACCATGGGGAAGTCATATCCTATATAGCCAATAACTTACAGGAACAACTCGTACAACTCGTGCCCATGATGTAGGATCTAGCAGGCAAATATAATCATATTATAGCTTAATTTCATTGAGTGACCCTAAACTGCCTTTTCACCCCTATCATCTAATTTAGGAGTTAGGCACTGCCACCCCTATCATCTAATTTAGGAGTATAGGCAGGATCATCTGGAAAGGACAAGCTGTGAAGTAAGAGATATGGGTGCAAGAGCTTGTGCAGCAACATACCTATGGCAGACTTGTTGCACTGTGGTGATGGGGGAGGACCAACCTGGTGGGGGTGGGGGCTCATACCAGTGGAGGAAAGAGGGACAAGTTTGACCTGGAAGCCAGCTGGGAAAGCTCAGTGGCTTTGGCTTTTCCATCAGAAATTACTAAAACTTGAAATATTTTAGTTTGCTGTAAGGGGAAGGAAGACGCATCCCAACAGACAGGGTGCAGAGTACCCAGGAAATGTATCAGGAAATGACTGGCTGACATAAGCCTCTGTTTTTCCAGCAGGGTTTAAAAGCACATTTGACTTTAACTCATTATCTGATCATTCAGTTGTCAGATTATAAATTCATGAATTGCTATGAGGTGGGCAATGCTAGCTGTATCTCAACCTGCTTGTAAATACCCTTTCTGAACATCATTATCCAGGGTCATAAGTCACAGGTGTCCTCTGAGAGTGCCAAGTAAAATTCTTACATGTTCTTCATCCACTTTAAAGTAGCTGGAGAGGCAAGTTATGCTTACTTCTGCATTTAAAAGAGAAGTAAATGCAAGTAACAATTCAGCCAATGCTTCGAGACAGGCCAGTGCCCCTCAAAAGGGCATCCTGCTCTATCTCATTAATGTGCACCTATGCTCAGTGAGAAAGAGCAGCGACTGGGAGAAAGAGCAGCAACTGCCAACAGTCATGGAGGTGCTCTTTGTGATATTATTAGAACAGGAAAGAGACCCTTAAGCTGTTAATTTGATTTAGGCTGATGGCCAAGGACAACTTTTCACCAGATTCCCTGTCAGCCAGATGAAAATGGTGCTGTATCTTGAAAACGGTGCTGCATCTCAAATCCTCACCCATTCACCTCTTTTGGACTTTGATACACCTACCAGATAAGAACCCAATAGCTTCAAAATCAGAGCTTCCTCTGCCTTTATACCTAGTGGATCTGTTAGGTCACAAACTCTAGAACCTTGACCATCAAAGAAGAAAATCAATGTCATTCTGCATCAAAGAAAGGATGGAGAAGGAAGCACATTTTACACACTCCCAACAATATTTAAAAGGCTCTTTTTAAATTTACACATCCTGATTATTGTGGCCTCTATAATAACCTACATTCCAGGTCTTCCAATTTTAGCAGGTATGAGACTTGCCAAAGGAAACAGAGGCTTCAGGAAGTGATTCATAAATTGGTATTATTATTTGTATCTGTTGAGGCTTGTTCTTTATAGATTAATGTTTGGTTTTGAAATTCAGCATATAAATATCTGCTAAGTGCCATCCCACTTTACCAAGTTTACCATGGCTGGAAAACACAAGGGAAAGGAAAGTGGTGCATCTCTAAACAGTTAGAGGAGAAATCATTTTACACCTGAAGCTTTCTGCAGTTCAGAAGACATGACCAGGACTGAATGTCCTTACATTCAAAAAGCAAACTTATAGATTTCTAAAAAATATTTTTAGAATATTTCCCTTTGCTGTTTTAAATCCTTTTTAAACTTCCTGGTTCTCTGGTTAAGTTAGATGTCAGCCAGCTTCACTAGAATTCTTGACGTGTTTCTCTAAAATGACCTTTATCTTACACTGAACAAAAAGCTTCAGAGAGTAAATATAAGGTCTTCCTTACCATTTCCATGTTTATCTTGCTGCAGGCAGCATCTGATCACAAAACTGACACCACCCCCACTTCACAGGAATTTTTTTTAGAGAAAAGGCAAGTAAAACAGCACAGCAGAATCAAGTCATAACAGATACTGATTGCACAGTGTCTCTCTCAATCAGTAATAAATCACTTCCTCGGTGCTATGAGAAAGGGGCATCGAGTTACTGAAGGTGCCTGATTTCAAAAGAAACCAAGGGACATGTATAAATTGTTTTATTTGCTAAAAATGACACAGAAAGGGAAAAAAGCAAACAAAAAAAAACCCACCAAAACCAAACCGAGAAACAACAACCAACCAAACAAAAAAAAAAATCCCCTACAACCTCCCCAACACAAAAAAAAAAAAAAAAAAAAAAAAACCAAAACAAAAAAACCAACCCCAACTAAACAAAACCAAACAAAAAAATCCCCAGGAATTTGCACGGCTAATAGCTGCTTTTATTTTTTACACTACAATGTGGGCCATTTTGGAGGCTAGAAATCAAAGCTAGAATAACTGAGGGTAAATTATCAACTACTATGACTTCCAGAAGATCATCCCATATGACACCTGCAGACCAAGAACCTTAGAAAACCTGCAGAGCCATGCACAAGGGCTTTACTTTTACCCTAGTTCACCTCCCTGGGACTCTCTCAGCATGCAGGTGCTGATGGGAAAGCTCTTGCAGGCCACAAAGCTTAGGGTCATGCCCTACAAATTGCTTCTGCAGTGGGATCCTCTTGGCCCTGTAGGTCAGAAGTAACCACAGGAAGAGAAAGCATCTATCCCAAAGTCTTCAGCTGTCCTTTATTTTGGAGCGATGCGATGAAGCAGAACTGCTGGATATTACAGTGTGTCAAACATGGAGTGGCTACACTGTGAGAGATTAATTGTGCCACATGTGTAGCTTGCAAAATTCTGCAAAAGGCCTGTTCTTGCACTAGCTAAAGTGATGACTCTTTCACCACAGAGAGCAGCAGGATGGAGGCCAGCTTCTGTGTTTGCAACTTCTGGATTCCTCCTGCTAAAATAGGCCACATACATACACTGTTGTCATTTTTTATTAATCACAGGTAACATATTTCTGGTCACTGCTATAGGCTGTTTTGTCGCTATATATAATCTTGCAATTTTCACACAATTTTTGCAAAGCAAAATGAGAATGAGGAACTAATCCCATTCAAAACGTCTTAGGGCTTTGAGGAAGAGAGCTTTATCTATGTGTCTAGAGGCTAATTGTTCAAGTCCCAGCTGTTCTGCCAACTGTGGTTAATATTTCTCTGCCCTTCACAACCCAATACATTACATCAAATTGCACAGTATCTATTATTCTCCAGTTCTGCAGAAAAAGGACTTCTAAAAGTGATTTGGACAGCACTGAAACCAGGACTCACAGGCCAGTATGGGCTCCTGCACAGACTGAGACCAATTCAGATGCTTCTAGAACAATTTTATGCCTATGTATTAAATTAATATATGACTTCAAGATTTGTGTTGCTATATGTTTTACTGCTGTACATTTTCTTCTCTGACTGAAACTATCCAGCTCTTTGAGGACGAGCTGTGGCAGCCTCCTGGCTTCACTGGGACTGTGCTTCTCAGGCTGCAGCATATCCTTCAGTGGTGCACGATCTGAATCAGTACACAAACTGGGGCACTTACTGTTGCTATTGGCAAAGGTGACAAGTGACTAGAATGAAGAAATAACATTAAGCACCCTTTGAACTGAGCAGATTCACTTGTATTCCCAAAAACGAGCTGATTGGGACTGTGCAAAATCCAAAAAATATAAGGACTCAATATCATAATCTATTCCCAGAACACAAAGTGTGGAAAATGAATGATACGGCCTGTCACCTCTTCATACCAAATGAAACTCTGCCTAGCTCAAGCAGGGATTAAAATTTATTCCCAGCTAATTGATGTTTGGAGTCAGCACACTAGATTAATTAGTCTCAGCTCCAGTTTCTGCTTCATATGTTTGCCTGCACAAGCTTTGAGGTAGTTCTTTGGGTCAGACACAAACTCTTACTGTGTGCTTGTGCAATGCCAAGCACAAGAGAGTGCAGAGGCCCCCAGAAAGCTCCTGGAAGGAATTCACCATTGGGACTGCAGCCAGCTCAGTCTGAATTCAGAATACTGGCAAACTTATTAAAATTTTGCCTCCTGGAATCAGGCTGGTGGGTGTCTGTCTGCACAGAGCAGCAGACAGACCAAAAAAAAAAGGAATATTATCATTTAATGTTATGGGATTTGGTTTAAGTTTGTGATAATCAATATTTTCCTGCTAGTGGTGTTGTAAAATAGTGGGCTATCATGATCAAGTACATCATTTGTCCCAAAGCACAGCAAAATCAAATGTAATGACAAATGATCGAAACCGTAGGAAAGGAAATAAATTTAAAGAGGCATCCCAGAGAATTTCAGTAGCTGTTATGCCTACCCACTTCCATATTTCTTTTTTCTGAAGTAGTGGTGACTGGAAAATACAGTGATATAATTCCAAGCTGGAAGAAAAAGGCATATTGTGATTTTTTTCAATTAATCAAAATTTATGTAACACAAGTCCACAGTCAAAACATGTCAATAAATTATAAATGTTTCCATTCTGTTAATTTATGCAAAGACTTTTTAAATAGGAGCAAAACCCAAGGCACTGCATTCTGCAGCTGCTCAACAAGACGTTTAAGTGTTTTCCAAAATAATTTTCCTCACTTTAAAAGAAAGTTTCTTCAAAGTAGAAGATAAAATGGGGATGGGAAATGAACTACCAGACAGAATTTTTTTCTTTACAAAAATTGCTTAAATAAAACATTTTTTTATTAGCTTTGAGTATGTGTGCTTCTTTAAAATTATCTGGAGAAAAAAGATGGACGTCAGAAGGACTGAATGATATTAGAATAAGATTCCAGTTAAATAAGTATAACAGGCAGTTCTTTCTGATTCAGTTAGTACCCTTCTTCCCTTTGGGGGACTGTTTACCCCCAACCAAAACAACTGTCTCAGCTCATGAGAAATTCAAGATGAGCTGCTATAACAAACTGCCAATTGCAATCCAGCTGGGATTTAATCCTACTCCAAAAAGCAGCAGTCATAAAAGTTTTACATTGGAAAATACATCCTGTTACTGTACTTCAGGGTTTCATACTGTTCCAGCTATTTCTTCCTTTACCAGCCCTCAGTCCACCAATTCTGTCTCAACAGCCTGCAAGTCTCTTCCAGAATATCTCCATTGCAGGAGATATTGTTTCCAGAGCAAAAATTATATAGTTCTGGGCATAGTATCTGTGAAGTGTTTCTCCATGCACAACTCCATCTTTGGCCATTACACATACCTGTTCCTAAGCTTCCTTTAACATAGTAGAGGGAGCCAGTTATGATGAAAGGGACAACTGATACCATCTGAAGCCACCCTGCCATGTCCTCAGAAGGTCACTGTACTCAAGAGACACACTTAAGTTGTGTCCTCAGACATTCTTTGTATTCACAAGGATTATATTTATCCTGTAACACTCCTAAGTGAATATTGACAACTTTATCTCACTGTGCAACTCAAAAAGATGGGGCTGCAGGCACATATCTGTACCCTGTGTGTTGTAATCCTACAGGCACCACATAAAGGTGGTCCCAGAGGCAGCAGCTGGCTTTGTAAAGGAGGCTTGGCAGGGAACTACTCAGGAGGGGTTTAGTTGTCTGAATTTAGTTGTCTGAAAGTGACTGTAGGCAACTGCAGATAAGCTGGACTGAATGGGTCATGAGGGGACTAAGAATTATTAGCAGAGTCCAAAAATAAATTTGATGGAGCAATACTCGAAGGTTTACAAACTGACTCATAAAACTTTAATTTTTAGAGTCACTCTTCACTACACTCAGAAACATAAGAAGGACAAGAAGAAAGAGTTCTTGTTGCAGTCTCTCACCCCTTAAAATCTGTGGAGCAAAACACAAATATTTTTCTTCACTCTTTTGAGGTCAGGAAAGGGGAAAGGGGTATTTGTGCATTCTCTCTCCAGTACCAGCTCTTCTAACAGCTAATGCATAACACAAAGTTTATCCTGAAAAGTCATTTGAATAATGCTGTCTGGAAGCATGAAGTACTTCAGTTAAACCTACAGCACCAATAACACTGCTGTGTGCACTGGAGCCAATTCCCAGCTGCTAGAAGCTCTTCTAGGAGATGCTCCTTCACAGTATTTATAAACTCCTACATACACCATTGAAGAGGATTACAGAGATTTGTGAAAGGGAGGGAAAAAAGGCCTACAAAACCGAGCATTTTCTTATTAGATATGGTGGGGTTTTTTCCTTCTGGGATTTTCATTTCTGACAGAAATAGAAATAGAAATATGGTAAACATGCTTGCTTGGTTAATTGACTTGCAGCTGCTGGCAGATAAACTCAGTTTATTTCACCCATCTATTCTATCACCTATTATACTTAGAACAGCTATGTTCCATATGATTTAAGGACATTTCAAAATATTTCCTTATACTGATTTTTTGTACTTCACATTTTGCTGGTAAACACAACATGGAACATTGGCTAATAAGTATTGTTTAATTCTCAAATGGATTTAGTAAATCACTCTTCTACTATGGTCTTTCAGCAGACACAAATAGAAAAAACAAGGGAAACTACATAAGACCTTTGTAATAAAATCATCCAAATTACTATCATTTAAAATGCTTATATAATACTAATACATCATTTGATCATGACTGATAAGGAAAAAATGAGTTGCAACAAAATTTTTGGAACCTCAAGAGATCATAAAAATGATCCTTTGTATACAAAAGTCTAACCACATCACACAAAAGTGATTGTAGTGGTAAAATTAAATACAGGACAAATTATTTTTTCTATATGTATGTTATTTGCCACTAAGCACTCGATCAATACCATGTGGTAATATCAAACTGCTGCAGGACAGGGACTTAACTGCTATATGTTTATATCTACATTTACAGAACAAAAAGTAGTCCCACCCAAAACCTTGCTGCTGGCTCAATCCTTGAGGCTTCTGACATAGGGCCAGGATTTTCCTGTTGGAGGAAAGGCTCCTATCACCAAGGTGTTTTCCACTTGTAATTACATGCATTAATCTGGATCTGCTAAATAATAGGCCTTCAGTTACTGTTCATTAAAGAAAAACATAGCTGTATTAAAAAAACATTCTGTGCAACTTTCTACTTCTGTCTTGTGTCTTCTGCTTGGGAACCTCACTTAAAGCATCACCTTAAGGGCCTATGTTAACAGGAACCATTTCAAATCACAAACAAAAAGTTAAATTTACCAATACCCAGCTACTCTGTCACATAGAAGAGACCTTCAAGATTTTTTTCAACATGGCAATTACCCACAAGAGACTCTGAAACATGTGCAGAGCCAGTTGATTTCAATATGAACCTTATCGTCCCAAAAAGATATATAACAGATGTGTTAGTTTATGAATTAAAAATATTTCTCATATTCTACCTCCCCTTTTCTCCTGCCACCTGAATTACAGGTGAATCCTTTGGTCAGAATTATGAACTTTTATTTAGGTTAATCCTTATGCACCTCGACTAGTATATGGGGTTTGAAGGCCAAAACATCTTGAATGGAAAGTTGATACAACTGGGAGAAGCAAGTGCACTGCACTTTTCTCTGCTGAGGTTCAAAATAATATGTTGTTTGTATACTTCAAAATGTAATGGCATAAGCAGCATTTGATTTGATTTACTTTTAATGGAAGACACAACACAAACTGACTCGTGTACTATAAGAATGCACACATTCCCTTTTATTTTTACAGCACTCACTTGCAGGGATATGCTAAAGGAAATTAATTTTTTATATTAGATATACAAAACCAGTATCTTTGGTTTGCTATCACAAAGAACTGTAGAAACATGACTCTTTCCCACTATAAAAATGTGTCTACTTTGCCAGTGTTAAATAATTTCTGGCTTGGTTCTCTGAAAATGTGATTACAAAAACAGTCCCTACTTCAGCAACAAATCCACTCTTGAAGTATGATCAGAGTCACATTTTAGTGATAAAAGCAAATTTTCTTCCTGCCAGACTCTAGAGCTGTAACAGATAAGAGCCCATGCTCAGGAATCCAAGGACAGAAGTCAGACACATTGTTAAATGAAATAGTAAAGGGTGGTGCCTGCAGGGTGCCAGGATCCCTGTATTCCCAGTCCATGGCAGTGCCAGTGCAGGGGCTCAGTGGTGCAGGGTGTCACTCAGAGACTTTGTATCTTTGACTGTCATTTGTTATCAAGCAGAGATATGTGGAGCTGAGACTTTGTTAATGAGGTATGAAGGCTACTCCACACAGTCTCAGGATCAAAGTATCCTTGTTTACCTCTGATTTTATGTGCTATTTTTCTGGCTGCTGGTCATGGCTGTTAATCAAACACAGCCACTCCTGTCTGTGCAAAGAGGAGAACTAGGGCTCCAGGGCTAAATGTGCATGCATTTTAGTAGCTTCTAAAAAAGTATGTAAGAACTTCCCTTAATAAGAGAACAATTACAGTACAGGACTGCAGGGACTTCCTAAAACAATCTACAGAAGCAAGGGAGAAAGGATTCCTCTCTACCAAGAGGGAACTCTGGAGGGACAGCGGCCACAGGACCACTTCATTTAATGCTTCATAGCCTCCAAAATTCCTTTAATTACAAACTGAAGAAAAACAAAAGAAGTTGCACAGCTATGGCAAATCTCCCTACCCCTAGACACGAATCCCCTTATTGTCCTGTCAGTTGGTTAGTCAGGTGAGACAAAATATTCATCATTACCTGTAAAATCGGAGTCCACCTAATCTCAGCAGAACTCTCACTGGTTTTGATGTGTTCTGGGTTAAGTTTTGACCACAAATCAATATCTGGTCTTAGGATGAGCCAACCATACAACTTGGAAAGCAGAATAATCAGGACAGCTCTTGACTTGCTTTTATATCATCACGAGATGGGCACCAATACCCTTCCTTACTCAAATAAAGTTGGAGCTCAGTTTCTGTGCAAAGTCATGGAAATAAATGTTTTGCATTGATATTCTTGTTTTTTCCTTGTGTGCATGCACAGGTCAGCCCAGCCCTGCTGGAAGCACTGCCTGGTGGGGACTGCCCTGAAACATCCTTTACATCCAACAGAAATGCTGGATGCACAGGGGTCTGGATGAGTGTACACCTTCCTTTCAGAAACTCTTCTGCTGGTAATGGAACTGGAACATCACCCTGAGGGGGGGAAAAGACAGCCCAGTTCCACTGCCTCTACAGTGATGCCACCAGTTACTTGTTAACCACTAAACCATAAACACAGACACATAACCATAAACGTAAATATCTGCCGGAAATACTACACTGGAGTTTCATTTTGGTAACTGGCATTTGGCTGTGTTCAGTTAAGTAGATGACTTCTAAAATTACTTCTCATATTCTCATAGTCATTTCCCATTGCTTTCAATGCCATCATCCCTCACTCAGGATCAAGGAAGTAATAACCATATGGATGGCAATGCTGTCACAGTTTGTATGGCACAGAGACTCTTCCTGTAAGGAGAAGAGAACTATATGAATAAGCTAGAGAAGGCACAAGGGAAAGGCAAGAGGGAAGTGATTTAGCAGAACATCTCAATTGTTTTAATAAATCATAAATTTACACTGAAATGTCAGTTCAGTGAGCTTCCCTTACAACAATCACTGAATGACAATATATTCTTTGTCTGCCATGAATGTGAAAGGGTGGAATGTGCTGCTATGTTTGCACAGCATTTCTAAGGAAAAATACTGATTGGAGCATAAATAATTTCAATTTTTACTACTACAGGTCTTTTCATATAGTCTGTCTTAGATCAGCATATTTTAGGAAGAAAAATAAAATGGTAAAAATGTACAATATAAGCACAGATCTCATTCAGAGTCCTTAAAAATATGAAATCCAGAAAATCACAGGTTCCTATTATTTTGAAAATGGAAAAACTTTATGCTCTACTGATTTTTTAATGCAGCAGATCTTGGAGAGAAGATGTAAGTTGATGCCATGCAGAGATGCAAGAAAATATTTTTTGAAGTGGAAGAATCAGATAAATCATGAATCACCAGTGTCACTGCTAAATCTGTGCATGTTATCAGTGCTATTTTTAGTTCCCTGACCACCATCCTACGATCCGTGCCCAAGGATTTTAAGCACTGTTTTCAAAGACACATAGGAATACAAGACAATCAAACAAGAGAAACCAGCATAATCACCATAGTACTTTCTTACTTTCTATTCTGCTCTGAACTGCAATTTTCCATTATTGCATCCCAAAATTTAGAGTTTTAAGCCAGAAACAATTTGCAGATTCAGTTACAAAACAAGTGATTGATGAATGGATGTAAAAATCAATAGGAATGGATGTAAGTCACCAGGGTGAAGCTGACTATTGAAGTTACTAAAAAACTCCATCTAGTTTTTCTTCCACAGAAAATATTCAACCATGCCAAAAGCAGATATTGTTTTTAGTACCTTTTCTCTTGTTTTCCAGATAACTCTGTATGGAAGACAGATTTTAAATGGTCTCTTCTTATGCATATTCCTTGCTACATTTCAAGATTGTATTCCTATACATCTAGCTCTTAACAGTGTTAAACTCAACAAGGTTCAAGAAAACTCATGCTAAGAAGAATAAACATTTTAAAAAACCTCCTTTTGTGCTGCCATTGCACTGCTGGAAGCATTGTGAATCTGAGTCATTTGGACACAGCAGCATTTTCTTAAATATTCTGTAACAGCCCAAGAATCTAAGAAAACTGTTTACTGTAGAGAGCAAAACTAGCATTGTATTTTCCCCTTCATCCTCCCAATTTCTGCTTTCTCACTGCAACTCATCAGCTCTTTTGTAACCACAGAATCAGAGAGATGTAGATTAGAAGGGACCTCTGGAGGTCATTTGGTCCATTGCACTAAATATCACCAATTCTAAGTCAGATCCAGCTTCCAAACTAGATTAAATTTCTGAGGGTTATGGCCAGTCCAATGCTGAATATCTCTAAGGATAGAGATCCCACAACCTTCCTGGGCAGCCTGATTGAATGATTGTCCAACCAAACTGTTTTCTTAGAGTTTATCTGGAATTTTCCTTGCTGTAAGTGGTGCCTTCTTTAAGTCCACACCCTCTTTCAGTTCTCCTCAACAGTGAGGGAGGCAAAATCTGGGTACAACATGACTGCTTCTGTTGCTTTAGATGACCATGGTGTTGCAATAGTCCTTGCTGATTGCATTCAGACTTTCTTCCAAAATACATTTTTCAAATACACACACTAATTTAGGGCTTTAAGTCACCTGAGGCTTTGCTGACACAGGCTTCATGATGGCATGTTGGAATCTTTGATCAGCCTGCTGCAAGATACATACCTGGTTGGCAGAGAAACAAGTTCTCATTGCTAATACTCAGATCTACATCATTTAGCCTGATTGTTTTTTAGCAAATGAAAGATTAAGATATCTTAGTCAGTATGAAGTCCCTGAAAAGTTCTTGAAAGAAGTTAATGCCTCTCTCAGGGAAAAAGGAGAAAAAACACTGTTTGAGAGATGCCAAATTGTTTTCTGCATAAAGCTCATATAGCCCAAGGGAGAATAGGGGATGTCAGAAAAAGGGGATGACTGTTTTTAAATGCAAACATTGCTGAAGCAGTATTTCATATAACTGAGATTATAGTTATAAGTGGGTAGAGTGTGGGTCTTCTCAGATCTTACTGTGGCAAAGAAGTGCTCAGATAACTGAAAGAGTTAAGGAAAACTCATGGAAATGTGATTGCTACTTCATTGATGTTTGTCACCTGGTTTACACAGCAATATGACTGACAGCTGAATGAGAGTTGTCCTTCACATTATTTTTTTTCCACTGAATGTTTGGTTGGGTGTACCTGTAGGTGGGAAAAAAACGGATTACAGGTATTGACAGCCTGACATAACAGTTTAGATTAGCCATTGCACCTTGTGAAATAATTAGCCTGGAAGTGAAGAATCAAGCTCAGGAATGTGCTAAATGGAGCAATCATCCAGCAAAGTGAACAGAAAAAGGATTTTGTAATTACTGTGAAAGAATCATCGAAACATCCATCTGTCCAATACATAAATGCAATAAAGGAGGCAAATTAAATAGTATTTTTTTACATGTTCTGCTGTGTTGATCAGAATTAAAACATGAGAGCTTACAGGATGTACTACTGTATTAGTTCTGCTTTATGGGGCACCATGGCTTTTGAGAGCTAACTAAAACAATAAAAATAATATCAGGTCTCAACAGCTTATGACAATTTCTGTGGAATATGAGATGGATGCAAAAAGAAGACTGAAGTGTGGCCTAACAGAACTGAAAATTGTGGGAAGGACTAGTAAAACTGATAGAAATAAAGTTTTAATACTAGCAAGACATTTGCAAGCATGGAGAGAGAGCTCCAGGAAGCCTTCTCATTCTTTGACTAATGAACTCAGACAGCTATTCCACTCAAACACCAGCAGTCATACAGAATAAATTACCAAAAACACAAACAAACATAAAATGAATTCAACTACTGCAAGTGATGGTTTGTTTACTTTGGTGAGAAGGCAGAAAACACATCTAATAAAGAAGTAATCTGCACATGCAGACCTCTGACTGTAGCCAATACATCCTGGGGCAGCACTGAAAGTGCTCAGTTTCATCGTTATGAAATAGTCAGCAAGCTGATTAGTAGGAGACAAAAGAGAATAGAAAAAAAGAATAGTTTAATGATTTCTGATCATATAATCATCAGTGTTACCTCAAGCACACTCAGCAAACAGTTTTATGCTGGGGACTCCCTAATCTAAGGCTCTGTTCTGCTAATGGGAAGGCCTGTCTGGCCAGGATCACACAGGACTGCTGTCCCCTCTGCTCTGTGCTGCGGGACAAAGTGCAGCGTGTCAGGGACAGCTGCCAAGTTTTCTTCAAATGCACTCCTCTGACCTGTACCAACACAACGCCTGCGCTAATGTGGATGCAACCCAGAGCATCCAAGTGAGCTCCTGCGGCAAGGCACAGCTCCACCTACTGATGCCAGTATTCCCCAAGTCACAGGACAGCTCTGCTCCTGGGTTTCAGCAAACATTTCTGGTTCAGTAGAGTGCTGGAATCACTAGAAGGCATGCAAGGACAAGAGCATAAGGAGTAGGGGCGTGCAGGGACACAAAGCTAAGGAACTGAAAAAACTGTAGCTCAGGTTTACACAAATGCCAGAAGAAGGTGCTCAGAACTTCTTCAGAAGCAGCAGGACACAAAATTCTAAGCAGCCCGAACCAAAGGCAAAAATCCATCTCTCAAATACACACTCTCCATGTAACACTAGGGATGAATTTGACCCCTAGTGGAATGGGACTATAGTCAAATTACATTAATGGAAAGTACTTTAATTAATAATCCTTAACTATAGTATTGTTTTCATTGTACTACTGTATTTTTGTTACGTATGACCTTTTCTTCATTAAGTGTTATTATAGCAATATTCCCCCAGCTGTGTAAGATTTTATTAGCACTTTGTCTTATTTGATGGCTTTATTCATGCACCTACTCAAGAGATCTTATAATTGTATTATAGTATTAGTAATTACTAATATATTCCTGGATGAATACTGGAATAAGACATTACAACAATATAACTGAACCTAATATAAATAATATAAAAGTAACCTAATATCTTTTAGTACTTCAGAGGTGATCACTTCCAGTGAGTATAAACAATGTGGTGGCTCAGGACCTCCTGTGGAAAGAGAAAACTTTTTCAGTCCTCTGCTAAATCCCATATTTCAGATTAACCTCAAGAGAGGAGGAACAACTTTTAATTAATTTGATGATGACGCTAAGGTTCACAAGTATTCCCCAGAGAAAGACTCAGCTTTGCTGGGGCGCTAACTCAAAGTTTTGATGCTAACCAAGGAAAAACTATTTGCATTCCCCTCTAACCTCCACTCAGAATAAGGCTCACATGCTGTGTCTGCTGTGGGGAACTGCTGTTTTGGCACCATACGTTCAAGCTGGCAGATGTTAGCTCACAATGAAAACACCTGTATCTTCAAAGCTTCTGTGCTTTAACATGCATTAGAGGAGAGTGCGCTACAGCTTTTAGCATCAACCCACACAAAAGCAGCCAGGTAGATGAACAAACCAAGGCACTGGTAAAAGAAGACAGTCAGCAAATGAAAGTTTACAGTCAGGCAGTTTTTCCTCAGGTGCAACAACATTGACAACCTATTTGTGGACACAGGGTGGAAGGGGAAGTTGTGTACCTTGCCTTTGGCTATGTCAGTTCTTCCAAAAGAGTCCAAAGGTACAACGAGACCCTATGCTGATAAACCTAGAGGCAGTGGGAACACTCCTTCTCCTACAGATGTAGTGGAGACTCATTTACTCCCATAAAGCACTCTAAGAGGTGCTCAAGCCCAGACTGTCAAATCCTCAAATCCTGTTTTGCATCATTCTTTAGTGTTTTCATCTGTTCTTTGAGAAACAATCATCCCAGTTTTCCCTAAAAGATTTTCTCCTTCTTTCTCCTACACCTTTATACAGGAAATTAACTGCCTTCCTTGTACAGTTTACTCTTCCACTCTTGTCTTTCCTGTTCATGCACTCTGGCTGGCATTTAGATCCCTACTGAGGTGTCTAGGTGACAACACTGCCAAGCAGATGAGTCGCCTGGAAACCCTTCCTATGGTCCTCCCCCACAGCAGGTTTGGAGCTCCATTTGGAGCTTTCTCCAATTAATTCCTTGTCTCCCCTATGGCTTCTAGGTCACACATTTTGTTCCTGATTTTGAAACACATTCCCCTCATTGGTAACATTTTGCTTGGGAAATTCAGATAGCTCCCAGCTAGAACTGGATTTCACACATCAAAACTTTTCAAGACACACCTTGAAAAAAAAATTACATGAGTCTATCTTAAAGTGATGGATATTTGTTTTTTAAATGTCCCTGTGATTTTGAAGCCTTTATTCTCTGGGCAAGTCTTTTTGAGCACAGCAAGAGTTGTCAGCTCCCTTAGGAATGGGAGCTGGGGGCAGTGAGGAGAGCCCAGAGGGGTTTGTCCAGGCAGGGTCAGGCGCAGCTGTGGAAGGCTAGAGACCAGCCTAGCTGGGGCATTGCTGGGGCAAGAGGCTGTCCTTTCCATGGAACAGCTCATCTTCCTCAGTCATCCACTGCTCCTGTGCAGTCTGACAGTGAAGACAAATCAGCTGATGGATGCAGACAGGTAGACAGAGAGACAGACTGCCCCCAGTCCCCCCACCACAGCCAGGTCTCCTGTGCCAGCTCACATTGTGTTACAGAGTCTGTGGGCAGTCTGCAGAGACGGAAAAGAAAGAGAGAAAGACAAACCTCTCTTTCCACATGGGGAAATGAAGTATGGAGAATACCCACACCAAACCCAGACTGAGGTGGGAAAAGATTCAGCTTGACAAATGATATGTCATCAGTGCTTTAAATGAACACATTCATCTGCAGAGGCATGCATGTTGGGGAAAGCAAGGGGAACTGAAAGGCAAATATGAGAACCAGTGGGTGTTCCAAGGCTTTGAAGTGGTGGCAACATGCAGCACTTAAGCTGCTTAAAACTGGAATTGTTGCACCTCTCATTTTGCAACTTTAGAACATGCAGCAGCTTACCACTACTGTTTTGGACAATGTTATATTCCTACTGAGCAGAGCCACAGTAGAAAATCATGGATATCCCAACGTGCTCCACTACTCCTCAGCCACTTTGGAGAGGGATTGCTGCAACCAGCATGTGCTGGATAAGGATGAGAGAAGCATGATGAACTGAAAAAGCTCACAGCTGCATGGCTGCAGCAGAAGACAGCATGCCATTAAATAACCAGTGGATACACTACATTGCCCAATGTCTAAATTTACCCTTCCTCAGACAGGCAAGTACCTGCATCAAGTAAATTCTTAGTGAATACATTCAATACTGAAATAACACACCAATGGTACTTATAACACATGGGGACGTGGCCTGAATATTTTAAGAAGTCTGTGGCTTTTCTGCTAAAAAACTTGTGGCTGCTACAATTTCTAATCCCACACTACATCTGAATTAAATTATTATGAGTCTCAGAAACTCATGAAATTAATTGGAGGAGTTCACAGCATCACAAATGTGTTTTACATGTCTAGACAAATCTGATTATCATCATGCCCTTCAGAAACATGTTATATATTCCCAGCATATCAGATTTTACATAGCATTACCATTAAATGTGGTCTAACTTCAGCTGACAAACCAGAGAATAATGATTAGGATGGTAATTTAGTTCAGTTGTAAGAAATTAATTATGTTAACATCAAGTAAGATAAGATATTTAACAACGGCATCAGACATATTCAGCTCTGAATAAAAAACCCTTCAATTTTATATTAAATGTATTTTAAAAACCATATCTTTAAAACATTTGCAGTACCATAAGTAACATAAAATAAAAATCAAAGTTTTCATTGCATTCATTTTGTCAGTGAGTAGTGTGAAAAAGGCAGACCTAAGTAAATAAAACCAGATAGAAGTTCAGGTTATTACTTGCTGCTTCCCTGTTTTGCATCTAAAACCAGCATGCACAAAGCCATGCCAGAAGCATCATAATCCCTAATTCTCAATAATTCCTTATAAAAAGCTAAGGTACAGAGGGCTCAAATACTCTGCACAAATTACACAAATGAGACCAGAATGTCCATGGCCTATAGGCAGCGAGCTCCTGCCACAGGTAAGCAGGAATACAGAGAGGACAATGAGAACAAAAAGTTGGAATAGGAATGCTTTACCCATGCAACCTCTTAGGTACAAGGCAATGAGCTCTGCAATCAGTAATTCTCCCAAGTTCTGCAATATTACACTCACCTCTGTTGGTCAATGCCATTCAGAGGATACCTGTGCTATTGTGCATGCCCTAAGCTTTGTCCTGCCTCAGTTTTAATTAACACTACTCAATGCTTTGTAAGAACAGAAGTAAAGCTGCTCCTCTTTTGAATCCCTTCTTTCTGTAAATCATTCCTGTTCCAGTTAAGCTAATCAATATTCTTACAATCCTTTTTCATATGAAACTGTTATTATTCTTTAAAAGTGCTACTATCTACCAATTACCATTTTCTAACACTTATAACACTTCTTTTTCATTAGCACTTCAAAATATTCTCACCTTCTACAATATCTCATTAAACTGGAATCCTGATTATTTCTATTGTGCTAGCAAGTGTGTCACTGGCACTATAATGGTCTTTTTTTCTATTTGAACTATCCAAATGAAGCAAAAATCAGTTTAATTTCATTCTTTCCAGATGAATCCCAAATGCTTTTATTTAGGCATCTGTATTTGTATTATACAGTCCCTATTTATATTTCCAATGCTACACCATTCCTCTGTAATGAAACATCTTTTCATGGCATGTCCTGTCAGGATATAAGCATGCATACTAAGGCAAAATTACGAATAAGATTTTGGTAATTTCCACCTCATTTTGAAGCACTTCTTAGTACTGCAGTGGCAAACAGTCCCTGGTAGATGGGGTTCCCTACTTACAGCTGGGTAGTGGCACATCTGTTCAAGCAATACTCACTTGCTTTTTCCCTGGCATGTAAATTTGGTGCATTATTGCTTTGGGATTGCTGGAAATGTTCATTGTGAAGCAAGCTATGCCCTAGCACATTTTGGAAAATCACAAAATGGGAAGAACAGTCCAGTTCCTGAGCATTGCTGATGTAAATATGGGCCAAGAGAGAAGAGATAACAAATAGATGGAGTATGAAGGTGACTGTGATTATTCAGGCCAGTAAAAACAAGGAATGATCACAGAAAGCAAACTGTCGAGTCTTAACTTTTTTTTGCCAGGGTTGGGGTTAAATGCGTGAGACAGTATTTCTTGTTCAGACTCAGATCTTTATTAGTTCTTATTTATATTACAGTCTCACAAACTGTCAGTTCTACAGCACCTCACTCTAACAGATTAAAAAATGGAGCTGTATCTCTCTCTCTCTACAAGGCTTTTTAAGGGTAAACTGTCCAATTAAGAAATGACACCTAAATTATTTTTACTTTTAACCCAACAACCAACCACCTGTGGCCCACAATGTGAACTTTTTTATCCAATTACAAAATACCACCCAAACCCATGAAGAAGAAGGTGAAGAAGGACTAGCCTCTGCCCTAAAACTTCCATCTTGCTTTATATGTATTACTATATCCTAAAACCTTAAACTTTAAATTTTCCACCCTGTGATATTACTTCTATTCAACTGTGATACACTTCTATTCAAACTACACACCCATAATCCCAGTTTTATCATTCAATTTTGGAAGCCTTCTCCATGGCCTCAGGTCAAATGCAGTGTTCTCTTGAGGGTCAGTGCCTGTCAGCAGAGAAAGTCTAAAATTCTCAGTAACCAAGGTTCCAACAGCAAGCTAGATTTTTTTCTGTAAGTATCACATCAAGACAAATTTGACAAAAAGTGACAAAAAGAATGAGGTGGTTTTGCAGGTATTTATAAGGTATGTAAGACGGAGCTTCATGAGGAAAAATGTTAAGGTGTTTGCAGAGATGGATTTTCAAAAGCATCTCAGAAATTTCAGAACATGCATCCTATTGGTTTTTAGCAAGGCTGATACTCATAAAGCACTTTGAAACTGCAATGGTAATTTCTTTTCCTCCTGATCCACTTTTAAAATACAGACAAATTACTGTCTAAATAAAAATAAATTAGTTTACTTAATAAGGTCAAGTATAATTCTCTGAGAGTTCCAGGTGCTGTAAAATCCTTATGCGGCCTTAGGTGAATGATTTAGACTGTCTACAGTGATGTCAACTTCACAAGCAACTTGTGGGCTACAATTAATCTTTTGCAAGCGTTCTAGGAGAGAGTAGGGAAGACAAACTTTAAATAACCAAGCACTAAAAGCCTTTTACCTTCAAAAGCACTGGCATTTGTGAAGTATTGGTAGAAAGTAGCATGGTGAACTGTAGACAATCTAGAAGACTCCAGAGATAATTTCTTAAGCCAGGTAATAGCCAGCCCTACCAGAGGGAACATGACACTAGATTTGATGGTCTCCAAAATAAGAGAGATAACTGGGGATGTCAGGATCGGAGCAATTATGCATTGGTGGAGTTTGCACTCTTGAGGAACATATGCCAAGTAAGAAGTAAGGCTTCTGAACCTTAGGAAGGCAGACTTTCTGCTCCTCAGAGAGATTGTCAGAGGCATCCCCTGGGACACTGCCCTTGGGGAAAAGGGAGCGGAACAGAACTGGCAAATCTTTCAAGAAATCTTCTATAGATAAAAAGAGTTAGAGATTCCCAGGAGCACAAAATCATGCAAGGAAGGCAAGAGACCAGAACGGCTGAGCAGGGACCTGCTGGTCAAATAAAGAGAAAGAAACAAATGCAGAAGTGGAAACTAGGACAGGTAACCTGAGAAGAGTATAGAGAAGACCTGGGAAGAGTACAGAAAAAAGTATGATTGTGTAGAGGGGGTGTGAGGAAGACCAAAGCGAAACTGGAACTGAACCTGTCAAGGTACACAATGAATAACAGGAAGGGCTTCTACAGGTACATTAGTCGGAAAAGGAATGTCAAAGAAGGTGAAATCCCCCTGATAAAAAACACTGGTGAACAGGTAACAACTCATGAGGGGAAGACTGAAGTAGAAGAATCAACAACTTTTTTGCCTCAGTCATCAATGGCAACCTCTCTTCCCACACTCCTCAAATGGATGGATAGAAGGATGGGGACTGAGAGAGCAAAGTCTCTCCCACTGTAAATAAAGTTCATGACCACCCAAGGAAGCTGAATGCACATAAGTCTATGGGACCTGATGAGAGGCATCCCAGTCCTAAAGAAATTGGTGGATGTAATTGCCAAGCCTCTCTCCACCATATTTGGAAAGTCATGGCTTTTTTTTTTTGCAGGTGACTGCAAAAGGGAAATAAATATTGCACCCATCTTTTAACAGGGAAGAAAGGACATGGAACTACGGACCTGTCAGCCTCCCCTCTGTGCCTGGGAAGATCACGGAGCAGACCCTCCCAGAAGCTCTGCTAAGGCACAGGGAGGACAGGGAGGTGATCCAGGACAGCCACCACGGCTTCACCATGGGCAAGTCCTGCCTGACCAGGGTTCTTCTATGATGGGGTGACTACATCAGTGGACAAGGGAAGGGTTACAGATGCCATTTTTCTGGACTTCTATAAAGCCTATGACATGGTCCCCCACAACATCCTCTTCTCCAAACTGGAGAGAGATGCACTGAATGGCTGGACTGTTAGGTGGACTAGGAATTGGTCAGATGGTTGCATCCAGAGGGTCGTGGTCAAGGGCTCAGAGGATATCAGTGACATGGGGTCCCTCAGGGGTCTGTACTGGACCAGTGGTATTTGAGTCCTCATTACCGACATAGACAAAGGGATTGAGAGCACCCTCAGCATATCTGCAGATGGCACCAAGCTGAGTGGTGCTGCTGACACACCTGAAGGACGGGACACATCCAGAGGGACCTGGACAATCTGAAGAAGTGGCTCATGGGAATCTCAAGAGGTGTAACAAGACCAAGTGCAAGGTTTTACATGTGGCTTGGTGCAACCTCCAGTATCAGTCCAGACTCGGGGATGAACAGATGGAGAGCAGCCCTGCCCAGAAGGACTTGGGGGTGCCAGTGGATGAGAGGCTGGACATGACCCAGCAATGTGCACTCACAGCTCAGGAAGGACTGGAAGGTGACTGGCTCAAAGGGAAAAACAAGTACCTTTGAGCCCTCCCCAGGGGATCAACTTTAGCCAGATCTTTGTTGAAAAGCTAGAATGGTAATGTGTTTTTAAAGAAAGAACATTCCATACATATGTTAAGTGTCTGATTTACATTAAGCTACATTAACAAACCAGGAGCAATTTATAGCCACTTAAATAAAAATTATTTTCCTCTCTATTATCCACATTTTTCTACAGCAATTTATGGCACTATAAACTTTCTGTGATCCTCTCATTGCTTTAAATCTTTCTAGGAAAATGAAGATACTCAAACATATGTAACAACTACATGAGAAAAAAGTGTCCGTCTTCTTTTAATTTGGCTAAGTTATATCAAGCTGTCAGCATAGAGCAGGTAATTTTTAAAAAGATGGGGCTGGATCTGCCTCATTTTTAAAAAATGTTTTGGCCACAAGTAATGAGTTTTCATTTTTTCATATTGTAGATAATATGTAGTAGAGAATTTTGTCTTCAATAAAGAAAAATAACTATTTGACTATATGTATGAATGTGTATGTATATATATTTTGCATGAAATTTACTTTAAATAGGTCATCTCCCAGAAGAATGAGATCATTGTAATCAGGACAAAAGAGTCCATAGTAAACCCTGACAGCTGATTCAACATAAATAAACTCTATAATTTTAGTATATTTGTATTATCATATGTTATTTATAACATTGGACATTTGCTTCTATACTGCACTGCTCAAAGCATTTTCTTTCCAAGCAATTTCAGTGCATACAGAGAATCAGAAAAATATTATATTTCTCTCTGATTAAAAGAAATCTGATACTGAAACTGGAACTGATTGAGACTGTGCCCAACTGTTCAGAGAACTAATTATTTTACACATTAACCTAAGCTCTCCTCAGCAGCTACTGTAAGAGAAGAACATGTCACATCCTGGTTTCAGATGGAGACAAAATACCGCCACTACTGAATTATCACAAGTTCTGTCTGTGCTGAAAGTTAAAATGAAATCAAATAAAAATGTATTTACAAAATTTCACATTTCAAAGTATATTTTTGACCTTGCACTGCTTTTCTGTACCCCGTAATAGTTATTTTCATGGATCTTAAGTAAGTTGAGGTCTAGAAAATTTTCTTAATTATCCAAATTTTAACAAAAAATTCAGCTATTCAACCCTAATGATGGTTATTATTCCTTTTGTTCTTATGCATTTCAGTTAGTGCATCCAATACCACCAACAAGGTATCAAAATACAGACAGGCTGGCTTACTTTGAAGATTATCACAGATTCCAAACCAAAATATTCTGAATTAAGATACATGACTTTGTTGCTATGAAGTCTTCAGGGAATTTGAATTTTGGAGCTGAATTTAAAAAGCAAAAAAATTCCACAATCTACTAGGTAAATGAAACTGCAGGTTTGCAAACCCTTCAAAAAATTCACTAAACTGCATTGACATTTCTGGCAGAAGATAGAAACCAATTGTAAATTCTAATTACCAGTGTGACTACCCTGTGTCTTAGGGCTAAATCACTCCTTGTGATCTGCTCATTTAAGTGTGAAATCTTTAAGGATGTCTGTACAAGGCCAACACAATGCATTTATGCTGCCCTAGTCTTGGAGGATATATGCTAGTGGATCTACATCTGATTTCTGTTTCATTAAACATGCCTGCACATTTGCCGAAAATACTCTTTATTTTCTTCCCCTCATTATTGTCCAGATCTGCTGTGTTCCTCATTCCAGAGCACTTCACTTGCTGGGTGAATTTATTCAGCATATGATCTCTCCAGTGTTTTGGGGGGACTCCTCAAGCTGGAAGTCAGACTCTTTTTCTTAGATTTGCAAGGAAAGAAGACATATGTTGTCATGACCCTGTGTCTGACCTCCTCTTCCTCATCATAAGCATTAGGAAAAAAATGCTGATTTCACTTGGATTTGTCAAGAGGTACAGACTTCAGAGGTGTAATGCTTTGACCCTTACGGTGGGCTCTGAAACCCAACGAGTTACCTGATGAAACAGACTTTCTCTGGCAGTGAAGGACCTACCTACCTCCCAACAAAGGATACTGCAGAGATACTTGAACCGATGGCAGCTGAATTCAAGTGCCAGCAGTTCAGCTGTGCCTCCATGAATTGCTTTGCTTATTATTGCATTATTTATTATTTGAGGCAGGGTCCAAACACACCTGCTCAGGATGGGACTAAGCTGGGTGTCTCTATCACACAGCGTAGGTTAGATGCAGTCAGAAAGACAACAGAGGATAAAAGGGATCTCTGTCTGATGCTTTCAACACAAAGTGTTTCCTGAATAAGTCAGAATATCATGAGCATAACCAAGCAGTATATTTTTAAACACAGACAATAAAAAAAAGATGCCAAGAGATATTTGTGACTGATATACAACAAATGAATGTATTAATGGCTTAAGTGGAGAAAGGAAAATCATGTTTATTACCTGGAACAAAATTCCCAGAAGGTAGGAAAACCAGTGCTTAATCTTTGGCAAAATAATCAGAACAAAGGAAGTTGTACAGCCCGTGAAACGGATGAAGCCTGACCAGTGTAGTAACAGCACTATGGAAGTAAGACTAAACACAGACTCTGTGTGTATTACTCCACTTTGGAGGAGTCTGCACACATCAGTAGAACAGCAAAGGCCCAGGCAATGATGACCAGTTAGCCTTACAAAAGCCACACTGAAAATAATGAGATTTCTTTTGTGCCGCATTATCAGACATATACTGAAACATTTTGTGTCATTAGCTCAGGGCAAAGGGTTCCATACATGCAAAAGTGCTGGATTAGTGAGAGAAGTGCTAGAAATGTAAGGTAACAACTAGCAAAGGTACACAGAGATCGTCACAGGATGCATAGATATTGTAATACTGGAAAAGTGACGGACTCCAATAAGGTAAATCTGTTAAAATACACACAAATCAAGCCTGGGCAAATCTCTCAGGAATAAAACTTTTTATTCTATTAAACTTTATTTTCTGGTTTTTGTTTTTTTTTCTGGATTTGCCCATGTATTTTTGGACTTGTTTTTAATGATAATATGCATTTAGTCCTCAATAATTCCACGAAATTTCATTTGAAATATAAAAAAATTAAAATATTCTATTTTAAATATAATTTTTTATAAAATAAAAATATGAAATATATAACCAGAAGATGTGATAGTATCTTTGATACTTGGTCTTGGACAAATTACATCCTTTTATGGTATCCTTTACAATACACATTGATAACACATGAAGAAGGAAACAGCAGAAATGTCTACGTTTGAAAGGTGATTTTCACTCCTCCTACAAAGAAACAGCAATAAAAATAGGAGATTTATGATACAATTTACTCCTTCATTAAGCAGTAGACATTGTGTGTGTCAGCCAACAGCTATAAGGATTTCAGTATTGGTTCTGCCAAGTGTCTCATTAAAAACTGATAAAAGAAGCAGCAGTCTAACTTAAGCTAAACCTGCTACTTTTCCTGCTACTGTGAAGCATGCTGCCACATTTTCACAAATTACAATGTGTATGTGGTTGGATGTCTGTGCAACTACCAAACATTTCACAAAAATTTTAGAACTATCACATCATGAAAAACCTGTTAAGTCAGTTGTGCATGCTAGGCAAGGAAGTAGAATGCTTCATACTTTTTTCACCTACTGAGTCTCTTCTTTCGTGAGAAAGGTGTGATATTTGACACATCTTTTGGGGAGGATTCAGTCAAGTATGCATTGTTCTCTGCCATAGCCTCACAGCTGATTTCCACAGTCCGTATTCTGTCTAATTTCTGAGTCACAGATGACCTCGCGGGCAATCAACTTTTATTATTTTCTGCCAGATAGCTGGGTTGATGTATAACTCTATTTCTATAAACAGGCCATTTCCTCAGCACATATCTGAATTTTATCAAATGTATCATTTATCAAATGAAGCTCTTCATAGAGGCCCACTTTCCTGGGTTTAAGAGCAGTTTGTACTTGAAAGAGATGATCACCATTACAAATTTTTCCCTGAAAATAGTATGATCATTGCACATAAATTCCTACATGACGCCACATTTTCATATGAACACACTCAAGTCGCATTTGTATTGCAAATTTATGCATGCAAAGTAAGCATTTGCACAAGTAAAATAAATAAAGGATTTCACAAATTCAAGGGGTTTTGGCACAACTTAGTCTGATTCTCTAAATTTAAACATCTAGGTTCACACATCCCAAACATAATGGAGTTTATATCAACTTTAAAATCTGGGATGTTTATAATGAACATTTTCTGCAATGCGAGAGAAAGGAGATATGGAGCCACCAAAAGTTCACTTTTTACAGCACTATGGAAGTAAGACTAAACACAGACTTGTCAGGACTTGGAATTTGTGTATCATTCATACTCATGACACACAATGCTGGCATACAGATTGCCTCTGGGGTATAGCTGTGAATGTCTAGGGACCTTAAACCTTCCTGACCACTGTGAGACTTCACTGATCTAATTCTAAATCTCACAAAGTGAAGAACAAGGAGAGTCTAATGCACAGCTGAGTTTCCAGCTGTCCAAATATCAATCTAACCACCATTGTTTCACCATGGCTACTACATTCATTTCCTCTAGGGTGTGCATTGAGATAGACATCAGTGAGAAAAGTATATTTGGTAACAAGCAGTATTGTTTATTCATGTAAGGGAGATTTGAGAGAAAGATGTGTAAAGCTTTGCCAGTCATCCTTTTGAGTAAAAGGCAGAAATACAAAATAAACTCACCACAGTGGACCAGCTGAACTCCTTACTGAGACAGAGTACTTAGTGAAGAAGGCGGATGTATCTGGCACAGAAGCCTGAGCTGAAAACACAGTTTTTCAGCCAAGATATATCTGAGCCATGCTGAATCACAGGGATGCTTCTTATTCCAGAAAATTTGCAGGGGCAGGTATTGTCTATTAGTTTATCTCACATGGATATGCTTGCCTTTTAAGACATCACCTTTCTGGCCCCTCAATCCACACTTTGTATGTTTAAGGCCTGAGTCTCCTCAAACATTTTTCATGCCTCAGCCTAATACTGTGGCAGATTATTGTCACATGAGTGTTAAAGAGCTACCCAGATCTCCCACCATTGCTGGACTGCAGCCTTTAATCTCGGCTGTTAATAGTCAGTTCCTTGTCTGAAGCTATGGATTCTCCCTGCTTTCAAGGCAATTACTGCACAGGTCTTGAATACCAAATGCAAGCCCTGTGACATTTCTCTTTTACAACTGAGAAAAACTAATACAGAAGTAGAAATAAAGCCACATTCAGTCAGATGTTGCTCCTTGACATGGCAAATATATTTATATTATAGATGCAAAACTGAATCATGACAGATTGTATCTGCAGGAGGTAAAACAGCTCTGGCAAAACAAATCAAAGATTCTCTCCTCAAAAATAAATAATTGCATCATGATAACAGGTTTCCGTAAGACACTTGGGCCACATGCTGTGCTGTCTTGATTTTTGGATAAATAAACCTCTGGCCCTGTTGTTTATCAGTTGAATGAACCTTTGGGACAACTAGAACACGATGATTCAACGTTCAGGCATTTCTCATCAACACTTTAGAACTTAAAACACTTAATTAATAGTTAGCAAACATTATTAATTGAACCTTGCAGTGCTCTCAAGCTAGCTACCACTCTTTGTACCTGACAGATACCAACCCTGAGCAGTTAATTCAGCTGCTGGCAGAATTACAGGAGTAGATATGGAGGCCACAAGCAGTGCTCAGGAGCTCCTCACTCATGGTGCAGTTTCATGTCACTGTGACACTTCGAAGAGCAAGCTGTGACTGAAAAGAGAAGCCTGCTCCTCATCTCCCCTGGTCTCCTGTTGCCTGTCTTACACCACATTTGGCAGTCGTGCAAGCACACGGCCAAGCCACGTGATGCTCTCTGTCAGAGGCCCTGAACCTCTTGCAGAGTGTGGGATCCTGCCTCTCAGGAAGTCTGACCTCACTGGACATGCCTCTGTACAGCAGCAGGAGGTCCAGCATGTCAAACTGCTTCACATGAGCACCATAAGGAATGGGCAGCTGCTGCATCCAGAGCCTCACAAGCCTTTAGGATGGCCCCCTTATCTATGAAATGCTCTGCTAGAAAGGATTCATCTCATGCATAAGGCTGACAGAATATCTTTAATCCAGGATTATTAGTAAAAAGTTTCCTTTTTGCATTCCTGTCTTTAAGATTGTTGAGTTATGACAGAGATGCCACCATGGTTAACCTTCTGCTGCTATTTGTGCTTTTTCACAGTAAGGGTAATTAGTATTTAACAATAATCATTACTTTTCATGAAACATGACTGGGTGTTTTACTTACTTTTTCAAAGAAAGTATTTAAAGATATATTTTGTTCACTGAATAATGAATTTATTTTTAATTTTGTCACATTTAGTAATGGACTTATATAGAGGAGTCAGGTTTCACTGTAAACAGAGGAACAGTCAGTGTTCTACAATTTAGCTCGTAATTATAGATTGGTAATTGCATATCTAATAGTAAGGTTGTCATTAGGATCATCCCCACAGTTCAGGTTAGTCTTAGCTCTGAGGTCACAGGCAATTAGGTGACTCAACCAAACATCATAACACTTTGTTTTTCATTGCTGGCTCTATTGCTTGAAATACAACCATTAAATAAGGACTATGCATGCTTGGTCATCTGTCTGCAAATATGATCACTATTTTCAAGCTTCTCTGCTAGAATTACCTTGCCCTCCTTCCAACTATTCACCTCCAGCTATCAATTTTAATTTTTATGGGGGCTGTAGATTTTCACACCTTCCTGGGCCTTTTGGGAAGAACCTGCTTTATCTACGCAGTGACTGTTCTGTGGCTGAGCTGCTGGACAGAGCAGTTCCAGGCTGCCAGGAAAACTGCTCTCCTATCCCAAGCAGTGGGCACTGCCTCCCCTCCCACCCACACTGCTACGTAAACAAAGGGCAAAGCACTAAACACCTGTTGGGACCTCTGATTTCCTGGCTCACAGGAACCCTGATCCTGCTAATCTGCAGCTGCTCATGCTTTCAGCATTCCCCATATCTCCGTGCTCCCGAAAATCATCCATAAGTCTCCAGCTTTTCAAATGACTGTTCTAGCTCTTCCATATTTTCTTCCCTATTTGTGGCAACTGCTTCACTCATTATCTCTCTGCTTTTCCTACTCCATCCTATGTCCCACAAGCCTGCCATACCACCTGCCTTTCTCCCTTTCTTCCCCTTTATTCTCTTTCACATCAATACACCTGAGCACCTTTGCAGCTTCACATACTTCCAAACTTTCTTTCTCCTTCCATTCTCCATGATTCTCTGCTGAGATAAGGTCTCACTTCATCCCTTTCCATGTGTCACTGGCAACTTGATTTTAATGCTTCTTTCTTTCAGAGCTCTGTTTTGGATCCTGAGGGGACTCTTCTCCTCTTCTGGCTTCAGAACTCGCCATCCACAGTGCTAGGAAAAAAAATAAATAAATAAAGTTCACACTAGTAAACATAAGAAAATTAAACCACTCCTAGTCAGGATCACAGAAGGCAAAGCATTAAGTTCCACAGGTATACAAGCCACAGAATCCAGCACCTTTTTCAAGGCTAATTTTTTATCTATGCTTACAACAAAGTCCTTCTGAAAAAAAATAGTTAATTTAGATATCATTCCCATACAGAACACTGTACAAACACAATTTAGATAGTTAAGATGTTGGTGGTAACAGCATCTGGCCTTTGAAAAGTTCTTGTAAAAAAGCCCTTGACCAACACACTTTATACTGGACTGTAATAACTTGGCAAATTGCACAGTGGTTTCTAGAACCAGACTTTACATCTGTGAGGAGCAAAGTCCAGGTCATCTAAGCTGTTTAACTGAGCAATTGAAATATTTTATCAACAGGGCACTCAATTTTCAGGCCATCTCTGAACTTCTCAGTTTTGTGTTTTGTTGTTTGACGGCTGTAGTATCTCACAGCTCTCCCTGGAGAGTTTGTGGGTCTTTTTCTTACTCTAAAATCAATGGTATCTGTTGTCAGCCTAAGCTCCAGCTCAGATTCTGCACCTGTTCCACTTTAAATACTAGCAGGGATTAATTAGGCTCATTTCCCATACTCTCCTGATGCTGAATTGCAGGTATTGCTCAACCACATAGCATGAAGATTTATTGAGAAACAGCAAATCAAGAAGGCTTTGCCCAGCTTATGCCACAGCGAGCTAGCCTAAAGGATTTCATTTGAGCAAGTGGAGTTTGGCCTCCAGTTATTTTACTGGCAATGATGGTCTTAATTCAATTTGTGACCTTTCTTGTTACCTAGCTCACAAAGAGCTAACAGAAGTGGATGGAGCTCTGAGAAAGGTGATGTACTGAGTGCCATCCTTGCCCATGGTAGGAGGGACTGGAACTAGGTAACCTTTGACATCCCTTCCAAGCCAAAGCGTTCCCTTATTCCATGGGTGTATGATAATATTCAGTCTTTGTAATTTGCAGAACTTGCTCTTTTTCACTTATTCTCAAAATGTATTGTGGTATAAAAATGCAAAGTAACAAGATTTGATTGTTGGAAACTGGAGGTAAACCGGGTCAGAAATGAAGGATCCTTAAATAAGGATGGGAACAGCAAGCACGTGTGTGTCGGCACGAACTGCCACTCGGTTAGAGCGCTGCCAAAGAGCAAAGGCTTCTCTGAAGAAGTGCCGCTGGTCACCAGCACACCCGCACCGGGCATCTAAACACGAGCAATAACTACAGCAAGGATGAGCGGTACACTGAAGCAATAAACACACACCCCAGGAGCAGCTTACGGACTGTACACGCAGGGCGGCCATCGCCTCATGCGCCAGAGCGCCTCCGTGACAGAGGACGGAGCAGGCGGGACGTCATGTACGCGGGGGACAGGGGACCCACCCGGGCCGACTCTAAATTCCCCGGCCTCTCGGCGCCGCTCCCGGTACCCCAACCCCTGCCATGCAGTCATTCCCGGCCCTTCCCGCCGCGCCATTCCTGCCGTCCCCTCACGGCCGGCCCCGCCCCGCCCCGCCCTCGCTCGCCATTGGCCGCGGGCAGCGCGGGGGGCGGGGCGTGCCGCGGCACAGCCGGCGCCTGCGCGATGCTCCTTCGCCCCCGCCGGACCGGCTTCCCGCTCGCGGGGCTGCGCTTCCGGGTCGGCTCGGGAGCTCGGCCGCGTCTGCCGGGGCCGCCGGGGAGCGGGGCCGCCGCCGCCGCCCGCAGCCGCGGGGGTCGTGGGGGGAGCGGCGGCATTGCGCGGCAGGGCGGCGAGAGGGCCGCGGGGAGGCGGCGGCGGCGGCGGCCCCCTGCGAGGCCTGGTCTGGCCCGCCGCCGCCGCCGCTCGGCCGATGCGCCCGGAGCCATGGACAAGATCCTGGAGGGGCTGGTGAGCTCCTCGCACCCGCTGCCGCTGAAGCGGGTGATCGTGCGGCGCGTGGTGGAGTCGGCCGAGACGCCGCTGAGCCAGGCGCAGTGCCGCGCCATGTTCGCGCTGGGCACCCGGCTGGTGCTGCAGGGCCCCGACCCCTTCCAGCGGCAGGTGGGGCGGCAGGTGCTGGACGCCTACGGCCGCTTCCACCGCGCCGAGTTCGAGGCGTTCTTCAACCGCGGGCTCGTCCTCGGCCTCCTGCAGCGAGGCTACGGCGAGCTGAGCAACCGCGACCCCGCCATCCTCGACTACATCCAGGCGGGGCTGCGGCTCATCATGAGCTGCCCGTCGGTGCTGGAGCTCTTCGAGCTGCTGCAGGTGGAGGCGCTGCGGCTGGTGTGCGAGCGGCCGGCGCCGCCGCTCTGCGCCCGCCTCTGCCAGCTGCTGGGCGACTTCCCGCAGTGCCTGCCCCGCGGCAGGAAGCTCTCGCTCGCCTTCTGCCAGCAGCTGGTGCGCAGCATCGCCCACTTCCAGAGCCAGGGCACCCGCGAGGCCGAGCTGCGCCTCTACGTGTCGCAGGTAACGCAGGTCAGCGCGCTGCTCCGGAGCGTCTGGAAGGCCGAGCCCGACACGCTGCTGCCCTCGCTGCAGGAGCTGTTCGCTGTCATCTCCGCCGCGGGTGAGCGGGAGCGGCGCGGAGTAACGGGGGCGTAGGTTATTCAAATGGGAGAAGCTTTAGCGCAGGCGGTGGGCGCTCTGCAGGCATCACCTGGTAACCACTGCTTTGTCACCCAGATACTAAAATGCAACTTCTGACTGTCGAGAAAGCAAATCCTTTTTTATTTTTTATTTCCTGCCCACCCCCCAAAAGCTAGAGGGGGAATACTGATTTATTTTGCTGCAGAGCAGGATTGTGTTGTGTCACGAAGTGCTTTAAATCATATACCGAAATGAGGTTTTGGGTGCCCTATTAAGGAAGATTTAAAATATCGATAGTAAAACTCATATAAATATCTCAAAGGCTCTTGCCAAGAAATTGGTGTCAGACTCTTTGGTGGTGCCCAGCAACATGACAATGGGCAAAGGCCGTAAACTTAAACCATAAGTTTCACCTTAACATGAAGAACTTGTTTAGATTGAGGGTGGTGGAGCACTGGAACAGGCTGCGCACGGAGGTCGTGGAGTCTCCCTTTCTGGAGAGAGGGAGACCCCACTTGGGTGTGTTCGTGTGTTACCTGCTCCACGTGAGCCTGCCTTGGCAGAGGGGTTGGGCTACGTGGTCTCCAGAGGTCCCTTCCAACACAGTTATGTGATTCGATGAAAAGCTGCTCCTTCTTGTTGCTCCTTGGAACTGTTTAACAAATCAGGATTTATAAATATGTATAAGTAATATGTATAAAATTTTAGGAAGCATCCAGTGCCTGAGTAATGGAAATGTGATTGTAAATAGGTCCTTTCTGACTTCTGAAATCAGTGAAGTACTATAACAGTTCCCATTGCAAAGTGCCTTTGCTGTTGAGGCACCTGGGAAATTTGACATTGCATTTTGCCATAAGTGGTATGGTTTGAAGAGAATTGTTGAGATAGGATGTGGGGAGTACCTGCTGCACTAAATTCCTAGGCTTAATATGAAGTATAATAAACAATTTGTGGTACTTCTTTTTAGAAAATTACAACACCTACTTCTCAATTCTGTTAGAGTGGAGGAGGAAGTAGTTGGCAGATTGTCACTTTGTGGCACGGCTATGAAATGAACTAATGGAGTTCGTAATTCGCTGCTGTTCATTGTCCTTAATTCACTGATGTGTTCTAATTTTGGGTTGGTTTGTGATAATAGAATGCAAGATATAGGATAGATTTATTGTCACTTTTAAACTATGGTGAGGCTGTAGGGTAGAACAAGAAGCTTACTTTTTCTTCTGTGAGGTTTTCTTTTTAGTTCCTTACATTGTAATATTCAATTGTTACAGACACTTCGTTTGAGCCTTCTGTTGCACTGGCAAGTCTTGTGCAGCACATACCATTGCAGATGATTACAGTACTCATCAGGAGCCTTACTACAGATCCTAATGTGAAAGATACAAGTATGACTCAAGCTCTGTGCAGGTAACGTATTTAATTGTGAAGGGAGAGAAAAGACTCTTTCTTAATCTTGCCTTTCTTAAAGTTGTTACTGAAGTTCCATTAAAAAAAACAACCAAACAAAGCATGAAGAATAACTTTTAAAATGGTATTCCAAGTCATGCTTTTTGGCATGTTAAAATTTAAGGAGATCTATCTATCTATCTATCTGATGCTGTGGGTGTTACTGGCATGGTTTCAGTTTAAGGTTGCTGCCTTCATTGCTATTGTGGCTTCATTCTCCAACCCTGCCAGGGTGGATGAAGAGGGTTAAATAGAAACTGAGAGGAAACACCTGTGTTCCTCTTACATGGCATCTTAACTGAGGTCTTCTGCCTTATGGAAGGTGGTGTAAGTAGGAAACTTCATAGGGTTTACAGTCAAGCTGAGAAGCAAGGCCTTGTTTTCAGAAGATGAATCTTTCTGCTTTTCCAAGAAGCATTCTCATGTGATGGTGTTAACCATCATGTCCTGCTCTGAAGAGAGGAGCCGGTTCAAAATGAATTTTACTGCTTAGTTTTGAGGGGTTTTTTCCTACTTGGATATCTTAATGATTTTTTTAGAAGGATTCACAGAGAACAGCCTCTATTACCCTTTTCACTCAAGCCCTTATAGGTTTTTGGATGTTCTTTGAATGATACAGAAATAGAAATGACGTAAAAGCAGTTGCATATTATGTTTGTCAGTAATCTTACCTTGAGTAAATGTGGTGTAGATGAGTACCAGTGTAAACAGACTGGGATTCAGATTGCAATCGTGATTAGTATCTTCAGATGTGCAAATAATAGGGATGCAGAAAGATGACAGTGATAGAAGGATGAAGACCTTGAAGTTTTTGGGTTGTTTTTTTTTTTTTGAAACCCAATTAAACCCAATTGAAGAAGCTGTTACTGAGCACTGAAGGATAGGAAAATGGGTAATGCAGTTAAAAAGGGAACTATTAAAAACTTGTATTGTTTAAACAATAATATTTAAGAAGCCCTAAACTAAGAGTTCAGTGTCTGCAATATTATTACTTTTAAGTACATCCATTTGAGTGTACTGTAGTACTTAAGCATTCATGTAGTGTAGCACTTGAATATCTTGGTGGGCTTTCTCACACTGAAAATATTCCTTGTGTTTACAATAAGTTGAGAAGCTGTATTTCAGTCAAAAACATAATGAAAAGAAGCAGCATTAGTAATACAGTTGGGGGTAAGACATATTGTTTAGGGACTTCAAGAGAATCTCCTTGACTGAAGAGATTTCATCAAAACTGTGTTCCGAGTCTAAAGGTCAGAGCTGAGAAATTAAGGATTTGGTCATGCTGCTAATTTGCCAGTAACATGCTGGTGATTAATTTTCAAGTTAGTGTAGTTATAACATTTATGTTGCATTGCTGCATCAAGACACTGTAATCATATAACTGGAGCTTGAGAACGGCTTCACTGTGTCCCTCTGCTTAGGGAAGTAATGCAGTACTGAGCTTTGGTTACAGTAGGAGCTGTTATTATCAAATAAATGCTCTTTTTTTGGGTACCAGCCATGTAATGGGTGAGTTTTTCTCTTGTTTTTGAAAAGGAAGGATAATCTTACTTACTTTGTTCATTCCTTGAGGTAATACTCTCTCTTAAGAGCCTCTAGTTTTGTTCCATGGAATCTTGTTGGTTCCATGGAACCTCATGTCACCACTGCATCCAGTTTCTTTTTCTACCTCTGGAAACCCTTTGCAGTTATTATTCTTTTCTGGCTTAGTGAACCAATTGTTAAGAGGTTAATGCAGCTGGAATGTCTGAAGCACCAAATGACTGTGCACTCATCAGGCTTGTAGCATTCCCAGGAGATGAAGAACTCCAGGCACAACAAGGTCTGATGAGAGTTAGCAGAGCTTTTGGTGACTGTAAATTAGAGACCTTGTTGTCACTTCCCAAGTATAACATCTGTGGCACTGCAGTCTTTTCTAAAGTTCAGCACAGAATAGTAAATAATTTGTATTTAACAAACTCATAAATTTAGTTTGTTCAGAGTGGGTGGTACATTAGACACAAGATCATGTTAGAATTTGGCTTGAGCTGTTTCTGATTGATTCAGCTGTCTCATGAAACCTTACCTGAAGCATCAGTAAGGAAAAGCAGAAAATTGTTGAATCTCATTGAGGATATATGGGTACTTTAAAAGTCTAATTCATAACTCTGGGAGGAAATGAACTGGCTGTACTCTGCATCCTGACAAGTATAATGCTTCTTTGTACTTCAACCCAAGTATCTTTGCTGAGAGAAATTGAAAATTTTGCTAATAAGAACTCCAGATGTAGCCAGGTGCTCTGTCCTGTTGGGAAAAAATGTAAAATTCTGTAAAAGACTTGTAAGTTATTGGGGGTAACAGGTAGTCTGAGGATCTTCTGTTGCTATTTTGGGGGTTTTTTTCCTAATCTGAGGGACTCACGACTGAGCTGCCAGATTCTTTGATGTGGTAAAGAAGATATTTTGTGAAGGAAGTTTGTCTGAGGTTGCACAAGTAATTTTTTTTTCTATTCAAAGATATCAAAAATACTGTCCTTACTAGGCACATATATGGGTAAAAGACCTGCTGATTTTAGGGTGGTATGAAGCACAGGGACCTCTTGAGGCTTTTAAGGTTCTCTTAATCTAGTCAAACCCAAAAAAGCATCCTCTGTTTATATTCATGATCATCATGGCCCATACTAGTGTCTGCTTAAAAATGCTCTCATTGATTGAAACAGAGCAGAAGCCAAGTAAATGCAACCAAAGTACCTGATCTTCACCTACGAGATCTAAGATGTGATGCTTTTTGGGACAGTCTCAAGCAGGTCTGCAACTTCACTTCTGTCTCCTCTTCTGGCTTTTGTTTCTGCTCTCAAAATCATTAACTCTCAGATTAACAGTCAGATGTTTTAGAATAGTGGTTCTGATGTAGGGCTCTACAGGATACTTGTCTAAACAGATAAGAAAATATTGTCATTAGGTTTAAATTCAGCAGATGTTTCTGCTGAAAAATATCAGGCCTACAATCAAGGAGGGGAAGATTTGAAGATGATTGGTTTATGAGTTGTGAGGAGTTTTTTTTTAGGTTAAAGTTATTTCTTAGCAAACAAAAACAGTTTGGGCCTGTGTTTTTGATTCTCTATTTTAGAGGATATATGGAAAGGTTGCTCAGGATAAACATGTTTGAATTCAACACCTTGAGGAAATGAGAGCTTTGTGTAAATTCAGAGCACTGATTAGGATGTTGCCATGTTTTTTTCCCCCTTTTTTTTTATGGTAATAGGGAAGAAACTTGGTAAGATTTGTGCTTGTTTGTTAAAAAGAGAGTTCTAAAGATCCCTTCTTTTAGAGAAACCTCTTAACTTTATATGTGCAGATTCTAAGATATATACATTATAACTTGTCTCAATAGCTGTCCACTCATGGTAGAAAGTTTTTTCTTCCACCTAATTAGTGCTGCCTCGTCTTGTTTGAAGAAAGGAATCTTATGGATAGTGAAAGAAAATTCAAACTATTGCCAAGTAAAATCTCAGAAGAACAAAGCCTAGATTTCATGTTTTAGCTGGCACTCCCTTGCAATATTGTCTGTCTTAGAATTGTTTCAACACATCTGCTTGTCTGCCTTAAGGATCAGTATAAACTGACTATTAATTTAAAATACCTCTGTTTTCTGCTCCTGATATTTCACTGTATGTTCTAGGCACAGGAGGTTCCTTCACTTTTTTTCTTAGCTCAAGCAAAATGCTCCCTTTTGAGATGTATGCAGACCCCAGACTGCTCAATGTATTTAAAATGACTAGATTTTACCATTAATTTAGAGTGTTTGGGTTGGCTTCCAGGAGTGTGGCTGTAAGTTGTAGAGTCTTACTTAGTAGGCAGTTTTGGTCTGCTTTGGAGTAAAAGGTGTTAGAGGGGACGTAACCAGGTACAGGCACTTTTTCAGCTGTAAGTTTTTGCCATATGTTAGCTCAATGTCTATAACATCAGAGTGCATTTTCTAGACAAAAAAGAAGCAATACAAAATATTGACTTTTTTATGATAAGGTATTTTTGGGGATGCATATTTATTTCAAATGTATTAAATAAATCATTATTAATTTCAGAGTTAAATGACTTGAGATAGAATCAAAATTAATTTACCACTTGCCCAACTTTCCTACGTTACTTATTGTGAGTCTTATTGCATAAGTATGTTGCAAGCTAATATAGAGTATCTTTTTTGTGGAGATTAAAGTTAGTGGCATATTGGTTTTCTTATATTTTTTGTTCTCCTGTTGCCTTGCAGAATGATTGACTGGCTGTCCTGGCCTCTGGCTCAGCACGTGGAAACATGGGTGATTGCACTGCTGAAAGGATTGGCTGCAGTCCAGAAATTTACCATCCTCATTGATGTCACTCTACTTAAGATCGAATTGGTATGTTGGAAAAAAGCATTCAAAACTGAGGGACAGGGAAAGGAATTGCTACCAGCTGTGCAACTTTGTAGCATCCTTTTTATTGTAACATACAGTATCTTCTTCCTCTGCAAATATGATGTAAATGTATATGTATGATATATGTAAAATATATATGTAAATGTAAAGCATGTAATGATTTTTTTCTATTTCATGTGGCTGTGTGTTTGAAGATTTGTTTTTGTGTTTACTGAAATTTTACTTTGCAGATTCACTGAAATAAATGTGGGTTTTTTTAGGTCTTTAATCGACTTTGGTTTCCTCTAGTGAGGCCTGGTGCCCTTGCTGTCCTTTCCCACATGTTACTTAGTTTCCAGCATTCTCCAGAAGCTTTTCATTTGGTGAGTTACTGTTTTTCAGTGCTTTGAAATGTCACTCACTGTGTGATTTCTGAAATGGGTGTAAAGAGCATCAGAATTGATGTGCTTGGGTTTTGTCTGTTGGAAGGTCCTAGAATCAGGTTCCTGTGGTTACAGGGAGGCTTTTTAGCTTCCAAATTCAACCACTTCATATATAACTGGAAACAAGCATTGTCCTTCCTTGTATGTGCCTATTTCCGGCAGGAGTATCTGGGCACCACGTTTTGGCTGTGTGCTTCTGGAAATCCATTTTGTGTATGTGAAATTAGCTGATAAAGTCGGGCTGCAAGTAGGTTTTTGAGGACAGCTGTTTGGGGAAAACAGGTAACAGGGATAATCTGTTCTGTATGTAACCTGGTCAGCCTGAACAGGCTCATGAGACCAAGAAGTACTCAACTTCCAGAAAGCTGTGCTGTCTGTGTCAATGTTTATGAGCGAATTAAAGGTCACCATTTTTAATGACCCCTTTTCAAAATGCAATCCATTCGTTAAGGCCATAGATAGGAGGGCGTGACAGTGACTGTGTTATTACAGCAAGGTGTTCCCACACTTGGTGTTCAGCTTAAAGTTTAGGAGAAATATCTGAGATTTAATAGTAGCAGCCTGGCACATTGTTTCTAAGCTGTTCCTAAGGCTCTGAAGGGATTTCAAGCCCTTTGTTTAATGTCGGAATAATTGCCTTATGTCCATTACACTGGTGTTTAACAAGAGATCTCTGAAGTTTCTCCACTGCCCTGATCTTGTCTTAGGATAGAAATTTCAGTTACAATTAAAAGCTTTGAATATGTTCAAAACATAAATATTTCATATATTTTTCTGTCTTGCTTCTTTTTTCCTGAGAGAGACAAAACATTAGAAAAATGTAAAATGTAAGATAGCCTGTTCTAGAAAGAGGAATTTGATTTACCAAAGAAAATTTCTATTGGAGGCTGCATATTGTACTGCATAAATACCTCCCTGTAAGGTTTCTTGACCATTTTTCCTCCATTTTAAACAATTTTCTTCACTATCATTTTCTTGTGCTACTACCATTTAATATTCTGTAATATCTTCCTTCACTTTAAGTGCTTGTTTACTTTTTTAATAACAAATGCTCTGATTATGAAAGTGTCAAATGCACATTTGATAAATAGAAATGAATTTACTTGATAATGCATCTGAAATTACATTCCCTCTCCTTACCCTTGAGCACCATTAGCATAAATTAGTTTGATATTTTTGTAGCAGAAGCAGTCTTGTACTTATGATGTGGAACTTATGATCATCAAACATCTACTGATATATAAAAGTTTAATGCAACCTCAAGCCAGAAGAGAATTTTGTGTGTATTCAAGGTGTAACTTTCAGTATTATCCAACCTGCAGAATTTGACTCTTTGATAGAATTGAAAACCTATCCTTTTTCTGTTCTTCCCATGTGCTTTGTTCAGAATTATCATATCTCAGATCTCCTTGATACAAAGCTCCTTCTTGGAGCTCAGTAGTTGCTTTCTCATTGCTGTGTACCCACATTTATAAAGTGTAAGATGGAAATTTTTCATTGCAAAAGCTTTCAGTATTGACTTGTGATACAGCAAACACTTCATCTTTGTGTTTTTATTTTTAAACAGTGGATATCTTGCTTACCTAAAGAGCAAGATTTATCAAAGATGTAAAAATATTTTTTATACCCAGAGAATAACCAATATTTGAAAAAGTGACAAATCTGTATTTTGCACCTAGCCCTTTTTACTTTGGTGTTTTGAACTATATGAGTTCTTGTAATTGGTATACCTTCCTCAGATTCCTATATTCTTATGATTCCTCTTCTGTATTTTATGCCTTTAGCTTACAAATTGTTTGGTAGTAATTAATGATGAGAAATTATTCTATCAAGTTTTTTAACAGTTAATCAATCTTAATCACTTGGAAACTGGCAAAGGAGTCTGAAATACTTTGGTTCGCAATGAGAAGTCCCTGCTCTTTGTAAATTGCTTTGATGTAAACTTCTACTTGATGTCTTAAGGCCAATGTCTCCCACATTTAAAAGTAGAGAGCTGTGCTGAAGAAGAGGAAGGAGATGAAGTAAACATTTCTGATTCTAATCTGACCCAATTTAAAGTGTTCCTGAATCTGAACTAAGTCTCAGATAGATTACTGTAGCTGTGGTAAACTTTCAGCTTGTAGTAAATGACGTGGTTGTGGTTTATGGAGCTGAGCTGCCTCACTAGGTGGAGCTATGGACCAGTTTCCTTCTTGTAGGAATAGCACAAATGTATTCATTGGCTCGTCAGCCCAAGCATTAGATTCTGTTAAAGGAAAACTTACAGGTTTGTTTTAAAAAACATGTCTGTGAAATCAGAACAAGATACTAAACTGTTAGTATCTTTTACACATTAGTAAATTTTACACATTTCAGTAGGAAATACCCCTGAGAAATGGAGAGTTTATTGCATGTAGTTGATTTTAGGCACTCAGCACATCCAGGCTATTGCAGTGTCCCAGCTGTGACAGCACAAAGTGTTAGGAAAACAGAACAGCATTTTCACAGAGTAACTGTTGTACAAAAGCTTAGATGTCCTTGGGCACACAACCCAAACCAGAGGATGACAGCAGATTACTTGGAAGCAAAGCTAATATTAGAATGGAGACATTCAATCTGACACACTGTCCCACCTAAGTCCCATCTTAGTGGCACAAAAGCAAAATGTTTGCAGTTAATATCCTTAATAAGATGAGTACTTTTGGACACTTGACTGTTTAAAACCTTAGCATGCACCTTTTAAGTTCATAATGTTCCTTTTAAAACTTGCTATGTGAGCTAAAGAGAGCATTGAATAATTCATTGTGCTGCTTGAAAATTGTCATGTGTAAAGAATAATGTTTGTTTTTCAAGTTATTGTTTCTCAACCACTTCATATTTAATAACAAAAGATCCCCTGTCATTTGGCATGTATAAACCAAGGAAGTTTAATGAAGTATTTTGTAGAAGAAAAAAAACAATGAAAAAATGCAGTTAACACTTTTTTTGTTTCTTTTTCTCATTCAGATTGTCCCACATGTGGTCGGTTTGGTTCACTCCTTCAAAAGAGATGGCTTGCCTTCCAGCACAGCCTTTTTGATGCAGTTGACTGAGTTGATACACTGTATGATGTATCATTATTCAGGTTTTCCTGAGCTCTATGAACCCATTCTGGAAGCTATTAAGGTACATCAGGAATGTTAAGAGCATGGAATGTTTTTTTGTTCTCCCAGATGTGAAGCTGTAGTTCCACAGATCCAAATTCTTTAGAGCTTCCACATGGAGAAAAGAGCTAACCACATAATCTCATGTCAATCCTGTGTTTGAAATATAAAATAAATGTAAAACTTTGAAGAAGAAGGTTGCAGGGAGGGAAGGGAACACGGGTGGGGGGTCTTGTATCTCCTAGGCTCTCAGGGACAGCAGCAAGAACTTGAAGGAGAGCTGGGGAGCAGGGGAAGATAGAATACTGCTGAATGGCAAGACCCATTGCAGAAACAAATAAAGAAACCTATTAAGCATGTTAATTGTTTCTCTTGCAGGATATGCCCAAACCCACTGAAGAGAAGATTAAGTTGATCCTCAATCAGAGTGCCTGGACTTCTCAATCCAGTTCTTTGCCATCTTGTTTATCTAGACCTTCTGGAAAATCTGAAACTGGGAAGACAGGCCTAATAAATCTAGGAAATACTTGCTACATGAACAGTGTTATTCAGGCACTTTTTATGGCTACAGAGTAAGTGCTTCTAACAGCTTGTTTCATGGCAATAATTCTTGTAGTTACTGCATTCTTGATTTTCACACAATAGTAACATGTCCTGGGGTCTCTCACCTTGCTAGAGCTGAGCGGGTTTATTTTGCACTCAGTTATTGATTGCTTTGTTCAAGTTCAGCTCTGGAAACTGAAATTTTAGCCACTAAAAATCCTGATCCTTCTGCCTAGTGTCAAAAGACAAGTCCTTTTTCCCTCACTGTCCTTGCTCACTCACTACTGTATTGTAAAAAATTTTGGTGATGCTTTTGTTATAATCTGGAAGGGAATTAAAAATCTATCTGTATCCCATTCCTACACATTTAAATTTTAAAGACTTGGGTATTTTGCAGTGTTAATTCTTACCATACAGTAATTTTATATCTGCATACCAGTATTAAAGGGAAGTGTTGTGTTCTGCTTTCAATTTGAAGTAATTATCTGAGCTGGAATGATAACTGCATTGTTAGAAGTCTAGCAAGGAAACTGATGTCTCTCCCTTTCATTTCAGTTTCAGAAGACATGTTTTATCTCTGAATCTAAATGGCTGTAATTCCCTAATGAGAAAATTACAGCATCTTTTTGCATTTTTGGCCCATACCCAGGTATGTTGGTTTTTCATCTGCTTTTCTTCAAGCTTAGATCCATATACCAAAACTGAGAAACAAGCATGATGCCATGGGAGGAGTCCTGAATATTTCAAATGTAAATATAGTTTTGTATGGGAATCAGTCTGCCTTCAAATGCTCAGATGGTGTGGATGTACTTAAGAAATACATGTTTCTCTAGGTGGAATATGTTGGTATTTTGTTGTCTCTATTAATAGGTAGTGATAGGTTTTCTTTGAGAAACGAGAATGAAAAAATCCAAGTAAGACCTGAGTTGATATACAAGCTGATTTTATCTGTCCTTCTAGAGTAAACTGTGACCTTCATTGATATTTACACTAAATTTTATTGTAGTTCAAATTCTAATGTGAACATCATTAGCTGTTCAAAACATTTTGCTAATTGTGGAAAGGCACAAGACACTTCTTTGAATAATAGCAATAAACTTCTGAAGAGAATGAGGCTGGATCAGCTTCAAAATAAGTGGGTACTTATGAAGTGCTGGTGTTCTGAAGAAAGCAAACAAGTTTTTTAATTCACCAGCAAGAATGGTAGCTGCTATAATACCTGGCTTGTACTCAGTAAACATTAATATTTGCCAGCAGAATAAGCTATTTTTATCTTTGTACTAGAGGTGATTTGCTACAAAATTAATGGCTCTCCCTTCATATGATTAAGCTGTTTAAATGTTTGTGTACCTTGTGTTTCATTCAGCTACTCTGCGATAATGTAGTCCATAGTTCAGCTGTTAATATCAAAATTATATAACCAACTTTCTAAGTTGTTCCTGTGTTACCTTGCCTGTTCTCTCACTTGAACAGAGGGAGGCATATGCTCCTACAATTTTCTTTGAAGCTTCCAGACCGCCATGGTTCACTCCTCGATCCCAGCAGGATTGTTCGGAATATCTCAGATTCCTGCTAGACAGGTATGGTTATGGTGCCATTAATGGGAATTAATCTACAACCTTACCATTTAATGTTGAACTCTTAGGAGCAGTTGTGTAACAGTTCCAATGCGTGAGTGGGGATCAGGAATTTTCAACCTCATTCCTGTCTTTGTCTGGTTTAGTCTCTAGTAAAGTCTGGATGCCATCTTGAATCCCCATAATTGAGAACAGGTTATGGTGGTAACAGTGTGCCATTTTGATAAATCTAAACATGGGTGTTATGTTCAAGTTGTGGTCCTGTTGTTAAATTAATGTAGTTGGTGAAAGCAGTTTAGTTGTGCTTCTGGAATTTCATGTTGGTGGAGACAGCTGTATTTCATACAGGGTGCATAAGTCACAAAGAGATGTACGTGTCTTTATAATCAGTTAATTAAGCAAGCAAATTAACTGTGGCAGAGATAAATCAGTAATAACGAAATTAAATAACTAAATAAATAATATTTTATTTAAATTTATTTCATTATTTAAAATAATTAAATAAATAACCCTCTTTATTTTTGGCTTGCTAAATGGGGCTTAAGTAATATTACTTTAAGACACTTTCTGCTTCTGGAGAAATTTATCTCAATAGTGAAATAGTGTTCTCTCTTTTTTGCCCCCCTGTGTTTTGGGTTCCTCTTTTAGTTTGGATTTTCTTACTGTAGAACTTTCCTGGCTGCAGAATTCTGACATTTTATTTGGAAATAGTTTGGCCATAGACAAATAGTTACTTTTTCTCTTACAAAGTCTGTCATACAGGCCCAGTCAACTCAAGGGCTGATTTATTAACACAACGTAATGGTAAATAATAAAAACATTGTTAGGTTTCTTTAATATTTGCTAGTTCTTTCAATATAGCCCTTGTGTTCTATGTAATGATATCCACAATAAATGCATTTGTGCCACTCGTACTCATTTGCAGAACTCTGCTTCAGCTTCCTTTTATAAAAAATAACAGATTTTTTTACTGTAAGATACTTTAACAACTTAACCATCTGTATTTTTTAACTGAAAAAAAAATCTGAAATAGTGTGGCAATATTTGGAAAATAGCACAGTTGGATTTATTTTTCTTTGTCTTCAGGTTGCATGAAGAAGAGAGAACTTTGAAAGCATTGTCTTCAGCCAAGAGTTCTGCAAGTATTACGACTGACAAGTCCCAGGCACAAGAAACTGCCCATAAAACACAAGGATTTACTGAAGCATCTTGTATGGAAAGTGAAGAAAGAACGCTGATAGAGAAGATGTTTGGAGGAAAATTGAAGACTAACATATGCTGTTTGAACTGCAAAAGTATGTCTCAAAAGGAAGAAGCTTTTACAGATCTCTCTTTGGCTTTCTGTCCCCCAACTTCCTTGGAGAATGTTGACCCAAAATGCATAGAACATTCTGAAGTGAAAGATGACTACATGGTGCAAAGTAATACTTCAGCAACCAGTCCTGTTGCAGAAACACCTCTCAGTAATTTGGAAGTAAATCATGGATGTGACACAATAATGAATGAAGGAACCATAGAAGATGTTTCTAGTGAGCCAAGCTCTGAGAATACCACAATTTCTGAACTCAAAGTTGAAAATAATGGGGATATGTCTCAGAGTCTAGTAGGTAAAAATACCCTGTCAGTTACAGACTTACTCAATTATTTTCTGGCACCTGAGATCCTTAGTGGAGACAACAAATATTATTGTGAAAAGTGTGCCTCTCTACAGAATGCTGAAAAAACTATGCAAATCATTGAGGAACCTGAATACCTCATTCTCACTCTTTTGAGATTTTCATATGATCCAAAGTGTCACATAAGGCGCAAAATCTTGGACAATGTTTCTCTACCACTTGTATTGGAACTGCCAGTGAAAAGAGCAACATCCCCTTTAGCCGTCGTTTCGGGAGGCTGGTCTGTTGGTGTGGAGATTTCTGATACTGGAGAAAACCTTGCTAAAAAACTGAAGCCCTCTGGTGCTGATGAAGTGATCTGCCCACAATTGGTGCCCTATGTGTTGAGCTCTGTGGTGGTGCATTCTGGTGTATCCTCTGAAAGTGGACATTATTATTCATATGCTAGAAATGTTACTGGGTCAGGGTCTTCGGGACTCTGCCACCAGTCTACAGCTCTTTCTTTAGTTTCTCCTCAGGATAAGTTGTTTACAGAGGAGAGTCCTTGTACTGTTGTAGAAAATGAGCTGGACGCTGAGATGCCAAGAGAATGGTTTCTGTTCAATGACAGCAGAGTGACATTTACCTCATTTCAGTCAGTCCAGAAAATCACCAGTAGATTTCCAAAGGACACTGCTTATGTTCTGTTTTACAAAAAACAGAACAGCACCTGTGGCTTCAACACCAATCCAGCAAATGGCCTCTGGGTAAATGGAGACCCTCCTCTACAAAAAGACCTCATGGATGCAATTACAAAAGATAACAAACTGTACTTGCAGGTAAGATGGAAATTTTGTGTAAAGGGTGTCTCCTTAAGCCTCACAAGAGGCGATCTAAAGGAAAGAACAAGGTAGCTTTTAAGTATTCTGCTATATTAACCTTACAAATCACCAGTCTGGCTTCATCTTGGTGTTACTGGACAGGTTTTGTAGTAAGTTTGTCACTGTTAGATGGGAAATGTCAAGGAAAATGGCATAAACTCATTTCAGTTTAAACTTTGAGTGGAGATGCTTGTACAGCATCTTTTAACCACTTGTCATTCCATATGGGAGAGGCTTCAAACAGTTTCAAACTTTTCATTGCCTTTAGGAAATTACAAGAGTGGCTTAAGTTTACTTAAAAACTTCTAAGTGGTGTTTTTACTAGTGCATTTTCATTTGTAGTGAAGTTTGACTTACAAAACTGTGCTTACTCAAATGCTGGAACAACTAAAACAATGACCAAATGTGGGGGACTGGATTCCATTTTCCCTTTGCTGCCTATGCCATGTCCTCTCTGGGACCAGTGCTTCCAGCAGCACACTCCCTGTGTTCTGAGAACTTCACCTAGCTGTGGCAGCCTTTTTGTTTGCTGTTAAAAAACTCCAGTGTTCTCCACACTTCAGTATGTTTTTCTTGGAGCATTGCTGCTTTCTTTTGATGTTCTAGGAGTAAAAGTATGTTTCACTGTGTGCTCTTTGTCCTATAAGGGCTCTAGGCTAACTCAAATTAGAATAACTAGGTAAATTGAACTTTTTTGTAGTGTTTTATTAATCTCAGAGTTTCTGAGCTCCTGACCTTTTCTCATTTTAATTGAGGCTCATTACCAGTGCTTGGTTATTGTTTTTCTGAAATTATTGTAAATACCGTGATTCACTGAATTTAGATTATTCTAAGATGCCATAGTTCACTGTTGGTTCAGAATTCAAAATTAATGTTTTCCAGCTAAGTTAAGAATATATTTTTCTGTCCTGAGAAAGCCTTTAATTTTCAGAAGGTATGTTCAAAAAAAATTCTGTATCTTACTGCTTTTTTTTTTGCTAGTGCATATCTGTTTACCACATGGCAAATGAAGATGTTTTCAGTATAAATAACTAAACCTGCAATGGGTAGCTCCCACTCTATTTAAAACAAATTTTAAAACCTTTACTGTGAATAAATGCAAGAGGGGATGCTCTGCATTATTCTGAGTCCAGAAAACTGATTGACTATCAAGTTTTACTTACCTAATGTAGTACTTGTGGGGATAAATATAACAGCCTGAAAACATTAAATGATTTTAGAAATAAGGCTGTTGCTTGTAAAAATGCCAGTGCTATAAGGTAAACGGTTTGGTGGTGTAGTTTTTTGAACCAAACAGGCTATTTATGCAGAGTCTGCTATTTAAATCAAAATCTATGGTTGATTTCTGGTACTAGTAGTTTTTTATATTTCCTTGTTATTCCAAGTAAATGTACATAGTTTTTGGTGTGTCATAGAGTTAGCCAGATACTTGCAACTCCCCATATTGCTGGAGATAGCATAATACTGTCTTCAGGAGTATGGCCAGCACATCTGTGTAGACACTGTCCTCCAAATATCTTAATTTTGAAAATGAGTATACATTTCAGTCCTTAGTAGTGTACAGTAGTTTCAAACTTAGGCTGTGTTTTTGAAAAAGGCAAAATAATTTAAATTTGCAAGGTCTACTTCTGGCATCTGTGAAAGTATTTGGACAACACTTCAGTTTAGTGGTTTCATGGTAGTATAATACAGTCAGGGAGAACTGAAGGTGACCCCTGTAGTTACTGAAACCCTGTTCTAAAGTTTGCTCGCATTGACTTTAGGGAGGTGTGTGGTGATGAAGTGTCATGTGAAGGCAGCTGTCAGTATGAGCCTTAGCATTGGAATAATTTCAGTTTGTTGCCAGGTCCACTGTCTTTTCCTGTTAGCCTTCCAGAGCCAACATCTGCCTTCTCTCCCTCAGTTTTTGAAGTTATTGGCCAGTTTGAGAAAGGTATACTAAAGACAGAAAATTGCTGCAGGGTTTATTGAACTAGTTGGCCAGAGACGAAACAGTGCATGATATGTCTAATGAGGGAAAAGCGTGTGCTCATCCCCTTCTTAGATGTCTTAAGAAGCCTCAGGAGCATTCAGCTGAAAAAGCAGCTGGTAGGCAGCAGAGCTTTCATGTTCCTTCCACTCGTGCGGGTACATTTCCGGCAGGTAACTCTGATTTTTAGGAAGTGCTAGAGAGTTGCAGAGACTTGCTACATTGTAACACCATAGCAATAATAATTGAAAGCTGAAAAGCTGCAGTGAATGGAAACTAGAGAGCTTGTCCATCCTTTGGCTTTTATTGGAGTGTATTGTTACTCTATGCAGTTGTAACATTCCACTCTGTGGAGTGGAATGAAGAAATGTCTTTAAAGTAATGAACACTGATATAAAGGTTTTACCTTTTGACTTTGCAACCAAGAGTATATGAAAATTCCTAGGATGAAAATTGATATGAAACATGTATCAAAATCTGTTTTGTTAGCTTCTCATCAGCAGTCTCATTTTTTGGTGACATCCCATATTGCTATAAAATACAATTTTAGCGTGAACTCAGATGGATTTAATTTTGTTTCACTTACACTTACTGACAGTCAGTGAAATTGTACATCTTAGGTTGGCTGTGGATGTTCAACTTGAAAGTTCAGCATAGCTGTTCACTAGAAATTAGTGATGCTGTTTTAAAAGCTATTTCAAGGGCATGAGATTGTGGGGGTTTTTTTTTTAATTGTCTTTATTCTTTCATTTCAGGAACAAGAGCTTAGTGCTCGAACTCAAGCACTTCAAGCTGCCTCGGCCTCTTGCTCTTTCCGACCCAATGGATTTGATGACAATGATCCCCCAGGAAGTTGTGGGCCCGCGGGTGGAGGAGGAGGGGGTGGGTTCAGTACTGTTGGTAGATTGGTCTTTTGACTATGAAGACAACCTGGAATACACTGGTTCCAAGGCAGCCTAGTACTGCTGAGGACAAATAAAATACTGAACTCTGTCGGAGTTGTACCAGGCTTTGAGACTTGATCCTTGTCCAAAAGCAAATATTAGTGGTTTTTTGGTTATGTTCTATTTGAAATAAATAATTGCATAATGGAAAAAACCTACCTCTTAAAAGTTCAGTTGCTTTCATAGTAAGATACACTTGCCCAAAAACCAGAAAATTAAGATTATTTTTTTTTAGTAAATGCTAATAACGTTGCATTAAACTGAACAAAATGTACTTACATCAGTTTCTCTTGTCCTCATACACTGAATGAAGAAAGTTCACTTTTTTACTCTGATGGTATTGCTTTATGTGAAAAGCCATTTTCAGATGGGCTAAACTGCATCTGTAGTCTCACCCACTGCTTGTTCAAATACAATACCTATGTGGATTTTCAGAGATGATGCAATTTGTAATGAAGGCAATAACTTAAATGTGACATGATACAGTACTTTCCAGGTTAAAAATTATTCAGTCCATTTCCAGTGTAAATGAAAAGAAAAAAATTATAAGTATTTGCTACCTTGTCATCCAAAAAAGTGCATGTTGTGTAGGAGCGATGTTTTTAAATAGAAATTCTTAACTCAGTAGCATTTCTAATTGTTTTGAGGATTTTAAAATTATTTCAGGGAATATATCTGCTGAGTATTGGAAAGGAAGAGATTCTGTATGTGCCTTGCAGTACTGTAACTTAAACTCTCTGAGGCTGCAGAAGATGAGAAAAATGTCTTAGTAGTCAATTTTTTTGTCAGCATTAGAAATCAAGACATTTATAGAAAGCTTCTAAGTTTACAGAAGTTAAAATCTGTTAGTTTGAAATGCAGTAAATATTGCCCTTTATTTTTCGATTAAAAAATATACATACCTAGTGATCTGTAATGTTCATGGCCTGTACTGCTGAGAAAAAACTGGTCATAAAAATGGAGCGATGTTCGTGAAATCACAGAAAATCTGCCTCTTTTGGTCTTTGCTGAGGATCTTGGCTTATAAGAGTCTTTTGAAGTTTTGCCTTTGGGTTTTGCTGGTAGTGGGAACTTTCTGGTGAGTTCAGGATTATTTTTTTTATTGTCTGCAGGAGCCCACAATTATTCTGCCTAAGGAGCAGTGTTTGATGGCTCCTAGGCAAGCAGAGGCTGAGGATCCACTCCTTTGAGGCTTGACAGAAATAGCAACTTTGATTTTGATGTGCAATGAGGATAACAGAAGTAAAGGACTTAGACTGTTGAACCCAGTGATTAATTCTTGAGTAATTTTAGAGTGAAGTGTAAATTTATTTAAAATATTTTTTACAAAATTCTGCACTGTTTTTGCTGTGTTTTTGTACTCTGTTAGGTGACAAGTGTGTCCCTAAAAAGCATGCAGAAGTTTTAGAATAACTGTATAAAAATAAGCAAATTTCTTTGAAAATGCTTTAAAAAAAGCCTAAGATATGTTGAGAGAATTAAGTCTTGTTCATATGATTTTAAATATATGGAGTTGAGTCTGAAAGGTAATTTGGCTTGCAAGCTATTTTTCTGTTATCACTAAACTATGTGATTTACTATACATTCAGATGTTATACTCAAGAAAGCTAGAGCAGCTCACTTTGATTTTTTTTTTTTTTAATCCAAGCTTTCTTGTGACAGTTTGTGATACCTTGGCTTTGGCCTACTCTTTTCATTGCTATCTCAGTGGTAGGTCTCTGAACCAGGGGCTCAGCCACAGAAACATGGAATGTTTTGAGACCAGCATGAGGAACATTCTCATTTCATTGCATTTGGATGAGGTTTTTTTTGAAAGTTCACTTTGCTTTGAAATTCTGTAACTGAGTCCAAGAGGGTTCTTTATTTTCTTTTAGGCTTCTCTGCCAGTTTGCTTTGGCTTGAAAATGTTTTATAAGACAGGTTAATTTGGCTTTTGTCTCCCAGATTGTGGACACACTAAAAAGCTGTCTACTCATTGCATTATCTTGGGAATATTTTGTCTCTGTATCAATTTACTGTTCATTTTCAACTACTAGTAAGTAGAAGCAGGGGCAAGTGGTTTTACTTTATATGAAATCATAATTTTGTAAAGGTCAGTTTTGTTTTTATGTTCTTACAGTAAAAATACAAATTATGCAGCCTACCTAAAAGTAATATGCAGTATGTCTTTTGTATACCTGTTGAACTATATTTATTTCATGAGATCTTAGAAGGCTTTCTACACCCTTTTTGCCTATTCTAAATTAGGTGTTAAATATGGAAAATTTACACGAGAATAATGCAAATCAGGTTGAATCTGCTTAGGTGCAAAATGATGGATGTCTGAAACTGAAAATAACTCCTTTCTTTCACCTTGTTGACTCCTGTCAATGCATTTGCTTGGGGTTTTAAAAGTAGACTTTAAAATTCAGGTTACCTTTTCATAAGTCTGCTTGCTGACTTGACAGCTGTCCTAGGCTGGTGAGTCATAGATACCCAACTTGGAAGGTTTCAGTAAACCTAGTGGGAGTGAAGAATTATTTCACACTTTGAAATGTGCACCTTTTTTATTGTTTACAGTAATGGTGTTGCATGCCACTATCTTCTGGACGTGAAAGAAAAATGTACTTTGATTTCTTTTGCTTGTGAATGAATGCTGGATGATTTATTTACCTTTTTGGCTCCATTCTTAGCAAGTTTATTAAGTTGAATCAATAGAAAGATACAAAATGCATAAGACCATTTCAGAAGCTTTGGGGTTTTTGTTGTTTACTTTCATGAAAGAGACACAGTTGTACCACTCAAGGGTGGTGTGTCTTAAAATCGTATTTGCTTCTACCAAGACACTGTGATTTGGTCTTTGTTTTCATGGTCACTGGAGTTGTATTAACTTTCTTTTGTGCTGTTAATTTTTTATAGTTTTTTTCATGTGGAGCATCACAGTGGATTACTGTGAACAGTCTCCCCTGTAACAAGTGATTACAATGTCTGTGAGCCCATTTATCCAGGATGAGAAGAGGCTTCTTTGAATAACTGAACAAATCACACTTTCTGGCTAGCTGTTTTTCTTTTTTTTTCCTTTTTTTTCCTGTGTTCCCTTCTTTGGAAAGTTAAATATTTTACCTTCTCTATGCTCTGGAAGTTTAATTTAATGGGTAAGCCTTAATTTATTATTTTTTTTAATCTCTAGCAATAAGTTTGTTCATTGAATCCGAACACTTTTTCTATACAAGTGACAAGCAAAGGGCAAAAGCTCTGGGAGATGAGAGTGTTGATACAAAATCAAGTGGGTATAAACTTTCTGTAAATAAAATTTAGATTAGAAACAAAGTTCCTAATTCTGGAACAGCCTTCTGGGCAGAGCCTTGCTTTGAAGGAAGAGCGAGCTATGGCTATGAAAGAAATTAAATGCAAAGTGGTGTCTGAATAGTAGGCAACTAGACCTGATAAACCAGAGGTCCTCTCCAGTCTCTTCCTAGAGTTTTGCTCTTTTCTTGGGTTTCCTGTCTTGCCTCATTGCCAGTTTTGTTTTTAAGGCTTAAAGATTTGAGGGTAAATAAAGAGAATATTAAATTGTGACATAACAACAAAAGTTAACTGCTCAATTTTGGGTGATGTTGGTTTCTGATGTAGGGGAATGAAGCATAAAAATTTCCAAATCATGGCAAGTGGAAGCTTGGAGGAGTTGTGATCTGAAGAAATGTGCTCAGTTTCTAACACAAGGGTGATTTCCCTGGGTAACAACCTACAATGAGATGTAATGAGTTGTAGCACTTGGTATCTTCAGTAGGCTGTAATCAAATGGAAATTATTGGACATTTTCAAAGGGTGAGCAAATGATCTGTTATGTAAATGAGATCAGAATACACAATCTTGAAGGCTTTAATGTTCCCTGCAGCCAGTCATCATAGGTCTACCTAAATCTGAATTCAGAGCTATGAGTAATGTGTTGTTAAATCCAGAGGTGTGGGGTCAAATGTGACAGAGAGCCAAGTGTGGTGCAGGCTGGGTTGTGTCTGACAGAAGCTCTGCCTGTGGGGTGTAGTGTAGCACTGTCTCACCAGACAAGCTTTTGTGTTGCAATGCACACACACAATTCACTTTTGCTTGAATTCTGCTTTTGCTTGAATTAAAGCATCCAAGTCAAAGGCACAACAACCAAAACAACCCAGACTGAAACACGGATTAATGGTGTTTAATACAATATGCACCCCTCCTTATTTAAAATTGAATATCTTCTTAATCTGCAAAATTCTAGATAGGAATGTGGATTCAGGATACACATTTCTTGTTGCTCTTCTTTTTTTTTTCCCCAGTGCAGATAATATTTTTAGGAATTGGGTGTAAAAGTGCTTCAACAGACACATCAAAAGACAACACGGGAAAGAGGGACAGTGGGTGATGACGGAGAAGAGCTGGTACTGAACTGAAATGGGACAAATGCAGAAAGGACAGCACGGCTCTGTTCTGATTTAAAAGTTGCACATGTTCCACCAAAGGATACTTTGTCAACAATGCCTTGTGTTATCTGAGCCTGATCCTTCAGAAGTTTCCACTGCACCATTATATCCATTTATATTTTGAAGGAGAAATATCTCAGCAGGCTTGTGGAAAGTAGGCTGCTGAGGAGCATATTTCAGGTTGACATTAAAAAAGGGAATTCAGCAGCAGGATATGTGATTGTGCAAGCAGCAGTAGTATCATACAGCATCCTTGAGGCCAGTGGTCTCCAAACTTTCTGATTGCACATCCATATCACTAAAAACTCTTGCGTGTGCACCCACTATGTATATTTATTAATTTATAAATAATATATGTACTACTATACTAATTTATTATGTACATACACAGGAGTAGAAATTGAAAAAGTATGAGAGAAAAGTGAAATAAAGACTATTTTTAAATTACTTAAAATTTCATTTGTTAATTTTGCAAAATATGTTTTCTTCTTGCACCCAAATGGGCTGTCTCTTGGGGTGCATGCACCTCACTTTGGAGACCACTTTAGGATATAGTCTTGGAAAGAGTTTTAACTTGATGGGAACATGTATCAAAACTGACCAGTTTCTAATGACAGTTTCTTTTACTCTGTGAATATAGACTGTTGTCCTTAACTGTGCTGCATGACTCAGTTTTGGATCTCTGTTTATTCAGAGTTCTTACAAAATTTGGTCCAAGAGCTGTGAACTGTTTTGCTGTTTGTTTTCCTGCAGTGTGCATTAAATGACAAAACAGGAGGTGTCAGCCTTAAGTGGTTTGCAGAAATGCAAAGCCTTTCCAGTTTGGAGGGGAGGGCATGTCCCCTGTCAAACACAGGGATGTGTTAGTACTTGGCTTCAAAGATTAGTACCATTTTTGAACCAACTTGCCCTTTCTCAAATGTTCACTAAAGAATTGCAATATTTAGTACTCAGCCTCTCAGAAGAAAGTAATTAATTTTCTTGCTCTATCTTTCCTGATGTTTATTTTACTGATCTACAGTTGAGACCATATTTGCAGTATGGCTGTGCTTAAATCTTGTGAACTGGCATAAATTTTTAATAAGATTTCATATCATTTTTTAAAAATTGATGGGGCAAAAAGACTGTACATATGTTGGGCTGCATAAGGAAATCAAAATACACATCTTTTAAATGTCTCAAAAGGTGTCTCAAAGTATGTAAGTTTTCTTGTGTTTGACTGGAGAGGCGATAGATGTTCTAGTAAAATATAACAATGGTGATTTGGGATTTTTTAATTGTCTATTTTACCTGTAAATCTCAGCTTGAAGGATCTCACACAAAAACATGGAAAATAAGTCATCTGAGAACTCTTGATGGTCCAGCTCTATCTGAAGAACAAAGTAGCTGGATTTGCTGTGTATTTACAATGCAGTGATTATGACAGTGTTTCATCTGACTTGTCTTCTCAATTGGTGATACTTCAATCTTCAAAGAAGATTAAATAACTTCGATTTGTTGAAATAATAAAGGACATCATAGTTGGTTAAAATGTAGCCTTTCTCAATGAACATGGAAGTTATGGCACAGAAACATTCAGGCCTTCTGTAAATAAAGACATGATTCTCAAAAGCTGTTTTCAACTCTTCTATATTTTTCCTCAAGTTTCCCCAGACTAAAAGTTGAAAGAAGGCTTTTGGGTTTGGTTGTTTTTCTTGACTACAGGAATACCTAAGAAACTCAATTAACAAGCCAGTTAATAATCTGTGAAGTACTACTGGGTGGTGAACTGTGTGAAAGGGAAGGGAAAAGTTTGGGTTGCCCTTAGAATATGTAGTTTGAAGTTGAGTCTCCTCGAGTTGGCTGCCCACAGCTCCCTCTGGCATTAGAAATAGCTGCCTTTATGTGGTCTCCAGATTAAGTTTGGTCTGCCTGTGAGGAGAAAATCGTGGGAACCACCCCTTCATCCAAGTCCTATTCAGGCTAATTGAAGAATTATTCTCGACCTGAGCTGTTTCAATTTTGCTTTGATTAAGTAACTTGAATCTGCTGACTGCCAAGGGAATAGACAGATCAAGCTTTAACATAATACTTTTTTTTTTTTAAATAAGCACATTGGCTCCAGTAGGAGCTGCTGTGCTTTAAACATCCTAGGTCTACAAGAGGTGTTTCCTGCTGCCGAGACCATGAAAACAGCAGCTACACAGAATTCCTTGGGGAAGGAAATTTACTGCAGTATAAACAAGGAACTAGGTGGATGATTTCATCATTTGGATTGGTCTGCTGTGTTTTGCATTTGGGGATTTGATGTGAAAGAAGCATGTATGGACTGCTTTTTTTTTTAAAGCAGTTACAAATGTTTCTGCAGGAGAAGGATCAGTTCTTGGAGCAGGATCCTAGGCAGTGTCAGTGTGATCTTGCATTGCAGCCTCCAAGAGCTGTGCTCCTCCCACAGTATTACGGTGGAAGGATGGAAAGACAAAAATGCAATTAGTCCACTAGACCTGAAGTGTACCCACTGTTCACAGTGTCGTCATAGATAAAGACCATTTCCTTTCATTGGGGGTATCAAGAAGCAGAGTATTTCTGTAACATCTCATTTTCTTGGGAGCAAATCCAGTGTGGAGTTTGTGCGTCGTGGTGCGTATTTCTGCAGTTGTGATTGCACAGAATGAGCCACAAGTCAGGAGGCACTTCAAGTGCAAGGTTTAAACTGCTTATTTGACAAGGCTGCTTTTGAGCTCAAGTCAGCTCATCTCTTATTTGGTCCTCTTTGGTGCTAAGGATTTACTGAGTGGGAAAAACCAGGATGAACTATAGCAAGCAGCTCACATAACCCAGCTCCTGTTCTGGGAATGGGCATGAATGCTGAGCTTCGGAGAGGATTTGATGAAAGGAAAACAAGCAGAGCATTTTTGAAAAAAAGAAGAAGGAGCAGCTGGAAAGAAATGTAAGCAAGAGCTTCAGAGTGTGTGGGTATGCAAAGCTGTGGATTTCCTACTCTTTTTGGGACCAAAACCAGTTTGCTTTGTTTAAGCAAAACCATACCATCTTCACATGCCACATATATGTAAGGAAAAGACGTGGGAAAAAGTATAGCAGTCACTTGGTCAAGATAATTCTGACCTATTTGTGTTTTTATTATTTGAACTATAATAATACCCAGTCTATCTATATTTTATTTAAGCAATTTTTTTTACACAAAACTAAATACTTTGGGATTTGTCTTTTTAACTTAATCTCCTTTGGAAATAGCTGTTTAATTTTTCTGAACAATTTTCTGCCTTACATGTTTTTAAAAGGATCATGCACAATTTCTTACATAAAGAGATATGGATGTCTGTAATGACAATTAAACTAATTTGGTGTGATAAATATATTATTTTAGGTTGTAGGGAGTCTTGTCCCTGAAACCTCCTTAACCCCAAATTATTTTTTAGGATGCATATTATCCTTAGATCACCAGGTCCCAGCAAGACTATTCTCTTTAATGCCCTCCTACTTTAAGTGCCTCATGAAAACTGAAGGGGTGCAACCAAGAGTATGCCCGGCTAAAAGAAACTGTGGTATCACAAATAAGAGAAAATTGTAATTTCTTGAGTTTTCTCACCAGTTCTGTGTTTGGTAGTAGTGTTAACCTATTTTGCCCCATCCACTTGGGAACTTTGTTCTATCTTACTCTCCCCTAAACAAATTTGGTGGAAATCATACTTACAAATGTTTCCTACTATGGCTTCAGCAGGGTTGTGGTCTTTTTCCTTTCCACATCCAGTATCCCTCCTGCTCCTCATTCATGTCCCTTGCTGGCTGATGGCCACTCCAGGATACAGGTGTATCTTCTGCACTGCATTCAGGTAAGTACAGGGCTGCACCTAACACTGCTTCTTTCTTGGTTAGCTTCTAAATGCTGCTGTGATAAACATAATTCCCAAATGTATCAAACACAGGGTAACAAAAATGCAATTAGAAAACTTAGTTAAGTGACTTTCTGCACGGTCTCAGTTCTGCATTTAAAATTTCAGATAAGTAGCAGTTGCAATAAAATGTTTTCTGTGTCTTCCACACTTGTAAGAACTCCTGCTAAGAAATCTGGTAGAAGGGGGTAGTGTAGGGGTAGGTTTGCTTCAGGTATTTGTAGGGAATTGCAATATTAAGAGGTTCTCACAAAGGCCAGTCACTGCTCATTTTTATGCAACAGTTTGTGGTTGCAGGTGCTCAACCCATTAACGATTCAGTGCCAATTTAGGTATTTTATGTTTGGCTTTGAATAATGTTGGACTCCAGGGCAGCACAACCATTCTGCTGGTGGGGGGGACCTGGTGGTTCTGCGTTGGCTGGAGGGAATGGTAAATTACAGCAGTCTTCATTCAGATGGAGCCATAGTCACTGGTGGTGATGGTGATGGGTAACACAAACCTTGACGTGGTTTTGTTCATGTGGGAGTCAGTGAACTAAGTTCACTAAGTCAGTGAACCACTTGGTCTGATTGCCAAGTAGAAGCTTGCCCTGTATTAGCAGGGTATGAACAGTGATGATGCAAATTGTTGTGATTTCCAAATACATTACTGCTTTTGAGGGCAGAGGAATTTCTGAAATTGAATTGTTGTTAGCTATAAATTAATCTGTGCATATGGCTATAGTATGTGAAGAATAGCAAGGAATATTTCTGATTAAAACTGCCCTGACTCAGGTATTCTTGCCTGGGTTTTTTTCTAATTGTCCTACTCCAGAGATCAGAGTTGCAACTTCAGCTGTGTTTTGTTTTCAAGGACTTCTGTACATCCTTTTTTGTATCCTTATGTAAGGTTTTAACTTCCTCTGAGTGGCATAAGATTTTAGAAATATATTCCAAGCATTGTCATTTAAATGCAAGTAGTTTTACTCCACTTAGTTACTGAGGTTCCTGATATGCCGTTTTATTTTGGAGTAGTTATGTGTTTATCCAGTAGAGAGCAGTAATGACACTGCTATCCATTAGCTGACAGTCCGGTCACATTATTAGGGGTTGTATTAAAGTTTTTTGCTGTGGAGAACTGGGCTGGGCTTAGGAATGTAGAGTTTTTTCTAAGTCACTGTGTGGCTGAAGCTCTGCTATAAATAGTTTTGGGGGAAAAGAATGTAAAGCAGGAGCCTGCAGGAAATGCTAAACTGACATTAACCCACAGTTTGGAGGCACTGCAGTACTGTAGTGAGTCCTTTGCACTAAAGAGTTAAGGGAAGGCCTTTAATGTGGAAGTTGATCAACATCCCTCTTGCAGCAGCTGGTGCCAGGACTGTCAGGACAAATTGCTGAGTGCTGATGCTACAAGTATCTTAAACATCTCTGTGGAATGGTATGGTGTGGTATAATCAAGGTGGTTCCTGCCTCTTTTTATGTAGCCAGAATCTTGCCAGCAGTGACTGAAAAAGCATTCTTCTTAATCATCTTTTAGTGTCTGCCTTTGCTTCAGAGCCAAGCCGGACATAGGATAGTTTACTGAAGCTGGAATTCTAGAGTCACTATGGGTGACTCTCCTGCATTAGAAAGGAACACTTTGAGATGTCAAATGGAAGTTTGTGACCAGCAACTCGAAAGTCCCTTTACACACTTTGAGAGAAAATTAGATGGAGCCAAGAAGAAAATAGAAACAGACCCACTAATATGTTTCAAAATAAACAAGTGTATCTGAAATTTGTGTCCTGGACTGCTGGGCAGCATGGTGAAAAGCATTTTGCCCAACTCAGTTCATTCTTAGTAGCTCACAGAACTGTTAACCTTACATGAGCAGCATGAAGATGCTGCCTATGGGAGCAAAAGGTGTTTTAATTCTCCCTTAGGATAACAAAAGAATTTTAATAATGTGTCTAGTGTATATTAATCTTCCTAAATACACAGGCAATCTGAAACAATCTTACTGAGAGAAGCATGAGTTATAGTAATTCATCTCAGTCTTGGATGAATTTAAGAATAACTGTCTGGAGACAATGCCTTTATTAAATTATTTGTGAGGAGTTAAGGAAAAAAAATCCAACAGCCACACTACAATGCTGAGCATGAACTTGTAGTATTACCTCTAGGCCTTTTGCATTAGCTGGTGTTTGGTTTGAATTTAGGAGACCACTGTATTACCTCAAGAACAACTCCCAATTTTTATCCTTGCTATTTAAACAGAATCTTTTCTATTAGAATTAATAGGAAAAAAGGGTAAGAGGTCTAAGCCATGAATAAAATAGTATATTTGAATAAACTGTGTTAACATTAAAAATAGCACCTTTCTGTGCTTAAAAGTCAAGCTGATATAGAAAATCTGCTTGCTCGGGGGAGAATGTTTCTGGATTAGAGGAATTTCAGTTCTAAGTGAAATGGATACTTTTAAGAGGATAATCATAGGTGTTGCTGGCAGATGTATTTTGTGTATTGGGTTTTGGTAATATGAATGCAGTTAATTAATGTAGCTATTATAACAGTAAATTCTTTTCTGCTTTTATTTGCTTTTGTCAGTTGGTCTTAAAATCTACCATATGGTAATAATCTGCATTAAAACCCTGGCCTGCCTGAAATTAAATGGGAGTCTTACCATGGACTTCAGCAAGTCCAGGATTTCACTCCGCTCTTCATCTTGCATGACTATTGCTATTCAGGGTGTGGCAAATATTCTATATTCTGCGTCTTGATTTATGTGAGCATTTGCTGAGCAGATGCTGAGTTAGGGAGCTAAACTTGTTCATTTCAATCCATCTCTCCTACAGCAAGTGAAAAAGTGAGGCCAGCTTGCTCACAGGTATGATTCTGTTCACCTGGGGTGCTTGGAGAGATTACAGTTTCTGACAGGTCAGAAACATCATGCTAGATTTTTGAAATAAAAAAATATCCAGCTATAAACTGGATAAGGGGTTGGAGTAGGTGACCTCCAGGGGTCCCTTGAAACCCTAACTATTTTGTGATGAGAAAGCTGACCAAGCCAATGCTGCTGCAGTGCCAGAGCTGGGCAGGGTGTGAGCAGAGGCAAGGCTAAAACACCGGGGGCAAGTGGGTCTGCTGAGCTTCCCCACCAGCTGCTGATGGGATGTCTTCCTTCTCCAGATCATCATCTCTCCCAGGCATGGAGCCACCACCTAAGTGTCTGGGATGAGGAACAGTACCTTTTTATACATATAAAGCATTTGAGTTCCCATTTTCCAGGAGAAATATTGGTCTAAAGGTACAAAATAAAACTAACAATTACTGATTAGCTTTGATTAACAGTAAGAAAAATCTCCCTTGCCAATAATTTTGGTTTGCAGCTGCAAAATAACTCTGTGTTTCATTATTTCAATAGTGGTAGAAAGGCTTTTGTCAGAACCCCAGTTTACAATGAAGATAAAATAAGAATGCATAGCTGGCATATCTTAGCCAGAGCCCACTGTGGGAGTCACTCCCACAGTTATGTCTGGTGCTTGCCAACTCCCACTGAGCCTGGTATTTTCCCATTGCATTGTTTTTACTGATAGCTTCCATTCAATAATAACAGGAATCTTTGCAAGAGTGAGAGATTATCGCTCTTTATAATTGACTGAAGAAGTATTAAGTGATTTCTACAGCCATTGAAGAATGTGTAGCCTATATGATAAAGTAATCTAAGGATTTGATCTGTCTTGAAGCAGTTGATGGGCATTTTATCCCATGTTCAGATATAAAATAAGATCTTTCCTGTTATGAATTTGTTTTGGGGAAAAGCAGTAAATGAGGGAGGAAGGTTGCCAGAGATAATTAACATGCCTAATATATATATATGCTGCCACAAGACAAAGCTGCACATTGTTTTGTGTCACAAACATTTTTTATGAGCAGTAATAGTAAGGAAATAAATCAGTCAGAATCTTTTCTCCTCGTGTCTTCCCAACAAAGACAAAAACTGGTTAAATATTATTGCTGTTTAACTGGGAAGTCCTGATATAATAACAGGACAAAAACTGAGCTCAGTTTCTTGCTGGATAAGAGGAGATAACTTGCCTGCTCTGTAACATTCCCCTACCACTGAGGGATGCTGTCAGCCTCCAGCATTCAGACCCTTTAGACCCCCTCCACTCTGTGTGTGCAGAAGAACCACAATAATAAATGTTTTCATCTGCTTCTGGTTAGGAGTTTGAGTCTTATCCTATTCTCCACATGATCCATGCACTTGAGACAGCCAGGCATGATTCCTTCCATTAGTGAGAACCAAGATCACACCCTGAAAAGCCCCATCTGGTCCAAACTTGCTGCAGATTGCCTGCTGGGCAGTGCAGGTCACTCTGAGATCATCATGCTGAAGTCTTGTGTGCTGACAGGGTCCTCTTCCCACCTGTTGGCTGTGTTGCTGTTCCAAGCCCACTCTGGGATTAGCCTGGGATGTTGTCCTGTTGCACGTGTGACTGTGTGCAGCAGGTGTGTTACACTGTGGGTACATACCTGTGCTGCAAATGTAGGAGATTTGCAGACAGGAGCCAGAGTTTATGTGTGAGCTGGGCCTTGGCCTTGGAGCTGTGTGTCAGAAGGATGACCACGGAATGTTCATCATGAAGCATGCGGCTCCTCCAGGGAGCTTTCCTTGGTTGCTGTGCTCCTGTTTCACTCCCCTTCAGCTCAGTCATCCAAGTCAGGTAATTCATGCCTGCCTACCAGGAGGGAGGGAGGGTGATTGGTGGGATGGTTTTAGTTCTTCCGAGGTACTCTGAGGTCACGGCAGGGGCTGCCAAGTGAGAGCCAAATCCTTTAAACACCTGCAAATCTTGGTCATGCCTCAACCATTTGTGACTTTTCAGGGGAGATTAAACACGTGGGAATAAAGCTTTGTACCACATCATCTCATTCCTGAGTCTGTTTAATATTTGATTAATGCAGAGATAGGAAGCTGCTGAATGTTTAGTTTAATAAGCACTTTAAATTTTATGACTGAAATTTGCAGTTTGCATAAAGCCATTTGGTTTTGGGCATGTGCCTTGTGAGCACTTTGTAAACTCTGCAGAGCAAGGACAACATGTGTGGCAGTGTCTGGCCAATACACCTTTATGTATAGTTTTTAGGTCTTAGTTTTGCATGTATAAAATTTTGTCATTGGCAAAATTAGTGCATGGCCTTTTAGAAATTTTTAGTGGTTTTTTTTTTTTTTTTGGTTGAAGCTACTGTGGGGTTTTTCTGTAAACAGAAAAAGGCCCTTAGATTGGCATGCCAGTACTTGTATTAAGATTTCTAAATTCCAGTGTATCTTTCAATATGTTCTTCAGTTCCCCTTCTCTTTGAAATGACCTCTGAGAATCTGTAGAAACTATTTCTTCTCATTCTTTATCTGTTCTGTCTGTCTCACTCTTTCTCTCTCTCTCTCTCTCTCTCCCTTTCTGTGTGACACATCCTTAAAATTAATCTGTAAGGAGTAGGGTTGTCACACCAACCAGAACCTGCTTGTGTTTCAGAAGGTGTAAGTTCATCAATACATTATGAAAAAAAAATTAATTTTTGTGTCATCCTAAGAATGGTTTATACTACAAGTAGAAGTTGACTATTTTTAAGATGCATAATAAATACTAAATGTAACACAATGACCAGCCCTTTCTGCTGTTGAGTATTAACCAGCACAGTGAATATATGGAGAATTAGTGTTACTTGTGTGTAGGAGCTAATTAGACCAACTTGTCACAGTGAGGGTGGCTGTGACAAATCTCTCTGGCTCCTCTGACTTCAGGGCAAGGGTGGCAAAAATGAAAAGGAGGGATTCGATGGAGTTGCCTGAAAGGAACTTTAATAAAGGGGTAAAAAACAACAAACAGGAAGAAATCAAGCACAATACGAGGGGCAGTATCCAAAGACCCGAAACAAAGGTGAAGCAACAATATATATATTTGGGAGTAGAACATTCTAGAACTATAACCATATAGGGGAAACAAGTAACCAATAGAGGAGCAGAACTTGGACAACTTAACATAACACTAAAGGCTTATGGGGGAACTTTCAGGCTCACCCGAAGTTAAACAAAGGATTTTCAGGGCTTTGAAACTGACGCCTGGATCTTTCAGGGTAAAATCCAACTGACTCCAAGTCACAGCTGGGCCAATTCCCACACCAACTCAAGTTAAAAATCAGACTAACTGGTAGTTTTAATGATTCTTAAGCCCACTGATGTGTCCTAGAGTCTTAAGATAAAGCTTCATAAGTGGAGGAGCCAAATTAGCAACTGGCACCTACCAGAAGGAAGAGATACTGTCCTCTCCCCTCCTCTCACCTTGAGCTGGCTTTGGCATTTGCAACTGCATTTAAACCAATTTCAAGCACTTACATTTCTTTCTGTTCTGCTGAATGTTCCCACAAATATTCTGGCTTGTTATCAAAACAGTGTGGCGTGGGGTGTTGGGTTTTTCTGTTGTTATTTTTTGTTGGGGTTTCTTGAGTTCTGCTGGGGTAGTAAATTACATCAACTTACTTTCCCTTGGACAAGTGCTGGTGTCAGCACCCTGGGTGACCTACAGAGCTGGAGAGCAAAGGGAAAGGCTGAGAAAAGGATATTGCAGAAGGGGAGAAGGAAGCCTTCCATTTCTAGAAGAGCTGTTTGTTCATTTGTCTCAGTTTTATCATAGTGCTATATCCTTGTCCTTCATATGTTATAGATGTAGCCTTCAGCAAGCTGAAGGAGTGTAAGGAAGAATGGTGGGATGCAAAATCCTGCTAATTAATTCACTGAGGAGATACATGTATCTTTGTCTCTAAGGTGTGAAGAAGATGTCAAAACTTGCGTTAGCAGACAGAAGGCATAATAATAACATTAAGAATGGAGCTCACCTGCTCTTAATTTATTACTAGCACTAGTGGAATTTGAGCTGATTTATCAAGATGATACTTAATGCTTAGTACTTCTATGCAAATAGTCCATAAATCATTCATTAACAACACCTCATTGAAAGTTATGTTTTGTTGTATTTTTTTCTCAAACACCTGTAGGTACAGAAAATTGTTTTGCTCTGCGTTCACATATAATAAAGCTTTTTCTCCCTCTTCTGCTTACAGTATTTTGGGTTTGGGGTATTTTTTTTAAAAGAATAAGGATATACCAGATTAATAAATACAGTTGTATTAGTTTAAAAGGGCATGGGTTTGTGGTGTCCATAAAGCATTAAAAGGCCATTTGTGGGTAGTCTGAGGCACTCTGGGAAAGCCTGGCATCCTGGGTCACTTGAGTACTACTGTTCAAATGGTGGTGGATTAAGGTTTTTCTGGATGGTTCCAGAATAAGGGAATTCTGCAGCTTAAAGGTGAAAACTTGTCTATCTAATGTGACTCTGTTACCTCACTTTGCATTTGGTGTCCCAGCAGTTACCTTCTTCCCAGGTAACTGTGAGCTGGGAAAGCCCCACTCAGCTCCACTGGAGCTGGGGGTTATTTTAGTTCAGCTACTATCACACTCCTTCCTCCATGCACCTGTTCTAGGACACCTGCCTGAAGCTGCAGCCTTCATTTTTGATCTGTGTTTTCACCTACCCAGTCAGGTCTGATGTTTAATGTGTTTCTCAGGGCTTCTTTGCTAGCCCACCACCAAGTCTATGCTTTTTGATTCTCCTTTTCAGAAAGTAGCACATGGCCTCACTAGTGCTCTCAGCCTCAGCTTTCCCACATGAATGTGCAGTATCTACTACACACACATCCACACTTTTAGTACAGGATTTGCCTCTGGAGTAGGAGCCCAAGAAGACATATTCTGTGCTTCCACACAGGGGGATGGAAAAGGGCCTCATGGTCTGGTGGCTTGCAGGCCTGGAGGAGAGGAGGATGAACAGTGGCTTTGCATTGGGTTTTGTTGTTTTGTTTGGCTTTTTTTGTGAACAGGAAACATAATTTCTTCTCTGGACTGTGCCTCATGGAAACAACAAACAAAAGAGGAAGTACCCAGTTAGAAATTATCGACACAGGGAAGGGAAATATTTTTTGCCAAGCAGTTACATTTTTGGGACAGAAAAGTGAGGAGAATAGAATGGCCAGTTCTGAATGGGTGCAAGTAGAAAACTGCAGGTTTAGAAAAAGCTGTAGCCCAGGCATAAGGTGTCTAAATGCATTAATTGGAACCAGAACTCTGTCTGCAAAATGATGAAGGCCCTCACAGCAGACCAGAATTAGTAAAAGTACAAGCTAACAATACTGGGAGGGAAAGATTGCCTGGAGGGTTTTCATATCATAACTTTTAATACCTCAAGGCAAGCCAATGAGAAGGCTGTTCACATGAAGGGTGGATTGGCAGTGCTCTTTCCAAAATATTATTTTTGGGCTGCTCATCTCTAGAGCCTGGTGATGTGGCTTCAGGGAAGAAGAGTGCACGTTTATACAGCACGTGAGTTCCTGAAACCTTACTGAGCTCTGGGAGATTCTTTATATGGAAACCAAAGCCAAGCCAGAGCTGCTAGTAAGAATGGTGTCCTCCAGGCACCATTCAGCAAAAATACTGGGGCATTTCAGTCTTTTTAAGGTGTTTCCTTTCCTTGAACACTTTGTTCTGCCTGCCTGACCATGACTTAGGTAGTGGAAACTAGGTAGTGGATTGCTTGCTCATGGTTGGACTGATATGCTTTACTACATTCTGCCCAGGAAAGCCTAACCATTTTGTTTTGGAGCTCAGTCCCTTGCTAGGATCTACTGGGAGCACTGGTGTGCCCTTCAGCATAGCAGGTTTTTATTCTGCATGTGCACCCTCATCTCCCATCCAAGCTCCTGTCAGCATTTTTATAAACTGTTTGTGGATCATGGTATCTTTCTGACATTGTAATTTCCTTTTTTTTTTTTTTTTTACTTTTGTGAGAAAAGGTGAGAATAAACATTCAGTATCATACATAAAATTGATATACATATACTGTATACCAAGTACATAATCTAAGAAAGATAACTGTGACTGTGAAAGGAGTAAACCTGACAGCAATGGAGACTTGCTTGCAAACTTGGAGTGTGGATCAATTTAACATGGACTTCCAGGGAAATGAGAAAGAGGTCCTGTATTTCAGATCAGAGGCAGGAAGGGAGGAATTAACTGCGGAGAAGGAAAATAGTTAGATACATAGATGAAGCTCCTGGAACAGAATCCCAAATCCCCTTCCATAACACTTTGGGAAAGTTGCCCATGCTAATTGATGCACAGAAAACTCAGGAAGAATTAAAAGAAAACCAAGAAAACCATAATAAAAAGAAAACCTTAAGAACATAAGGAAAATTTATAAAACCTACAAAATATGTTTATTTAAAACACTTCATAAAATAACTTGGGGGAGTGCTTAATACAGACTAAAATAACCTTTAGTCAACAGGATGTAATTGGCTCAATATCTCTGTATTTTGAATATTTATACCGACAAGTAGGCTTTGTAAAGGAGCTTTAAATTACAGTAACCATAAAGCAGAAACTGGGAATGTGAGGAGAATCAAAGTACTCCCTTTGCCTAATTTGGACTGCTGACCAAGGAGGTCATATTCCCCAGGCTCATTCCACAGCCAATGGAGGTAGGGCTGGGCTGGCGGCTTTCCATGAAGATCTAAATGTGAGAAACAACCACTCACTTTTTAAAATTTTAAAAGGTTTATTAAACCTTTAGTTAAAAGGTTTATTAACAAAAATTACAATAAAAGGACTAAATAAGGAAAAATTACAGCACTGGCAGCACACACCCCCTCATCCCCCTGCTAGTGACCATGTGGCTGGCTCATCTACAAAATGGCTGCTCCACCCTTTATACCCTTGGTGTTGCAACAGGTAACCCTAGCCTCTCCCCAAGTCTGTCTGTTGACTCTTCATCGCTGTCCATTGGTGTAGACTGCTTTCTTTTAACTTGATTGGAGGTCAAGTGTTACCTCTTAGTAACCAGCCTGTCCCTTCTCCCAAATGCCCACACTACCAAGACCATCCCGGGATAACAATGCTGGGTGGGGGGACACTTTGCAGTAACGTAGCTATAGATCTGTAAAACTTCTCTTGGCATGCATATAATGTTCATCCCCTAACTGTGAGAGCCAACCATCTCATTACTCATAATATATGAGTAATAACAAATCTCACAGAAATTTGAACAGCTACTGTTATAGGTAAAAATTGATACAGCCAATTTAATAAAAATAAAAATAGAATTTATTTTGTGACCGATATACAGTCCCGACAGCCAGCAATCAAGGAACAGCACCAACCCTGGGATTGGAGCTGGGTGAACACAGACTCGGCCTCTATTGCACCGAATCCCCCAGAGTTCACAAATGTGCCTTGGTAGAGTCCGTTCTTATACCCTTTTTCTAGCCCACAGCGGAGTCTCTTTGTCTCCTTTCAGGGTTCTCCATATTCATGTTGCTTCCATTCTCTGTCCTGTGCTGGACAAAAACCCTCTCCGGGAACCGAGGTGTGTCCATTATTTGGTTACTGGAATCCCGTGTTCAGATGTATGTCCCTGATGGCTCCGTTTATCTTCGTGGGCCATCACCCCTGGGGTTCTCCTGTTCATACCAGTGAGAACGACCTTCTCCTGTGCCGGGCTAGGTTCTCTTTGTATGGCATACCTCCTCCTTGGCTGCCAGCTGTGATTTCGTCACCCTGTGAAGCATCTCCCCTTTTCCCCCTGCTAGTGTGTTTTAATGTTTTTATATTTTAGACACATTTCCTGCATCTATATATATGTTCTACCAGCACGAATTACCATAATACATAGAACAGCTACCATAAATTTCCAGGCTTGACCTTAAAGAAGAATCTAGGTGAACTATTTTTAGTGCCTGTATCAACGTAATTGTATGTCAGCGAATAGTGCTGACCTAACAAGGTGATTAGAAAGTAAACTCTCTACTTACTTGGAAGTAATTGAAATCAGTTGGTTTTGTGTAACTGGATTGTATGTTGCCAAACAAAAATATGCTGCAAATATTATTTGTGAAAACCTGACCACTGATCTTTAAAATTTCATGATCTTGTTACCATAATCTGTCTCTTACTGGTTGTAGGTGAATGTTGGGGGTTGGGGTTTTTGGTTTTTTCTGTTCTTTCCTTACCACCTGTAGAATTTTTCCCCTTTGAGTTACTAAGAAGGCACTGATGACAGTGCTGGATAGAGGCAGGATAGGGAATTCCTTTGGTTTTGGGGAGTTTCTCTGCGGGGAGGGGTGGGGGGCAGCTCCTAGTTCTCTCAGCTGAGGGGAGGGGAGATCGGCTGCGGTCACTGCAGGAAAAATCCGCCACGACTGCGAGGCTCCGTCTCCTGCTGCCTTCTTCTACCAAGAACAGCCAGACCTGCGGCTTGGGAAAGGAGTTCACTGCCGCCACCATAACCCAGCAGGGAACCTTTCTTCTCTTACTGGGCCCCACGTATCCTTGCCCTGCCAGGACATCCTGCAGCTTCCAGCTATTTGTCGTAGAGTTTTGAGACATTCTTGTCCATGCCCCGGGATTTCTGCCCATCCCTGCCATTCCAGCCTGCTGCTTCTGAGAGTCCTGCTAGGCGCACCGGGACCGGCTGCCCCAGGGTCTGTGGATCAAGGCCTCTCCTCCAGCACCAGGACCGGCTGCCCCAGGGTCTGTGGATCAAGGCCTCTCCTCCAGCACCAGGACCGGCTGCCCCAGGGTCTGTGGATCAAGGCCTCTCCTCCAGCACCAGGACCGGCTGCCCCAGGGTCTGTGGATCAAGGCCTCTCCTCCAGCACCGGGACCGGCTGCCCCAGGGTTTGTGGATCAAGGCCTCTCCTCCAGCACCGGCACCGGCTGCCCCAGGGTTTGTGGATCAAGGCCTCTCTTCCAGTGGTTGTTGGTTGTTTGATTTATTATACATACTAGTAGAGAACTGTTATTCCTATTCCCATGTCTTTGCCTGAAAGCCCCTTAATTTCAAAATTCTAATAATTCAGAGGGAGAGGATTTACATTCTCCATTCCAAGAAAGGCTTTTCTGCCTTCCCTAGAAGACACCTGTCTTGTAAACCAAGACAGTGAGTAAATAACAAATGGCTGAAGGTTTTCTTAGGTTTCCATAAGAGATTTTTGGATCTTTTTCAAGTGAGAAGAGTCTAGGGGGAGGAAAAAGTGCCAGAAATACAAAGCTGGTGTTGTCCTTGAGGAATCTCTTACCTGTCTGGATCAATCTGCATGCTGATCTGTGGCACTCACAGCGTTTAACTTGGCACGGCTTCCTAACTTGGTGACAGGCGGGGACAGCATGGCCCCCTCCCTTGGCAGGAGCTCTGGAAAGAGACATGCTGCTCAGGACAGAGGAAAGGAGGCTACAGCAGAGTACAAATAAAACTCAAAAATGCTGACTTTCATTTTCAAGTGCTCAGGCAAACAAGCATCCAGATGCTCGGGTCCTACTGGGGACCCAAAAGTGGCACAGAAATGCAAGTCGTGCTGCAGAGTTTTTACCAGTGTTTGTGCAGTTTCTGTACAAAATCCCAGCTTTCTGGAGGCACAGCACTGACAAAAACATGACTAAACCCTCTGTGATCAATCTAAGCAAGAAATTGTTTCTTGGCATGAGATGCTGAATCAGATCTTAAGTAGAACATGGCAAACGTTATAATGAAACAGGGAAGAAGTCGTTACTCTTATTCCTGGGAAACTGGGATGGAGGGACCTGGCCAAAACTGTGTTGCTGTTGCTTTTAGCTGGTAGGTGTGCTCTCAACATTATGTCAGCTACCCCATGAAGGATAAAGGGGAAAGTGTAAATTGCTTATTTACCACTTATCCAGAAATTAATTATTTTGAAAAGAATTGCAATAAAAAAAGACCCTGTTGTGGGTGTAAAGGCAGGAGCTTTGAAGTCTGGCTGTGATTGTAAGTTATGTATACTTGTGGTTGGGGGATTCTTTCCAAAGTTCAATTTTTTACAAGACAGCTATGTTTAATTTTGAAAGGAAGATGTTCTAAATGCCTAGCCACATATGTCAGTCTCCTAATTTAAAACTGAATATTAAAAAATTGTATTAATATAGGGGAGCCAACTTGGACTGCTGGGGTTTTGGATCCTGCCTTTGTTAATTTAAAACAAGGGACTAAATGGGAAAGCAAGCTAGAAATGTGGGATTCTAGCTGAGTTTCTGAGTGAGCCTCTTCTCTTCAGTCAGGAGAAAGGACTTGTTCCTCTATGAAATTTGAGGGCAGATAGATATACAGACAGAATTTCACATCTAACCAGGTAGGTGACTATATAGAAGTTGATATTGTTTTGTTTTTTTTTTTAATTTGACTTGAAAATGCTGTAGCAAAATTTTCCCAATGCAAGTCAATAAATTTCTTCGGTCCTTCTAGAAGATGTTCTGGGGGCTAAACTGTGTTGTTAAAAGCTTGCAATTTTTGCACACACTGAAAACTACAGAATTTTCTGTCCTACCTTTCTTCCCCTTCCCAAGTTAAGGAAATGATAAGAAACTATTCATAGTGAAAAACGCTGGGCTTTTATGCTCTAGGAAAATCCAGATGATGAGGTACTTGATCATTAGAAGGCCAGGAAAGAAGGAAGAGATGAAAAGTCTCTGTGTTTCCTGCTTGCATAGATGGCAGAAGTATCAGGATTTGCAGCTGCAGAAGAAAATCACATAACTGTCTCAAAACCTTCATGTAAGGCAATACAGATTAGTGAGGATTTGATTTCAATTAAAAATAACATAGAAATAAGCTGTTTTCTGGAAGGTGAAGATTTATTTTTCAAAAAATCTGTAACGGACAGACTGTTTTGTTTTGCTGCCTTAGCTGGTAATCAGGGAAAATCCTGGACTGTCCCCCCAGGTCGTGCTGGCAAGACACCCACCAGAGAGGGGAGGAGAGTGTCCAGCATGCTGTGGGAGAGCATAGAGCTCTCGTGCTTCCAATGGCCAGTGAATAGATCCAGCCCCTGGAGCTTCCATTACACACAGCAAAGAGAACTTTTTGCTGGGACTCACCATGTGGGGCGTTCATAGTTCTGTTCTACTTGGTATGCTCTGTGTAACTCAGGCTGTACCTCCTTTTCACCAGCTATAAACTAGCAAAGATATTTCATGTTACAAGACATTCCATCTTAGGGAGTTTTGTAAATATACAAATGACTGAAGTTTTATAGGGATTCTGAGATATCAGCATGAAAAATGGAAATGCATTACCATAAATCAATGTTTCTTGTATGTACTATGTTCACAGAAATATATTTGGCTAAAACTGATTGTTCTGTTGATCTGAAACTAGAATCTTCTCATTATTAAACCATAGTTCATCAGTTTACAACTGGATTGGTTACATGTTTCTCCTTTGGAGAAGACATCAAATATTTTGCAAAGGCGTGTTACCTTGGCTTGTGTGCTGTGCACTGCGGAGCTTTATGGACAAGGAAGATCCCTTAAGATTAAAATAAGATGATCCTAAAAACATATGCAACCTTTAAATGCACTTTAAAATGTATTTCTCCTGTCTTCAGAGTCCATAAATAAAATGGAAATCCAAATAATGAACATTTCTTACCAACAGCATTTAAAGACAGCATGTTCTCTTAAGTAAGCAACATGTTTTCAATAAATTGTTTCAAGCTGCACAAATATGTTTGCCAATCCTCAAAGCAATCATTTACAGACAGTTTTTTGGATTATAATAAGATTAATGATAAAATAACACTGAAAAAAATTAAAATAATCTTAGGGATTTAATATAAATCCATAAATACAAGGAAATTCTGAGTTAAGACAGCCAGAGTGTATTTAGCTCAGTCTTGTTTTGCTCCGAACTACTACACGTAGAATCCCTCATTAGGAGAAAAAGGTCTAAGCACACTTGATAAAAGTACCAATCATATGTGTTATTTGCAAGAGCTGTAAGCACAGCAACACTCAGAGAATGTTGTGTTTATCTTAATTACAAGTGGTTCTGTGTGTTCATCATAACAACTCAACAGTTTTAAAGAAAATATTGTTTTACTTCCTCTGCTTGTTTTTAATACTTTGTGATAAATGTTACATGTCGTTGTCATCAACTTTTTCCAGTGCCCAAGTTCCCAGTGTAATAGTGATCTCTGTACCTAGACTTCCAAAATAAAAGGTATTAATTGTTCCAGAATACATCCCAATTAAAGGTTTGATCTAATGAAATCATTATTATCATTGTATCTATATAACCTCTCTGCTATACAAATACCTGCCCTATATACTGTGCACAGGTTATACTTTTTCAAGATAAGACACACTAATAATTTCATAACATTTTTTTCATACAAACAAACAAGAGAAAATCTCAGAAAGACCAAGCTGGTATTGAAATAGGTCTGACCAAAGACTTCTTGGGAAATGGGCATGCCTATTTGCCTCATTTAATCTTGGTGGGTAACTTTATAGAAATACTGTGCTAAAATCATATTACTGTCAGTTGTTGGTCAGGAAGTCCCTTTCCCATCCTAGCTGCAGTCCTCCATGTAATGCAAGGTCAGATAGTGGCTGTGGGTGATCACTTTTTTTTCACAGGTAGTCTTTACCTTGTACATTCCCTGTTCTTTGAATACCCGACTCTGAGACCTGAAACAGGTTTGCAGGAGTAGAGAACACACAGCTACAGCTGTGTCAAGCCACGTGCTCATAAAAATTAAAAAATAAAGTGAAAAATCAAATTTTGCATCTTGGCTGTATGCCCAAAAACCAGTAGGTGCATTTGGCTTTAAACTTCACATATCTCAGATGCAAATCTGTATAATGGGATAATAATACTCGTTTTGCATAGGTTTTGTACTGTTGATGTTTTTTTCAAAGGAGAGTTTTTATGCCAGATTTCTTAAGCTTGTGAAAAGTGCAAACAAGTAAAATTCAGTTGTGTAATTGTACTGACAGCAACAGGATTTATCAGCAGGCTTGAGACTTTAAATTGGCTGCATACACATACAACCCAATCTGGAAGACCAATTATTCATGGTTTTGTGTTAAAAATCTTCCTGCCACAGATAACCTTGTGAAGTCATGAGTGCTCATTGTGAGCAGCATCTCTGAAGAGTGATATTACAAAGTTCTGGACAGTCTCTACTGAACATGTGCAAACTACTGTTTTTCCAGACTTTTTTGTACCACTTTTTTGCTTTTGATATCAAACAGCAATCCTTTAATTCTGCATTCACCCCAAATTGCTGCTCCCTACTCAGAGCTATGTGTAGGCCAGCGTTTTCCTATGGAAGATTTAGTGTCAGGAAACCAGCATCTCTCTTTGCAGCTGTATTCTTGGAAATTAGCATGTGTTTTGGCAGAAAATTTTATTTAAGAAAAAAAACAACTGAAGAAGGCTTATGGGATGAAGGAAATCTGGTCACAGAGTTAAAACCACCAAATTACAGACAATACAAAAATGGGGTTTATAACAAGAAGGCTTAGGCAGCTAACCTAATAATGATCCTACTGTATTAGTCTGTAATTACATCATTTCCTTCTGAGGTGGCCAAGGAATAAATCCCTGTAAATACTTATAAATATATTTAAATCCCGTAAATGTAAAGATTTTGTGACACCAGTGATGAGATAATATGTCTTGCACAAGTCAGTGCCTGAGGTCCAAAGATGTATAGAAATACAAACTGCATTGTGCAAGCAGGAGGATGGAGGAGAAAGGGTGGGGATGGAGGAGAGCAAATTCTCTTTTTCAGTGGCTGTGAAATTTTGGTTCAGCTTAGGTCTTTTGGGAAGCTGTGATTCCTCATCAGACCTAAAGAACAGCACTTAGTCGACTCAGACCTATGTGAACACACATTTTCTCAAGGGATGTGGGTGGAGAAATTTGGGCTGATAATGCTTGGCAATTTCTTCTACTTCATCACTTTGACACAGGATGTATGTGGAAAGGATAACTCCTATTGTAAATCTTCTCCTGTTATTAATATACTACTTCAATTCTATGTGAGTGCTGCATGTCAGAATTCAGCCCTGTTCTTTATGCTGGCTTATGACTGGGTCTTCAGACCAAAAAAAAACCCAGGAAATAACATCCAAAAATGAGATCATTCGATGAAATATATTTAGGAAGTTCTGAAATGCTCAAAAACTCTTGAGATTGTTGTACGTATCCCTAATTCAGTTCTCTTGTGTTTTGTGTGTTATGGTACCTTCTTCAGAGGCATAATCATTATCCTACCTGCAGCTTTCCTTCATATGAAGGAATCAGAGGTTCTGTGTAGGCTTCAGGTGGTGGGTAATAGTAAGTCACTGGCAAAATTGAGAAGACTAAGTATCTTACAGCTATTGAGCTCCCTGAACAGGCAATTCTGGACTAAGTAGCAGACTCAGCTGTAAAAGAATAGTTTATATCCATAAAACTAATTAATTTACCCCAAAGCCTGCATGGAAGAGGGCTGAACAGCAGTTGTATAGGCAATCTAAGTTTTGGCAATAACGGGGTTTGAGGGAGTTTGATATTTGCTATCTTCATTCTGTGGGTGGGCCCTGCACAATTGTTTGTGTGTCATTAACATTGCAGAAATTAATAACCATTCAAAAGGCCTTTCCTATGCATGTTGTGTTCTTTAGTCTATGAGGATTAACTCCTTTCTAGGCACAGCTTCAAAAGCGAAAATTATGTACTATTAAAATAGCTCATTTTAGAGCTTCATATTTTCACTTAGATCTTAATCAAGCTATTATTGTTATTAAAATATTCTGAAGTTAATTCAGATTTCATAAATAAGGAATTTTTTCTTTGAGCTCCTTTTGAATGCAAAGCAACTTAGAAATGTGCACACAGCCTCTAAGGGAACTTAGTGGTTCCCATAGTATTTGCTCACAGTTCTTTCAGTGACTCAGCGGGAGACCCCAGTGATCTCTGATGCCTTCGTCACATTTATTTCTCTGACATCTCATAAAGTCCCAATTGCAAAAAAGTCTCTTGCTAACTATTCTACATGCAATCTTCTCAAGATTGTCAGAAAGGTACATTAACAATCTGAATTAAATTGACAGTGTAAAATGAAATAGCTTGGGATAAAGCTCCTATTGTATGCTTAAAGTTCCCTCTTTCTGTGGCTGAGTATTACAATATTCTCTCAAGAGGGATGAATTGTGCCTTTTAGCATCCTTTTTACTTCTGTTTTGTCTTGTTAGTTTAAAACCATATTTTAGTGTTTACCTAGCATATCTAGAATTTTTTCATGAAGCTTTATAATAACCCTAGGTTCATAAACCCAGAAATCCTCTACTGTGCAAAGCTGTGCATGCACAGACACATAGCAACCTTTTAACCTAAGCTAAAATAGAAATAACCATCTCTCCCCTTCCACTCTTAAGCTGCTCCTTCTCTTCAGCATTCATTTTACCTTTGACCCTTGGTTCCATTAAAGCACATTTGTGATGAATGAACCTGTAATATCTAATGAATTCAGGACATTATATATCAGGCAATAAACTAAAGGAGAAAGCTGCAGTCGCTAGGGTTTTCTCTTTGATGTGTTCCCGTTGCCTTCTGCCACCCAACAGCCTTCCACTACTACAAACCATAGCTAAATATTCTCTTGTGTTGATGTTTGGTTTTCCCTTCTCTGTCCCAATTACTTTTTCTCTGTTTTCGCTGAAGTGCGAAATTTTCTTTCCTTTTTTCTTTTTTCTAAAAGCAATACTACTTCTAGCTAGCATAACAAGTAATAGAATCACAGGATGGGTCATATTGGAAGGAACCACCCTAAATCCAGTGGTTTAGTTTCAGTTTTAGTTTCCACTTACACCTTTTGAATCTGAGATAACTGACTCCTGATTTATAGGGATGCAGTGGAGAATGGAAATGAGCCAGTAGCTGAGAGCTCCTCTTGCTGGAGCTGTGACATGTGACGCCAGTCGGCCACAGGGTTTCTTTTGGCAGAGGCTTTTACAACTGCAGAGTTGCTGGATATATCCAATTCACTAAAAGAAAACACTAAAAAAAAATCACACAACTAGCTCATTGAAATTGCTGTTTAAGCAAAATTAAAATGCTAGAATTACTATAAAATACTGATTTTGCTGACTGAATGCAAAATGACATTAGGAGATAGCTGAGGAAGATAAGCACTATGGTCATAAAAAGAACCAATATACTGGATTGTCTGGGATGAGTTTATCTTCTTTGTGGTAGCTTGCATAGTGCTCTCTTTTGGATTTCTGACCTAAACAGTACTGATAATACCCCGTGTTTTAGCTATCACTGAGCAAAGCTTGCACAGCATTGAGGGTTTCTGTTTTTCATGCTGCCCCACCAGTAGCTGCAGGGAACAGGGAGCTGGAAGGGGACACAGCTGGGACATGTGATGTGCCCAACAATAACACCTAGGAGAAAGGAGGAGCAAGGGAGGACTTTGGGGATAAGGTGTTTGGCTTCCCAAGTAACAACTGGCAACCTATGATGGAGCCCTGCTTTCCCAGCGGTGGCTACAGACCTGCTTGTCCACAGAAAGTGGGAAATGAGTTCCATATTTTTGCTCTACTTTGTTTTACCTGTTAATTTGTCTTTATCAAAAAACAGAGGTTTTCCCACTTTTGCCCTTCCCATTTCACCCTGTCCCACCCAGAGGGAGGTGAGCAAAGGGCTGAGTGGAGCTGGTATCTTCAAGGATAGAGACTCCACATGCTCCCTGGTCCATCTATAATTTTGCTTGGAAATGGTTCATTAAAAATTTGAGAATACTAGATATAACATACTTGAACACACTTCCCCTCCCCCCCACCCCAAAATTTAGGTAACATTGCTTTCTATTTTTCTAAACAAAATTCTAACCTCCAACTTGCTTTCAGTAGATTAAACCTTTAGACTAATTATAGCTGACTTTGAAAGCATACATTAAGTGTCAAGTGTTGTTTTCTTATTCACTTGCTCTAATCAAGCTGCTCTAGAATATTTTTTTCTTCTTGTTCTCTATTTCTTGTCTTTAGTGACCTTGAAAGTATAATGGCCCAAACTCTATTATGTCATGCATGAGTGGTGCCACTAAAATTAGGTCTTGTTTCAGTGATCTTCACAGGGGCTTTGGTCCACTTTCCCAGCAGTGCTGCAGCAGTCATGCACCTGCTTCCATCTCTGGTGCATCACAAACTCAGGTATTAATGTTCCATAGAGAGCAAAAATACAACTATTATTACTTTTTAAATTAAAACAAAAAAAGCATGTCCTCTCTTTGACAGAAAAGTGCCTTCCAGATTAAAATGTAGTTGAAAAACTTTGCTTGTAAAACCAGTAATATGGTTATGGAATATTTTGCCTATGAGTAATGAATTGGAACACATACTTATTAGTCATAAAGTTGATTTTGGTAAATTACACCACTGCAGCACTCCTAACACCCCTTTTATGGGGGGGGGGGGGGGGTCCTGTTGTGCTATCACCAGAGGAAGATGCCTACCCCGCCCCTCCTAAATAATCTTTAGTGCTCTAAAGATTAACGAACAAAACAAGCACAGGAAGGCCCCTGGGGAAGTAAAATAAATCTTTTAAACAAGAAATATGGCTTGCCATCGCCCAATAGATTTGGATCCAGATTTTCTAAAATTCAGAATTGTTTCAGAGCTGAGTACTTACTCTACAGCTACTTCTAATTTGGAAAATGTGTTTTTTTTTCTCCCAACGTTGTCTTAAATATCTTTAGTAATTTCAAACTTATGCATTGCCAGCTCTACCAGCAACCTTCCCTTTGCACATATTCCATTAATAACTTCTACTTTAAGTAATAAAGTAAAAAAACCAATAAATTCAAGCTTTCTTTCTCTCTTTCTCCCACTGTGCAGTCCACTCCCTTGCACAGAGTTCAGCTCTCAGTCCAGACCACCCACATAATGAACGAATGCTCTGATCTTGCCCTCCAACCACCTGGAACTGGATAACTGCCTTTTAAAATAGACTACACCCTCTTTTACTTTCTAATATCTCAGGTATATTTTTCAGTACTTTAAGCCTTTGCAGACAAGACTAATATCCACTCTGCTGCTGTAATAATTACTACCATGTTTACCACTGGGGGAAAAGGAAAAATACAGGATAAAAGCTATCAGCAGACAAAATTTTCAAACTCAAATTACACCTCATTATACATTTCTGCACAACACAAAAGTCAAGCTTTTGATGGGGAACATGAGGAATTAAATTTGCACACCTTCAATTCCTGCTGTTCTGGAGCCTGCAGAAATTTGGGGGTACATGGCCTCTTGGCTCAGAACACTTGGGTGTTACTGCTTGATGCTTGAGAAGAAACTGGTTCCTTCAATCTGCAAAAACGTCTTGACTCTTGGTGATTTAGGCCTCAAAAATCTGTTCTGAAGAACTGACATCTCTCAGGGGCTGTTGTCACTCACACCTCTCTTAGATGCTGATCAAGAACCAGCCTTGTCATTCTTAGGGCTTCTGCTCTAAGAGAGGTAATGCTGAAGGGAATGTTCAAGCTCGACAAGGCTGGCATGAGAGACCTGAGGAGCAGTGCCATAACGGGGGGATCAGTGAAATGTCTCTCTGTCTCACAGGTCTGTAGTCTGTCTAAATTCCCCACTCCTTGGCATACCCACTGGAGAGCAAGAAGCAAACTAGAATGATACAACTGTAATATAATTATCAAAAGATACTTAAAAGGTCCGTTCCCATCTGCCTAACATCTTCAGAGATGAGCGCTAGGAAAAAAATTGCCTGTGCTCTAGGAAATGAAGAACTGTAATCTGCTGGGAGTGGACCTGGCTTCAGACAGCAAGAAGGGTCCTGCTCAAGGAACCACAAACTCATAAAAAATGGCAATGATCCATGGAAATACTGTTACAGGTTTCTACCTAAAAGCCTCCATTGCTAGACACTGTCACAGTATCAGTGACCAGGATCATCTGCCATGTCTCTACTTTCAACCTATGTGACACTCAAGAAAAAATAGATTTTTTTAGAAAGTAGTTTCTTCAGGTGCAGTGCAGAAGGGAGAGGATTAAGGAAAATAAGAAAGAGCTGATAAAGATATCAGATGTGAAATGCTGATCAACATCTCACTACATAAATAAAAGATCATTTATTGTAAAGATGGCCTTGATCTTGGAGTTAAAATTCAGCCACAGTATGACCTCAGTCATTCACAGAAAGGATTTGTTTGGCTTCTATTTTTTAAATGTTCTCATCTCTTTTCTGGAAAAGGATGTGATAACAGATTTGCAATCACCTGACCTACATTTTTCAAGTTTATAATGGCCCAGCCTAGTCCACATTCACATTCCAGTGTCTCCTCCTGGAAAAACAGAGGCACCTTCCAGATGTGTTTGATGTACTGATTATGTGTTTGATGTACTTCTGCAGTGCAAATACAATGCCAAGGTTTTTAAATCACAAGCATTAGTTTTTATTTAATTTGGGATTCTGCCTTCCAGTAAACTCATCTTTCCACAGTGACAAAGCCATTACAAAGTGCAAACTGGAAGAAGCCCTTTGAGGTTGATTCCCTGACAGGATGGGAGGAGTCAGTCCCCACTGCATTTGCATCAGCTGGAGATATGGGATCAGAGGATTGCAGACCACCATCAGCCAAAGGAAGGGAAGAGGGAGAAACACAAACCTGGAATTTTCCAAAGTATTCCTTCCAGTATTGTATCCTGGCTTATCTGTTTTGTCTTTCAGATTAAAAACTCCATATTTTTATAATCAGTTTTAAAGGAAAATTCAGCTCTCCTTACAGTCAAGAATTTAGAACATATGTTAGCTATTCATAAGACTAATATTTTAAATTTATTCCTGTCATTACTCATGCAGGAGACTAAACAGTATTTTTAAATGGTTTAATACAGTTTTTGCTAATAAATCTAAAAACATAACCTATTTTCCCAGACTAGATAGATGCTTATCGCAACACTGCATTTTAAGCTGCATTCCACTGCCTGCAAGAGATGTATTTTGTCCTTTGGAAAAGATCTCTTAAGTAGTGAGAAATTTAAAAATGCTGGCCTCATCAATGTTTACAGCCAGAACACTTCCCTTTGCTTAATGGTTGCCAAGAACTTTTATCCACTAATCATGTAGACACTTACATAGGCTCAGTTTGCTTACACAGATCTGTACATTTCGAGATTCCCCACAGCTACCTGACTACAGACTGACTCTCCTACAAGACCATGCATGTAAATGGGAGGTATATTATCAGGCAAACACATATTATCAGGGAAACTTTATTAGATTAAGTGGCTACTGAAGGGGGGGAAAAATCAAACAATTCTAAAGTATTAAAAATTAATTTAGGGTACTGGATGTAAGTTTGACAGCGCATACTCCCTTGTTTCTCTTTATGGTGTGACCCTTGCTTAGGTGTCAGCCTGCGATGAGTCTGGAGATAAAATATTGTGAAAATGATGCCTTGAGAAGCTACCTAGAACAGATGTTAAAGGACAGTGTTAAAGGAATAAAGTAGGTATTTATTAAAAGGCCTTCAAAGGACACACCTTGGGCAGTACAAGAGCCTGGCCAAGGCTACACCCAAGATGGACGATGGATCATGAGTTTTCACACTTTTATAAATTTTGTCAATTTACATATTGGACTAATTGTCCAATTGTCCAATTATAGCTTCAGGTTATGAAGTCCCATCTTCCCATTGAGGATTGCTCTCCTCAATTCACTGTTTTTTATAATTTTTTTTTGGGCCCTTGGTTCTCAGGCTGGAAAAGGATTGTTTTGTCTAACTTAACTGTGAAAAGAACTTGCAAACACGTTATATGAAGTTCAGAGTTATATACTAATGCAGTACAAAATCTGGAAAATATGAAAGCTAAAACTCAAGGCATCAATAGTACCTTCCTTTCTAATAACTGGTAATTCGTATTCTCTACATTCACATTCAGACATATCTCCCATAAATGTTTGTTCTTCCTTTCATATCCTTCAGACTTCCCTTATGCTCTTCTGCAGTACTCTGCTACATCAGCTGCACAAAGATTTCTGCTTATAAGCGTTTTCAAACAAACTTCTTTCACTTCTCCTAAAGTTGCTCCCTCCCACCTTGCTATGACAAATTTTTTACAGTTGTTCTATAATTACTGCCATATTGAAAACAACCTGTGTCTGCTCCGTTTTGGAAATGGTCTACTTTTTTTCTAGCACTGTTGCTATTGTTAGTGTTCTTTATTTTACTAACCAGAAGGTACACAAGGATATTTGCCTGCACCACATTTTAGGTTATCCAATTTTCTTCTTTTCAACAGCATTAGCTTCTTGTAATTCACATTCATCAGGCTCTGTGGAAAAAGCAAGCCTTTTGTAAGGGATTTTGAGATGTCATGTTTTTATTTTAACATTAATTTTTGTAAGGGGAACTAGCTGAACATGTCATTTTTCCGCAGTTTCTTTGGAACATCATCCTTGGCTGGCCATATGTGATTCCAAAGCAGCTGAATCTGCTATTGATAGTGACTTTTTGCTTGCTTTCTATTTAGAATAACTCATTTGAATTTTGGTTTTACTGGGTTCAGACACGGCTCCTCGCTATCTGATTTATTGACTCAAGTATTTGTTGTGTTTTCCAGTGAAAGACAAAAAAAAAAGAGCATGACATTTTCTTGTCATAACTTGTCCCCTTGTCAGCTGCTAATAGTGGAGAAGGGAGTAGCTCAGGAAGACTCTTGGGGATTGTGTTTTCTGAGGACAGTGCTGAACACCCCTTGCTTCAGACCCCTCAGTAGTGCTCCCTGCCCTTTTTGGTGATACATTTGTTGTTCTAGAGCAGTCATTTGCTCATACTCAGGGATGGTGGTTTGGGTTCTGTTCTTCACTTCACCTCATCCTGGGTACAGGTCACTCCACTGAACAGAAGTTTGCATGCAGCGTCAAAGAATTCATGCAATTGTTACAACTCCTCTGCTCATATCTCCTCAGGGAGAGCATCTCCTCTTATCCAGCAGGTTTGCCAGTCCCCAGACACCTACACAGCTGCACAGGACCAGGAGTAATTTTTTGTTTACTGTTCACCACAAACTTTCTGGTATGTTCTTTCTGCCTGGTGCTTTTCCAGGCTCGCTTCTCAGAGGAGAAGATCCTGTTTGGAGGCTCTTGAGGCTGGCTCCAGAGGTGCTCCTGTTGGGAACTGAACAACCAGAAGCTGTCCCTGTGATCCAGTGTGCAGTTTCCATCAGGAAACAGCAGGCTCAATTCCCTTACAACTTCCTTCCTCCTTCAAGGAACAGGTGTCTGCCCTCCAGATCCAAACTTTTTCTTCTGACTTCCTATATCATGAATGTTCTGCTGAGTCCATCAAAGTGACATCTCTGCAGCATCTCCAACTCTTCAATAGGATTTCAACACTAACTGGGTTCTTAGCAGAAATATACTGTGTTTTCCAGTTGGGTGTGACAAAAACAAGCTCTCTTCTCTGCTCTGTTGTTCTTGTAGTGGTCCTCTTCATATCAACTAATTGAGAAGAAGAAAATCCCATACATATTCCATACAAGTCTTCTGTTCTACATCTGTACATCTATACATAGAACATCTATAAATATAAGCTTCCCTCACATAGAAACTTCATGTCGAATACTATGGCATTAATTATTTGCTTGCAGAAGTTCAGAAGAGTCCATATTTTGGTGCAGATGTCCCCAAAATTTCCTTCCCCAAGTGTTTGGTTCAGGACTGTCACAGCACAGCCTGGCTGTGTGCCTTCCCCAGTACAATTTGTCATGCATTTGTCTTGCAGGGGGAAAGTCTCATCACCCAGTGGCACACATAGATTATTTTGTTCTTAGGCGTCTGCTTTGGTTTGTTTTATCCCAGTGGGGAAAAAAAGGACTTTGTAGATCTCACTGTGTTAAGACCACTTTGCTTCAGCGGTGTGTACTCCCACATGGGAGAGAAGGGACAATTCCTTTAGGTACTCTTCTGCTGGATGCTGCTTGAGGAAGTGTCATCCCCTCAGCATGACAGCCAGTTGATTTGATAACTTGGGAAACTTAAACAGTACAAACCCACATTTCCCTGTTCATTTTTTTCTCTGGAAAACTGAGCGTGTCTTAAAAATAGCGTGTAGCCACATACCCATGCAAAACGCAGATGTCAGTTTTAAACCGCTTTTTTTGCATGTGCATTATGCTGAGGCTTGCTATTTAAACACAGACCTTATCTGGAATATTTTATCCTTTGAATCATATATGTTTGAAATGCTGACTGTTACTGAGAATCATCAAAAATCTTCCTCTATTTTCATGGGTTTTAACCCAAGGGTTTTTCATGGGTTTCTAGCAGGAGGTGCTGAGTGACCCCAGTTTAAGGCATGCCAAGAAACATTCCTGTGTCTCTGTGGGCCCTGTGTGTGTCTGCTTTCTCCAGTGAAGAAGCAGAGATGTCAACCTCCCTTGTGACTCAGTCTGGGAGTGTTTGCTCTGATGCAAGGGCAGAGGTGCTGAACTGCCCATCTCCATCCCTTGTAGCAAGGGGTTGAGCCTCTCCCACTGTCCCCTAAACCAGCATGGCCAAGAAATGCTCATGCTCTGCGAGGAACAGACAGTGCAGGAGGTGGTACAAGAGTGGACTGGGGTGTGGTCCTTGCTGTGGAGCCAGCAGGTTCACTCCACAGCTGCCCTTGCTTCCCCTCTTCCCAGAACAGAGCAGGCTTCAGAGTACAGCATCATCAAGCAGAATAAACAGATTAATCCACTTAGTTTGGATGTGATCTGAACATTTCCAACCAAAATTGGCATGTTGGTTGTGCTTTCTGGGGGGAAAAAACACAGCAAAAATAACCTTTCTTGGGTATGCACCATGCTTTCAGATGGCAAACCCCTTTAAAAAACAGGGTATTATCTTTTTCATATAATGCAAATCCCAGATGAACAAATCAAAATACTTTCCACTTCCTTGAGAGAGCCTCAAAGATTTAGCTGTCACCTGCCAGTCAACAAAAGGAAAAAAATCACATCTAAATCTGATTAGACCATGACTGTACATTTATTAACACAGACCTTGTGTGCCAAGCTACTGAGGAGTTGATAAACTGTTAGGAAAACAAAACTGGTGACAGAAAAGAGGAAGTCAGAGGGAAGAGGAGAAAAAAAAAAGGCTGCACCAGAAGAAAATTTACTGTACTGTCCTGTGGTGACTTTATGATGCTGCATTGTATCCCTATTCATCTGTTTAGCCCAGAAATAAGTTTTGCACCTTTAAGACTGGTTCTGAGAACAAAGGGCAGGAGAGAAGAAGCACAGTTTGTTTTCAGAAGCTGCACTCACTCCTCCACAGTCCCTCTTCTGGACTGTGCTGTCTGTGGATGGACAGACGATGTGACAGAGCTTTCCTTTGCTTTTTAGTTAGTTTTTTCAGCTAACTGAGGCAGAGAAGTGCCCTGGACTGTGGTTTTTATTTTTCTTGGACCTGTTCAAGGCTGCTCTGGGCTGAACAGCCAGAGGAGCACCCAGAGCAGCCCCACCTGTGGCCGCCGGGCCGGGCCTGGGCCGCGGCGTTTCCAGCCCCGAGGGACTGACCAGAGACTGAGTGAGCTGAGCTGCAGCCACCAAGGGACTGGCTGAGTTTGGCATCTCTTCAGAGCAGCAAGAGGGTTTATTGTTTAATATTGTTCAATTTTTTTTTGTGCTGGTGAATGCTTTGCCTGTTAGATAAACAGGTTTTTTCCACATTTCTCCAAGGAAATCTTTTCCCCAAATCAATTTAGGGGAGGGGCTGCTTAAATCTGCTTTGTAGAGGAACCCCTTGGGAGATTTTCTCCCAAATTTGCCCTAAACTTGGACAAAGGAATAAAAAGTGAAAGCTGGACTCTGGGATTTCTTCTCACAGTCCTAGGAAAATGAGGAGAGACAATATGAACATAGGAGCAGTGAACTGAAAACTGAACAAGGGAAGATAATGATAGTCCTGTAGATATTTTAGGGAATCTTCTGCAGTCTTTGAGATGCTGACACTGACCAAAAATACATTAATGGACAGGTGCTCTGCACACATGGTCAGAAGCCTTCTAGAAAACCATCCTACTCATCTCTTGAAAAATCACAGAAAGCTTTCTAGACAGTTCTTATATCTTATAGATGGGTATTAATCTAAGAGAAAATTTAATATTTTGTAAGAAAAAAGTCAGGCTTTACCTTCTAAAGGGTCAGTTAAAGAGGTTGGGGGAAACAGAGTTCAACCTGAGTACCATACACTTACTTTGCAGCCCCAAAGGGAGGAAAAATATGGGGTTTTGACTTTTTTGTTGTTTACCTTTTCTGTAAGAGGTTCAGGGAACATTCTATAACATCCGTTGGTTAAATGTTGCCTCTGCCATTTCACTAAGGGACAAGAGTACACAGTTGATCTTTCTTCGCTAGGGAAGGAGATAATTTTGAGGTTAAGGGAGATAGCTACTGGAAAAAAATCCTGTTTAATAAAGGAACAAGCAATTCATTTGGCAGAGCAGACAAGAAAAGCCTGACAAAGCAACAATAATAGCGTTAACCTCAGGCTGTGTGTGGTCCACTGTTGAAGTGTTTTGAAAGCCATGATTCGTCTGTCCTCACTGAGCAGGGAAAGAGAGAAAAAACAACAGACTTTGTGCCATTGCTGCCTGTGAATTTTTTGCCTTATTACAGGAAAGGCAAAGGAAATCATGAGGCCAAGTAATTCTCTGCTTGAGATTGAACATCCTATTGTTGCGGTCATGGCAAAAACTAAGCAGTGGTTTGGGCTCAATAGACCCCACCCTAAGTTCTAGATTCATCAAGAATACCCCGAGTTTAATGAATAATTCATTCCTTTAATCATTGTTTTCTAAGGGAAATTTAATTTTAAAAAATGTATTTATAACTGAGTGAAATCCTAAGCTATGCAACCAAAACAATTATTGTTTGAAATAATTCCCATCTTGTTGGGACAAGGTCCAGAAGTCATATTTTGTTAGAGCCAAGCCAAGCAATGGAGTGACTGGAATTCTCTTCCAAACTTAGTAATCCACAGCTTCAAGGGCCAAATTCTGCCTTCAACTCCACCACTGTATGTTCAAAGCTTCTCCAATGACTTCACATTTGGCCCTATATATGGAAAACAAGATTTCACCTCCATGTCATGTTTTTCTCAATTTCTTCTTGGATTCCCCTTCGTCCATTTTGCTCCCAGATTTAAAAACAAGGTTTCAAATCAGCAAGTATATTAACTCAATAAAGCAATAAAGAGTCCATATACCATGGGCCAAAAAGCCAGTGGAATTTGGAATGTGTTGGTGCCTGGAACTGAGGTCCAAAGATATAAAACATCTTTTGCTCTGGGTGATGGGGAGCGGCCTCCTAGTTTTTTGTTTTTTTTTTTTTTTTTTTTCTAAGGAGGCAGAGAAATCTAGTGCAAGCTATTGCACAAACTAAAATAAATTTTAATTAATTTCAGGCATCAGGGCCTGTCATATTTAAGGATCTCATTTCATCATGTTTTTCAGGAAATTGTTACCATGAATGATTCTGCTTTAGGTGCCAAACCTGGCTCTTATATGTGCGAAGGCAACGAGGATAAAGGAATCTCCATTACCAGCCTTTCCACTTGCATGGCTCATACGGAAGTGAAATGAAATCTCACTCTGTGCCTTCCTGCCTTTCCTCCTTCCCACCCTAATTGTGAAAGATGGGGCAAAGAAATGTGCGGGAAAATAACTTTGCTAACTTAAAGTATTTTGAAAGGCTGATTGAATGATAAATTATATATTCACATGGAGCTTAGGAGTTGTTGTCATCTTATTGCAAATCTTCCATGCCTTCTTGGTGTTTTCTCATGGAGAGCTCCTCACAGCACAGCCAACAAATCCCAACCCTCTTCTCAACCACCTAACCACTCCTTTATAGCACACATCCTTATTGGACACAGCTGTGGCCTATTAAGGGCAGGCCTGCTCCTCATCTTTGGTAATTAGTACAGCTGCAACTCCTCGGGGTGAGATTGCCTTCTGCACTATCTCTATTCTCTTACATTGTGTCCCCAGAGAAGGAGTCATCTTTCTAAACTTTTGTCCACAACATAAAATATCAGATCTTTTTGGAGAAGCGTGGAAGTTGGGGCAATCAAATGTCCTCATGCTGATGTGCTTCTGGAAGAACATAGATGTAAAAGATTAGGCACCAAGCACTGTTTTTCACCTCCAACCTCATTACTGGAACTGGATAGACTTGCATGTGCAGGGAAAGAAGTAGGAAATGATCCTGTCCCAGAAAAGTCATTCCTTTCCTATGCATATGAATTCAGAAACCTATGACATGATTTATTGTTTCCTAAATGGAAATTAAAACTCAGATATGTTGTTACAAATATTTATTTCAGGCAATAATGTTACAAGAGCAGAAGCAACTGCAGAGAAGGATCAGTGATCAGCACTGATCATTTAAGGTAAATAACCTTTGGGAACTACCTAAGCAAAATATAGTTTTTTATGACACATTGCCTCACGGTCTAAATCTGGCTTCTATTGAAAGTGTAGATATGTTTGATCAAAAATTTAGCAAGGCTGCCTTTCCATATCAGAAACATATGAATCCACTGACTGCATTCCCATCTGCTTTTTATTCTGGCCTTGTTCTTTTCTGTCCTCTAAAGCTTTGGCTTGCTTTATATAATTTCACAGGGTTGTGTGTGAAGGAGTTTCTATTTATTGTTGGTTTTGTCATTACTATTGTGGTTAGGTACACTTTCACAGAGATTGGGGATGCTGAGCAGAAGGAAGAGGGTGGGAAGCAAATAACAAAGTAGTTGGTTGCTTTGCAACTCTTCCTACAGCAGAATCTGTCCTGCCTCTTCCCACTTCTAGTCAAGAAATAGGGTTCAAAAAGTTCATCATGCCCCAAAGTCGATGTCTGCTGAGATGCACTGTTGCACATGACTGCTCTGGGTTTCATCTAATGTACAAGTCACTGAAGGTTACCTTCCTCCCTTGGCTTCATGTAGCAAAGCATTCATCTATAAACAGCTGATGGGACAAGCAGAAAAAACACTGAGACAAGAAAACTGCAGCTGACACAGTTGTGTGGTCACTGCAGAATCTCAGGTTGACTGTAGAAACCTATTATTTTTATTATCACAGTATTTTCTGCTGAGATTTTCTTTGCAACAACATTGCTTCATTGCTTGTCACTGCCGTCACATGCTCTTGTGCACAGAAGGCTCAAGGGCCCATTTCTCTGTGCTCTCCTATGCCCCTTTTTTCTTCCTGGGGACATTCAGAAGTGCAGAGATGCCCAGGCAGGCTGCTTGACATAAATGCAGCCAGGCTTCAAGTTCACTTGGATGTAGGTGATAGATTGATCTGCTCCTCTTCCCCAGGTAAAAAGGGAACATGATTCATTGTGTTTCAGGGAATTCACATTAAAAGAATTTACCTAAAAAGCTCATACAAATCTTGTGCAAGTTATGAAGTGCAATTTTTAAAGCGAGAGGCAGAGCTTCCTAGCAGAGAAATGTCACATAGGGCTTTAAAAGGTGTTGCTGCTTCTTCAGCTGTGTGTTTTAAATACACACAGTTAATGTGTGTCCTAAATGTGTTGCTGCTAATGAGGTCTCTACTACTGATAGTGTGAGATAGTCTCAAATGATCTTCCATCAGGAATACTTGCTAATTACTTTGCATGGTTGTACTAAGCAGAAATTTCCATGTTAAAGGGACCTGAAAATTAGTCTTCCCCTCACAGTAAAAAAAACTCTCCAAAGTTTTCTCCAGGTGATAATAGGAGAAGAAAGGCACTGGGAAGCTCTGAGGTCCTGGCCAGTACATTTCAGGAAGAAACAAGACAGCATTATTTTTACAATTCCAATAGTGGTCTAAAATAAAAATTCAGGATAGAAAATTATACTCCAAACATTCAGTGACGTTCCAGCTCAGTTTTCACTCTGTTTAAGGACCATGCCAGAAATTCCTATAGTGCTTGTCAAAAGAAACAGTCATGATCATTTAGGCAAAATCATTGTCTTTGACATTTCCTTTCCCAGTGAATAGTCTTTCTTCTGAAGGAAACAGACTTCCTAATGATTGCAGTTCTCCAAAATGGTATAGAAGTGCTTATTCATTATTGATGTGATTATCATTGTATGATGTCAGATTTTTGCTATAACGAGTCAATTCCAAAAAGCCCAGTACTGACTTCTTTCACCTAAAAGAACAAATTACTTGAATGAGGAAAGAGCAAATCCATCCTAACAGGGAGCAATGCATCTATTTTGTGGGTACAGCACTTAGTGCTTTATCCCTGTTCAAGTCAGGTGAAATCTTGGCCCCTGGATATTCACATGTTTCTGGCATGTTTTACCCACTTCAAAGCTCAGAGGAGATATTTGCTGCTTCCTGGAGCTGTCTCCTTCTTAAAAAAGATGTTCCTCCTCTGACATTTTCCCCAGATTTGAGCCTTCACTTGTAAAACCCTCCAGGTGTTTGCAGTGTGTGTGAATGCACTGCCAGTGTGCACTCCAAAACCCACATAACTGGTAGTAATAAGGGTATTCATTTTTAAGCCTTCTGTGGGTGAAACTTGGTAATTCTCGTATGGAGAGAATCGTAAAATCACAGAATTATTTGAATGGGAAGGGACCTTAAAGGTCATCTGGTTGTAATCCCCCCACCACACCTTCCACTTGACCAGGCTGCTCAGAGCCCCATTCAAGCAGGCCTTGAATACTTCCAGAGATGGGGCACCCACAACTTTCCTGGCAACTTGTGCCATTGTCTGAGCTGAAATCAAAAGCTATTATGGTATTGTTAAGGCCCGTGGTACCAGTGTGACACTGCCTCACTGAGATTCAAAGGTCCTGTGAGGGATTGCCTATGAGGGATTGTCTGCCTTTGCTTCCTGTTCTCTTCGGCTTTGGTCAACCCCTCCTAGAACCAACATTTCACTTTCTAGTGAAAGCTGTGGCACAAAGCTGCCCTGGAACTCCTCCAGCTCTGACAGCCTCTTCAGAAGTCACCTCTATGTCTTACATCATTTTCCTCCTAGGCCCTATATGCCACAGCAGACCTTGGGGTACAGGGAATTCACTGGGACAGAAGGTGGAATCCTGAAAATTTGGATGCAAAGGCACCACAACCTCTCTTCACCCTGAATGAAGAAAAAGGCTATATAGTTACCACTGCCTTACTTCGTGTGGAAAGATCTATAGATGGTAAAAACCAATGCACAACATCACATAAATCTGCTATTCTTAGTGTTGCAATAGCACATAATTGTTTGGGTATCATCGGCATCATGCACAGTTTCAATTTTGATTATCCCACAGGATTTTCCCTACCACCAAGGAAATGTGGATTATATATCACTACATGGATACATATCTGCCCTCCCACAAGCTGCACTGCTGCATCAGCACTAGCAGGTCTCCCTGTCCATAACAATACAACCACAAAGGTTTTGCAAACCTTCATTAATTGTTTCAGCATAGGAAAATGCCATAAATAAATAGTATTGACTATTTCAGTCTTCTAAGCTCATTATCCCTGTGGATACTGAAAAGGCGTTTAGGCCCGGGAGATTATACAGGGCAAAGTTCCTTCTGTAATGCTCCAGAAGATTACAGGAATATAGTTACAGATATACTCACACATGCACCTCAGTGGTGTTCCATGCAATTGCAATGATTTGTAAATCAAAGTGATACTCACCCTAGTAGATCTCTTACAAAGCTGATGATGTTGTACACCGTGTTGTTTTAACGAAGTTGTGTTGCTGACTGCCATGACATATGGGCCTTCCTGATGTGGAAGGTCTGCCTTGGCCAATGGTGGTGTAAGAAGTTGCACTGTAACTATACCACATGTGTGCAGAGCCCTGCATTCTGCAGGAAGGCATCCCAAACTACTTGGTGTTTATTTGTTCCCTCTCTACAGGCAAGCTGGGGGAGCTGCCCTTCTTACCTTACCAAGCCCATGTTTCTGGAGCTGAAGGTCACAAATCCCAAAAAAACTTGATCACAACATGGTACAAGCCTGTGTTTGTGTCTGCAAATAGACTCAGGTACACCAAACAGTAGCTGGGAGTCTAAATGGAAGACTGTAATCCAAGGCATTTCAGCCACATTCTGAAATATTTTTAATGTGTGATCCATCTATCCCAAGCTGTAACAACACCAAGCAATTTCACTTCCCCTTCTCTGGTGCTGTCTAGGCACTTCAACCAGGAAATAGCCAACACAGCATCTTTCTTTCTCATTTTGCTGTTTTCCCTCAGAGAAGCTTAGAGAAATTGCAATTGTTAGAAACTGAGTTACAGCTTATTTAGACCAAAATACTAAACTTTGCACCATGATATGGTCTCTTATTTAAATTTACACTTTCTCTTCATGCAGTTTTGAGAAACATGCCATGTGATTTTCCCCCTAGGTTTAGTATAGTGTAAAGTAACTTCAGTTCCCACTAGTTTCAAGAACTAGGGCATTTCTTCTTATATGCTGCTATTCTGGCAGGGGCTGTGTGGAAACATCAGTACAGACATATGGTCAGGTAAGACCAGATTCATAATTGTACATGAGCCTTTTAGAGGCTTAAGTTTATAGTCCTCTTGCATTTGGGCTTTTCACAATGTGTTAAATAGAATGAATATGTGTATTTGCAACTGTATCTCTTCTGGTTGCTTATGCAAATGCAGGACAGAAAGCTATTCCCCACCTCAAAAAACTTATGACCTAAGACAAAAAAATCCCATACACAATACAAGTACTGCTCTCCCCTTCAGCTTACAGCTCTATTTACTTTCTCCCATCCTTACTTCTTAATTTTGACTTGTCTTTCTCTTTGCTTGACTAATAACAGCATCCACCTGTGTCCTGGCTTGTAAAATAAGCATGTATTCTATTTTTGCCATCTGTTGGGGGTTGGGCAGTTTTTCTTATCTCTTTCAAGAACAATGACACTGCCAGGAAGATAATCTCCTGCTGATGGGCTATTGAATCACTCACTGTGGCTGGTAAGATTAGTTACATCATCCCATTGGGAGATGCTCCACCCAGAGGGAGGAGCCAAGCATCCCTGCCACCATAAAACAAGCATTTCTGAGACCACAGACAGCCTTCTTCGCTGGATTTCCCAGAGGAATCAGGAACCAAGGCCCAGCTGCTCCTTCGCTGCATTTTCAGAAAGGATCTACACCCTTCTGCAGATCGCCGCTCCAGGAGGAGCAGCCACCTTTTGGCTGGACTGCTATCAGCACCCTGACTTCTCAGGGTGTCAGGTTTTTCTCACTCTGCCAGTGGTTTTTTGCTTGTGCTAAATTATATTGTTATTTAGTTTTTTTCTTCCTAGTAAAAAACTGCTATTCTCATTCCCATATCTTTGCCTGAGAGCCCTTTTAATTCTGAAATTGCGATAATTCGGAAGGAGGGGGTTTACCTTTTCCATTTCACAGGAGGCTTTTGCCTTCCTTCACAGACTCCTGTCTTTTCAAACCAAGACAACCTGCCCTAAAAAACCCCAAAACAAACATGTTCTTTATTTGCATACAATGTGGCTTTGGGAATGCTGCATCTAGGTTGTTACAGAATAGAGTTAAAACAAAATCACTGCCAACCATTAATATCAGCAGACTCTTAAATAATTTTCTTTCATGGTTTCATGCTCTGTTTTTATTAGATATTTAAGGCTCTGTGTTCTTATTAAGATTACAGGATGTTTAAACTAATGAAAATAAGCCATTGGAACAACTTTGACATTACTAGTCAGGAACAGTTCACATTTCATAAACCTGTTTTATGGGAACCTCTAATTATACATTCATAAGAAAATATGAACTGTACAAGGTTTGTATGATCTTCAGTTTTCAGCCAGAAAATTTTAGCATAGAAGCTGGATCATTTTCAAAGGGAAGCACTTGCTATATTGGACGAGAGTATGGAAGAATTTAGTTGTTTACGCAGAACAGAACATCTCCTTGCAAACAAAACCATTGCTGAAGAAAACATGGTGGTGCAAATTTCAGTGTTTTGCAGTAAAGAGCCTGATTCCTCCATGGAGATGCAGATGTATAATCACAGGCAGATATAAAAGTAATCAAGGTCATAAGATGCAGATGAGGTTATAATAATTTTCACCTTATCACATTAAGAGATTTCAAGTCACTTTTAACCTTTGCTTAAGTTGTAAATAGGTCTTTACACGCATGTGCAGCATTGATAACAAATTAGACTTTAGCTTATTATCACCATTACTCTATCTGCCTTTGCTCAGTTAGGTACGTTGGGCACTTCTCAAATGGGATTAAGCACCTCCTTTTTTACTGCTATGAATGCACCAAGAGCTGGGCCAGGAAGAGAGAAATGGTACCACTGTATGTGGTACCACAGCACATGGGAGGGGGGGATGCTACAGGAGTGAAACACACACCAAAGCTGCTCCTTTCCTAGAGTCTTGGTGGAACAAAAGTTGTGCTCTCATTGCCAGTAATGAAGGAATGAAAAAAGAAAAAGGAAAAGTTTTAGTCGCTTGAAGGCTGTTTCTGTCCCAAGGTTCTTTCTCTCTCCCCAGGCCGTTTCCATGATGCCTGAAATTTCCACTTGAGTCTTCTTCATTCTGGGCACGCAGTCTGCTTCTCCTGCTGAACTGGAGGATGCTGCTCCTGAGGATGAAAACTGCTTAAGTCATTCTTGTCCTTATATGTGGGAAGGCAGTTAGTCTGTGAGTTAGTCTAAAACATCACTAAAAACATTCTGCTGCCTCTATATAGAAAATTCACACATTAGAAATATTGAGAAAGAAATCGGGCAATTAACACATTAGAAATATTAAGAAGCAATATATGAGTTTTCCCAATTTCTGGGGAGGTGAATTAACCACAACCCACCTTCTGTTTGCATCTTTCTCTGTGTTTTGCATGAGGATTTTGTTTGCACCACTAATTTATAAAGCACTGGCAACACATCCAGCTTCTAGAGGAACAAGAATACACAGAGGAAAATGTAAGCAATCTAAAAACACCAGGAAAAAGGAGCATGAAAAAAATTTGCAATAACATTTATAGAGAATTCTAGTATGTGCTATCCTTAAAAAACACTGTTTATCACTACTCAGCAAAATTATTATTTTAACTGTTTTTTACACATGCTAACTCTAAATAGGTTTTTTTTCCCTCAGGGAAAAAGCCAGAAAAACCCAAAACAAAACAAAACCCCAAACAAACAAACAAAACAGAAAAGAAAAAAAAAAAAACCACAACCAAAATACACCAGAGGAACATTCTGTGAAATATTCAGTGAATGTGATAAAAAAACCTTAATGATACCTGAGGCCTATAGCAATGGCCCTAGGATGAACCTCAGAACTGAGTGCCTTTCTCCTACAGACCTGTGTAATAGATACTGGGTGGCAGGAATGCCTGTGCCTGTCTGCCTGCAAGAACTACTGTTCTGGAACTGGTTCCAGCTCATAGCAAGTGAAGCAACTGATTCAAGTTACAGCTCTGCTTTAAAAGTCCATAAGAATAAACATTTCATCATTAAAATACCAAATCCTTTGCTAAAGTCTTACATCTGAAAACCCACAAAGAGCTGTCTGTCTGTGAAAGTCTGCAGCAAATATGGACAGCTTACAGATAAGCACAAGATTTATATCCTAAACAAAATGGTGATGCTAAATCCTTTAAAATATAATGTAATAGTCTTTAGTAGAGGGAGATGAATCAATAGAGGTAGTAGATGAATAGTAGAGGTAGATGAATCAATAAGTACAAAACATTTATCTGGGTGTCAAATGTAGCTCTTAGAATAAATCAAGTTTCCTGTGAGCAGTTTAATTCTTTTTTTTTTTTTTTTTTTTTTTTGCTTCTTGTGGCAATTTTGCTATTAATTGTTCATGTTGATTATTCACTTATCAATATTGGAGTTGTGTGGCCAATCAAGTAAGCAAGATTTTTATTTCTTTTCATCTTGGATGGCCTTTTGGACAAGGTGATGGCCTGATCAGTGAACTGGGATATTGTTAGTCTTCAGGAAACACTGGTGGATGAAGGGATAGAAATGGAAGATAATTTTTAAGAAATTTAAGTTTTTGCTTTTAAATACAAGTAGAACATTCTGTTTATTCACTTGTAATTAATAAGCATTCCCCCCCATCCTTTATGTTAAAATTAAAATACTTGTTTATGCCTGAAAAGAAGCAAGGTGTGTGGCATTTCTGTTTCATGACTGAGGAGCTGCAGAAGGGACAAGGCCTCCTAACATTTCAGCTTCACTTAGAATTGTCAAAGAGGCATCATTTTGTGACAAGATGAAAAAAGAAAGAACTATTATTATAGTGACTTTTAATGAAGTCCTCAGAGTTCATCTGAATTTTAAAGTGTTTTAATTTTTTCTTCCCGCTATTCCTCAGATTCCTCTCATCCTGTATTACTGACAACTCTGTCATCCAGAATTACTGAAAATAATGCAAGAGAAAATGAACCCCATCCCTAAATTCTGAAGCTGACCACCGATGTCACTTGTCAAGTTACTTGTGATTATCCCTTCCTCCCCTTTTTTCTGGGCTTGGCCTGAGACATCCTGAGGAAACAGCTGTGACTCCACTGTCCTCCTGCTGTCCCATTTCCCTTGTGTTTTTGTTGTCCCAGACACTGTGCGACCCTGAGGGCAGGAGTTTCCTTGTCCCGGAGAGTGGCACCACAAAGATCCAGTCTGATTTTTCCTTTGGGTTTTGAGGAGTACATAAATGTTTGGAGGATGTTATTGGAACTCAGGCAATATAGGATGTTCCACTCACTTAGCTGAGACAGTCTGCTTTGCTCCACTATGGTTCATTCCCGATGAGACAATAATTCCTGCCAGGAAAACTCAGATTTAGCCTGAAAGAGTGCAGATCTACAAAAAGGACTTTTCTGATGAGACCAGAGTCCAGTGTGAGACCTCCTAAAGTGAAACAAAATAATCAAAATTTTGCAAAGAAATAAAAACTTTTTCTCCCTATTTAGAAAGGCAGAAAAGAAGTACACCCTCCTGTTTTGTATGTTGGGGATTTAAAATGCTATAGTAATCTTAGGTATCAGACACTGATGAAACAATAATAGTGGTAGAAACACATTTAAATCTCTTTAGCTTCAGGCTCTGGAAATCTCAGGCCAAAGCACTAAAGATTTTATAAATACCTACCGAAAAACTACATCTCGCCTCTGTGATCTGTCCTGTCTTCAGGCAAAATGTTTGGCTCTGCCTCTCAGATCTTTTCATCCAATCTGTAAATTTATTACATTACACCTTCCATCCCTGCTATTGACGAAAATTCTCAAAGACACTGATCTGAGATGATGGATAGATAGATAGATAGATAGATAGATAGATAGATAGATAGATAGATAGATAGATAGATCGATCCACATTCAGGACTGAGAATGTGGTTGTTTTTCTCACTTACATGCTACGATTTTCATCTTCCCTAACTTTACATGTCACAAGCATGGGTGCTTTCCTCTGAGCAAGGTGTCTAGACAGTTTTGTAGACAATGGAGATAAACAAGAGCATCAAGAACATAATTCAGTTTAGCCATCTGCCTTTGGAGGAGCTGTGTTCCAGCTGCCAGTTGCCTGTATGTCTCACTGGCTATAAAGGAGGTTTAGGTGAGTGGTGCATATGCAAACCTCCACGCTGTAGGTGACACAGGCAGAGGAATCCCAGCCTCGCTGACTGGCACTGCCAGTTGGAATGCTGTGATAAGAATCCCTGTGTCTGAGGCTGCAGGCAAGTATCAGCACTACCCCTGAAACTGCCCTCACTCCTGCAGGAAGTGTTAGTGTTGCTACCTTGCATTTCTCATTCCTTCAGTAAGATATAAGATAAGGAAATGTGTCTGTCTGAAAAGTAGCAGCACAAAATGAAGGTGAAGCATTTCTTATGAAGGCATCCTCAGGTCCGCAGAGAAGGTAATTTGTAGTGGTGCTAATTTCTCTGCGAGGTACCAGGTGCCAAAGTGTGAGTTTTGGCCCTAATGTGTCCCTGTGTAGCCTGAGAACATGTTGGAAAGGCATTTCCTTGCCATCATCCCCATCTTGTGATGGTAGGTCCTTTTTTTGCAGTGTTCAGAGCCATTTGTGTTTTTGTTAGGTGGGCCTCCAGCAAAACCATTTTTTTTCTTTACTGCCTAATTCCCTCGGTTTTGAATATATGTTCCCACTGGGTATCAAAGCATTTCAAGACATCCAACTCAATTTTGGTTTAAATTATTTCAATAATTGAAATTTGGGAGCACTGAGCATTGTTCTTGGATTAATCTCTTAGGGGAAGAGAAGAGCTCTGGCTAAACACCCCTTAAACCTGTCTGGCATTCAGACAATTTTCCTTCTCCCTTCAGATATTTCTAGGTAATCTTTTCGTTTCCCTACTTTACTTTCAAAATTCCAGCTGTAATGAACTGGTTAAGCATGGAGATTCAGACAGAGAAAAATAAGAAAAAGCATAATATCTAGTTGACATATTACACTTGCATTGTAAGGAGAATTATTAAAATTGTTGCATTGTATAAAATGGCTCTCCAGCCAAAATATTCTCTGATATGAGCCTATTAAAGCAGTAACAGAAACCACCAGCCTGCAGTGTTACCATATTTGCTGTCTCTTAGACTTATCTTTTTCCCCAGGATTCTACATTGCAATATTTTTTTCTTCTGGGAGGTGTTCAATACAAATTCCACCTTGTGCTTTTTGAGGACAAACCATGCTCAGCCAGAGAGCCTGGCTGATATGTCCTTTGACTATGTACAGCTTTGGAGTACTTGTCTCTCATATGACCATACATTGCTTTCTTTCCTGGAAACATGATCATGTCTACAATAATTCTTATTTCTGTTACAAGACCAAGCCTAAGATGGCTGAATGATTACATTTCCCTTGTGCTGAACTAGTAAAATGCTTCCTATGACAGAAAAAGTCCACACATTTTCAGTACATTGGTGCAAAGGTATTGTCCTCATGGAGGGAAAAGTTTCCGATTAATTTTTTAACAGCATAGACCTGAGGAAGTTTCTACATGGCTGGCCAATCAGCTAGCCTGCTCCTTCTTCCTTGACTAGCCTAGGAAAAAAGGGGAAATTCCCTTGCATGAAATAAGGTCGTCAACTGATCCTCTGGTGAAAAAACAGAGGACAAACATTTACCAGTGAATTTCCACTCCAGAATCGGGAATTAGAGTTTTCCACAGAATACACAAAGGAAATCTCAATGCATTGCACCTACACAGAACTGAAAATGGCTCATTTTTTTGGTATGAGTTCTGCAGTATACTCTTGCCTTTATTTGTGTACATCAATATTAAAAGTAATCACTGGTAGCTTAACAACCAGTAAACAACTCTAAAGTGTGTGGACATACAGTCATCTCTTTTAATTATGTCTGTTTTGCATTAGTTTTCTCAATCTGTTTGCCAAATAATCTAAATAACTACAGTCTGAAAGAAACAGTAAATAATGTCATCCACAAACTAACCAAAACAACTACACAGAATAAATTTACCTGGGAATAATTTTGAAATCAAAATGGAAGTATTTGAGATGAAAATAAATAAATAAAGGCAGATTTTTCCAAACTTAAAAGAATCTTTCTCTTTTTTTTCACTGATTCACTGTCACATAAACACCTAAAGATGCTTTGGGATATAGACTGACATGCAAAATTTTTTGTTAAACTTATTTATAACTTTTAATTAGACCTTTTGTTCTTTTTTTGTCAAAGTACAACTTTTGTGTTCAAATGTAAACAAGGGACATAGAGGAGTTTAGGGATCACTATCAGGAGCCACAGCTGTCTGTGACTGCAAGGTGAAACCAGAGAGTAATGCAGAGGTTTTCATGCTAGAAGTATAACACAAAGACGGTGCTGTAGTGAGCACCATCTTATTACACAAGTCCAGAATTCTTAAGCTATTTGCACGAGAAATTAGCGTCATTTATGTTTTTGAAAGCAAGCCCATGTGTATTTAATCTCCTCTTCTATCAGCTTCTGCTTCCTTCATCAAGGCAACTTGGCAAGCAAACCAGAGACAAATGGATTTCCACATGACCCACTTTATCTGGCAAGATATATAAATAGTCTACTCCAGAATTTTGGAGAACCCGTTTAAACCCATGGGAATGCACCTGTGGAAGAACACAAGGTCAGTGGAGGAATCAAGGCATCTTGCACGTGCTTCCTGAGCTGGGAGGCAGCACCAGCACCGTGACCGCAGTCGTCACATTCCATGTGACCATGGCATCAACTCTCTGGTTAAAGTGCACTTTATTGAGCATTGTGTGCGCTGCAGGTTGGTCACAACGTCCAGTCACAGCACAGGGACTCTTTCAGAAGGCAATGGCTATGTGGGATCCAGGAATGGCAACATTCCCAACACTCCCAATCCTCTAGCAGGATTTGGCATTGCAGGCAGAGAGGATGGATCCCTTCAGAGGTCCCTTCTTGAGCTGCTTTGCTGTCATTGCAACATTCTTGTTAAAAGCAGGAAAAATAACTTTTTCTCCAAGAAAAAAATCCTCTTGATTTCTCTCTTCTTCCTCAAAGGCCCTGTACTCAAATACCAAAGACCTCTGTAGTGCAAATAATTGAGCTTGAAACACCTTTATCTTCCAGGCTTCCCAAGGAGCAGCACAGAAATAACCCGAGGGAACAAAGTGAGGGGAGAGGGTGGTCATGTCCTGACGTAGTGTTACAGTCCTTCAAGCCCTGAAGGGAGTTTGGTTCTTCCAAGCACAAATTGTATCGCAGAATTTCAAAATGGGGCATGCTTAATGTTGTTTAAACTTTCAGGACAGAAGTATAGCTCAAACAGTTAATCTCAACAGAGGTCTTTGTGATTTTTATCCTTAAGCTCAGGAAATTATGCCCTAGCCTGAGCTGTCTGAGCGTAAAAATTTTTCTACATGGAGGAACTGCCTAGTCTAATTATTTCATCACTCTCTTCACAGACAGTTTTACAGTTATAAATATGCAGGTGTTAAGAGTCAGACTGAACTACTGTGCTCTTCATGCATTCCATTAGCCTTAATTTCTTCAGTTTACCCTAATACAGGGTATCTATATTATGAACTGTGGAATGCTGCTGGATATTCACAGAATTCATAGAATTAATATTCTTGGATTTTCCAGCTGTTGGAAAGAGTGGTACAGCTCTGTGCAGCCCCCTCCTGAGATGGCAAGTGAATGCACTAGTGGGACTGTGGATGAGTAGCTCAAATGAGAGCAGAAAAGGAAATCCACTCCCATGACTAGGAAAGGAGCAGTCCATGGGACAACATCTTAACATTTGGAAATTGTGCTTTGCTGTGTTATGTTTTCTTCAGTTCCACAATGCAATAAAGACATTTTATGTCCAGTCTTGAGGCTTGTGACTAGGCTCAACAACTAAGTATGGTCTTTAAAAGGCAAGCTTTATTGTTTATTATTCATCACTATGACATTCACTCTTTTCCCCTAGTGTTTTATCGTTACATGACAGGGAAGAAACCCCCTCAAAAAACTGATAAACAAATACACAAAAACTTAAGCCGGAGTCCAGGCTGACACTGGTTTCAGAGTGTTTTAGAACACAAATGTAATGTTTTGAAATTTGACCTCAGGGACAATCTTGTGTCTCTGGACCAGATAACTTGTTTGGTTGGTGCTTCCATGGAGACTGCTTAAGCCAAAACAAGCTTTCTTTGATTGGCTCTCAAGGCATGGGTTAATTAATGGGATTCAAATGAACCATTGGATCACGTCACAATGCCCTAGTGCCAATGGCATTTTTAGTTAGTTCACACTGACTCCACATGTTCTAAACAGTAAATCGTCTCCAGGGTTCTAAAGGAAACTGGAAAATTTTGTGGTCTTATCTGGCACTTGGATAATCTCAAATGTTAAGATTATTAATCAATGGCATTAGTGGTTTAAACAAAAGAGTTGCACTGAAACCCAGCTTGAAATCTAAACCTAAGAGTACAATTTGAGTTCATGTTTACCAACCAAATCACATTTTATTGTTTCCACCAAGCCCTGCTGGAGAAGCTGAAATGGTATGCAGAAATTCATGGTTTGAATGCTCGGATTTGTGTGCTTTGAATATTGCTAAAGGCCGATGTTCACCTCTTTTCTTATTTCAAATGCTTTTGGCAAAATATCTTTTTGACGATCTTTCTTGTAGTGCTTAATAATGCTTCATAATGCCATAATTATTGTAAAAAGATTCATGTTGAAATTGATGCATAGACTTTAACACCTTTCTCCTTCATTTTTTCCTGTTATTTCTTCAAATGTCCCTATATGCTACAACCACTGCTTTGTAACTTTTTAATTCACTTATACCTAGATAAATGGTAGCACCGTTGGGCTCCCTTCAGCCAAGGCACTAGGGGGACTATTTCTCTGCAGTGGAAGATCACTGGGGCTAGGCAACACAGCAGCAATCCCATTCCAGAATCTGCCATTTGGTAATCTGAAAAAAAATTGTTTAAAAAATTGTAACTATTTTTGTTAAAAGTGTACTATTATTTTTCTTTATTTAAGAATATATTATTTATTTGCCATATTTATTAATTTATTTGTTATTACTTATTTAACCCTTTTCTGTCAGAGTGGAAGAGACAGAGAGCACCCACAGCAGAGATGGTGAACGACTTGGATAATAAAAATTTATTTTTTTCCTTTTTTTTGCTACTGCAGTTTCAGACTTGCTAAGAGGAATTTACTTAGGCCGCGCTATTTTTAATGCAGTTTTAATTGGGATCTTTAGGTTGGGTTTTGTTTGTTTGTTTTCTTGCTTGGGGTTTTGTTTGTTTATTTTGTTTTCCTCGTAGGGACCGAGCCGCCGTCCCGGCCGCGCCGCCGCAGTTCCCAGCGGCCGCCGCCTACAGCTCCCAGGATCCCTCTGGAAGCGCCGGCCGGCCGTCCCTCCCTGCCTGCTTCCTTGCCACCCTGCTTCCAAGCCCTTGTTGTTTGAAAAGACTCCGGCAGAGTTTCGGGGGGAGCCGCGGCGCTGGGCGGGGGCAGGCGGGGCCGCTCGGCGCCGGGGCAAAGGGGGCTCGGGGGGGACGCGGCGCCGGGAATTCCAGGGCAAAGCCTTCCCTCACCGGCCGGCAGGAGCGGACCCAGCCCCGGGCCACGGCCCCAGACCCCCGCCCCGCCACTCCCCGCGGAGGAGAGGGCGAGGAAGGGAAGACAGGAGTGCTGCCGATCCCCTCCTCCGGGCGCAGGGGGAGCAGGAGGAAGGGAAGGGAGCCGCCGGGGAGTCGCGGCGGCCGGGAGGGAGCCCCGCGGCCCTGCCCAGCGGGAGGGTCCCGGCGGGGCGGAGGAGGTGCCAGCGGCGCGGGGCGGTGGCTGGATCCTGAATCCCGCCCCGGGACGCCGAAGTTGCGGCGGGGCGGCGGCCGCCCTGTCGTCTCTCTCGATGTCCGTGTAACTCGGCGGCGGCGAGGAGGAGCAGGAGGAGGAGGAGGCAGGAGGGACCCTCCCGCCTCAGCCTCGCTCGCCGCCCCGCTCCGCTCCGGCGGGCTGTTGTGCGAGGGAGACAGACACACACACCCTGCGCCCCGTCCCGCCCCTAACCCCGCAGCCCCGGCAGGCCGGGCCGGGCGCGGTGCCGCCGCCGCCGCCGATCGCGGCTCGCTGTGTCCGCTGCCTGAGGAAGAGAAGGAGCAGGAGGCGGAGGGAGCGCCCCGGCGGGCAGCGGCGCAGCCATGAGCGGCGGGGAGGTGGTCTGCTCGGGCTGGCTCCGAAAGTCCCCGCCGGAGAAGAAGTTGAAACGCTACGTGAGTGCCCTCTCCCACTGGCGGGCCGCGCTCCCCCTAACTCCCTCCCTTGCTCCCTGCCCCGCTTCTCTCCCGCCGGAGCTCTGCGCTCGCCTCCCGCTCCCGCCGGCCCGGCCCGGCCCGGCCCGGCCTCCCCGCGCGATCCCTCCCGGCCGGGCCCGGGCCAGCCGCCCTCCCGGCCGCCTCCCCTTTCCAGCCGGGACTTCTGCACGCCACGTCCTTGCCGCTGCCCCAGCGTTCATTTTCCCATATCTTTAATTCCTCTTTTCTTTTGTTTTTCTTTTTCTTTTCTTTTCCTCCTTAAAAAAAGGGGCGCTGAGCGGTCAGATGTTTCAGCCCAGCTTTTATTGCCTTTCCAAGGGAGGGGGCGGAGTTTTCCCCTCTTCCCTCTGGGTCCGGGCTCGGTATATATGTATTTTTAAACGTAAACACTTGCTGTCCCGGGGCTGGTGCCCGACCCCAGGGAGGCCGGGGGTGCCCCGGCTCCGCGGCGCTCCCGGCGGGATTGCTCCCGGGGCTGGGGGCCCGGAGCCGCCGGGAGCCGGGGATGCCCCGGGAGCGCTCCCGCTGGGCCGGGAGTAGCTCCACTCGCTCTCCGCACCGGGGGGGAAAAAAAAAAAAAAAAAACAAAAAAAACAAAAAGAGGAGGGAGTTGTGAGGGAAGCGCCTGTGTCTTTGCCGAAGTTGTTCCCGCTGTTGCTGAGCGGTGGCTGCGCTCGCAGGGGCTGCAGCAGAGCGGACGCCGCGCTGCTGGCAGGAAAATGGAGCGCGTTTGCTGAGCGGGCAGATTCCATGACAGGGCACAGCGGAGCTGCGGGGCCGCCGGGGAGGCTGTCAGGTCACGTAGGAGGGATGGGTGATGCCAGGAGTCATCGCTGCTGGCTGAGCCCTTTCCCATTGGCACCCGGCTTGTTTCGTGGCATCTGTGTAATTGGGACAAAATGTTGGGCCTTTTTTTTTTTTTCTCCTTTCTTTCTTCTTTATTTTCCCCCCAGTGTTTTGCTTTTTAAAGCAGATTATTTCAATTTATCAGAAATTTTATTTCAGATTTATTTGAGAATCTGTCAATACAGATCTTAATGTGACCATGTTGTTTTTGTCTGTTAGCGATTAGCAGTCTCTTCTTGAAGAACTGTTCTGGGCTTTTTTTTTTAATGCCAGGAAATTTGTGAAATGAGTCTCTATTTAAATTAAAAGCCAATATTTGGGGTAGCCTGTTCTCTGGTTCCCAATGTTAAAAATCCTCTTTTGTGTGAAGGAAAGAGAACATCCTGATGGGTCATAGCAGGGTCCTGCTTCCCTGCTAAATTTGACATGAGCTGTATTCTTGGCCAGTTCTCCATGTCTGTGTATTCACCGGATACCTCTTTACCAGTGTGGAGGAATTAAGAGCAGTATTCATGTTTTTAAAGACATTTAATAAATTTTCTGCTCAAATTCTTGAATCCCGTGAAGGGTGCAGTCTGTAAATGGACAGAGTTTGCCCTCCTAAATCAATCTCATTAATAAGTCTCTTAATATGCCAACTTTTTTTCCATGTAGCTGCCCCTTCAGTGTATTTATAGCTCCATTTCCATACTGGAATTACACAAGAACCTTTGAGGGGAAAACCCTGACTACAGCACTGGTCAAGTGGTTCCCTGTCCTAAAGAGGTAATGCCTTAATTTTCACTTGAAAGGGGGAGCTGCTTTTTGAGTAGCCAGAGTATCAGGATGATAATATGGCAATCTTATGTCAGCGTGATTTGGTTTAGCATTGCCATACATTGTAGCCCATAAGGCTGTAAATTTAAATCCTGCATGGTATTTTTGACTCTTTTCTGCTTGTATAAAAGAAAGGTACCACTTAAAGAAGGGCTTAAAGTAAAATTCCTCCTGTTTGTATGTAGTGCCTGATCTGTAGCAGGCTGAAGGCTGACACTCCCTTCAAAGACCTAAAAGTGACCTTGACATTATGGTCGCCGTCTTCAAGCAAACAAGAAGTTGATGTACTTAAGAGAATGAACTTTAGCTGAGTGCACTGGCTGGAGAGTTGGCTTGTGCTCCCTGTAATTCTATGCTTGAGCAAAGGCACAGCAAAGAACTGCCTTTTCCAAAGCCATGTTTTAGGGTGGTGGTATTTCAAGGGGCTGCACCAGATGAAAAGCTGGGGAAGTGATTTCAATAGGAAACAGCTTTTCTGCAAAACATACTTTTCACAGGTATATATGAAAAATTGTAACTTCATGCTCTGTTAGGTTTTGCATGCAAATGTTGGGGCAAACCCAGGTTACAATCTGGGAATGAAGATAAAAAGTCTGATATTGCTGTCAAATATGGTTTAGTTCTTGGAAAGGGTGAAAAGGAGCACTTTGAAGCTGGTACACAGACATATGTTTCACAGGGACTTCAATTTTTAGTTTGAAACTGTTGGACATGGTATTAAAACTAGCTTATACTCATTTTGAGGCTAAAAAAAGTAAAAACCCTCCATCCAACCCTGTCCTGCAGATAGAATAATCAGATTTCCTTGAGTGTATGCCTTAGTGCCATGAATGTCTGTTTCCCCTCTTAGGAGTTCTGTTCTTGTTCCTTGTTCATGTGGTTTTGGTATGGAATTGATGTTCTGACAGCTATTGGCACCTGCTGTCAGTTCCCTGGAGCTGCTGTTAGAACAGTTTGTTTGAGGGAATTGACTGGTTGTTTCCAGCAGCAGGTGTCTGAAGAAAGTACAGGTAACTTTTGGTGCCAGTGGGTGGTCAAGATGTGATTTAGCAGAGGAGAAGGAAAAGGGAGTTGGGGCTAAATCCTGCACAGCTCTCCACAGCCTGTGCTCTGGTTTCACGAGTACATGAAAGAACTTGTTTGTGCAGAGAGATGGAGGACTGGTAAATTTCACAGCTTCTGCTATTTTCTTGTATGTTTTTCTTTATTCCCTTCTTCCATTGCCTTAAAATTTGCAAATATTTATGTGCTCACTTTCACTTGCTATGATTTTTCTGTTCTCTTGTTTTTTAAAAATGTAGTTGGAAAGCCCCTTTCTCTCCATCTGTCCTTTAAAATGTGATAGTAAAGTTTGGCTTCGTGTTTTTCTGCTACATTGCAGTTCTGTTGTGCACGTGCCAGTTAAAATAGCTGATGCTTTGTGGTGGCAGCACAGAGGTTTTTTACTGCCATTATGCTAGGAAACCACCAGATAGTTAAACACAGCTGTCCTTGGTAAAGCAAGAAAGAAAAGCTTGGGGGAATAGGAATAAGTCTTAAATTCACTCCTAGAACGAGTGCACTTTTGTCTGGGGGAGGCTAGTGCTCAGTGGGACACCTGGATGTGCTTTAAATCAGAATCTTAGCATTGATGGTTGGCTTATGGAACCAGAAAGTCTACTGATGTAGTATAATAATTCCCAGTATTCTGAGGGAATCTCACAGTGCATATAAATATCTCAACGTCTGGTGCCAAGAGGTTGATGCCAGACTCTTTTCAGTGATGCTCAGTGACGGGATGAGGAGCAATGGCCACAAACTAAAAACACAAGAAGTTTCACCTTAACATGAGGAAGAACTTCTTTACATTGAGGGTGGCAGAGCACTGGAACAGGATGCCTATGGGGGTCATGGACTCTCCCTCTCTGGAGATATTCTGGACCCACCTGGACGTGTTCCTGTGTCACCTGCTCCAGGTGACCCTGCCTTGACAGAAGTTTGGACTGGATCATTTCCAGAGGTCCCTTCCAGTCCTAACTGTCTGTCATTCTAATATGTCCTACTTACAAATACATTTTATTGGACAAAAGGTGAAACTCCATAAAAAATACTCTGTGTGGACTAAACACTTTGGGATAAATTGGTTCTGATTTTTCTGTATCTAATAGACTTCCCCATTCTTCTTATAGTTCATAAGATGATTTTTGAAAGTAAGTTAAGAAACCTTAATTTTGATGTAAGTATGGCTAAAAATCTTGTGGTTATTTGACTATTCCTATTGATAGTTCATTTAGTTATTTTAAAGTAAGGAGTTTAAAAATGAGAAATGGGCTTGATCTCCCTAGGATGTAAGGTGCACTGATATGATTCAGCCACGGCTACAGATAACATCCTCTTACTTTCTAATCTTTTCAGTTATAGAAAGTGACTAAAAAAGGGCCAGATTATTAAGCTAGTTATTGATGTTTAAACTAGAGGCTCAGACAGCACAGGTACAGAAGTGGAATATTTTGCTGGGTTTTGGTTTGGCAGTTGCTCTTTGTCACTAGTCACATAGGTGCATCTTCTGTCTTCAGTAATACTTAAATGTGCTAAGGTATGTAAGGGTTTTAAGAAATGTTATATTCAGCAGAATAGTTGTAATTTGCTAAAAGATGCAGTGCCTGACCAAAGCCCTTTTTCTGGAAGACACCTGTTTGTGTTAAGCTTTTTTTTGTGATCTTTCATCACTGTAGTGAGGAAATTTATGAAGCTGGTTGGTTTACAGGAAAAACCAAGCCAAACTGAGATGAGCTTGTCTGACATCATTCAGTGTGGTCCCCATGGAACAGGGTCAAGTTAAGTTAACTCAAGACAGATGAGTATTGTCAAGAAACATTGTGACATCTTTTGTGTTCTGAACTTGATTGTGCTTGTGCTACTCAAGAAGTTGCTGGAGACCTCACAAGGATTGGTGCTCAGGCAGGAAACTTCCTTCTGGAAGGATGTCTGACCCTCCCCTTCTGTTCTGCACTGGTCAGAAAACAGCAGTTTCACTTTTGATCCTTCCAAACATGGGTCAGTAAACTCCAAATGATGAAGTTGAAGTCATGACTGAACACAGTGTTTTTGTGGATTATAGGAGGAAGTTGCTTTGTTTTGTGTGCCTGCTGAAGATGCTGATATGATCTTGGGTATGACTTTAGGGCTGTAGCTACATCCGGAGCGAGCTGTTGGGGTGTAAGGCTCACTTGAGGAGCGTGGAATTCATCATACAAGTATTTGTCATCTTTGACAGGACATCAGCACCTGGTGTTGACTTTGCTGCCAAAACTGCAGCACTCTTAGTGACTGACCTGTGGTGCATGCTTTGAATTAACTCCCAGAGGATGGTTGCAGAGGGTAAGAGCAGGCACCAGCATATAAAACAGATTAAGAAGTCTAATGTGTGCATAATAAGATCATCTTCCGCTAGTTATTTTAATTTTTATGTAGTTTACTATACTATTAATTTTAGCATTTCTGAGCTTGGGGGGTGAGATGGTACCTGAACCACTTGAATGCTTTTTTTCCCTTGGTGTAGGTAGGAATATTGGAGACCTAATTAATAGAAATAATTCTGTTCCTCTTGAAGTGCACGTGAACTACTGGATATATGAAATAAGCCAGATATTCTAAATATGTTAAATTATGTGAAAAAATTTTTCCCAACATCTCTGAAGTAATAACTCCTAATTTTTATCTGTGAGATTATAACTTCTAACTCAGAACATAGTAGCTGAGAAATGAAGGAACAATCAAATTCTGACTTTTTGTGACATTGAAGACGGTTCTCAATTGGATGTATAGCAATTTATGGATACCTTTTCAGTATTGCTTCTGTGTTTTGATAAGTCTGTTAATGAGATTTGGTGCAGCTAATCACAGGGGATTACAGTTCAATGAGGAACTAGCAGGGAGAGGAAGTGGGAAAACAAATCAGTGTCTGCTACTTTCTTGATGCTGCATAGGGGCTGCTCTCCATGTGTGCACAGAGTGTTGGAGCACTGAAATTAAGTATAAATAACACATGTACTAAGCAGAGGAAATAATGAAATAATATGATTTTAATTTCCAGTTGTACACAGATGAGCTTGATTTGCATGCCTTTAAGTCAATCATCAGCCCAGAGCAGCTGTGTGAAATGTCAGTTGGATAAATTGAGAAAATAATGTTTTATTGGACAATTTAGCTTAAAAAAGTATAGACCTTGACTGTCAAAATCAGCATCAATTCTGGAAACCTTTGGTACAGCAGGTAGCTCTTTCAGCTGAGAGGTAATTCTTGGTATTCAACAGTCCAAGAGGGAGAAGAAGGTGACAAACAGAACTGTTTCTAATGTCCTTTTCTCTCCCTCTTTAAGTTTTAAAAATGTTGGAATAATGGTCAGTTCTGAGGTATGATTTATTTTTGTCTTTTTTGACATAACTTTTGGATCACATTATTAGAATCAAATTCACTCTTCTACAGACATTTAGAAAACATTTAGTCCCCAGTAAACGTTACTGATGCCTTCGATAGAAGTGTTGGAAAAAAAGTGAAAGAAACATCAGTTATTAAAATCATAGTAAATTTAAGGAAGAGGATAAACCTGTAGGTTGTAGATGACTCTGGCTTGGGTATCTTATACTTCTTTAGTCCTTCTTTCATCTTTTCCTAGTCTAAAAGTAGATGTCACTGAACTATACTGGGTGAAATATTTTCCTAAATCAAGAAGGGGACTACAAATGATGAGGTGCAAGTTTTGTTTTGACATAGAGCTAAGATTCACCTCATTTTTTCGTTCCCACTTTTGCAGTATTGCAGTGACAGACTTCTTGAGACCTTTGCAAAATTACCTTAATGTTTTCTGGGCTTCAGTGAGTAATCATTTTATTGCCAATAGAAGCAAGTTCTACTGTTGCAATTTCATTGCAGTATTTCATTAGGAGGGACAGACCTTATGTCTTGCAAATTACTTGAGCAAGAAAGATCACACAGAAAGGGATAATCTTGTCAAGGCAGGTAAGTGTTGTGTACAGATGAATATTGTAGTACAGTATCATTTGCTGCTGTTTTAGGGACTCTAATGTGAATTCAGGTCCTTATATGTACAAACAAATAGCTCTAAAGGAGCAGTATATATTTCTTTCTTTTTTCCTTTCTTTTTTGTTTTTCTGGAAGGATGGAGGGAGGATTCTGCCATCTCCCAACTGCAATAATATACTATTTATTTTCAATTCCCTCTTTATCAATTCTTGATTAGGTTTTTACATTGGTTCTTTTATGAATTCTCTTGCTTGTTTGCTTTAGGAATAGTTGCACAAATAATGTTAGCTTTGTTCATTGCAATATGCTAGTTGTATTTGTGAACCTTTTTTTAAAATTATTTTTAAGAAAAGCACCCCTGGCTTCCAATAAAAGGTTACGTAGTATGTTTTTTGTACTTGTTTTTGCTACTAGCTGTTGACAAAGGTTTTGTTTCTCATGAAGAGCTTTTGAAGCTCTTTCAAACATGCCACAGTGCTTTTAGTTGTAAAAAGTACTCTTATGTTACGTAGTATCTGACTGTCTCCTTAGCAGTATCCAGCGAGGAAATGTTTACAAAGTAACTTTCTGTGAGATGAAAGAGACTGAATTAGCTGCTGAACTCTCTAACCATCTTTTTCTTGGTGTGTTTTTGTTTTTCAGCTGAGGAGCAGGAATATATCTAATTGCTTTTTATGCCCAAAATTACAACTTTATGATTAAACTCCCTGAGGTTATGGTGACACATTTTCCTTATTTTTTTTTTTCTTGGAAAATGGCAGTTATTTGGGGTAAATGGTAAAAAGCTATTTGGCATTGTCTCTCTTGGTGGCACAGCAGCATGTAATTAAAAAGGTCAGTCAGCTATGTCCATAGCTTTATAAGGCTTGTGTATTATTAAATATAATATCTGTGCATAATACAAATAATTCTGTTTAAAAACATACCTGGAGAAAGAAGTAATACTTCAACTAGGAAGCTGTGCCAAGATCCAGCCTCTCTCTTCAGCCAGCCAGCCAAATCAAGAAGAGAATTAAATTAAAAGCTTTTGCTCCTTTTTATTTTGCACAGCAATTTCTTGGCAGACTGATTTAAGAACAACTGTGCTTTTTCAGGAGTTGTGCTTGTTCTGTTGTCTGAGAATTTCTAGGAAGCCAGAAAAAAGCTTTTCCCTCTCTGTGTTTTTTAAAAGGAGGCAATTTTTGCCTTCTGCCACAGGTTGGCTAGCTCGGATGAGAAACCTTGATCAAGGGGGTGCTGTGCAGGCCAGTGGCTGAGGATGATGGCAGCCATTGGGATAACCTTGCTAGCATGAGAAAAGCAACCTCGTCCCTTTGCCTGTTCCCCACACAAGTTTTCCAGCCACCTCGCTGGGGACATGTGGGTTGCTCCGCTGCTTCGTAAGTGAAAACAACGCCAGATAAACCCTTCGTGGCAGCAGAGATAGTGGCTGTCGCAAAGTAAATCTGCTTCCCCACCCACTTCTCAGCACAGCCAGCCTTGGGGCAGGGTGATGGCAGATGTGCTCTCTCCTTCCTCCCGGGTGAGCGCGTCTCCACCCCGGGAGGAATGCGATGGGTTTCAGTGGAGCAGGCCAGCAGGCTCCTCTCTCTGGGGCTACAGCCACCACCAGGCTCTTCAGCATTTCTGCCTCAAAGGAAAAGGGGGAAAAAGAAAAAACAACACAAAATTAGGCTTCGGTTTATTTTTCTGTGTTGTCTGGGGTTTGGGATTTAAAAGCAAAACAAACCCTCTGTAGGTGTTTATTTCTGACGGTAGGAGTTCACTCTTGGGTATGGAATAAGAATACAGGAAGCTCTTCAAACACAGTTCAAACAGATCTTTGATGCAATCAACACTGAAGAATTTCAGTGCTTTTGGTAAAGTTATTAAAAGGGTTAACACACAAATGTTATCAGATGAAAAAGGGATTTTGAGTCTCAAAATGGAATGCTACCCATTTCTAAAAAAGAAAAAAAAAGTAGTTCTGAATGTTATGTGTCTGTCACTTTCCCTTTGTATGAAGAATAAGTGCACTGAGTCACATAATGTGTTAGACAAATGTTCCCATTCACACTTAATGCATGTTTCTGTTACAGTTTTCTGATGCTTGTGTTTCCATATAGATTCTTAAACAGGATCAGATGTAGTGGAAAAGCTGCACCTGGTTTTGGGATGGTGCAGGGAGAATTGCTGCTTTATAAGGAAAGCTTTTGAAACCAGTTGTAAGTCCATATACAGAATTTAACAAACATTTATGATTTTTAAAAATGCATATACATATCTGTGATCCTTAAAAATAGGGTAAAATACTGACAGCAAGTGTGCCCCTTTGCAGCAAACACTGAAAAGTAAGGAATTTATTACGAAAGAGATGGTGGGGGTAATTTATTTGACGCTTCTAATGGTTGTTATAATGGTTGGTATGTGTTTGTTTCATCAATAAGCAACCAAGAAAGAGGACGTCAGAATAAGGTATGAACTTGATGTGAATTGACAATTTGTCCTTGCATTGTTTAATTAAAGAAAAAAAAAGAGGGGGCAGGGAGAAAGGGAGGAGTGTTTGGAGTGTAGTTTGAAACAGAAGAGGCTGGTGTTTTCCAGAGCAAGCAAAGCTGTGGAATGCTCTGCCATGTGATATCCACGCTGGGAATGCAGGAGATTCTGGGGAGGCTTGGAGAGAATCCCCCATCTGTAAATCATGAACACTTGGAGGTCTGGGCTGTGATAAGAGGAAACTTCTAAAATGTCATGTTGTAACTGTTTCCTTTGGTTCACTTGTGTGACCCAGTCTTTTCCTAGTTCTGCTGATGTGCGGGAAGAGTCAGAGGTAGGCTGTGAGTGTGATGCCATCTGGCACTTCTGCTTTCCTAGAAAATAGTGATCTGTATGAACTTAATTTGAGATTTAAACCACAAACTGACAAAAACGTATTCTTTTTTAATCTGTTACTTGTTACATAATTCTGTGATTTCTTTTGGTGCTCTTCGTTAAAGAAATGTTTTTTATTTCAATTATGTGTTACACTGGGTGATGTTCTCATGGTGGCATTAGACAAACTTGATGTTTACAAAATCCTTCCCTGTCGGTAAGGGAGATAGCATTAGATAGTGCAAGAGTAGGGATGTCAATAAGTGTATCTTCCTGAATCTTGCATGTCCTGGTGCAATTCCATTCACTGTTTGTATGCAATTATTGCTGAAATTATTAGCATCATGCTGTGTGAGCGAGTTTTGGAGTCTAATGGCTTGTTACTCAGTGTGAAATAATGCCCTCAAAGCTGAGGTCATGTCACGCTCTTAGTTATGACGTATCTAATGCAGTTGTCTGTGTGCACAAATGAAGGAAAATTGCATAAGCTTCTCAGCACTGTGAGAGATAACTAAAATGACTCCTCACTACCAAAGGCCTGTTAACAGAGAAGACACACTGGTATTCATTTAGGAGTCAGTCATTACTAAAATAAAACCTGTTTTTTCTAGAGTTTTGGCATGGGGAAAGGAGAAATGGGGCAGGGGGAAGATCTAAACTGAGGAGTTGCATACAAGTGACTCATTAGTGTAAATTGGGAAACTTAACCCTGGTTTCATCCCAGGGTAATTTTGTTCTAGGACAAGTAACTACAGAGTTTTCTGCTACGGTGTGTACTTCAGTGCTAAGTTAATTCACAGTCCTTTGAATTTTTCTTTGGTCTGATGACTCCGTTGGTCTGTGAATCTCTGTAGCTCTAGGAAAAAAAAAAGAGCAGGAATTTATTGTCTGATTTAGAAAGAGAATGACAGGAGGATCTTTACTGATAATATAATGGAGGCAGCACTATCATTACATAAATTTGAGAGTACTCTTTGGTGGGGTTTTCTTACAGTACAGCCATAACTTACGGTGATATAAATCTGCTTGTTTGCTGTTTTAGCCTTGAAATGGGCATGTTAATAATGCAGATTATTACTGCAGTTTAAGAAACTTTAAACTTCTGCTGGGATCTAACAAACTGGGAGGTGCAAAGTCATAAGCAGCACTGCTGAGATTGCTTCCAACAACTGCAGGGAATGCAATGCTATTCCCATTGGGGTGCATCTCCTGCCTTCTGCTTACGGGAAAAGGCTTTCCTGTCAGTCTCTGCAACCAGCATCAGACAGCTGGAGAGTGTTCCTAACTCCTTTAGCTGACTGGAGAATGAGCTCTTTGATCCTTTGCTTCAGGTAGTTGTTGTTTAAAGGGAGGGCAAATGTAATGCTCTTCTGAAATCTCAGTCTGCTTAAATAAAATAAGGAATAAGGAAGACTGTGATCTGTCCTTTCCAACTGAGAGACTGAGCTGGACAGATGTTTCTTACTCAGTGCTGAGGAGGAAAGTCCCTGGCTAGGGACTCTAGAAGGAGGGTTAAAAGGTGAAGGAATCCTATGGGGGCCTCCTCCTGCAATGATGCATTCAGCCCTGCATGAGTGGGATTGAAGATACAAAATTTGTCTCTTCATCTTTTCTTCCTCCTCCTCCTCCTCCCTCTCATCGCAACTATTTTGTGTTTATTTTTCTACTTTTAAATTACATAATTTAGTCCTTCCTGTCACTTCCTAATGTCTGAATCATAGGTAGCTCTTCCTGCCTGCAGTAAACAAACATTTTATTCCTGGCACCTTTCCAAACATTAAGATTGTGTTTACGAAGATGGAGGGGGTCCCTCTGGCAGTGTGCTTGGGAAGCTAATTCAGTTGTGTACAGGTTGGATAAGCTGCTTACTGCATGCTTCTGTGCCCAGCTGATTTCCTTGTCTTTCCAATCTTCCAAACTGATGGGATTGCTGGGCTCATCAGGGCCAAGCGGGTGGATGCTAACAGATGACAAAAGCAGAGCATACACAGTGGGCTATGAGCTGTTAATAACAGTAGTAAGTAGGTTGCCTCAAGTCTTGCTGCTGCTGGTGGTGCCTCTTGGCTCTCTCACACCTTGCATATAGGTACAGTGCTGAGGCACATGGTGTGGGTCATCTGTCTAGTCACTTGGGAGAAACACTGCTTGGTCTAACACTCAGGCTTTGCTCATTTTTTTGATTCTTTCACTGCAAGGCAAGAATATAACAAAGGATACTTGGGAGCATGTGTCAGCCTCCATCAGCCTGCTGTATATCTTAGACCACATTTGTAAAAGCTGCAAAATAGAAGTGTGTCATTCTCATTTTTCATGTTATTACTCCTCTTTCTTAACTTTGAAAATCCTTTATTTTATTTTTGAATTGACTGTGACTCCAGAATGGTACAGAGAAGACACAGCTAACACCCCTGGAGGCTTCCCACCTCTCCTGTTGCATTTGCATGCTTTTTACTGGTTACTGTCCTTTGTGAAGAAAATTCATCTTGAGTCATCATAGACCAGCCTGACAGTGTGTTGAACACTACAGCTTCTGCACTGCATGTGGAACTATTAAATGGAATTTGTTTGGTAAATGGAGACAGCACAGGAAAGACCCAGTCTTTTGTTTGGCGGCTTTGCACTTGTACCTTCCTGCTCATCTGTTCCTCCTCACTTCCCTCTCTGGTTCTTACTACTAAGATGGAAGAAGGTGAGACTAAGTTAGATATGTTTGGGATAGATTAGATGAGGAAAGAACACCCTGAATATTAGGCTGCCTTAATTGTGCTTTCTTGTAAAAGATAAAGAGATTGCCTTTTTCTTAAGCTACAATTTACCCTGACTTTTCTGACGGTGGTGTTTATAGCATGGGAAGCATATTCTCTATACAGATTATCTAAAAAAGCTACCAAAAACATTTTGCATGTTGCACCAATAAGACAAAGCAAAAGAATGTTACTCTAGTCTAGTTTAGTACCAGTTTCAGAAAAGACAATTGAAAGAAAAGAACCCTGCTATTACATGCCATAGGAATGCCTCATGTTCCAGTTTGTTCTGGCTGAGGCTGCATATGCACAGGGACGTGGGGCTTTCCCTTGTGCCATTTTTTCTCATCCAGTCATAAATGAATTAATGAAGTTCCTCAGAAAGATAAGTTTGAGAGACTTTAAATCTGAGAGCTTGTTTTAGTTGTGGTTGGGTTGGATACCCTTTTTGCCATCATTGCCTGCTTGCAGTGTTTGCCTATGTGTAATGAAAGAATTTACATTTTATTTTGCAATAGTGGGAGGAGTTACATTTTCCTATGGTTGAGGTTGAAATAAGTTTTCTGTATGTGTAAAAAGTATAAAGTAATACTTTATATATAAAAGTAATTTTCATGGGGGTGCAATTTGGGTAATGTACCATTGTACATACTAGGGAATTGGAAAGAAAGCATTGTGATAGAAGACAGCACCCTGTTAATAGTATTTTCCAGTCTAAAATCATGGCAACCTCTTTCATAATAATACTGTACCATGTGGAAACAATTACATGAAAATATTTTTATCTGTTTGCTACATGCATTTTGGAAATCTTGAAACTTAACAGTACATATTCAAAAAAATGCCGTGTTAAATAATGTAGAAAATACTTGTGTGTCCTTTCAATGCCATGTGGTGAAAGTTTTGCTGAATCAGAAACAAAAATGTAAGGGCTGGGTCCTGTAATTATAATATTATAGTGCCTGTCCACTATTGTCTTTTAAGCTTGTAATATAAAGTGTTTTGGTTAAAATGAAGATAACACTTACCAAAGTACAATGAAGCCAAATTTTGCAGTCATTTGCATTACTTTGTCTTGTAATGTTCCACAGTACTATTTTATCAGTTCTTGTCAATAAACATCACAGTGGTGTCCAAATCTTTCCATTGGAATTTGAGGTTATAAAATTATTCTCTTGCATTGAGTTTCAGTGATTGCATTATTGTAATTCATTTGAGATGATGACAATCTTGCCTTCTCAAAGATTGTTGGGCTTTTTGTCTCTTTAAGAAGACATAAGTGATATTAAAGTGAAATCTGATGGGGTGTTGTATGATTTTTAGCAACTTGTTAAGCAGCGCTTCTGAGCTGCTTGTGAAATTTCAGTGAGTCTCATTGTAAAGTGCAATTTCTCCATGCAGTTGAACTATGCAGCCTTAAGTTGCTATTAAGCACCTATATAGTATTACGAAAAAATCATGCTAAACTTTATGCCAAAACTTGTGACTATGGACAGGTGTAAGCCAAGAAAATGGTTGTGGCTACAGTAGAAAACATGCTTTCCCATGAAATAAAATCCAGGGATGTAGCCACTGTAATTGTGCAATAAATTATCATAAGTGTGATGTCATAGTCTCTGCAACTTTCTGAAGGGGTAGTCTGATTTTGAAATCAACCAAGTAATGAATAACAAGCCTCTGAATTGGCTGAGACAACAGCAGACAAGTCTGCATCATTTGGGGAAAGCAGTCGTCTCCTTAGTGAATTAAATTATTTCAAAATAGAACTTGTTGACTCAATGTGTTAATCCTGGCTTTTCATGAAGAAATGCAGCATCCAACACTGATTAATTATTTTTTTTATAACAGATCCCTAAACTGTGCAGGATTCACAGTTAGGAAGTGACTGATTGAAGAGAGTTCATTGAGGCTATCAAATGTGACTCTTCTGAACTGCAGGTTTTCTCTGGTAGCATTCAAACATTCTTATTCACCTGTAGAAAAAGATCCCAAGATGCAGATGGGGTTGCAGAACTGAGCTTTTGATTTATGAGGGCAATTTCACAAGGATGAAATTACCCAAGCGTGTATTGTAGAGATTAGACAGAATCCAGCATCAGAAAGTTTGTTTGGGATAATTATTGTATGTGATTACAAGGACATATTGCTTGAACTGTAGCTCTGTTAGTCCAGTGTTACTGTAAATTAAAAAAAAAAAACGGGAGAGTCCTCCAAATTTGTTATGGGTCTTGGTTAAAAATTAAATATTGCTAATGAAATTACTTGAAAGAACAAGTTGAAATTCAATTGAGTGTGGTAAAACTTACCTCTATGTCCAAATAAGGATATATTCTAAATGTAATACAGCACAGTTTATGTTTTTGAGTGATTACCAGAACCTCCTTATATATATAAATATTATATATATATATACACATATATATATATACACACAGAGTAATTAAAGCAGTTGAAACAGCTTAGGAATTAGTGATGTGCCAACAAAATAAATCTCTGTGCCTTCCTAGTAAGAAATAGGAAAATCTTCACAAAACCTTCATTCCTGTGGTGTTCAGGCAGGTAAATAAATAAGTCTTGCAGTGTGCCCAGAAGGTTTTCTGTGAGGGGTCGGCTGGAGCAAAATTTGGAGCTGAGAGCCTTCCTAGAAAGTGAAGCTGTGGCTTTAGCCTGGCTCAGTCTTTCCTTAAGACTTTTGCAGATGCCTGCAGAAGCCTACAGGTGACCTTGTCCAAGCTGATACCCGTTCATCTTATTTATTTTTTCCCTTTTCATCTTTATTCACTTTAGAAGCAAGCAAAAACTCCTTGTTGAGCTCTTGTACCTAGCCTTGTGAGATAAGACCCTGCTACCCTTGTAACTTAATTAATGTCTTTCCTGAAAGGTAGTAGTCTTTTATTTTCTTTTTTTTCCTTTTCCTTTTGGTCTTACTTTCCTTTGAAGATCTGCAGCTTCTGTGTCAGCTTGTATCTGTTCATTTTTGCTCTGCATTGCCATTGATCTGTCTGTGGATGGCTCCTCATGCTCATTGTATGTAAACTTTGCATCAATGGCACACATTCAATCTCTCTGCTCCTAAGTGCTGCCTTTTCTCAGACTTTTCTTCTGTAAACTACTACCACTAATGTTTTGCTACCAAATTAAGTGTATTTTCTGTTCCTTGGAAGTTGTCTTTACAGCTGACATCTCTGTTTCTTTAACATACGCCCAACATTTTCCTGACATTTATCTTCACCACTAGAATTGCCCATTTCAGGAACTTGTAGATGGCCTTGCTCACATTCATTATTGCCTGGGCATGTAGGCATTTACCAGACAGAACTCACGGTAGCTGGTTTTTTTTTTTGTTTGTTTTGCTTTGGTGTTGTTTTTTTTTTTGTTGTTTTTTTTTTTGTTTGTTTGTTTTGGTGGGTTTTGTTTTGGTTTTTATTTTGTTTTTTTGTTTATTTGTTTTTGGTTGGGTGGTGTTTTTTTTGGGCTTTTTTTTTGTGTCAGTCCTCCCTGAGCCTCCTTTTCTCCAGGCTACAGAGCTCCAGCTCTTTCAGCTGCTCTTCATAGCACTTGTGCTCCAGACTCTTCCCCAGCTCCATTGCCCTTCTCTGGACATGCTCCAGCACCTCAGTGTCTTTCTTTTATTGAGAGGCCCAAACAACAGGGTTTGAGGTGCTGAGTACAGGGGGACAGTCACTGCCCTGGTGCTGCTGGCTGATCCAGCTGACCCAGGCCAGGATGCTGCTGACCTTCTTGGCCTCCTGGGCACGGCTGGCTCGTGTTCAGCTGCTGTTGACCAGCACTCCCAGGTCCTTTTCCACTGGGCAGTTTTCCAGCCTGTGTTGCTGCCTGGGGTTGCTGCAGCCCAAGAGCAGGACCTGGCACTTGGCCTTGTTGAACCTCACACCACTGGCCTCACCCTACTGCTCCAGCCCATCCAGATCCCTCTGCAGAGCCTTCCTGCCCTCCTGAAGATCAAGTCCCAACCAGTTTGGTGTCATCTGTGAACTTACTCAGGGTGCGCTTGAACCCCTCATCCAGATCGTTGATAAAGATTTTAATCAGGGCTGGCCTATATATCTCTAAATGTCACAACTGGTTTTTGTTCATAGATTCATAAAATGCAGTCTTCTTGAAGGTTGTATTCAAAGCCATTCACAACTGCACTATGTCTCTCTAGAAAGTTATATATTATTATTTTTCCTGACTGTTTTAGCAGATTTATCTCTGGTTTTAAACTCTGCACTAAGTTTGGGATTAAGTGATAAAACTATTTTCTGAACTATTAGGACTAGGGGGTGTTTTCTGCATTCTCTTCTCAATCAGGATTGATTTCTCCTATTATGTGTACAAAGAGTTTCTGAGGTTATTCTATTGACTCATGTATTTTTGTGAAATGCTCTTATGTCTATACTGAGTGAAGGAACTACATACAAGTTTTTCAGAAGACTTCATGGTAGAACACATCTCTTTCTCCGCTTGGAAAGCATGTAGCAGACTTTACATATAATTGCTCTTTTTTTAGTCTAATCTGGGCAGATTTAGAGATTCCTTTGTAGTTTGGACTTTGCCCATATGGAAAACCATGAAGGCCAAAATGGATTGAATTGTGCATAGACAGAATTGACAGAATAGAGACTGGTGAGCACGGGAATTATCTTTGCTTTTTGGGAGTGCTGCCAAGATAAGCTGCTGTCCTCTGTATCAGCTGTAAAGTTTCTTTGTGGTCATCCTTCAGTAAAGCTCCAAATAGAGTGCATTTTTCAAATTCCACTGAGATATAAAAGCAAACAGAAATATGAAAGCTGACCCCTAAAGGAATGCAATTTTAACTATAAAGCCAAATTTTCTTTCATTTGATGATCTCACTACTCTAATAATAAAATAATTAGGTTTTTAAAATTTTATTTTTAATGTAACAAAACCTGAAGGCAATGGAATTCACAACATGCATTCATTCCTTCATCTGAATGAGGTAGAAAATTTTGGAGTGTTCAGGTGTTTTGACAGCATCAGTCATGTCTTCCCTGGACTGTGCCTCAGTTGGTACTTTTCTCCCAAACCTGTGTCATGCAAGTTTGAAGTGATTTGGAGCTGGAAGATACATTTACAGTGGTGACATGGCCACTGGTGCTACTGCTGTCTATTTTCACAAGTCTTTGAGAAATTCTCTAAGAATTATGTGTGACAAAGCAGAATTAATTACTATGCACAGGAGACAAGCCCTGTATCCTATGTGCCACTCTTCCAACTCAGAATATTCTGTGATTTGATGATGTAATCCAAGCCTGTTGCTGTCCAAGAGGAAATAGTTGCGTGAGCCCCCTCACCAGGATCCTGCACGTAGTGACACAGATCAAGGCACCGAGGGCTGCAGGTGGTTGAGCTAAAACTGACCAGACTGCATGTTTTGAGTTTTGCAATGACCCTGGTTGGGGGAAAAAGATAGAGCTGTCTGCATATCAATGGGAAAGCAAACTGGAAGTGGTCCAGACCTGTATGTGCACTCTCCAATTGTTCTGCTGCATCAATCAGTGCAAAGTATTCCTGAAAGGGGAGTCCAGGAGTGGGATGGAGAAGGTGATGGCTTGTTATATTCTGATCTTGCTAACCAGCAGTGTTCTTAATGGGAATAACTGGAAATGAAGAGGCTACTCAGGTGTAATGAGGTTTAACTAATGTAACCAATGTTTCAACTTGTTCTACTGCATGTTTGCTCTAAGGCTTGTTTACGTATTGTATAAGCCAAACTAGCCTGTCTTGTTGGGTGAGTGTGGTAAAGTCTGCAGAGCTACGTGAACGCACTGTAATATCTTACATAGAACTAATAAAATATGCCCCTGTGCTATGACACACTAATGGCACATAAAATCTCTGTGCTTTTCAGATACATCTCAGAAGGATGATACCAATTTTTTGCAGATTGTGGGAAATCAGGCACACTCAAAAAATAGTGTAATACTAGCCTTTTGTATTAAAAAGTAAATCTAGGGACATAAGTTTCTGACAGAGGCAAATGGGAGTTGCAGTTTTTCTTATTGATGGTCTTCTGGATTGTTCTGAAATGTAGTGGAAATGTGTTGATGGACAGTTTGTATCAAGTGAGGCAACTTATTTTTCTTTTTTTTTTTTAAAACCCTTTCCCAAGCTCACTGCCTTATTGGTCTTGTGGTGACCTTTTGGAGTTAATCACAAGAATATTTTTGGTATTTCATATAATATAGCTACTATGAGCAGCTTCTTCCACTGAGAAGATCTAGGGTAATAAGAATGTAGTAGTCATTGTGCATAGCACTTCCAATGCTAAGGAAAATTTTATTTTCCTCTTGGACTGAGCTTCATGAGTTAATATGAAGCAAAATCTAGGAAAGAATTTTTCAAGTGAGCCAGTTAATCAGAGCTACTGTAAGCTGATCGCTATTGTGCTGAACAGAAAAACATGAAATTAGTCTGGTTGTGAGCCAAGTTCTGCAGTAATATATGTTTTACCAGTTTTGTTCATGAGAACTGCTTCAGCTATGGAATCAGATCTGTTGTAAAAATTTGGGGCTTTGCTGCCTAGAATTACTTCTTGAATCCCTTTTGAACATTTGTATGCAATACTTGTTTGTCTCCAAGAATCTGAAGTTTCTCAAAAGAGTTGATATTTCCCTCAAGAAGTTTTTCAGAATAGTTATCTAGATGAATTGAAGTATCTAATTATAATCCATTGATTTAATGACCTTTGAATAAAAATGTTTTATTAAAATATAAATATTTAATTATTATTTCTGTCACAGTATAAAATAAAATATTTTAATTTTATATGAAAGCAATAATAAAATTTAATCAGAAAACTAAAAATATAGGTCCACTGAAGCAATATATGTTTCCCACTCTCCCAAAAGGTTAGAAGGAAATGTACCTTCACAATTTTTGAGTTTCCTGACTTTTCCTATTTTGAGAGCCTTCCTAATGTGCTTATCATAGTTTTCTTGGGATAGATTGTTCTGAGTTTCTTAGGATAACTTAAAGTGGAGATAGTGAGCCTCTATTTATGCATAGTTTACCATGTGTCTTGCAACTCAATATTTCTGAGCAGTTATCTGACCTCAATAATCTGTGTTAGAGAAAGAGGGTTTGTGCAAAATGCTGGTTTTACAACTGGAGAGGCCATGACCTATTGTGATTTTTATCTGGAAATAATAGCTAGAAGGGAAGATGTTCCCTCATTTGAAACTTCTCAGTAGTTTGGCTTTTTGGTGGTTTAGTTGGGTTTTTTTCATTATTTGAATTTTCAGTCCAATTATTTTGTGTGTCATGTAAGAAACTGCTGTTTTCAGACTATAGTGATGTTAGCCCAGTGTGTGGGTACCATAGGGATGAAAATCTGGCTTTCCCTGGGATTCAGGGGTGCTGGTGGAGCCAGCAAGGGGCAAGGAGCACTGTGAAGGTGTTAGATTATATAGTTCTGTATCACACTGTCTGACATTCCTGTGTGTTGTGAAACCTACAGGCGGAAGATCAGGCTTGAAGTAAAAGAAATTGTGACTGGTAAATTTCAAACTTGCTCTGGAGTAGAATAGGTCTATCTAGCAAACTGGAGACAGAAGAATTCCTTGCTGCTGTTATTGCTCTTATCACCTTAAACTGAGAGGATGCAGAGAAGAATTGAGTAATGTGGGCTGCATGCACTGTGGGTGATTGGAGGGCCTTGTATATTTACATTTGACTTATTATAGTATAGTCATTCTTCTTCATCTTCTAAAATTAGCCAAGCACAGCACAATTATAATACTTTCATGCTTCAGGATTAGCTTTGCATTTCATTAGTTCATTGGCTCTTGTTTATGCTATGTCAGTTCAGGAAGAAAATGTTAAACTGGAATAACTTGTTTTGAAAGTTCAGTACAAGTGTGTGCTTTCTTCATCTCCAGTTTTGGATCTCCCACCTCTTCTGTTAATGTCAGAGTCTGCCTACCTGTCCTCTCTGCTGAGCTGCAGACACCACTGTGGAGCAGCATCAAAGCAGTTTATTTGCTTTCAAATACATGCATGCATTTGATGAGAAGTTTTTAGTTGACACCCCACTAAATACTCCCTTTTTTTTTTTCTTTTTTTTTTTTTTCTTTCCTTCTCCCCCACGCAAATATTTTTAGGACAAGATTTACTGGTAAAAATAGCAACAAGTTAGAGGCACCTTGCTTAGCTTGGTTATGCTTCTCATTAGAGACTGGTGTTTGTGCTTGTCTGTGTGGTGGCCTTTGTCACCTGGAGGGCACCATGCTGCCAGTGGCCACTTCTTTCTTCTAAGTCTTAAGCAAAAGTGGTTTCTCACTGTTTGGGGAGAAGGTTTGGTCAGAAATGTGAGGGCAGCTTCTCTTCTCCCCCCTCAACCTTGTTGGGTGTAGGGCTGGAGGCTGCTCCCTGCGCCTCTCCCCCCGTGCTGTGGGGCTCTGTCTCACTCCATGCACAGCTTTCCAAGGAGACCACTAAGTGTATCTGACTGTCCCCAGGGAATCCCCAGAAGGTCCTGCCCCTCTGCCTTAGGCCGTCATTGCTGCTTTGCTTGTGCATCTTGTGGGGTTTCTCCCACCTGGGCTGGACACTGGTAGGAACAGAGATGCCCATGTTCCTGTGGGAAGTCAGGCTGTTGTGTTTATCTTCCTTGAGTGCCACTTTAAAGCTATCTGGCAAGGAGCACAGACTCTTTAAAGATCACAGTCTTGCAGTATTTTTATGGGTACTTTGAAAGGCAAAAGAGCACTGGGCTGGGTTAGCGGGCACATGAATGGATGTGGCCCTGGGGCCTCATGCACTGCAGGAGCACCGTGCTAGCGAAGCCTTCAGAGAAAACCAGGAGGATGAGGCAGTCAGCAGTCACATTTCTCTTCCTCCTGTGACATGGTGCAGAGGCTGGAGTGAAGATGAAACACTCGCCCTTAGACCAATCTTCAGGGTGCAGCCATGTGCTTCATCTCGGTGTCTTTCCTCACAGTTGATGGAAATGGAAATGGCCTTTTTCACCACGCATTTTTCTTGCTCACAGGTTTCTCCGTGACCTTGTACTGAAGTCATAAAAGCTTGAATCTTTGCTATCGCAGTCCTTGCCATAGCAACACGCGTCATAGCTGAATAATTATTTATTTAATGGGTTTAATTATGAAAACTGGGAAAGGCACTTATGAAAACTGGATCAGGTAGGGGGGAAAAAAAAGCACTAGTTCTAAAGCAAAAACAAAAAGCAGCAACACTTTCATGATACCGGAGACAGGAATAAGTTAAGTACTGCAGCTTTTGTTTTAACTCTTTTAATTTCTTCTCTGTCTCCCTTTTCCTCCTTTTGAATTGTTTTTTCTTGTCTGTTGTGCAAAAACCATGCAGCTGCTTCAGTTTGTCCCCCCCTCCCCCATTTTCAAACCTTTAAATACACTTCCCTTGTTATGTTGTTCCTTAAAAGCTTCACTTCCAGATAGCTTTGCTACTTAAAATCTTCCATTTTCAATGTCCTGCTATCGTGTAAAAAATAATTAGGAAGCCCAAAATCAAATACTCTTTTTCCCTCTTCGAATTTCAGATTGTCTACAGCTTTCACTCTGTATGTTCAGAAATCAGTGTTTGTATTGACAAGCCTTCTCAGAAAGAACCATCTATAGGAATAAAATTTAAAGTATTTAAGAACATACAGATACTAGCACATTTGTAGAGTAGAGAAACTCTGGTTTTTTTTAACAACAATGATTGTTATGCTCTGGAGGATTTCCTCATTTATTCTTATAAGTATATGCACCAAAAGTTACACAATCTGCAGCACGTAGTGAACTGATCTCTGATCAATAGTTGTTCTTTTTCCTTCATTCATGAGGCAAGAATGAAGTAAGACAAATAACTTTATTGATTCCATTTCAAATTTACTGACATGTTGGGAATCTTTCAATTTGAATTGATAGAGAACTCAGTAGCCATAGCAGAAAAATACCTGGACTCCTGGCAGAGATGCCCTTTCCTTGTCTCTGCTTTCAGGCTGCACTGGAGTCTTGAATGAGAGTGGGAATGAGTGGAGTGGGAATATCAGAGCAGGTTTTGGCAGTTCAGGATTTTATGGATGGTTCTTGCCACAAATACACTGAAGGCGCATTGCGAAATATGTCTTGGTGACAGAGCAATGAATTGTTAGTCCAGGATGGGACTAGAATTTCAGATTTTTGAACTTTTGTCATGGAGAGAAGGGTGGGGTTTTGGAAGGAAATTAATTCATTGGATTGTGATATAAAATGCAAAGACTTTTGACTGAATAGCTAAAAAATAACTTGAAACAACTTTTCTGTTGAAGTTATTGCTGGAGTCAGAAGCCATGACTAGAGAATATTCCTGCTCAGGCCTCATGCATGGAAGAAAAATTTCCTGGTTTTGTGGTATGTGTTTGTTTTTGCTGGGATTTTTTTAGGGGTTTGGTTGGAGTTTTTCTCAGTGCTGAAAAGGGAAACTTTATGTGTTGGCTGACTTAAATACTCTTATGGTAGTCTCTTACTCACTCTGTAGGAAGACATCCATTTCCCAGCTGCCTGCAGAGAGCTTTGTGGGACATAATCTTTCTTTCTTTCCTCGGAAAATTACTTTTTTGCATTTTATTCCACAGATGCAAGACTGTGTACAGGACTCACAGGCTGATAACAGTATTTTGGGAGAAAAGTCTTGCCTTAATAGTTACATTCTTGTTGTATCTTCTCGGCTGCCCACAAAAGTCTGCATTTTGAAATTGCAGTGAGGGAGTGCCTTAGACTTGGGAGCTATTTTGTGGCATTGCTCTTCACAGGAGGAATCAGCAAAACCCTTTTGGGTTAAAAACAGGAAAGAAAAAAGAGGAAAAGGCAGTTCTAAAAGCAGACTGTGGGGTGTTGACTTCTTGCTGGTCCAAATGCTGTGTGAGTGACAGATGTATTTTTTAACCTGCGGATGCAAACCACCTGTGGGCAAATAAATTCATGTGCCCCCTGGGCTACAACAGGAGAGCCTCAGAAGTACAGTTCTGGAGCTTTGTGAGGTTCACAGATAGGCTTGGTGGTGATCCAACAAAGCATACCTTTATACTGCTAATTAATCTTTACCCTGCATTCAATCAAAGCAGAAGTTTAATATTCACGATATTACTTTTAAAGTTTCTCTAGTCCTTCAAAGAAAAAGCCATACCATGTTAAAAGCACTAATGCAAAGGTATGCAGAAGTGTGTACAAACTTGTAATGTATCTCTCTCTGCAGCAGTTTTGACTTGAACTGTCTCTCTTAGTCAAGCTTCCAAAATTTTGAGGAAACTTGAAGTGGAAAGTTTTCAATTAAAAAAGAAAGAGATTTGTCATTTAAAATCATGACACTATATTGTCAATTGGGACAACGAAGAGCTATCTGGGGTCATCCACAGTGTGTTGTGATAGTGCTGGCTGAGGAACTTGGGGTATCTTTTTGGTGTCTGGCTTGTGTGTCCAACAGATGCTTCCCTATTAGGGTGAACTTACTAGGGATCAAAAATTTATTGTTTGGGTAAAGGGCAGCCTTTTCATTTGGAAAGGCTGGTGAAGTTCTGACTATGTCCTTCCTCCTAAGCTATTTTTCTCTGTTTTCTGGATCAAAGCAGTCCTTCTACATGTGGGGCAGCACCCAGAGTTTGTAGTTGCTGGGGGGAATGCGTGTATATGTTATTTCTGTCTGCAGCAGAAACGTAGCACATCCGCAGTGGAGCTTTGCAGTCTCCACTGTTACATGGGAAAACTGAACATTCCCCCTTCCTCCTTCTTCCCACCCCTTTGTATGCTGAGCCTGGTGTTATATGGCCTGGAACATCCATCCCTTTGGTCAGTCAGGGTCAGTGTCCCAGCTGTGTCCCCTCCCAGCTGCTTGTACGTCCCCACCCCACTCACTGCTGGGCTGGGGTGAGAGGCAGAAAAGTCCTTGGCTCTGTGTAAGCCCTGCTCAGCAGTAACAAAAACCATCCCCATTATCAACGCTGCTTCCAGCACAAATCCAAGTTACCCCCTACCAGCTACTATGAAAAAAAATGAACTCTAGCCCAGCCAAAAGCAGCACATTGACACTTTGAGGAAAAATGGTGTAGAAGAAGATATGCAGGTGGACTTCTTTCTCCTCTATTGCTTATCTCCGCTGGATTCCTCTTCTCTTGATGTGATGAATGCTCCTGCTTCCTACAGAAACTTTTATTCTTATCTTGGGCTCTGAGTATAGAAACCTGGAGAGTAGCTGGCCTGCAGCAGCCAGGCTGTGCTTCCGAGGAGAGGTGGTTTGCTGGGAGCTTTAGAAGTGAGCCTACTGAGCCTGCTGAGAAGGAAGTTGTGGGAATAACACAAGACACTTGCACCTAAGAATACAAACAAGAAAAGCCAAAAGGAATAGAACTTTGTAATGTTACAGTCTCTTCCATCTTCTTTAAGCAAGGTCATTAAATTCACCCTTTGCTTCCATAAAACTTTCACTGGGTGTGGGAAGCCATAGACTTATAATCCAGAAACTGTTGACAAAACCCTCTTTCTTCCACTGCAGTTTTTTCATCTTTTTTCCCCTGCCAGTATCTTGACAGTGAAACTGTATTTCTTCAGAGGAAGATCAGATGTTCTTTTAACATTGCAGCAAAACTGTACCACTTAACCATGTTTTGACGCATAATGTAATCAGCTTGATTGCTTTTTAATATGTCATTCAGACCTACAGTTGCTGTCAGCTGGGCTGAAATTGTTCTCTTGGGGAATTTCAGTATTACTTTCTGGCGGATCACAGCACTTGTTGGTAACAGGTTTTTTCCCCTTAGGTACAAATCTGTGTCCCCAGGGTGACTTTAGAGAGGAGAGCTGAAACAAGGTGTGAAAAATGTGCTGGGTTCTTGGTATTCCTCTGCTTTTACAGTGGAGAGGGAAGGGCTGGACAGAGCTCAGCCTTTCTGCACAAGTACCAGGTGGCACAGCTGCACTGGTGTACGACAGGCATTAAGTGATGCTGGGTACATCCCTTGCAGGTTTTCTCTGGAGGAGAAGCTGAGGAGGATGAAGTGGCAGCCTGGAAACTGTGCTACTTAGAAGTCTTCCTTCTTGGATATTAGTTGTGCATGGCTTACTATGGTTTGAGCACTGCAAAACTATTACTAAATTGTAACAACTTTAAATGTATTCTGTTTACTTTGCAAGTCACAGTGCCAGGTTGCATTAAGAGACAGAGTTTTAATTTTTGAGTGTTTTGCTTTTGAAAGGCTTTATTGACAGTATGAGGTGTGAAAATAAGGCATACATCTGGCTGTGGTCTTCCCTGTCTGAGTGTTGTAGCATATAATGTTTAATATGAATGTGATCTCTAAAATACCAGCTGGTTGAATGTGGAACCTCTTCATGCTGTTCATTCTTGATTAATTGTGACCTAGACAGGTTTGAGTAATTAAGATTTTCAGTTTTCTTACTGGAGTGTGCTGGTTGTAGAAAATATGGGTGCTTTTATTTCTCCTTGATTTAAAGGAAGTATGACAAAACCTCAAACAAATCAAACCCATGTGGGCTCATAAGAAATCTGCAAGTGACATAGGTAAAAAATTACATTTGTCATTTTCATGTGTTTGCTTGCTTAAACATACTGTTATAGTTCTAAGTATTCAGAGACTTTTCTTTTAACAGCAATGTTCCTAATTTTATGTGGCAAGATGTTTGGCTGCAGCTTGAATGAGTTAAAAATGGCAAGTAGCTGTTTTATATATACTGGGCACAAAAAAAATTGAACATAATGAACTACTTGTGAAGTGTCCTTAAGAAAGAAAAAGGCCTCTGTGTGGGAGTGTGAGGAAGGATTAAAACTGAGACAGTCATTAATCCCCCTCCCCTATTTTTTAAAATAGAAGGATTTCTAAGGAACACTGGAGAGAAGAATATTGCTAATTAGAAAGACTTAGAGATAAGAGCATATTGGTTAAAACAAGACTAATAACTCCCCCCTTCAGGCTGATTCTGCACTGTGAATGACTTTATTTTGCATAAAATACAGATACTGGTTTCTTATTTTCATGTCTGCTTCTTTAGCCTTTCCTCCTCTTTTCTCTATAGAAAACGTTTTGGTGAGGCTATTGATGCAAATTTGACCTTTAAGTTTTTGACTGAACAGCTTGTGTATCAGTAGATAGCTTAGAATGTGGAAGATAATTTATTGCAGGAATTTGGTGCATTTTATCACTCTTTGAAACTTCCAAGGCCTTTTAAAATTCCATCTCTCTAATCTTACCCTTTACCATGGGAAGGTTCTGCTTGTCAAGTATCTGCATGAGGTGCTTGATGGTGAGGCTAGTGCCTTGAACAGCTACTCAGCAGGGAGGGGGATGTCTGTCTGTCTGTCTGTCTGTCTTTTTTTGTCTTGTACCAAACAGTGTCCTATGTTAGCTGGCACAGCAGGTGCCAGCATGGATAGCACTCCAGAGCTGGTGCCTTGCCCATCTCTCTGCCCGCCTGCTGCCGAAGGGGGATTGCTGAGCAGAGGGTGCAACCCCCTCCATTTCCTCTGTCTGTCCCCTGCTGCTGCTTCTGTGGCCACATGAATATGGAGCAGCTGGGATCACTCAGCTGGCTGTGGGCCAGCCTGTGCTGAATGTGCAGCTGGATGTAAAGACCCCTCAAACACACGGGCAGGGATGTTAGCCATGGGGAGGGGCAGCACCAAGGGCACAGGTATGTCTGGTCTTTCTGCCCCCTTCAGCATATCCAAATCCTGCACTTGTCATTTCCTGGATTCTCCTTACTAGACTCTCTCTCTGTCCCACTGGGATAATTCTACTTTCTCTCTGGGTAGGCAGTGATGCTGTTTTGTAAGCTAATAGTCTGCCTCCATTAAGTCATTAAGCAAGCACACTTCATTGGTCAAAGTCGTGTTCAACAGGCTTGGCTTTTAAGGCCAGTAGTTCTCTGTGTAACAAAAGGGCAGGTATGCACCTGAAAGTACATCATACAAGCCAAACTTTTAAGAATTGTAGCAGGGGTTCTTTGCACATGATAACTATTGGTACAATAAATAGAAAGAGCAACTCAGATTATCATCATTATTATATTGAAAGTTTCTGTATTAGCTGTTTCTTTTTTGGAAAAAGTCAAGCATTTTGCCTAAAATAATGTAGAGGCTGCTAAATTTGGGTGAAAAAAAATACATGAAACTTCAAGTCATCTTGACAGGGATTTCATGTCCTAAATTGATAAATCAATTTCACAGGCATAGGACTGATATTTCTCTTTGCTTGTAATCTCAGTGCCTTTTTACTTGGATGTAAAGAGACTTAGTGTGGTGAAACACTAGCTGGATTTACTACAGTAGGTAATATGCTTTTTCTTGAAATAATGTTTGTCAACTCTAGAGAAAGCAGTTCCTCATAATCTTTTTATGAGTTCTCCTCAAGAACTGCAATAATAAATAAAAGGAAGGATGTTTGAAAACATACCACAGAAAACGCAAAAAAGGCTCCAATGAGTTTTGCTTCCTAAGAATATATAGCTTGAAGGAGAAAAAATATCCTAGTGGGGCTAGATTCTCATAACAGCCTGAAAAAATCCTAATAAACTATTGAAAATCAGTCTTTGCTATTGCAACTGAAATGATTGGTGTTTAGGTTTAAAACTGTGATTTCTAGTTTACCAAGGCTGCTGCAAAACATTTTGTTTCTTCTTACTGCAGTAGATCTGGCAAGTGCCTGAGTCCATGCTTTTAAGAAAAACCGTGAAAGATAAAGAGAAAAGAGAAACTGTATTTTGGAAGTGCCCTGCACACTTTGTCTCTCTCCATGTGAAGAACAGACTTTCCCCCCCCATGCATCACCTGTGTTAAAGAAACTTCTGTGAGATAATGTATTGTCCAGAGATAACTGGACACCTCGAATGAGAAAATAAAACTAACCTTGACTGCTGTCATGTTCCAGGTACTGATATTCTCATACAGAAAATAAACTTACCTCTTGCACTATTTCTGTTTCTATGAGTTGTTGTACTGACTTCATTTTAAGGTAGGAACTATGAAAATGCTTTCAAGTTCACCCAACAGTAGTAAACGCTCACGTGAATGTCTTTATTCTGTGGTATTGTTTTGGTTTTCTGTTTGTTAGGGTTTTTTTAACTGTAGATTTTGGGATAGGTGCCTATAAGACTGGGATCTGAGATATGTCTTGATTTTTGTAAATTCTTGTGTCTTATACATACAGTTTTAGCTGTAACTGCCTTTTGTTTTATAAGGCTTGCTCAAGCACTTTCCTCTGGCTGCTTTTAACTATCCAGTTAAAAGCATTGGAGAATAATTTGCAAAGTATGTTCTGAATGGCAAATCTCTATAACAGCCCACATAAAACACAACCAGGATTTCTTACTTAGGTGTCAGAATCTGATGGTAATACAAAATGAGCATATTTGTGGAGAGAAGTGAAATAGTTTCCAGTCACTTATTTCAGTATGACTTTCTGTATGCTTAATAAAAAAAAAAAACAACCCAAACCACCAACAGAATATTCAATGTCCCAGAGAGGACTGGAGAGGTGGCAAGGTTTTCCACCTTTCCAGTCTGTCAAACTAGATGAAATAGTCATCAAACTGAGTTTGAGATCTCTTGTGGTTTTAATTTTTTTCTGTGTGCATGCTTCTCCCGCTGTATGTATTTTTTGTAATACTTCTTAGGAATATCAAGAGTATCACTTTTACATTTATTACAAATTGTTTGTGTACTCATGGCACAAATACCAGCCTCTTTGCTTCACCTCAATACAGAGACTCTGCTCTAATCCATAGCTATTGAAGTAATTATTTGTAGTTCTCAGATTAAAATTTTGGTTAAAACATTTGCATAATTCCTGTTGAAGTATTTCTTAGCCTTTCATAATATAAGACAAAAGAAATACGTTGACTGACGAGAGTTGGATCCTTTTGGATGTTTCCTCTACAAACGTGGTTTTATTCCGCATGAACAGGATTACCGTGACAACATGGGTTATGTCTTTCCTAACACATCCCTAGTAAATAAGATAGATGTGTATTTTCTAGTGATTGGTGTGAGGCAATTGGCTAAATACCATGATAGCTGAGAGATGTCAAATGCAAGAGTTGTTAGTTTGGACTCCGTTCGTTGCCTTTTGTTGTCACTCTTGATATTTTGCACATGTAAACCTGAAGTCAGTGTGGGAACTGCAGTTTCGCCTGGTGTTTTTTTTTTCTTTCTTCTTTTTAACTTCTGAAAAGCTGAGTCTTGTTTTGCTCTTGGAGCTGCTGCTGTTTGTGCTGGGCTGCTAAATGTCTAAACATGGACTGAGGTTGTGGAGAAAACCGTAGCCTATAACCAAAACTTTTGGAATTTGCAGGTATGGGCAAGGTCTCTTTGAGATTGCTGTGCTACTTTTGAAGCTGCAGGTGATAGCAGAAATAGTCTTGCATTCAGATGGTCTTGCAGAAAAATTCTTGCATGTGACATGAAAGAGAGCTAACAGTTGTGTAAAACAGATGCTTGAATGCTTTTGCATATGTGTTGGCCGGTGAAGTACCCTCTACAGTTTACCATAAATTTTTTCAAATTAATACACCTTCTTTTTTGATAATCCATTTGTAGAGCTGCTGGTTGTGCTGCACAGAAGGGGAAAGGAGCTCTAACAACTCAAATGGCAAAAGAGCCTTTTTTTTTCTTTTTGCAAACACAGTTAATCCAACCCATTTTTATCATAATAAGAAATGTTTTCTATGCTTACTAAAAAGGATCCTTGCTTTTTATGTGGCTTAATTTTTGACTCCTTGAACTATTTTTGGTTTTATCAAGACCAAGATGAGAACTGGAGAAAAGGAATATAATGCTCTATTGTCACTTGTTATACTGTAGTAGGTCTCAGCAGCATTAAATCATCCAGTGTAATTCTTATTGTTTCACTGAGTTCTTCACCATTTTTAGAGGATTCCCCCCCACCGCAAGACTATTTCCTTCATTTAAATGCTTTGTCTGTTATCATTTAGTCTGAGGAAAACAATCATCCTTATTAACTTGAAACTGAGGTCATTTTGATGTCATTCTTCAAAAATAATTTAAATTTCTTTGCAACAGGACACTACTGTGAAAACTGACTCTTTAAAATTAACTACTTTATTTGCATTGTAATTTCAGCTGGGCCTTTAATCAAAGGCAATTCAGTTGAGTCTCTACATCAGCTTTAGTCTGTGAATCTTATTATAATTTTTTTCTGAATAGTTGGCAGTGTGATCAATATTTCTGTGACTTAGTATTCAAATAGTAATGGCAGCAGTGAGATGATGAATTGAGGCAGTTGTCCAAAGTAGCAGTCAGTTTCTTCTCTAAATGAGAGTCACAGTGCTAGAGTGCACCAAGAGCAGTCACAGTCCAAATGAAACACATCAGTAGCAGTTTAAAATCATAGCACCACATCTTGATGTCATCTTTTGTTTGCTTAATGGAAGAAGTATCGTCAATGTGTTATTAGGCCATTATTAGGTTCTAGTCACCCATTTTTACAAATTGGTAGCAGAAGAGTTCTGAGATTCCTTTGTTGGCTCCGAGATGTAGGACACAGCTAATTAGCAAGCTCCTTCATTTGAAGCATCTTCATTAAAGATAATGCTTAATCATGGTTAATGACAGTATTCATTATAATAGTGGATAGTCTGGAGCTGCATCAAATAGTGATTTGTTACTCAATGCTGCTGAATAATTAGGTTGTTCCAGTAATTACCCTGTCCATGGTTATTTTCTTGCAAAAACATATTGTATTGGAATATTCTGACTGGCTTGCCATGGTTGCACTGATATATCTTGATCCTTTCTTGGACATGTAAGATTCCCAGAAGACACAAGCTGTCACCCTCTTTCCTAGCTCCTCCTCAAAATGATTCAACTGTTTATTATTTTCTGCCCCACACCAGGAAATAGGACAGCTCTTAGAGATCCATTGCTGTATCATGCAGGATATGTAAAGTAGAGGCAACATTTTCTTCTTTGTTTTGCTTCCCAGATGATGTAGGTTATCTCCAGGCAAGACTAACCTTAGGCTTGTGAGACGCTGTAATAGCAAAACTCTACTGTGCAGAATTTAGCCGTCTCTTTTTGCTATACACACCCAGTCATTACTAGTGTTGTGTTTAGTTTACACAATTATCTTATGTAGATAAAATGAGTTACTTTTTATAAGTATAATTTAACAAGCATTTACACAATATGGCATGGCTTAAGTGACCCTAAATCACTTGTGATTCAACTTGTTGGATGAGAAAATTTTCCAGTACTTATTTTATGGAAAACACAGAAACGAAACTTTAAAATTAAACTGTATGTAGCACAACTGCATCCCTCAGACAACTGTGTGTCATATTGAGCAACGCCAGGAGGACAGTTGATTGCAGGAAATCTAAAAATACTTTGTATAAGTTCATTGCCTCAGACACACTTGAAGTGACTTGAAACTCTAATGTATGCTTGTTAATATCCCACACATGGCAGTTCCAGGGTTTGGAACAGAGATCCTCTATAGAAAAAGCAGTAAAACTCTGAATTTGCATTTAGAATTATGTGCTTAGGCAGTCAACTGTCTCATCCTGTGCAGAGTTACTGCAGTTTCTCTTTCCCTCTGTAAACATCTGGGATTGTGATGATTCTCTAGATTACCTTGGAAATACAACAGGACGTTACACTTGCAGGAAATCAATTGTTCTCTCTCTGTCCTCCCAAGATACATGTGCACAAGTGTGTGTGCACCCATTCACAGCTGCAGGGAGATTCTTGGAGGATGAGCAAGAGTTGTTTTCTTTATGATGTTAAGAGGCACCTCTGATCAAGTATAAAAAATAAATACAACCAGCTTTCCCTTTTAAGTTGGAATCTGGAAGCCAAAGCATCAGAGATGCAGCCACATGCAGTCTGTACAGACATCCTTCCTGCAGATGGTCTGGGTGACTGTGGCCCTAGGAGCAGCTTCAGTGGGTGGTGAGGCGTGTGCCACCCCAACATCCCTTCAGAGCAGGACAGGGCACAGGGCAGGGCTTTGCTGAAATGCACATGGTGTGTTACTGCTAGCTAATGCTACTTTAACTCCTCAGGTCTTGGGGCTCATTAGTCAGTTTTTCCTCTTCTTGCAGGTGTGTTTCTTCCATGATATTTTGCACCTGGAACAGCTTACCCTTTACATATGTCTTGTCTCTGGTTTCATGAATGTACTTCAGTGCTTCCCCCTCTTCCATAAAACTTACTGTATTTTGTGAAACATTTCAAGTGTGCTTTTATTAAGTAAAATTAATGGGACTGTTCTGTTTTTCTTTTTGATTATAAATTTATACCATAAAATCTCATGTAGTTTCAATTAATATGTTAGCGAATGACTACTTGCTACTCTTGGAACAATGGTTGAGTAATTGTCTTACCAAATGGTAATTTATAATTGTAAAGTCATGTTGTTTCTGGTGTATGCATACCATATCTCTGCATGTTATAATGTACAACAGAAATTAGAGGCAGGAGGCAGATTCCAAAAAAAGATGTTATCCTTTATTTTCAGCCCTGAATCTGCACTACAGAGATTCGAAGATATCACAGATTGGTCATTAGCAACATCTTGGGTCTAGAGCTCACTTTGCTAGAGTTCTGCTGCCTCTGAAGACTTGTCTAGGCCAGCTTTATATTTTGACTATTAGTAAGACGATGCCCTGGAGCTCTTTACTCTTCATCTGTTCTGTCCCCTGGTAATGGTTGTTCCCTGCTTGCCAGCTTGAGAGAGCTGGCCGGGGGATAGGATCAGTAGAAGTGGTCAGGGTTCCCTGCTCCTCGAAGTTGGGATACATGGGGTTTGTCAGCCTGTGTGTAAACGTCTGTGTGTGTCCCTCATGTGGTGCTGTTCAGGGAGGGTGTTGGGTGTGCTGGGCAGGAGCTGCGAGGGCAGGCTGAGATACGCCTTGCTGCAGCCATGGTCTTGGCAGTGCCATGCAGCAAATATGTTGAGGTTTGTGGTTCTGAACTGCATCCATTGCAAATCCTGTAGGTGAGGTTTGAAAGCATGCTGGCCTGAGGAGCACCTGCACTTTCCCAGGACAGACTCTTTTAAATATTCAAAATTACAAAAACACCCAAACAACCCCAATCCTATATGTAATGTGGTCAAATGTCCACCTCCAGAAGCATTTTCTCATCTTTAAAGTTTTCTGTGGGTGTAAGTTCCACTGCGGCTTCACATTCTGCTTCATCATAATGAAGTCAGAAAGAAATTACTTTCAGGTGGGAAGATATTTCTTAAAGCCTTCTTTCAATATTTGCACCTACTGCAATGCCCTTGTTGGAAGTGTGGACCAATCTATAGGTTCTGACCAATGAGAAATGTGCCCAAAATAGCATGTTTTTATAACAAGTCATTTATAAATGACTTGTCTGGCATCAAGCATTATTGTGGTCTTGCATACCAAGCTTGAAATAATAATTTCTTGATATGTGGCAGTAATTGGAATTTTTAAAAAATTATTTTACAATTGCTGTTCCTATTCCAAATCCCTATTTTCTTGCACTGAAAATCAGTTTCTTCCCGTCTTTCACTCTTTTCTATTCACTGTTTGCTTGCAATTTTAAGATGCTTATCTTGCACTAGGAGAAGTATTTTAAAACCTTGGAGATCAACAAGAATAAGCAAATGCAGGAATTTCATTAATCTCTCACTTGGTTTCTATGAAAAAGAAGCCGATTTCTTGATTTAGTCTTAGTCTGTTCTGAATGATCGGTCACCTGCATGCATAAAGTCTTACCTTCTGCTCTCTCCTATCCCTCCTCCCCATTCCAGATCCTCCAGAAAAAATAACAGAAAGGTGAATAGTGATTTGATATGTTTGATTGTTTTTTTTATTTTCTCCCTTTTTTATCCTCTGAGTACTCTTGGTGATTCACTGGTCTTTCATCATAATGAGCTCATACCTGGGTATGTCTGTGATGCTCAGACTGGGTCTAGTCAGCAGCACAGTGTGCTTATTTCTGGCCTGTTGTGAGTAACAAAAATGATTGTGGGAGAAAAATGATCCCACTGATAAATGAGTGACAGAAAGCCAATAAATTGTGCTCTGCTATTAGAAATTATATTAGAAAAATGATATTAGAAATTAGTTCTCTCATCCTAATGTACCTCCCCTGGGCTTTATGCAACTCTTCGACCTGAGCTTAGAGTTATTTTAATCTAAATGACAATTTTATAGAGCATCACACAGAGGCATTAAGCAGACTTGGGATGCATGGTAAAACAAACTTCATATAGAGTTGATCTCTTGTTGTTTTGTTTGGGGTTTTTTTTTTGAGAGTGCAACTCACGCTTTTTTTGACTTTTCATTTAATTAACATTTTGGCTCCCTATAAAAACTAACATAATAACATCAGGAATCTTATTACAGGCAGATCATCCAATGAATTTCAAAGTTTTAGGTTGCCTAACATCTCCCATTATAGTACTGTCTTAGCTAAATCATGTTTGAACTGGTTATGCTAATGACTTTTGGTCCTGGATATCTGTTGTAAGCTGTGTGTGAGAAAAGGAGTAAAAATTAGATAATTACTGGTTTGTTTAAGCAAGATGTTCTTCTTCGTCCCCTACCCCTCTTAAATTGTTTCAGTAGCAACACTGAGACCCCCTGGAAGGTATTTCAGTGTTTTTCAACAAGAGCTTTTTGGGGGGCGATGGGAAGGAAGATCTTGGTCTCAGAAGGAAGAGACTTTTGGAATACTGTTCAAAGTCGAAAACAATAGAAAGTTCCTGAATGGGACAAAATTAATTATTTAAGTCTATTAACAGCTCAGCAGTGTGAAGACAGGCACTTTTGTACTGTGAGTGTTCCATGCTTACAGAGACCAGCTAACAGTTGCCTGTTCTAGGTAGATTTCAGTGTTATGCCAGTGGCAGGATAATAATGCCACTTTTAATACCAATATTTGATACTTTAGATGAAATAAAACATTATTAGAGAGCTATATTTTTTGCTTCTCTTTGTAGCCAAGTCACATGCATTTTTCCTCCTCTCCTCTGTCTTGTCTCCTTTCTATCAATTCAGTTATTTTGTTGAAATAGTGGAAGAAACATTATTGATTTGTATCTAGAGTTTTGATTTTGTGCATTTTTAAAATTTTATTACAATTTTATATCCTATTGCGAAGGACTGTATTTGGGTAGCAAGGGTAAATTATTTGTAAGTCTTTAATTATTTGAACTAGAGCTGTGTGCCTTCACTTTGGGATGTCCAAAGATGATATCCTAAAAATACAACTGCTTGAATTGCATATGCTTGTTGAAAAGTAGAAAATCTACTTGTTGAAAAGTAAAAACATCTAGAAAATCTAGATATTTTTAAAGGTATGTGTTTTGTCTCGAATGTCAAATTACACAAAGTCACTTTTTGGTATCTTAATGTCTAAAGAAAAATATTGCTCAGCAAAGCAAGAGTCCCAGGTCAGATTCTGGCTTCTGTTGGGCCAACTGAGTCAGTAGCTTACTAGGCAGTTAATTTAGGATAACGAGGTCCAAAGCGTTATTGCCCTGACATTGCCATGCTGGTTTTCCCACTTTGCATTTCCATTTTAAGTGAGTATTCTGGAGTGAGATGCATTCAGAGGAGTTTTGGATGCTTGGCCCAGCAAAAAGGGCTGATAACCAGGGTTGTAAATGTGTAAAGCTGCTTCATATTAGTTGTGTCAGTTGTGTGTGTGTGTTTCATATTTAGACTTTCTCATTACCCTCATCTGTCAAATAGAGCAAGTTGTACATGCCTTATGTTACTTTGAGGTTGGATGCTCCTGGCTTTGATGAATGAAGGGCATTAATTTCTGTAGCATTTTTATGCTGGTAACAGTAAAACAGGCAGAGGGCTGTGCTTTGTGAGCTCCACTTGATGGTACCTGAGGAAGAAGCTTGTGCTTCAGAAAAGGCAGCTACTGATGTTCTGTGAAGGTTTAAGATTTTTTCCAATGTGATATTTATTAACTGTAAACATGTAAATTGTTATATGTAAACTCCATATTCTCCATGAGAGCTGTTGTATAGAATACATAGCATATGTATGTGAAATTTAACAATGGAACGTGGCTCATAACCTGCTGGGTAGAAGTGACATTCATTTTAGGCTTGGACCTAGCAGTGTTTTCTCTCCACAATTCCTTTTAACCTGTGGGTTAGAAACTGTGCCCAGCTTTGGTTTGTGTGCATGGCAGTGTGTCCCTGTAGGAGTGATAGGAGAGTAAGCGGATTAGCATGATTGATACTGCGTGTCAGGGGTCTGGCATAATGGGCTACCATTGAGACTGCATCGTGAAACCGCACACGGATGAGGTAATCTCATTAGATGATTAAAACCTTCGTTGAGTCCACCAGATTGCAGAGCTTTCAGTTGTATTGCTGTTGGGAACTGATGCTAAATAAGTGAAGTGCTCTCCTTGGAGTGTTGCTGAAATGGAGATCTTGCTGGGTTTTTCTCCAGGATAATGGTTGCAGCAGCTGGAGGCTGATGAAGAGTTTTCCATCTTTCTGTGTTTAAAAGTAAGATTCTGCATGATGATGTTGTTTTCTCTTAAAATCATTGCCAGCCTTATCATGCTTTGCTGTTTTTTGTGAAATACTGTACTATTAATGTTGGGAGGATATGCTTTGTGTGACTTCCTATGGAATATTGCAGTGTAGGTATCACTGTTCTGTTTTTGTAGTGTCTGTGTTTTTCCTGCAGGTTGGCTTTGCCTTTGTTATGAGGTTTAGTGTAAGTGTCACTCCTTATCCTCTTGCCTGTCCTGTTTACAAGCAGGGTGGTAGGCATCACATGTTCATACCAGAGCTGGTGATATACAGAAACCCCACCTAACTTCTTCACATGCTACTTGTTTTAAGGAGCTCATTGAAAACACTGAATTTCAAATTAAAAGTAGTATGCTTGATTAGTCCTATACTTGAGCTTTGCTTTTGCTAACAAGCTACAAAATTTCTAATTCTGGATCTCCAGTGTTACAACATTTGTAATGCAGGGATTACTAGAATAGAATTTTGGAAATTTGGGACTGCTGTTGTAAGACTAGTAGTGACCACTGTTGCTGTCTAATCAGGTTTTTCTGTATTAAAAAAATAGTCCAGTTAATCTGTTGGGAGCTTGAGTACAAACGGAAGAAAGATTTGTAACTTCCATTGTGTGTTCTGAGCAGTTTGTCCATTTCTTTTGCTTGCAGAAAGTACAGTATGACACTAATAAGCACATCTAGTGAGACAAAAGCACACATATTCTATTTTTTTGGCAAGGGAACCACAGCAATGCATTATCTTCTGAATTCTGTTGTGAAATGTGGTTTATTTATTTAGCAGTTCTGCAAGGAAGTGACCTTTGTCTAGGAGCTATTTTGGATATGGTGTCAGAAAAAAAAAAAAAAAAAAGAAGTAAAAGAAGCCATCACAGCAGACGATTCCAGTATGTGAAGAAGTGGGACAATATACACACTGTGAAGAAAATATTCTTTCATGTGTATTTGACAAAAAATAAAATCACAGACTTGTACAAGTCAGTAACAGGTTACACACACCAGCAATGTATAGATTTGATCTGCAAAGCAAATCTAACACATCAAGTTTTTAGGTTTAATTTTAACAGCTTACTAAAAATGGCATAGCTTGATGATAGGAGACATCATCTTGAGATTGATTTTAAAATCCAGGGTTATACTGGCTATTAGTGATAGGCAAATTAGAGACAGGCCAATAATTCATTTGCAGAATCAAATAAAGTTTCCTCAAATACTTAAGAAAATAAATGAATTGAGAAGTTCTAGGTTTTTGGATTTTGAAAAAAACTTTTGAACTGTTCACAAAGTGTTATTTTACTATAGTTATATTTCTGTGTTGTATACTGAAGTGAATTGACCCTTACAATATCTGGTATGTATATTTAGGCAAATATTTTTCATTACAACTTTAGCGTGCTCTCAAGTACGAATTATCTCAAAATCTCCTTTTCGGAGACCTTGCTCAAGTCCTGATGCTTCCTGAAATGTTTGGGGCTACTCCATTAATGGCACGACTTTGCAGGTACTTTTTACTGTGAGAACAAATGTTATGCAGCTGTATTTTGCCAGTGAAGGACCTGTTTCTCTGAACCGAATATAAAATTATGAAGTGTTTCCATAAAACAAGGCAAGTGTTTTGATTATGAGAATAGAAAAACTCCTTTGTTGGTATGAGTGCACCCAGCTTACTCTTTCCAGAGCGTCTCCTCTGAACGAAGGAGAGAAAATCACAAATGAGAGACCTCACAAGACCCTTTCCAAAGAGAATGAGTTACTGGCTTTGCTTCTTCATGCAACTTTCTTCTTTCTGCATGCTGGATGTGCTTAGAAAATGAACTTCAGGGATGATATCTCAGCCTGGAGAACAGCTGTTCTCCCCTGGAGCACTTACAGTTGTTTTCCCCTGGAAAACAACTGTAAGTGACCTGTCTCCAAATTCCTCTCCTGACTGAAGTGAGGGAAAAAAAATATTGTAATGCAATTTCTTAGATAAATGTTGGGTAGAGTGGAGAACTGGAGTCAAGTGCCTGAGCTGTTGCAGAAGAGAGGAAGATAAGGCTGAGCCCTTCTCCTTATAAAATGCAGTGGAAGATCTAGGTTATCCAGAATGTGTGTTTTGTCCTTATTCTTTGTTCTTAAAGAAAACAAATAGGTTTTTTCCACTGGCTAAAATTTTGATGATGGCAATTTGTGCTTTGCCCACCAATTTCCTTTCACTGTAAGAAATCTGTATCCGCTGTTTTTGTTTCTTTTGCCTTGGGTTAAGCCAGGTGATTTAAACTACTTGATTGTCTGTATGAAATGTTCAGGAGTTATTTTGCTAAGCATGAACCAGCTCTTGAGCCGTCTCTTTTTTTTTTTTCTGAGAAACTTTCCACATTTCTTAAAATAGTGTGTTCACAACATATTTGCTCCACTGTTTTGTGCTGTTTTCTTCCTTCCCACCTCCCATAACAACCTAGTGGGTGAAGAGCAGCACCTCATGCTCTACCTCTTTGCTGTTTCTTTTGTAATGTGTTTTCTGAGCTGACTGGCCTGCCTCCAAAAGTGCATAAGTGTGTTTATACATGCACCCTAATAATAGAATCATAACACCAATTTGTTTTAACTGGAATGGAAATAAAAATATAAGTATTGTGAATCAAAGAGAAAGCAGTCATTTGTATATGCTTCTCTGCCCTGTCAGCTCATTTCTGTTGAGTGTGATAAAGTCACTGAAACTTTTCTTATGTTCTGTGGGAATTTTGTCAGTTCTGTTGGTATGCTGTGATACCTCTTTTAAATGCTAAGAAAATTTCAGCTGTACCTTCTCCCCCAAGCTGCATCTGATGCTGCTAGGCAGAAGGTGATTAATTTGTATGTCTAGTTCAGGCACATGGTACTGCAGAAAATCATCTATGCCTGCAACCGTGGAGAGGAATTCATAGTGTAGCAAACCATTGAACTATGTTTTTATTATAGTGTTTAAGCAGATTTGTAAGAGGTAGTAAGCATACAATGAATACTGGTTATGCTTATTTATTAGTCATGAAGTGACTAGCAAAATTGATCGATCCGCGTATTTTGGTTAAAGTGCCAAGACATTAAATAAGTGCTTTTTATTGTTACTTTGATTCAGCGACTTTCATCACCAAAATAATTTTCCTCTGGATTGGAGCAATTTGGATTGTGTCCATCAGTAGCTGATGTGAGCAGTTCTAGCAGTATTTATACTATTCACATGCCATGGGACCTCATGTTTTAAAGTTTATGTTTTTGAACCTAAACACTCTGGCTATATCATCCCATGGTCCCACCCTCAAAATCTTCTGATCTTTACTGGGTGGTGGTGTAATTTTGCTTTAGTAAAATCTGAGTTGTCTTACCCAATCTGCTGGAATATATCTTATTTTCTGTGAAAAAAATTTAAATGGGAGTGTAAGAATGGACGTTGTGGCCACTCTGGCACATCAGCTTGTTACCAAAAGTGAGAATTCCTTTGTTTCCACGTCACTCAGCCTTTGGCCTCTCTGTCTGTAGAGCATAACCAGTGCTCCCAAATCATGTAGTAACTCCAGTGAAGTGGCACCTGCCTGGCTGGGGGCTGACAGCAGCAGTGCAAATAAAGTGACGTTAGTAGTGTCTTGCCTGCACAGTCAGTGACAGTGAAGATACAGTCACTCTGCATCAGTGATTTCCAAAATTCTGGTTTGACATTGTTATTAGTGGTCTTAGTTCGTCTCTCGTGATTCAAGTTGTGAATAAGCAGCTTCAGCTCTGTGGCTTTCTGGGAGGCAGAGACTTCCATAAGAGGCAAACAACATGCTCAAATTTAAATAATCAAATTAGTTGTGTGTCTAACTGGATTCATAATAATAATGTTATATATAGGTTTAAGAGGTGGAAAATTTTGTACAACATACTGTACAAAATTAAATATTGCTTCTGCTTTCATTCCTCTTGCTCTTGTCTCAAAGCTCTTTCCATTTTAAGGGCTGAAAATGGTTCTTGTTAGAAATAGACTACACTTTTTCAATGTCATGGTACAGATGTTGAAAAACAACCAGTGCTATAGCAAATCATTACTACTTATTACATTAGTATGAGTTATTACTCATAAGTGGCTCCAGAATGAAAAGGGTTAAATTAGAAGTTGAGATAAAGTACCTACTGAATTAAGTTGTTTTGTCCATTTGAGGTTATCCGCTATTAAAAATATTTTGAAACTTCTACATGTGTACCATATAATTCTGTTAGATGACAAACAAAATGTAAAAAAACATGTTTTTCCCTTTCCACAGTCACATTGTTCCTGAAGTGCTGGCAGTGGTAAGAGCTTCCAGTCAGTAAACAAAGTAGATGCCATTTAGGTGTATAAGAAAGACAACAAATAAAGTACCAAGAGTCTAGTTTTAGAGTTTCTTTCCTGCCTGTAAGTTAAAAATCAAAAATTAAACATATTTATAGCAAATGAAACCAGTTATGAAACTAACAAAAAAAAAGTTGGCGAAAACATTTGGATAATGCAGTGCTTGCTTTTCATGTCAAAGAGCAAAATGGCAAAATTTGAAGTACTTTGCAGACCAGATAAGGTAAAGGGTAACACTTAAATCTGCTCAAAACCAGAAAATAAATAATAATAATCTGATGGGCTTTAAATTCTCAGAGCAGTGTTGGTAATTTAATTGTAGATTTTTTTTCTTTAAAGTATATTTTTAATGTTTTTCTCTGTTCCATGATGTGACCTGATACAAATGAAGAAATGAACAATCTCACTGTACTGAGCAAACAGCAGGCTAATTGTTCACTTTTTATTGAGTGCACAGAGGAGGAGGGGAATAGTTTGTGGTGAGATCAGAAATTTTTGATTTCCATGAATCTCTTAGTTACTCATCAGAAGGATGCTGTTATTAAAAAGAACAAGAACAACAACCTCCACAAGGATAAATGCATAAAAGAAGAAATCCTTATTAGCAGTAAAAAGTAGAGATGAATGGTGATATTTAAAATGTCTTGAGTTTGTGGGCATTTCCTGGATTACAGGAATGATCTTACAGGGCCTTTTGCCTCATCTTGTTCTTTATCCAGAGAAATGCCTGGCAGAAGAATGCATTTTTAGTGAATTTAACATTGAAATGATGCCACTTAAATTATTTATCCTTAGAGTATACCAAAGATGTTTGTATTCATCGTCTGTTCAGATGCACAAAGCATGATTTCTCTTATGCTTAGATGAAGCCTTAGATGTGGGATGCTTTTAACTGATCTAAAAGTGAAACACTGGACATTTGGTAAACTAAATGCCCTTTGTTTGGTAGGTGGTGAGATGCAGGGAGCTGTTCAGCTGGAGCTGCAGCACAGCTGTGGTATCTGGCTTTGAAAATGAGGGCTAAGAAACAAGTTCCTCCTTTCATAATACAGCTACATAGAGATATTTTTATTTTTCTCTCTTTACTTCCATTTTGTCATATGATATTTACAGAAAAAAGACTATTAGTCTAAATGACAAGAGCTGTTGAAGAAAGATTTCTCCCAGCAGTTGTTGAAGGAAATGCTTCGTTTTTAGAGAAAATGACATAAAGCTTCCTATCATTTCACTTATTTAAACTTAGCATCCAAACTGAATTCAAGGTGAGTCTGGGAAGAAGCATAGTTATATCTGTCACCTTCTAGTTCTTTTGGTTTTGCTTTTCCTCGCTCAAATGTGCTAATTCCCTATTTTTTAATTTTAATTTTATTTTTAATGAAGGTTTCAGGAACCATGGGGGTTGGCCATTAATTTTTGGCCATTGTGTGAATGCTAACTACTTAAAAATAGTCATGGAGTCAACCTTGCTTCCTCTCAGGGTTTATCAGTTGGAAGCATCTTCTTTTTTATCCCATGTGTAAGCAAAGACTTTTCTGGATTGACGATTTGATCTGTATAATGGAAAATCTAGGCAGGATATCCTTTCTCTGTTATTCCTTGGTGTGATGGCATCAGGTTGTGTCTTAAAATGGGGGAAGGGAAGAGGAGGATCCTATTAGCAGACAGAGTGGTATCAAGGGACTCTTAAACTGCAGGCTGGCTGAGGACCTCGTATTTACTTTCCTTGTTGGACTATTTGTGCTTCAAGCTACTCCTCTAACATGTCAGTGGTGGCTTGTGCTGCTGTACCCAGAAGCTTGCTTGTGTGCTGTTTGACTGTTTTGTGTTTGGAAGTTGTTGTTGGATACTGAGGTCTGTGAGGGGCTTCTCTGCAGTTATTTTGAGCTCTAGCAGACCTTAATGAAATGCTGCATTGACAAGGTACATCCAGGCTTATCCTGCAGAAATGCAGTGCCTGAGCTTACCCTGCCAAGAAAAGAATGTTTCTGTTGTAATTCCATTATTAAAATGCCTCTGAAATGGAGTGGTGCCTAATGTCAATAGAGGTGCAGTGAATGCTTGATGAAGTGTGTGCGTGGAGTAGCAAACATACTCAGAATTATGTTGGAACATTAATTATGTTGGAAAATTATTATGACCTTGCATTTCAGCACGCTTGTAACTATTCCATGTAATACTCATAGCTTGAGATTTTCCTTGGTGCTTGCAAGGCAGAGGATGTTACTAACCTCTCTGATTGTGGGAGAACCTTGGGTTTGGTCGTGCTGTGCTCAGGACCAGGAGTCTGTGTAAAAATGACACTGACTCTTTATCCCACCGTCTTCCCCTTCCTTTGTACAGAAAACACAGTGTAGCTCTGGTACAAAGGTGAGTCCCTCTCTGGGTTGGTGCTTCTGTTCTTCTGCCTGTGACCTCCGTGTGTTGTGGTCTAACAGCAGAGGAGGAGCCTGGGACATGATTGTGGCTTTGCAAAATAATAATCAGCAGGTGCTTGGGGCGCAAAGAAAAAAACACTAAAACTAATAAAAAGAAATGCTGTAATTGCCTATTTGGACTTTGGAATCTGTAACCCTCCAGTGTTTGTGCCAAGCTATCGGTACAATTTAAAGTACATGAATTTTTTACTATTAATGAAGATATATATGGGATCATTGCTTGGGCTTTTATGTGAGGAGTAAAGATCTTTCCTTCTACACTGCAAAGTGCATCTTGGCGACTTAGAGTTAGCAAAAGTCTGTTAGCAAACTGATCTGTGACTTTCCATCACCATGGATTAAATGCAGTGTTTAAATGGACGCTTGCATTTCTTACAAGAATGTCTTCTAAATTTATGGGACATATACCTATTTCTGATCTAAAAGTTCGGCTAAATAAAAGTTTTTTAAAGAAAGACAAAATGCTGTAAGAAACTTCTACTGCTCTATATACAACATTAGTTTACTGCTGGTAAACTAATGTTGTATATAACAGCCTAATGACTAGGACTTAAACACAAAATCCCAACATATTCAAGCATTTGTACCTCTGTGCTCTTAATAGTGCCTAGTAAAAATTTCACAGTTTTTAGCCCCATTCAACCTAGGATTTTGAGCTAACATTTTAAGTCTATGTAGATAATGTGTTTTAAGTAGCTGTTGAAAAATCAAAGCAAGAGAAGTTTAAGCCCACCCCTTGTATTAAATCATTTGAAATCTTACAATTGCTGTTATTTTCAGTCCATTGTGTCTGCTTCCTGTTGGTCAAAGGTTATGAGGATAGGGTGGTGTAGAGTGAGGTGGGAAGCCAGCAGGAAAAAGAAAGCTTTGCTTATTTTGGGGTAGACAAAACTACAGAAATGGTCATGACATTGCTTAAATTTTCTGAAGACTTGAAGAGGTAAACGAGTCAAAAGCTGTATTCTTGATGTTGTTTATTTTCTGCTGTGTAACTTAGGTATGGGGAGAATGAATTGGAGTGAGAGGGCTTTCTTAAAGAATGTTATATTTGTGCTTGAATTTTTTTTTTTTCAAAAAGAGCTTTTGTTTTGATTTACAAGTCAACTTGGTGAATGCTGTTGCTGAAGCAAGAGCTTTAACCTCTCTACCTATTTGCTCACTCGTATCTACTAGCTCTAAAAAAGAAAAACAAGAGAAAAGTTTTGTGCCATGGAGAAGCTCTGGTGTATTGCTACAGTACATTGTGGGTATGTGTTAGTTGTGTTAATACTGCCCTCTAAAAATACAGTTTATCTTAATATTTGTGCTGTTACTGAAGAGCTGTGGACAGATTCCTTGTCTGTCCACACATCTGTGAATTGGTTGTGGTGGTTACGTTCTACAAAGCTGTTCATCCTAATAACGTATGGTGTGAGGGAACTGTTACAGACCAGGAAGCAGTAGAAAACATTTTATGTGAGCTGATGAGAGCTAGAGGAGTGTTTTTTAAGCTAATCCAAGTAATTATATTTGAAGCATCTTTACTATTCAAGTATCCTGGTATGTAGTTTATTTAGCTATTGGTATGTGAGATTGCTGGTTCCTGAATTTCTTAACCATTTTGTTACTGCTAATGAGTTATTTGTATCTAAAAGTATTGTTTGCATTGTTGGAAAAACAGTTTTTTGCTACAATAGGAACTCAAGGTTAAGGAGTATAGTGAAAGGAATCTGTACGTCATAATGTCTTGAAAAGAATTTATGCTTTATGCTTGCTTATATTGTAATTAATTTTTCTCTGGCTGCTCAGAAAAAAACTTCTGGAGCCTAATCGATAAATATTTTCAGCCATGTAAAGTGAGAATGTGTTTATCAGACAGAATACTGATTTTTATTTTATCTTAGCCTTTACTTTTCTTAGCAACTCTCTCTGCCATCTCTGCATAGGCACATTTCTGATCTTGTGATTTGTAACGGGAAAACAGTGTTAAAATGTAAATCACTGTTCCTAATTCTTCCCATTTCTTATACAGAGGGGAAAAATTACACGTTCCTTATATATGTACAGGGAATTCCTTGCAATGCCTCACAGTATATAAAAACTACTGTGCCAAAGCTGTGAAGCTTTGACAGAACAACAGGTTTCCTTTAGCTTTGCCTTCACTATGCCTGAGGAGAAGATCTTGAGTAAGTGTCAGTCCTTCCATTGCTGGAGCAGTGGCCGACTCATTTGCAAGAGATGCTTTGGTCTGCACATACTTGATTTGCAAAGACATCAGTGACTGTACATCCTTGCTCTCATGAGGAATGGATAAGGATGGAGTGTCAACATGTCCTAAGTTTAATTTGTAGGGACTATTTAAAACATCGTCTGAATTTCCATTGGAGACTGAATTTGTGTGTTAATGGATGGCTAGGAGCATTTTTAATACAACTGGTAGGTAAAACCAGCTTAGTAATTGTAGAAATTATGGGATATCTTTGTACCATCATCCTTAGCTCATCACTAAATCCCTCTTAATTCATCATTCCAGCTATTGAAGCTGGAGAAACTGATGCTTCTGTAGCTCAAATCCCCTTTCTTTTGTAGGGTGTACAAAGCACAGGATTTAAGCCTATGAATATTTTGTTGAAGAGATGATGCACAGAATGCTTGGCCTCTTGTCATCTGTAGAAAACTCTTGTATTGTTTGCAAATGAGCATGCTCGAGTGATCCAAACACGAAGCAGTGACACAAGCATGTGTTGTATGGTCATTGCAACTGCAGTGTCCCAGGATCTAAATCTGTGTTAGGAATGGCATGTTTTTACAAAATTCTAGTGTCTCATCTTTCTTTTCCTTGTGTATAACTCTTACACAGATGATGAAGGTAGATATCTATACGGGGGAGTAAGAAGGAAAAAAGATAAAACTCAGTTTGTACAAAATATTACAGGAAGCACTGGGCTTGTGATCTGGAGAAATAGGAATTTTTCTCCAACATGTTACAAATGCTGCTTCAAAACTCCTCCTAGGAAATGAGGAATGAATGGATAAAAACATATGGTGAAATAGTTAATCCCCAGCTGTTAGAAGGCAAGCAGCTGTTGGTATCAGTAGAGTGTAGGCTTGACTTCTCAGCTTTGAATTTTTCATGTCTTTATAAATGCTAATTTTTTTTTTTCTGGGTGTTCTTTCATGCAACCTACACCCATGAACTCAGTTGGAATCCAAGTCAAACGGCATGGCTGGTGTCTTCTCTGCCTTGTCTTGTTAAGGGGGTCCTGTGAGCCTGGTGGCAATCCTTGTGATAAGCAATGTACAGAGACTTCTAAAAACAGGGCACAGCCTACCCCGAATTATTTGCTTCCTTAAATTAAGAGCTGTGGGGAGAAGTGAATTCTAATTAAAAGCTGATGAAAAGACTGAAGCAACTTTTTTAAAAAACCCTCAACAAACAAACCTTTGTCTGGTGAATACACAAGACCATCATTTCTTAAATAAATCCACGTGATACAAAGCTAGATTGTAATTTGGTTGGGTTATCACAAGCACTGTCAAAGAAGCTGATCTTTAGGAGGAATCTGGAGGAAGGAGATGTCTTGCCCTTGCTTACTTGTTCAGGAAGCCTTCAAAAGAAAGATGAGAGAAGGAAAAATGATTCAAATCTAGTATCAGTGGTAAAGCAAAAAGCAATAGGGGGAGACTAGCAAGAGGGAGAGAGTCAAGTAAGAACACAGATCTCTCTAAAAGTAAAAGCCTCAAAATAGGAATAGAGGCCCCAAATTACAATAAAGTAAGTCAATAAATGGAGAACTTTAAAATAGAGGATGATGTAATCAGAATGAGAGAAGGGAGATTCTTCTGGCAGCATTATTTCAAATAGGACAGATACAGGAAAGACTAGAGAGGGGGGTGATCAGAGCATGCTCATGATCAGAGAGGAAATAGCCAAATTTTAGAAATATTCTGGGGAACAGGGCAGCAAACCAAAGACCATGTAGATGTGCGAGTAAGGCACCTGCAGTAGCTGTATTTCTCCTTGTGCCAAGGCAGACCTCATGCCATGAGTGTTGTGACTTCATCGCTGACAAAGGAGCGAGATGGAGTGGTGAAAGGAGATGGCAAAGCTCATGTCAGTGGTGGGGAACGTGTTCCCAGCAAGTTCCTAGGAGTTATGTCTTGGCTACACAGGATGGGTGGTGGAGGAGAAGTGAAAAGATGGGTTTGCAAGAGATCAGAACCACTGGAACTTTTATAGGCATTTCAATTGGATTAGAGAATGTGGGAATAGAGAGAGACAATCTGGTCACTGGTCCTGGCTTGCAGACAGTGAAATGGGGGCTCAGGTTCTGGTGCTGCTGCAGGGCTCCTTTGGTTCTTCTTTGGTGAAGAGATGATAATTTCCATTGGTGATAATTCTCAGGTGTGCAGGAGTAAGTTTGTCCTTGCCATTAGAAAATTTCTGGCATGTTGCAGAAAAGTATTTACTGAAACCAGTTGTCATGAAGATCAGTTTAATGTGAATTGCATGATACAGACCTGGCTGCGCTATTGCACATTGGGAATTGGGATAAGAATGTAGAAAAAAAAGATGTAAAAGGCAAGAAAAAATTAAGAACTCCTATGCAAAGTTAAGAGAAAAATGAAGATATTCAGTTAGTTTCAGATTCATAAAGTAAAGCAGCAGTTTGTGCTACGCTGTCTGCATTTTATTTTGTACCTTTTTTGGCGCTTTAATTAACACTGGGAGATTAATTCACGTGCTGAAACATCAGTTATGAAACAGAGCTGCCAGTGTGTGTGGAAGTATTGTTCTGCTGTATTCTCAATGTTTTGTTTATTTAACAAGCTAAAGTTAGAATCGACGGCACAAGACTAGAAAATGGTGACAATAGTTTGAAAACAGGAAATTTTGGCCTTGTGTGTATTCGGAACAGATGATCAGGATGATGGCCAGGAGAGTGGAAACTTCCACTGAGACTGTTTTTTCCTTATTTTGCTCAGTGAGAAAAGATGGTGCTTCCTGGAAAACAAGTCTTAAGTATTTAAAGAAAGTCATAACATATTCAGTATTTTCCTCGTATCACATTTGTTTGTTTCCCAGCAATGTGTTTACACTTCTTAGTATCTAGTGCTACTAAGAGTAAAATATTTGGACTATTGTCAAATCATGGAATTGTACATTCTGCTGCATAGAATTAAGACACTAAATATGCTTTGGGTTTTTTGTTTTGTTCTTGGTTTAATTTTTCTGTCTTAGGTTTCAAAATATAAAGGGCATCACTTTTAGGGAAGAGGATAAGAGGATGTCTGTTGCCAGTTGGTATTATGACAAGGGCTTCAGAAATAACTTGTAATTACATATTCTTCAGTTCCTGGTGCTCATGATATGGCCTTTAAAAAGAAACCAGATTAAAAAAAAACCACAAAACCAACGAACCTAAAAGGTTTAAAAACATTTACAGAAAATGCTTTCCTTAAAACACCCCAAAATAAGAAATCCATATGGAAATCTACAAGTATTAATTTCTTAGGGAAAGCGTTTGAAATTTTGCAATCTTACCATGTTGGAGTTTGTCCTGCAAGCTGGAAGAGCAGCAAGTGGAAAAAGTAAAGTCCTGTACTTGAAGTATTGTTACCTAACGTGACCTCTTTCTGCTACTTCCCAGCAGTTCTCCCAAGTATGTGCCTTGTGGGATGCAGCTCGTCAGTCATACTTGTCCCTGGTCTAGGCTGACCACAGACAGGATTTAAAAAGAAGCACAGTGTGAAGGAACACTTCTATTCTAGTTTCATTTGAGCTTCTCTGGGGTTGCAGAGCACAGGTCTAATCCACAAGTCAGTGAAGCTGTGCCAGAGGTGTGTTTGTCTTCTGCAATGGCTGGAATACCTGGATAATAGAAATGTGGAGGCAAAAAGGAGCAGAAATACTCAGCTGCTGTTTGGGATCCTTTTTCTGGTTGTTTGTCAGAGACATGTACCAATTTCACTGTTATTTAACGTTTGCACTGAGAAGTAAGTAGAAAGAGAGAAATAGTTTAAATAGATAGGACCAAAAAGCATAAAGAAAATTAAATCTTGATCCTAGCAGACAATTGAAAAATGCTCAATAGTAGCTACAGACTTAAATGTCCACAAGAGCATTACAAAGTCACCTTAGGCTGTGTCTTTTGCTGTTCCTACATCTCTCTGGTTCATGTTCTGCCTTCTGTCTTCTGTTTACTTCTTCAGTTCTTTTGGAGTAAGGAAATGTCTTGCTGTGCATTTATGAAACACCAGGTATTTTTTGGAGCCTTCCTTGTGCCCCTGGGCAAGTAATTTCTTTCTGCCAGGTCTTAGTTGATGTCTCTGAGAAAGAAGGATGCCAAATAGTGCCCTTTTAAAGTATTCTGTGAGTACAGAGATGAAAACCTAAGCACAAACATCCGCACACTTGAGAGATGAGAAGGAAGGCCTGAGATTTGTAGTTTTGTTCTTGGGTTTACTGGTCATACATAAGGAAAGATTTATTAGCAGTGTTACTGGGGTGGGGTGTAAGGAACCCTCTTCGGCGTAGCTAGTTCTCAGGAGTTTTGAAAGGTTTTTTTGACTGGATGCTACCCAGAAGAAAAATGGCAGCAAATGTGCTGGACGAGGAAAATCAGCTTGAAGCAGCCTTGGAATGGTGGGTATTAACAGCAGGATAATTGATCCGTTTATCAGTAAGCAGTCACTTGGCCATGTGAGAGCTAAATCCGTAAAAAATGGACCACAAAAAGCTGTCTTTGATTTAACATCTCTTAAGTTTTTATTTTAACATGTCATGAAATAATTTTGGCCTCTTGAGAAACTGCTTAAGGGGATCTAAATGGAATGTTAAATCCTTTGAAAAATATAAATTATCTGCTCTTTTCTGCCCCTTCCACCTTCCTTTCCCTTTCAATTTACACATGCATCCCATATTTCCTACATCTTTGAACTACAGGCAGCAGCTGAATGAAGTACATCTTGAGTGTATATGAGAAGAGAGGAGGGGAAAATAATCCATAAATGTAAAGATTAAGGGAAGTATAGCTACAGTTTCTTCAACAGGTACATCTCTTGTAAGTAGAATATATTGTAAATTCTGTGTGCTGCATACAGTAGTATGCAGTAGTTAAAAAAAGCCAAAAAACAACTAAACCCTAACACTGCTTCATGCTGCTTTCTGTCAGTTTCTTAGCTCTTTCATTCACATCAGCAGTTTGCATATACCTTAGCAATAAGAACAACCCTAATCGCTGAAATGTCTTGGTTTTACTTTGTAACCTTCTCAAAATGCTGCATAAAAAACACAGAATTCCACTGTTCCTTTGATCATTTGATGCTCTGTGGGTGAGCAGCTTGTCACATTTCAGCCTCTCTCAAAAGCAAGTAAACAAGCTCGTTTCTATAGCTCTGATGGGCTCATGAAGCCATGGTCTCATGACAGAAGCAGGACAATGTTTGGCAGGCATGGTGGTGTCCTGTGCTAGGCCAGCTGATGTGCTGTGCAGCCCAGAGGAGAAAACAAGCTGAGAGGCACACAAGGCCTTTCTTAGACTGAGGGAAAAGCAGCAAACCTCGTTAAACTGTGTTTTGTAATAATTTACAAAGCCTACTCAGGCTTTTGGTGAACGTGATAACCATGATTTTTGCCTTACAACACTTATAAAAGGAGCCATTTATTTGCTCTGCAAGGAGTGTTTAGTGACTAAGTGCTATTATATTTATAAAATATATTATTAAACCATATTTATGTTAATAATATATTTTATATATTTGAGTGAATCTTTCATTTAAAAAATATTTGCTCAAATTTCTTTCCAGAATTAAATAACTACAAAAATATTTAAATCACATTCTGGCTATTTTTTTCGACTTTTCAAACTTAAAGCAGTTGACTTCTAGCACAGAAAATCAGTGTTTGATAATGTATGGCTGATAATAACATCAGTTATGTGACAGATTGGTACCTTTAATTTTCCTGTGACATAAATTGGTTGCATCTTTTTTGAGTGATTATGAGAAATAGCTTGTAGCATGCACTTCTATAAAAGAAAACACAAAATTTTCAAACAAAAACCCCCAAATGGGTAAAAAAAGAAAAAAAGATAAAACTTGTGTAAGTACGTATTTGCACATGTGCACTCTCACTTTTAGAGATTGTTCTTTGGAATGATGTTACTGAAAAAAGCTCTTCCTTCCACATACAACACAAATAGCACGATATTCTGTACTTCAGTGGGGCAGTGCACAGCTTTCTTTGCAGCGACAAAAACCGAAATGTTAAAAATATCTGAAGCTTTAAGAATCCCAGATATTTTCAAATAACAAAGGGTGATTTATGTGAGCTCATTTTGCACTTTGACAAAATATAGAGGCGCTTTTGTACTATGATTAGCAAGGGTGCTGATGTCAGTTTGCTTGTCTAGCTTTAAGCTTTATTCTGCTGCTAAATTGTGCTTTGTACTGTAGTCCAGACAACCTTTGTATCTGCCTTATTAGTGTGTAGTTTATGGAATTGCTTTTGTTTTTGAATATAATCTGTGCCAGTTTCAGAGTGTGACTCACTATAGGACTGAAATAAATGTTCGCATATGCACTATGTGAAAACTCTTCAAAAATAGTAGCAGGTGCCAGCAGGCTAAATTCAATGTTTTAAATATTTAAGACTTGCTGTTTTGTAGCCTGAAGGGCTGAAAGGAAATTCTTTATAGCTCAGTGTTTTTTTCTCAGTTTTAGAGTCCTATTTACTGATTAATACTCAACAGAAATTGTCAGGATTGCTAAGAGCCTTTCATTCCTTAACACAGTACTAGAAATAAATTTTTAGAAGAGGCACGCCTGGTTGATACAGAGATGATGGAGTTTTTTTGCCTGGCGTTTTGTTGCTGCACAAACTGTGAGACAAAATGCATCACGCTTCTCAATTGCTCTTGTTCCTCTCCTATCTCTAATGTCTTTCCTCTTGATTTCTGCTTTGAAAATTTCATCTGAGTGACTGAAGGCTGAGGTTAAAGATAAAGCTTGTTTCTGAAGTAGTTTGTAGTAGTTATCTGTGATCAGCCTTGCCTGGAGAGAGGCTCATCTACTGAAGTTTCGTGTTAACCCAGCATCTAAGTTGTCACTTGATTTGGAAGCAGGAAACAAAACAAATTCTGCTAATGTTTTTGGGTCACTGTTAAATGCTGCTTATCTAGCTGTGCTGCTAGGATATACTCACATTTGAAATCTAAATTGAAGGGGTTTAATCTATTACATCTTCTACATTTTAACTGTTCACCAGTTAAAATTACTGCTACCATGGAAATAGTTGCTTGAGACTTTGACTTGATTCACACAGTTCATAATTTAAAAACAGATGCCATTATTGAGAACTGCAGTAAATACAATTCTTTTGTAAAGTATAGACATTATCTTAAAATCAAAAAACTTTTAGAGCTTTGCTAGTTAGAGAATGGATCACAAGCCTTAATTAAGCTGTCTGTCCTTTTTCCCTTTCTCCTGTTTTCTGTATTATCTTTTCATAATAGCTTTCGAAGCTTGATACCCCAAACAGGCATGCACAGTGGGGATTTTATGAGTCTCTGGGGCAAAGCCAACAGCACTTGTTTGGAGCAGGGAGATACTTGCTCCTTGGCCCTTATGTTGCCCTTCCACTAGTTTCTTTCCACTAGTTGCTTGAAGGTAGCACCTGCAAAAAAATGAAATGAATGCACTCTTGTGCCTCACAAAAATGGCTCTGAATCTTTCTCTAATACACAGTAAGAAACTCTTGTTTTCAGTGCTGCCGTCCCAGTGTTTAAAGGACATCACACACCTTGACCCCTTCTGGGACCCTCCTTGCTGATTCCATTCCTTTCCTTGGTTAGCACACAGCCAGGGCTGGCCAAAAGGAAAATCCCCTCACCCTCACCTGTCTTACTTATGCATTTCTTCTGCTGGTTTGTTTGGGGTTTTTTTGGGGGGGTTTAATTTGTTTGGTTTTTGTTGTTGTTTATTTGGTTTTTGTGTTGGTTTTTATTTTTAATCTTTCAAAGGATTTGCTGACAAACTTGTTTGAATATCCTAAAGAAGTTTAAAGTGGGATGACTTGGGACATGGTGTGAGTCTGCGGAGTAATACACAGTGTCTTGGCTACTGCACTGATTTACCTTGGTCTCCCATTTGCTTTGCTGAATGGTATAAGAAAAAATGGATGACACAGGTGTGGCTCCCCACTGTGTCTGGGCTCTGCTTTCAGATTTCCCAGTGTGAAAGACGTGCAGCTCTCCTAGGGAGCAATGGCAGTGTGTCTGGTTTCTTCTGCTGTGCCCATTATGTTGGCACTGGGGTATAAAAAGAAGCTGCTAGCATAGTATTACTGGTAGAGCTGAGGAACAGAAGTGCAGCCAAGTGGGGCAATAAAGATGCTGTTGGAAGCAGCAGGACAGCTGTATGCAGAGCTTGGTTGTGTGGTTTCCATTAAGGTCTTTGATGAGAATTATGGCAGGTGGTGGAGGCCCATGGGATGAAAGGCAGTTAAGGATTCGTTAGAGAATGCAACATTTTGCATTTGCTTTTTTCTTATACCAGTTTCTTTCTGCAGCATCAGGAGGGCTGGTATAATAGGCATAGTGTCAGGCTATCAAATTCATGTGTTCTGGATCTTCCCCAAAGACTGGGTTTATCTGGTAAAACTACAACATTTGGTCATTCTCTCCATCTCCATCTCTCTAACAGTTTCAAAAAATAATAATTTTGCTCTTTTTCTGTAAGAAGTACTACTGTAGAAATATTGTGAGGTTCTGAGTGCAGAGTTCCCCTGGAATCAAGGTGCATGTACAGTGTGAGCATTGTCTGTTCCTTAAATGCAGGTCATATCGTTGATTGTCAGTTAAAAATTCAGTTAAAAAGCATCAGCCTGAAACGACAGATACTGGAAACAAAACACCATGGAACACTTAAAGATGTATTTTATTTTGTCTTTCTCATGCCTGTGACAGCTTCCTTCAGAAGCCCTTTTTGTGTGCTTTTTTGCCCCTTTCCTGACCCCCACCCCACTTTTTTCTTTAGTGCATTCATGCTTTCTCATTTTATAAACAGTGATTTAATTTATATATCCACTTGTTACAAACAAAGCCAAGATATAAAATTTAAAATACAAATTCACTAATCCTCAAGTCCACTGCTGTAACATTACCTAAATAGTGTTAAATCTGGATATTTGGTGTGTAATCTCTTAGTATAATAATTGAACTACTTATTAGTACTTCGTTCAACCCAGGCTGGAATAACACATAAAAGGTTTTAAAGTGTGATTTCTTCCTTCTAATTTGTCTTTTTCTCTCTCCCCAATTTCCAGGCATGGAAGAGAAGATGGTTTGTGCTTCGGAGCGGCCGCTTAACAGGGGATCCAGATGTATTGGAATACTACAAAAATGACCATGCTAAGAAGCCTATCCGTATTATTGACTTAAATTTGTGTCAACAAGTGGATGCTGGATTAACGTTCAACAAAAAGGAGTTTGAAAACAGCTATATTTTTGATATCAACACTATAGACCGAGTTTTCTATTTGGTAGCAGACAGTGAGGAGGAGATGAATAAGTGGGTTCGATGTATCTGTGATATCTGTGGGTTCAACCCTACAGATGAGGGTAAGTTCTGTTGCTTTTCTGAGAAAGTGCAGTGCCTATGTGTGAAGAACATTTCAAAGATCAGATGGCTATCTTTAGCTAGCGTATGTTTTAAAACTTGTGTGTATTGGCATTGAAACTTCCTTGTTATCCTCAAAAAAAGTAAGCAGAACAGAGGGAGATATTCAGAATTTGTTACAAATTAAGTATGCCTTAGAACTTGGATGACGCTCTTCTGTTCTGCATGATGTTAGTTCTTGGAAGTAGAGGAAAAATCTCAAGTAAAATCATGTGCAGCAGTAGATCTTCATAATCATCAAACGAGTCCCATTTGGTATAAAAACATATGATTATACAAGCAGGACTGAGTGCAAAAGGTCAGGTTTCTAATATTACCATTTCTCCGTCTGCTTTGAAACTTGGGGAAAAAGAAATCCACCCCCATCAGCTAAAACAAACAAAAAATAACCTGTAGTTTTGCACTATCCAACTCAAATCCTACCAAAATAGATACTCTATGAAGGCAACTTGTAGGAAACATGATGGTGTGTTTAATTCCTCACAAATACCTTGTGGCCATTGCTTGTCCTGAATCCATTATTTTTTATTTAGTTATTATTCCTGCATTCCTTTTGGAGATTAGTGGGTTACATGACTTGCTGTAGCTCCGTGCAGAGTTCCAAGAAAACATTAAATAGGAGTGGTAAGAGGGTTATCCATAAGGCATGCCTGACTGAAGGGGCCAGAAATAAATCCCTGCTTTTTGTAGGATTGTGGATTGAGGGAGGTGAAGGAGAAAAGGGGCTTGCATCACTTTGCTCCAGCCAAATCTTTAAAAGTGACTAGAAAAATACTGTTGCATTAAGGACCAAGAAGGGGTCCTTTTCTTTCTCCTTATTGCAGTTTTGAACTACAACTTTGTCATGAAAACCTGATCTATTAATTGCCACTCTAATAGCAAATTCAGCAGATTTTTGACAGTTCCAGCATGTTTTTGTGGCATGCTGAGCACACCCAGGACCCACAGCACGTCTCAGAGAGCAGCTACCATGAGATTCAGTGCTCAGCCTGCCAGGAGACCCTGCAGAGAGGTGTGGGTAGGGGGCACTGCACCAGTGCAGCTGTGGGCAGAAGTCCTTGGTTCTGGGGACAAACTGGAAATCTGGGATCTATGGACAAAACGTTGGTTCGTGCCACACCTGGCAGCTCTTTGGCAGAGCACAAAGGAGCACGTGTCCATTGGACAGAACAGAGAGGTGGGGTCTCCTCAAAACCATCAGACCTTTCCTCTGAGAGCTGGTGTATTGTTGTTGACCCTTAGTTTTCTGTCATTGAACTGAACATGAAACCTGCTATGGATGTGGAGAGATGTAACCATGCTCTCATAAACTGAGTTTTTGCTTCAGTCAATTGTATCGATAACTTCTCCCCATTGTACTCTCATTGTATGTTTCATCTTTGGCATTTTAGCTTTGGCTGAATATTTTGGTTTGAAAAGTCAGGTGTCTACTACACTGAATTATTCCAGCGCCTTTACTTCACACGACTGAGAGTTGACAGTGCTGTCTGCTTGATCAGTTTAGTGATGCCTTGCAATGCATTGAGGAAGAATTTTAAAAAAGGAAAATGGGAAAATCAGTTGCTGAGTGTTTATTGCCAAGTTCTTTCTTATTTTTCCAAGATGAATCTTCTTCCCAACAGAAGAGCAGGTTGTAAAAGTACTTTAAAAATCTGTGTTCACCTGCAGCTTATTTTGGGAAGTTAAAGAACAGGTGAAGTTCAGATAGTAAAAACACACTATTATTTTAGTCTGGAGCTAAACAAAAGGAGTATGTGGCATACCAAATCTTTCTATTACCTGTGGAAGCAGAAGACAGTTTTCTTTGAAGCTGGAAAAAAAGTCTCTTGCCAGACTGATTAAGGGTTGTGATTAAGGCATTGTGTCTTGTCATTGGCATCCATTGCTCAATCAAGAACTAGGAACACCACTACCCTGTTGCTCCTTCTGGGGTTCATTTGGAAATCCAGGAACATTACCTTCTTGGATTTAAAAAGAAAAAATTTGCAAGACAGCAGTGGCTAGTCTTATTAGAAAACAATTAGGGAGTTGATATTTTAGTGTTGGGACAAATGAGGGAGAAAGACTTGCTTGTAACTGTACAGAGACCAGAAAAATAATGCTCAGAGCTGCTGCTTTCATACATAGCAAAGACTCAGTGATTCCTGTAATGTAAAGTTTGGTCTTTGTTTTATTTCATTAGAAATTATTTTGGGTACTCATTTTTACCTAATGCTTTGCTTTGACCTTCCAACTAGAAACTGAGTTATGCATGTGAAATCTCTACATTGTGGAGATCTGCAGTGTTACATTTGTATTTGGACAGAGTAGATAATTTATGTTCTTCAATCATATTTACAAGCACTGAGTGTTCATAGTGTAATCTGTAATGATTGCATTACAATTACAATATATGCAATATTTGGCTTTTTATAGGGACTTTCTTCTAAGAAAGGTTTCACAGTGATTTAGGTATTTTAAAATTAAACAAGGCAGAAACAGGAAGGAATTTTTATTTTAAATAAAATAAATAATTCTTTTACTTTTAAAAATAAAATTCTGGGTAGTTTTAAGTTTTCTTCAGCTAATGCTTCTTGTTTTCAAATGGAAGCTGTAAAGCATTTCTTTCTGTAGCATCCTTCTGTTTAAAACACGTGTGCAAAGTTGGGGGGGGGGTGCCTGAGCACTGGGTTTGGGTTTGCCACAGGGTTTCATGCTGCACTTTTAGTGTTCATATTTTCTCTGTAAGTTCATGATATAATAGATCATCTAGAGGTTAAAATGGAACTATAAGGCAAAAATGTGTCACCAGTGTTTCGCTTTGAACTGTACTGAGACAATCTGGGATGGAGAGACTGAATGGACCTGATGGGTAATGCTGATTTGTGTCTTCTGCTGTGGAGACATCCTCTGAAATACTTTCAGCAGGATGAGGATAAATGTTTAAAGAAGGGTAAAAATAGAGGAAATTTTTTTTAAGAATGATTGATGAGAAGAAAGGTTGGAGGATTTTCTTTTTCCCTGAGAAGAAAACACTGAGGGAAGAACTGACTTTCAAAAAAAAAGCTGTGATAAGCCGGACATGGATCCATTGTTATCTGAAGAGAGAACTTGTTTTTCTCTCAATCAGTGATGTAATGATAAGAAAACCCTTCAAAGGATATCTAAGCACAGTCTGTGAAAGTCCTTCTCTAGAATTTAGTAGACATCTGTTATGAATGTTTTATATGTGATCCAGCTCCATGTTTCTGTAATTTAGTGAATTGTGTTCTTTGGCAGAGCAGGGACAGGAGGAAATTATCTTGCTATATACAAACGTGTTACTTGAATGTATTCATTTGAATAAAGATAGCAGTAACAAAATAAACCAGAAGAAATAACAAGGTAGAGAAGAAGAGGAAAAAAGGAAAGAACAAGACATTGAAATCTACAATTACATTTACATAAGTAATAAAATATGATGAAAAATGCTTCTGTCATCTTGAGGACCATACATTGAAGGTACTGCCGCTTGCTTCACACGAGATGCTTTCAAAGTTTCTTTTCAGGGTGCTGCTATCTGCTTATGCCTTCCTACCTTTTTGCCCTTGGAGCAATACAATTTTATATTTGCTTTTTAAAAATTATGTTCTGATAATCCGTGCACTGCAGGTTGATCACAGCTTTGGTGCAATATCAGAGACTGACAGGATGAACATAACTTCACCTTTCCATCCTGACTCCTTGTCTTTGATAAATAAATAGTGGGTATTGGAGGTGTTCAGGGTGCCCTTCCTGCATGAAGGGTCTGCCTGTAGGAAACAAAAAATGTTCTTCTTTGACATCTTTAACTGAGGTTCAGTTAATAATGGCCACTGAGACATATAAAAATTATTTTTTTATGAGTGGAATTTCTGAGAGGAAGGTGATGATGGACTGTGAAGAATGATGTTAGAGCTTTCTAGTAAAATTGAATAGGAATAATCAAGGGTTTGATAGAACTAGTAGCTGGTGTCTCGAGCTGAGATGATCACTGCCTGTTGTCCAAAGGAAAAAGAGAAGACAGCAGACAGGACTAAGATGTCTTCTACTCTGGTAAAAGAAGAGGTGGTCAAGTGAGATGATGATGAAGAATAGAGCACAAAATTTGCCACAGTAGGTCTTCCCTTTCAAGATGTGAGGCAAAAATACATATATTTTAAAAATCACTTATTATCAGGATGTGATCAGAATCTTAATCTTGAATGTTTGAGGTCATTATCTTAAGTTGACAGCTGCATGTAACAGAAATTCACATGGAAGGTGATTCTGTTCTTCCTTGAGGAAAAATAAACTAAATCTATTATGCCTAGGTAATTAACTTAATTTTCTCTTGTTCCTGCTGGACACTTCTTGTGCTGTTAACATTAATGCTGAGTTGCTGGGAGAAGGATTGGCAAAGTGTTTTGCAGGTTGCTATCCCATGAGTCCTGAGGTGCTGAGAGGCAGCATGTGGAATGATGGAAGTCTCTCTGGAGCACAGAGATACCTCCAGTCCCAGCACTGAGCTGGAGCCCCAGCTGGGAGAAGTTACCATGTGGTCAGAGCAGTATGCTCTGCTAAGGAAAGCTCTGGGCCTTTTTGGTGAAGAAAAATTTCCAAGCTTTTTAGTGTGATGGGCAGCACCTACAGAGGTTAGTCTATAACACGACTCCTTGATTATTTTTCCTGCATTACCCAGCCTGTGTGCCATCTGAAGATGGGGAGAACAGGCTACAGGTGATTCCTTATTTCTCCTTTTAAATGAATAGTCTTCAAAACAAAATTGCAGGTTGAGAGGAGGTGTCAATTCCAAGTGCAAATGCTTTTGGTATTTTCAAAATTTAAATGGATAACCAACACTACAGCTTAGAATTACACATGAACTTCAGATAGCAAGAACTAAATTTTAGATGTTAGCTCTGAAAGCTGGAAACTTCTGTGTGTGGTGGAACCTGGAACAGTTGGTTGTGTTTCTGGTTTGGATGCAGGAGGCAGGGTTGTCCTGGACATAACATGCGAAGCTGAATTCTTAATTCCTTAAATAGGGTACCATTTAACGTCTCTTCAGGAAGAGAGAGAGATACTGCGAGATTATATTAAACTAAGAAAATAAACCTATGAAATCTATAGGAAGTTTTTATTAGAGCATTTTAAAGGATTTTCTCTGGCTGTAGCAGAAAGGTTCAGTATGGAGCTTTACTGCATAGATTTCATATTGAAGCCAAGCTGATCACTTAATGCCAAATCCCAAATCCATGCTCCTGTGTGCTGTATCTGGCTCTCATCTATTGAACTAATGTGTGAACAATGCAAGTGCCCACCAGCATACATGTGCTTGTGCTCTGTGCCTGCACATGTGGCCCTTTGATTCCAGCATCTCTCAAACAAAGTTTTTTTAAGGCTTCAGGTGTAGTTATGAAGTTTTTATTTGGTGGGGTTTTTTTAATTATGGTTCTTACTATTATATCTGTGAATTTTTGGACAAGGTTATTGCTCTGATATTTTGTTGGCCACTGGTTATTTTAGTAACACATGCATTATAGTAAATTAATGGAATGAAACATCTCAGAAGAATGGAAGAATCATGCCATTGCACATCTGTTCTGATTCACTGTTGCAATGGAAAAATCCCATTTCTGTTTTCATATTTCTACCTACAATGTGCAAAGAATGCATTTTCTTACTTTGATTGCAGTTTTGACATTTAAAGAAATGCGTGCTGTAATGAGGCCTCTGTGTTTTGTTCACTATGAGAGCATTTCAAGTTTTTGCATAATTAGAGTTTTACGAGGCTGTACATCATAGTGTCGAAAACAATTTAATTTCTGCTTTCATTAAAAAACAAACAAACACCAAAATATAAAAACCCAATCCTAAATAGAAACTCCCACACTCAGATTTTCTAGGTTGTACACAAAGCAAGATAGGTAGGAATGTGTGGAATAAAGTAGCTTTATATATTTAAGAAGGAAAAAAGTGGAGCCTTTTGTTATTCTTGTTCAGAAAATGCTCTTTTTACCTCATAAATTTTACAAGATATGAAAATGGTTGTGAAGAAAAAAGTATAAATTCTAGTGGACATGAAGCTGTAACTACTCATAACAAGGCAACTGAGAAAAGATAAAACTCTTGCCCTGTTTTGAGAAAGCTGATTGTTCTAGCTGTACTGAATGCAGGAATTATAAAAACAAAATAGGATTCTTGTTAGACTCATTTGCATGTTAAATTTTCTGGCTGCTTTTCCAGCTCCCAGTTATTTCAAAGCAGTCTGAGTGTCTGAGCTCTGGGAACAAACCAAATGACTTACAACGCTCTTTGGTGTGCAGATGACCCCTTCCCCAAAAATCTGCTAGTCTAAAGTCAAGCAAGTTGATGATTGTATTCTTTGAAATCCTAAATGGCTGCTGGAAGAGCAACTTTCCTTCATATCAGCTTCGGGAGTACTGGGCTGAAGAGAATATTTGAGAGGGTGCAGATAGGCAAAGAGTCTTCATTTGCTCAGTGATGCAAGTTTTAACATTACTTCTTCCCTTGTAGTCAAATTTGAAATGTCATCAATGCATAAAGCAAATCTGAAGTGCTTTAGATCAAATTCAGTAGATCTTTCAATCTGGCATTTGCCCACACTATTTAACACCTAGAAAATGTCTGTATGAGGATGGATTTCAGATCAGAAAGTTAGTATTTTAATAGTTAATGCTCCATATGCTGAAAAAACCAAACCAAACAAACCTCAACCAAACCACACAACACCAATGTCAAACAAACCCCACACAGATCTGTGGGAGGATCAGGGATTTTATCAAGTATTATCCTTGTCAAAAGAAATGAGACAACTCATTAGAAGGAAAGTGTCCCTAACGATCCATTAACATTAATGGGCTCCAAATCCTTGCTCAGAGAGCAGATCATAAAGCTCCCAGACAGCTGGACAGCATCGCCTTGAATATTCAGTAACAATTGAAAGGGAAGGGTTAGGAAAGGAATGGAATGAATCATTGTTATGTCTTTGTAAATCAGTGTGTCCTAGACTTTTTTTGTGTGTGCTTTGTGTGCAATAGTTAGTTGTTTTTCTCAGGAAAGAAAAAGTAGCAGAGCTTGGAAAGGTGAGGGTAAAGGGAAACCAGATGTGCAATGAAATGGCTTCTGCACCAGGAAAAATTGAGGAGTACCAACTCAGTAAAAACTATGACAAAGTTGTGTGAAGTTGGGAATGGGAATTATGAGTAGGAGGTACTTGTTCACAGTTTCTTTAAAGATGGGAGCTGAAATATATCAAGTGAATATATCAGGTTTAAAAGGAAGTGGGTTTTCATGTCATGTGTAGTAAAATGTGGACCTCACGACCACAGAGGGTAGTAAAGGTCAAAAATATAAAGGCACAAAGAAATAGGAGAAATTCAGAGAACAGTGTGTCAGAAGGTAGGTCAGCAGAGACTGTGGAAGCAGCCTCTGTCTTGGGATACCCCAGAAGCTGGAGCAGTGCATCAGACTTTGTGGATACATTGGTCCTCTTTCAAAATTCGTGATTTTATTTTTCCCTGGAAAGTCACCCTTGAGTTTTGCTACTCTTCCTGGGAATGCTAGTGCATGGTCTGTTTAACTGCATCAGATCACGTAGGCATCTTACTGTGTACTTGTTGTACTCTTCTAACTGCTTGAGTGCTGACTGACACACCCATCTTCCCTGGAAGCCCCAAGGATATCCTGTTTGATTTCTTTTTTTTCTCCTCCTGTGAACTTGACACCAAGCAGTTCCAATGACATGAAGGTTGTGCGTCGCCAGGCCCAGGAATGGGGTGGGCACTGAGGCACAGGGAAGCTTTTGAGGATCTCATCTCTTAAGTGTGGTCAAAAAATGATGTATTTGGCAGGAAACTTTTCTTCCCCACTCTTACTGGTGCATACATTTACTTCTATTCTTCAGCTCTGCAGGGAACAGGGCAGAGAGCTGCTTGTCCTTTCTCCCACTGCCACTTTTCCAGAAAGTACAAAAAGTACATTCCTGGTAGGTCCATTCAGGCACTTCTCTGTTCTTGCTGTTGAACCCCTGCATCAGGGGAATCAAGAAGCATTAGTAAGTGCCTCAAAGAGGCTCCTTCAAGCTCCTGAATTTCCTAAATGATAGAAAATTGTTCATGTTTTATATTTAAGCATGTAGAAAATAAACTACTTTTTTAGTAGCTTTTGCATCCAAGTACTGTTGTATTTGAAAGGAAAAAAAAGGAAGTCACTCTAGAATACAAATAAATAGGAAGTGCATAGGAATTATGAAGATAAGGGTATTTAAGTAAACATTGGCTATTTTAAGTAACAGTTTTCAGGTAACAATTAATGTAATTAATTTTACCTTCCCCCTGCCATTTTTCTAAACCATAGGACGTGGTTGAGGAATATGTGTTTCAAGAAATGTAATGTATAGAGATTTTATGAATTATAAATATCTGTGTACTATTATTTATCTGATCTGGGTGCATCAATTTATTTTTATTTGCATGACCCCTTGATATAGTCTGTTTCATTTCTTTCTTCTGCTAACTAGTTTGATGAATAGGTCAGCCACAACCCTTCATAATAACTTCTTTTAAGCTATCCCACCTTTACAGGTAGGTTGAGTTGAGGAATTTTCATACACCTAGACTTCTTCCAACCACATGGGTGTGGTGGGATTTAATTTCTGAGCCTGTTTAGGTGCCGTGGGAGTTCAAAGCAAGTGCTGCTATTTCTATTTCCATGTCTAAATCACTTTGTGTACACTGGTGTACACAGAACTGGAAGCAGGAGGGCTGTGTTCTGGGCTGCTCTTCTCTTTTTTCCCAGGGTAGTCCTGAGAAGCAGAAGCTGAATGAAGCTACTTTGTAGTGCTTAGCTGGCCTGTAAGGCTGACAGGAGCAGGAGCATTGGATAATGACATGTTCGTTAAACGATGCTAATAGTCAGCATCCATTCTTGGGATGTACAAATTGGAATGTACAATGAGCTGCAAGTAAGCCTTGATAATTGGGAAATAGTTTCCTTAATTATGTTGTTCTTAGTCAATGTCATTAAAATAATGAAAAAGCCAAATAATTGTTTAAAGTTTGATTATGTTGATATTTTCTAGTCTCCCAGATAATTTAATAGTCTGGATATATGTGTTTGGAAGGAAAAGAGAAGTTACTTTAGAATATACATGGATAGGAAGTGGATAAGAATTATAAAGATAAGGTTATTTAAGAAAAAAAAAAAAAAGAAAACTCACAGTGCAACATCTCCTCTCCCCCCACTCCAAAAGAAATCCAAACTACGCCAAAACAAAACAAGGAAAGGAAACCAAAACTAAACCAAACCCAACCCATTCATTTATTGCACAACAATAAAAAATTAGGGTATGCAATCAGGGGGCTTAGTGGAACCTGTAACCTGTTGTACCTTTGCATTATTTTTGTAGTTGTAAAGAATCTTCCATTGCCAAAGCAGTAATTTTCCTGTTGATTTTCAGATATTGAGAGTGACCAGGTCTTGCCTGGTGACTAATCTCAAACTTTGAAGTGACCTTGGTCAAAAAGGAATGATTACTTGCAAGTGCTGACTCAGGTTGCCATGTTCAAGTAATAACTTACAAGCTTTTGCCTGCTCTTGATTAAAACAGATATGTGTTTTTAGCTGTATATACCGCAGCTGTCAACATATTTGTTCTTTCTGTGGCCAGAAAGCAGGTTAAATAAACCTTTAAATAAGGCAGAACATCTGTTTCCAAGGCTTACTTAAGAAATTGATTGCAGTTTGAAAAGAAAAGATTAATATATAAATGTAAATACCCTGAAACAAACGTTAACACCCAGATGTTCTCATGTCCAATTTAACAAATTTGAACTAAAATCTGAGATTTTTTCCATCCTGTGTTAAAAATTTTCTTTTCTTACTGTTGAAGAACTATTTCTTCACTGTTTAAAGAAATCTTTGCTTCTGTGTTTGCAGATGCTGTGAAGCCATCAGTTAGTTCTTTACAACCATCTGCTGAGTTACCCTTGCCCATCAACACTTCACCACCTTCCATGCAAGCAGAATCTTCCCTTCCTTCTCCTTATCGGCTTATTAACGTCCCCCCTCTGGAGTCTTCCTCTGGTCAAGAAGATCCTCAAGACTACTTACTGCTAATAAACTGTCAAAGTAAAAAACCTGAACCTATGAAGTAAGTGACTTTTGTTTCTTAATAACACTTTACTTGTATTACAGACCAAGAATGTTTGTGCTGAATGCATTTTTTATTAGCGAGACATTGAGCATTTGCGGGCACATTTCTACACAGGGAAGCTTCCTGTAACTTTTTCTTCTTTTCATTACATGTATTAAACCTTTTGCTGCAATAGTAAGTTGTTTGGTCAGTGTTATATTACAATCTCCAAAAGCGTTGACAGCAATTGCCAACATGAAGTATCACAGTGATGCAGCAATCCAAGTGTTCCATTGCAGCTTGGAGTGATGCATGGCACAAAATCCCCTTTCTTTAGCCACAATCTGGTGTGCTTAGTCCAGTTTAGTACTAGAAAAAGCTGGAGGAATTTAGCCTCTCTCCCTCCTGGCATTTGGTTCCCCAGTTTTTCCAGTTAAAGCTTTCATGGAAGGGGTTTAGAAAACACGCTGATTTTATTATCACCTGCCAGGTTACCAGATCACTGAGTACAGTGATCTACAAGTGGCATTTGTTTACTATTACTAGCGTGGTTCAGACTCTCAAACAAGAAGAAAACCCAATTATTTTATGGTAACTAAGAATGCAGAGGCTGAAACCACTCAGTTTCCATATCCTGAATTTCAGCTTTTTCCAAATAACAGACACTTAAAAGGAAACTCAAACAAGCTTTATTTTTTACTGAATAAAGAGTGCCTACACAGTCAGTTCTCTGGAGAAGTGTGCAATAGGAAATTTGAAGGAAAAATTTAGAACTTCTACAGAATTCAATCTCTATTTATTTCTCCACCTGTTACTTTTAACTTAAATAAATCCACAGCACCCCCTGCATAAGAGGATATGATATTCATAGTAGCTACCTGGGAAATATCACTGTAGTTTGCCAGAATGGATCATGGTGGCCTTTCCTAGAGCAGGCTGCCCACACTGGAGTCTCTGTCCTCTTTAAAAAAAAATTATTTAAAAGAACCAAAAATGAACTTGACTGGACAAGCTTCTGAGGAGCCTCTCCTGATTTTGAAGGGTTTGCTTAGCGGTATTGGAAAAGTTGAGCAGATAATGTCCAGACATCCCTTACAACCTTAAACATTCTGTAGGAGAACCTTATAAATCCCTCCGGCAAGCTTCTTTGCTGCAGTAATTTCAAATAAAATCTGCTGGGATATTTACAGAAAAATTAACAAAACATCATATTATTTTTGTAATTACAGACAAGTACATTGAAGGTTGACGAGAGCTTCCTTTGAGAGTGTTTTCATGACTATTTCACATGCTTCCTTGGGGCCGCACCTTTTAGTGGCAGTGCCTTCTGCATCAACTCCTTGATGCCCTGCCAGTTTCACCTGTGCCATGTGCTCTGCGCTCCCTTGGCATTTTTATCTTGCTCTGTTGTGCTTGAGGAGTTTCCTGCTCCATTTACTGATGATTTTGTGGTAGAAAAGTATCCACCCTTTACAGTCTTCCTTATAAAACAAGGGAATGAGCCTACAGCTCCTCCAGCATATGGAACATGCAGGTTACAGGCAGCATGGAATGTCCCAGAACCTCCTGCAGGGGAAGGGGAAACCCAGTGCTGAAGGTTTCAGTGTTCAGTAATGTTTAGAAGCTGATAGGACCAAAGAGGAATGTCAGTGTTCCTGCCAGATGCTTTTAAGTTTGATATCACTTCCAGAACAGCTTGGCAGAGGAATTGACTTGGATTTCAGCAATCCTAGCTTATCAGAAATGTGTCTGAGTGCCCATTTGCTTCTGTGAGGGACAGGCTCAGAGCAGAGTTTTACCACCGCAACGTGAAGGTGTTATTAGGAATTATGAAGGCTGGGATGTGTAATTGACTTTCTGACCTGACTTCCACAGTTTTGTGGGTTAAGTAGAGGCTGAGAAATGTGGCAAAGAATAGAGTCCATGATAAACCTGCACAATTTCTCAAGGAAGTCACTGGTGACACAGAGGAGAAGGTACTGGGGAAAGCAAAAGGTCCAGAGGCGATAAAATACCCAGTGAACTGAAAATCTTTGGGAGTGTACAGATTGTTTAAATAAATGATAGTTTTATAAGAATGGCTGAAGACATTGACATTATGATCACTTGGAGATTATATGAGCTTAGTTTATTTTCTAAATAAACTAAGTAATAAAAAGCTGTGTCCTTTCATTAAAAAGGCTGTGATCATGAAAATTCAGTATAACAATTGTGCTGGACTTTCAGTTCCACCTAAAAAGACTGCCTATGTTTTATCTCTGGTAAAGGAGGTAAGCTGCTGGATTTGGGACAGAGTATAGAGCATATAGACATTTTCCTGTGGAATGAGAGCTTTGTGTATCTTGGTAGCACATTGCTAAGATTGCACTCTACCCCAGTCCATATCCTTACAGGCAAGGAAAAAACATTAAATGGCTGCATAATTTTCCCATTTTCCAGGCTTGGAACAATTTATCTGGATATTTCATACAGACTTAGTGTAAAGTGCAAGGTTTAATAGCTGTAATTAAGCAGGCAGGTACTGTTACTTAAATATTTTCCCTTTAGACTTAAAAATTACCGATATTCAGAGGGAACATTTTCTATTCTGATTCTGCATGTTACTTTACAGGTAACCTGGAAACCACTGAATTTTATTTCAAGGCTTTGAGGTTCTTTTCTGGGTGAGATAGGTCACTGTGAAACATAGATGTATCTGAGTCACCTCTTTGGGATTTTTGAGAATTGTAGTGTTTCAGACGTAGAAAATAATTATTAAATGTTCCATTACAGTGTCGTGGAGTGCACCACATGCTGTTGTGAGAATGTCTTGTATGCAGCAATTGCAGCTGTAACTATCACGTGTGGTACTTTGTCTAAAGTAGTTTCATGCTCTGATCACTGCTGACTTAAGAGCATTGTTTCACTGTAGCATTTAGGGAGATTTTAAGGTTGTATTTGGATCCTCTATAAGAAAATGCAGCCAAACATTGCTTCCAAATTCCTTATTGTTCTGGCTCATTTGATAGGTATATTGAAATACTAAATGCTGTCTTCCTCATCTTTCCTACTGTGTATGAACCAGCCAAGAGTCACCTTTTCTCTCAGAAGAAGGGCAGGAATACCTGCTATTAGAAGACTTTGAAAGTAAAAAGATTCCGCTGCAGTGAGTGAATAGTAGCCATTCTTGGAACACGTGTGAGAAATTAATCACAGAGCCATTAACTTGCCTGAAAATATTGTTTGTTTGAGACTCATCTTGCATGGTGTTCTGTGAGTTCTAACAGAAAAACTATATAACTTTTGCTTCCATTTTCTGAAAAGAGGTCTGGATGTTATTTATTTTTATGTCTATCCTGTTTTTGCTATGCTTGCTGTTGCTGTCCCAGATTGCTGGCACACAAGAGCAGTTTTGCTGCCATTTTGTTTATAATATTCTGTTTAATAGACCTATTGATCCTGTGGATGGGAAAAGAATCAGCTGAAAAGAATGAGTGGTCAAGCCAGCCTGAATAATTAATTTGCAAAAATGATTTTATTACCCCTCAGCCTAAAACACTTGATATACCTTTTTCCTTGGTCTCTGTCAACAAGTGGTTTTTAGAACGTGGAGGCTGGCTTTTTACTGGGCTCCCCTTGCCTCACTGCCCCACCTCCTCTCCATGCATCTTAATGCCCAGTCCTTGTAGCTCAACAGGCTGGACAGTTTTCTTTTCTTGGTGTGTGGAAGGAAATGGCCAGTCCTAGCACTGGGTAAGGGGTAGTTTGGCCACTCACCATAATTTGTGATTTGCACATATATGATGCACACATGTGATAACACTGAATTCATGTCATAGGCATCCTCTGCTAATGAAGTTAGGAGTTATAATTGTGTTACATCCAGCTTTGCCATTATTTTAAGTGGTGGTGTAAAAACCCTTTAATACTTATCATAATAACCATTTGTTAATGGAATATTTAAGTCAATTAATTTTTTTTACTGAGCTGTACTAAAGGAAAAAATGAAATTCCTGAAGTACAGAAGTAATTAAAAAAACCAGACAGGAGTACAGTCTCCTCCTGTCAAGTATGCACTCTACATTTTCAGAATTATATATGGTGTTCTTATCATGATCAGTGGTTAATACTGACTTTTAAAAATAGTTAAAATTCTGAGGCTGAATTCTCTGGCTTCATTTTGGCATAAACTGCTTTCTTTGTTTCACAGTGTCTTCAAACTTTCAGTTGTACAAAATCAGATTGCTTACAACCCATTCATATTTTGAAAACTATTTCAGTCAACTAACATGTTGATTCCAAAAGATTACTTTCAAAACTGTGAAATAAATCAGAAATGCCCTCTTGTAATAAGAAATGTAAGCTGTTGCCATCAGCTAAGCAAATGACAGACCTGGCTGCCTCATGTATCATGGTTTTTGAAAGCCTTCTGTTTGAACAAGTGCTTGTGGTCAAGAAAGAAGAAGCATCGTTCACTTAGACCCAGAAAAACTCCTATGTTTAAAAAGGATAGCATTTATTTCTTGCATTTCATGGGTAATCCTTAGGCTCTGGCATTGTAAATATGCTGTTGTTCCTTTTTGAGCTTTGGTTATATATTCCTGCATGCTTTTGTGAGATGAATGTAGTGTTTATGTTTTATTCCTGTAGTTTTAGATTTTTTTTCCTTTTAAAGTATATCCTAGTGACTGGAATGAATAACTTTGGTTCTGCGATTGATTTTCAGTGTCCAATTCTGTAGACTGCCCACTTTATTTTTATAGTGTAAAATTTAAAGATCCCAATCCTTGCCATATTTGAAAAATGCTTGACATTTTCTGGGAGTTTGGTCTAAGTGGGTATCATAGAACTAGGAGAGTACATCTAGAAAGTGAGGCACTCTTGAATCAATCCTTTGAATGAAGAGGAAGGGCTGCAGCAGGGCCGAGCTCAGTGTTCACAATCTGTTATGCACTCTGTAACCTCATGTGCTTCCTTCTGTCCTATGTGCTCTATATTTGGCAAGTGTTTTGAACTTCTAGTGGTTCATGAATTTTTGAAGCTCTGAGGCAAAGGGCTCTGATGCAACTGTTAAGAAACAAGAGAAATATATATTCATGGTCAGCATAATGAGGAATGTGGGAAGTTTTACTTCCTAGGTTATGCGAAGAACAAATAATCTTCTTTTTTGGTCAATTAAACTAAATGCAGATTAAAGTTCAGAGTTATCTAGAAACCAGTTCTGACCAGTGACAGAAACTGAAATCTATATTTAAGATGGTAACCAGAGCAAAATAACTATACTTTTTCTAATGGAAAAAATGCTACAACAATAAGAATAAGCTGATAGGAAAAGGTGATGAAATTGAAATGAGAGCTGTCATAAGCCTCTTGTCCTGATGGAAGATTCTGTCTTTGCTGTTAAACAGAACAAAAACCAGTTGGTGAGGTGAATGACATTTCTCTTGAGTGCAGATGTCCATTCCAAGCTGATCATATTGGTTCCCCTGATAGCTGGCAGAGAGGCATTTCAGGGGTAATTCCTCGGGTTTAGATGGATATCTAAGAACAAATTGTGTTTCACACAGTCTCCATTCCTCTCATGACTGGAGAGGGAACCTAAATTAATAGCTTAACTGGATTCCTTTCTCCTCAGGTTGCCAGAACTCTGAGATATAAATCCAGCTGACCATTAAGAAATTTTTGTGCAAAATTATTGACAAATGCAATGTGAATAATAAATATTGGTTGTGATCACTTTGAGGTGCAGAGCCTGTTAAATAAGGTGGAAAATGCTTCTTATGGTAGTGGGTGTACTTTATGTATTTTATTCCTCAAAACTTTTGGAACTCTGTGGTCCAATTGCTTAATAGAGCTTACTAAGAATTATATTGCAGGTATTCATTGATACACATGCATGCTGAAATATTTACATATCCATGCATAAATTAACACAATGGTATGGTATTGAGGTAATGAAAATAGGAAATATGATATGTTTGATCAAAAAGTGTATAGCCTTCCTTAACTAAACTACTAACATCTCCAGTGTTAGTGTTTTGCCACTGTTTTGACTTTCATTAAAGCAAGAAGCTATACTGATAACAGAATTTCTCTGCCTGGAGCACAGTAAATGGAGAGGTTTAGAAAGGAAATCAAATTATTGTAATGTAGTTACTTTCCCTGTAAGTTTACTGGTAGTGGTTAGTACCAGTACTAATGAGTGCTGTTCTCATAAAAGAATTTCCTAAGAAATCAAAAGTAAACTGCTTTGCAGCTTTATCTAACAACACTGCTTTCATTTACATTCAAGACAAAAGCTCTCTGTTGCACATGCAACCTATGGATTTTTTTCCCTCAAAGAACATACTATTTTCCTCCTGTTTATGATTTTTAACTCTTATTTCTCTTTTCCTTACATATTTCAAATGGGTTTTATATGATCAGTATAACTTCAGGCACCCATTTAGGAGGGTTACAAGCAGTCATATTTTTTCTCTTAACATTTTTTTCATAATGATTATAATGAGCAAGTACTGTGAGTCCAAGAATTGAGCATCTTATTTTTACCTTTAACAGTGCTGCGAGTTTGTAGCATGGGTTAAAAAAATTATTAAAAAAACTCCAGCCTCCAAACTTGGCTTCAAACTGGCATCCTGAAAAGCACTTGCTTTATGAAACATCAAACTGTTTTGAAGCTGTTGGTAAAGCTCCACAGTTGTGCTATATATTTCACATGAATGAATCTGTATGAATGTAGTTACTTAGGGTGCCTAGGTACTTCTGTTTGTTTAATAATCGAGTTCCTGCATCTCATTTTAAAAAAATGAAAATAAAAATATTGGAAGGCACTGTTAGACTTTTCAGTTGGTTCCATGATAAATGTTGTGTTTATGATTTGCAATGTTTGTTTTTCTCTGTGCGTTCATCAACGTTCTAATCTCACAATCTCACATGTAGATCTCTTGCTGACTCTGCAAAATCCAGCTCTTCAGAAACAGACTGCAATGATAACCTGCCCTCCCACAAAAACCCTGCTGTGTCAGGGAGCAAGCACGCTGTGAACGGCTTCTTCCCGCAGCAGGGCGTCTACGATTCCCCATCCTCCCGCTCCGCGCTGACGCTGGCGGACTCCAGCCTGTACAACCTGCCCAGGAGTTACTCCCAGGATGTTTTGCCCAAGGCAGCGTCTCCATCTGGAACTGATGGCGAAGGAGAGCAACATGTTTTCAGTACCCCGTCAGCAACGTCATTAGACGCACAAATGAGGCACATCTCCATTAGCTATGATATTCCCCCCACACCCGGAGGTACTTATCAGATCCCACGAACTTTCCCGGAGGGAACGTTGTCTCAGACTTCAAAACTGGAGACTATTCCAGACATCCCTCCACCTCGGCCACCCAAACCTCACCAGACAGCGGATCGATCTCCTGTGGAAACCTGCAGCATCAGTCGCACGGCTTCAGACACTGACAGCAGCTACTGCATCCCCGCTGCAGGAGTGCCGCCCTCGCGCAGCAACACCATTTCAACGGGAGATCTGAATGTCTTCCGGAAAGGTCAGCATTCCGTGCTCTATCCTGCGGAATTCTTGTCTTGAGCTCTGTGATCCGAATGATACGAATGGGCTGAATAATGTGAGGGGCATTTCTAGCCTGTAGGAACAAGTGTTGAGCCCCTTACAAAGTGGTCTGTGTTCACTATGTTTATAATATATTAGAAAGAGGAACAGAGATTTTTAAAGGAAGCCATCAAAACAGCCAAGCACAGAACATCCATAAGGGATGTATATTGCACTGTGGCATTCAGCCTTGGCTAAAAATATTTGAAGATCTAGACATATTTATTTGGTAATAAGCTCATATAACTCAATTCAATACTACCATGATTAGTCTTTCAGGATGACCAAAGTGAGCTTAGTGAAGTGCGGTGCAATCTGCAGAAGCTGAAATTGTTTCATGAAGATCAGTGGGACATGGTGTATACCCAGAGCTTTGAGATAAATCCTGATTTGATGATCATTGCCACCAGCCTTTCTTTCTGTCCATGTGATAGATATGCTTACTGCAGTCTTTTAGTAAAATTAAATTTGTTCCTTGTGGCTACCTAAATGTTGCTACTCCAGATGTGCTGTCATGTGTATTGTCTTGTTAACCACTCTTGGGCTAAGGGTTTCACTTTCAGATTTCTGAAGCAGGTGGGTATTACAGTGTTGTTTTTATAGTGAATTTTTTTATTTGTGTTAGTCAATATTTATGTTACAGATGATTTTAAAGGAGAATTGTTTGAAATGAGGGACGAATACAAGGCTTTTAGAGGAGGCAGTATAGAGAATGGATGGGATCATGCAGATGCTCAGATACTATTGGCCTATTTGTCATTTATTTTGTAGACTGAGCATAAAATATTGGTGGTTGTTAGTGTTTTAAAATTACAAACAAACACTATGAAGGATCCTTGTTTAGTTTGCTTATTTTCTCTCATGTAGTATTTTCTCCAATGTAAAACCACCACACTCTTTTTGCTAAGTTTATAAGTGAGTATTCCTATACTGAATCTGAGATTGTCTGCCTCAAGAAAATTAGTCTTTCTGAAAACTTTGTTTAAATTTGGAACTTAAGAGCAGAATTGTTTATCTTTCCTCTGTGGTGAAAATCTTTAAAAAAATTCAAAGGTTTTTTCAGGGCAAGGTGGGGATAAATGCAGTTTTCACCTAGTTTCTGTGCTGGTGTCATGAGGAGGGGCATCCCTGCCACAGGGTAAAGCAGCCTGCTGCATGCATGGATGAGCAGCACCTGGGAGCCAGGAGCCCCACAAAGACCCCTGTCCAGCAAAGAACCAGCCACAGAGCTGAGGACCTGCTTAGTGGGGCTGCCAAGAGCCAGGACTCTGAAAAGGGAGAGATCTTTGCTTTTCCAGCAGCCCACTCCAACTGAAAGCCCCTGGAGACCACACTGGGGAGCCGAGAGAAGGGATTCACCTGTTCCTGCAACAGATGGAATCCTATTGAATCAGCACTTTCCAAGCAAAGGACATCAGTCAGAAAACCTTTTTCCAGACGTTAAACTACATCTGTTGTTTGTTTATTTTAGACTAGGTTTTTCATGAGGGCCCAGATTCTCACTCATTGCACTAAGTTCTTGCGCATGCTCAATTAAACAATAGACTCTGCTGCTTCTTTGAAAGCAAAAATTCATTTCTCTTTTCTTGCCATGGAAAAATGCCACTATGAGTGCTTCAGGTTGTAACTGATGAGTGCTAAGGTTGTTTGTGAACACAGTCCTTTCAAATATAGATATATCTAGGGGCCACAGCTTCAAGATGTGTGTTTTGTGTACTCTCAGAAGCAGACAGTAAATAGACTCTGTAAACAATAGCAAACAATAGACTCTGGGTGCCTGTGCCAAATTACAGGAACAGGGGTGATAAATAGCCACTTTCTCTTCTTGTTTCTTTAGAAATTAGTTCTCAAGATTGTTATGATATTCCACGAACGTTTCCGAATGACAGATCTAATTCATTGGAGGGCTTCCATAACCACTTTGTAAGTATGACTTGATCTGATGAGAGGCAACAGTGACAGAGCTTGAATGCTCTTTGTTCCTGTGTAAGAAAGCAAGCTGTGCAGTGTTTGTCATTTTTCACTTTCAATAGAATATATTAATCCGAGTAGATTAGGTTAAAAGACTCATATGATTCACAGCTGATTGCATAACTTATTTTGTTAAAGGAAATATATGTTAATTCTAGAAAAACAGAAGCATGTTGACAATGGGAAGTGTTTCAAGTGAAGAACTAGATGAAAATTATGTCCCAATGAATCCCAACTCTCCTCCACGACAGCATTCCAGCAGCTTCACTGAACCCATCCAGGAAACAAACTATGTACCTATGATACCTGGCACATTTGATTTTCCATTGTTTGGAAAGCAAGTCCCTCCTCCTGCTCACATGGGTTTCAGGTCCAGCCCAAAGACCCCTCCCAGACGGTCGGTACCTGCTGCAGAATGTGAGCCACCGCCAGTGGACCGGAACCTCAAACCAGACAGAAAAGGTGAGAAAAACCTCCAAAAAAACCTCATTTTTTTCATCTAAGAAAATAACATAGCTCTCTCAACTTCTGCTTAGAGGAAAATTATCATGTTTTTAGAAAGTATTTTAGAAATAATTTTTGTCCTATGAGATAACCAAATCACAGAGGAGCCCTAGCATTATTTTTAACATTATTGAAACACCGCATTAACAATGCCAAATAAAAGCATAGGTTTAGATTTTATTGCCATACTTACTAATGAAAAAATGACACTGAATTCCTAAGATTCAGAAGTGTTTCTTTGTAAACAGAAGACACTTGTGATGCAGAGAGCGAACACAAGGCATTGCGTAGAACACACATTTATAGGCATAACAACGCTTGGTACAGGATCAGCACACTTATTCATTTTAGAGAGCCCCTTTGAATCTATCCTAAAAAATTAATGTCTAAAATCTGGCACGTAATGTGTTTATTTTTCTTTGAAATAAGGATTATTTGGGTGACCAGAGTTCTTAAGGAACTAAGATGATTGGGTTGCAATGTGTCTATAAGAGATACTCGTATAGAGAATCCCTAATAAATAGCTTGGATTTTCCAGTTTATCTAAAATGTTTTATCAGCCATCTTATTCAAATACAGGCAAATGCTTAAAGAACTTGTTTCCCTACTAAGTTTTTGAGACAAGACAACTAACTTTCTTGTAAAAGAGGGAACTAAAGAATATCAGGTCAAATGTCTGCCCTATTTTGCATTTGACTAAGTCCTGTTTTAAATCTTATGTACTTGAAAATATTAGTATTTACATTGATAATGGGTGGCTTCATTGTGGGAAAGTATAATGGCTAATATTCAGATGATCCAAAATATTCACTAATTAAACCTTTAAATTAGTATTTTTACCAATAAGTGAACACCCTCTGTACTTAAGGGGAGTAGAGGGTATCACTATGATAGATGAGCTGTGTGCAGTGGAAAGCACCATGTCTCATTTTGCCTGTCCATCTTCAAAAATTAAGGCATGGCCTTTTTAAAGATTTTTGGCCCTCTGCTTGTGTCTAATTGTTTCTGTGTTATCAGACAGCAGTTTTGTTTGGTTCTTAAGAAATACTGGACAGGAAGAGATTGATGAAAGTTGATACTGGAAAACATTCTCAGAATAAACTGAACTGAACTGAACCAATTTAAAATATTTTACCAGACCGGCCAGTTTGTGTATTTTACTGATAAAATGTTTGACCTTCAAAAGTAATAAATGTATGTGTTGAAAAGCATCTCACTTTTGCTGTTGGCAGCGCAAAGCCGCCACACAAATGTTTGCTGGGGCAGCATCATTGCTCTTGGACCTCTGTTTTTGGAACAGAATTAGTGTTTCACATTTAGAAAGTGGCATGTAAGGCTTCTGCTTTGCTCCCGTCCTCAAATGCCTTATAGCTAGAAAGATGTAGCTAACACCAGGGAAAGGACTTCAAGATGTTTTAACATACCTCTTAATGAAAGCAGAGTTTACTGGATGAAATTTTTGACTGTAGACTTTTGGAAAATGTTATCACTGTAAAATAATAGGATTGTTTAATGTAATTTACAAACTGAAGTGATTTTAAAGTAAAACTGTCCTTAAAAGTAAATATAGTATAGTGCTTAGGGGCTGAAAAAAGTTTTGTGAATATCTTGAGCTGCCAAGCACCAAGCATGGTAATGATTCTGATTTACCACTGGGGGTTTTATCTTAGTAGCACACGCACAGAGACTGCCTCACTCTAACTTTATCAAATGCACCACTGCAAGTTTTCCATTATTGTGAAGAACAGATCTGATGACACATTGGAATGGTGATATATTCCCATTTCAGTAACTGAGATTTCTACACAAGTAACTCTTTCAAGGTATACCTTTGGGAAAATAAAACTGTGGGTTCCTTTGAATTAAATTATGTAAACCCCTTGTTTAAGTGGATCTTTACCTAACTAAAATGATGGTGTGCTTTATATTCTTCTGTGTTGCTTTTTCAGCTTTCAAATTCTTGTAGCAGCTTCTATTATCAGGTTGTTTCTGTTTATGTAAATGTACTGCAATGCTCTTCTGCTACAAATTAGTGCATAGGAAGTGTCAAGTAGACCTTGTGTGTTCAGTAAATCTTTGGCAAACACAGAAGGGGAGGAAACGGAACATAAAATATTTACCTTCCTTGAGGGGATTTAATATGCCATTGGTTCAAGAACATCTGTTGAAGACCACTGGTGCTTCTCCAAAAGATGGTCTCTAAAATACTGTAGAGATGAGGTGTGTTGGGGGTGAGGTGTTATGAGGGCACATTTCATGTTCTGTCAGAAGAAACTGCTATTGGTTACAGATTGCTGCAAAAACAGTGTTTGCATTGCCTCCAAGGTTTTTGGAAGCTATTAGAAATACCAGCAACAACTTTCACATGAGCTTTAGCTTTAGGTCAGTCATGTTTATGTGGGCCAGGGAGGTTTGTTATATCCAATGCTAAAAATGCATTTGACAAAGGGATAATGCAGTGAAACCAGCACATAAAGGATGCACTGCTTTTTGTTGTCAAATATGTGTGTTTAGTGTCTCTTTTCCTTTATTTTAAGAGCTTGCTGCTTACAGCCTTAGACTCTTTGATCTCCCCAGTCTGTTTCTTTTTCCACTGATCTCTAGGAGACCTTTGTTTCAGAAAGTGGGTTAAAAAATAATAATGAATAAAAGTATCTATAGCTTTGAGGTTACAGTACAGATTTGTGTAGTTTCATTTCTCTAACTCACAGCTGCTTCTGTAAATATGGGGAGCTTCCAGTACTTTCTGGAAGTCTTGAAAGGGATTTCAAAACATGGTGTTGTATCTCTGCCCCAATAACTTGAATCAAACATTCTACTTGTTCTTTAAAGAATACCAAAAAGTAAGTGATGTATTGCTTGGGACAAAATGGAGAATGTTTGGCAGGTGCTTTTCTGCATTCACTTGTAATTGAATTACAAAAATAATCTATTTTTTTAGTTTGTTTTTTTTTTCAGAGTGCTGTTTCTTTAGTTACGGAGAACCATTGGCTATGTTCATTTTTGTATTGCTGCTTTAGCTTGCCACAATTGCATGTAGTCCTGATGCTAAATTGGAAGTGTGTTTGCTGGTAAAAGGCTTCAAGCAGAAAAAATATTGCATCCACCCATGCAGATGGGTTTTGCTCTCTGAATTATTCAAAGACAGTGACTGGTTCTGCCACAGAGCAAAAGTAACATTTGTTGTGATGGTGGCATGCCTTCTTCAAAATACTGTTTGTCCAAGAAGGAGCAGTAGAATTAAAGGTGCCCAAATGCTGTGAGGTGAAGGAGGACTCCCTAGACAGATTAGGCAGCAAAGAACAACCAGGTTCTCTTTTCAAGTGAGAAGTTTGTGGTCAAAAATAAAATTAAAAAGATGTGAATTGTTTTTTATGGGTCAGGAGGAAGCATTTGAGAAGTGGGGGTCTCTGTGAACCTCTGGGCATGACAGTGAGCCTCTGCTGCCCCGGGATTTTTTTCCATGGCTAGGGCAGAGGAGTATCTCATCTTAAAACAAGACTTTAAGACCAAACAACTACAAAACCAGACTTCTTTTGTTTTATTTAACAGTTTAAGAGCTGTCCAGAGAAAGTTCTTATAGCTTTGTAACATCATCTCATCTGTAAGGTTGAAATCTCTTAAGAAATGTGTGCTTGTCATCTTGACTCATAAAATGGAGCTTTTCAATGTCTGAATCAAAGTGTAAAGTCAGCAATGGAACTGGTAATGGTGGAGTTTACTTCCTCAAAATCTCAGCTTGATGCCCAGCTTACATTTAATTGGCAACTTCTTTTTTTTGTGTTAAAGCACATTTCTACCAAAGTGGGCTTTTTAAGATTCTGATAAGAAATATATGAACAGTGGGCATATGGCTGAACTAACAATGGCCATGATCAAATGAAAGCGAAACGTTAAATCTTATTCATTTGAATACAGGATATGATTGTAATGTATGAATGAATGAATGCAAATGTCATTTTTGTAAAGTTTTTGATCAATAATACTTAAAAGCACTTTCTGAGAGAGCTCCATTTAGCTCAGGTCCTAGTCCCAGGTCACGGGGAGCTAAGATAGAACAATGCCCTCAGGATCACTCAGCAAATTGCTGACAGAGACAATACAGAATTTAGAATTCCCAGCTTACAACATGGTACTGGACTTTACTTCATTTGTCATGAATAGAAACTCTGTCCAAATATTATTAGACTTTAATTGCATTCAAGATTATTTTGAACAATGTTTTCAGTCCTAGTTTTGGATTGGGCAGCACAGATTATTTTGCTAATAGCAAAAATAACCAATAGTTAGTGTGGTGCTTGGGTGTTTTTTGTTTGTTTGTTCGTTTGTTTTATGATGGCTTATATTTCAACAAAAATATATCAGCATTTAATCTGAGAGGCTTCCTACAGCTTAAGTTCACATGATTGCCTTTAAAAAGGACTGCTGCTTGGCCCTGGTAATTTTCATCCCAGCATGTGGTAAACTTGGATTTAGAGACAGTGAGTGATGCACTTATTTTCATGCCAAGAAAGTTGCAGCCTGAAAACAAGAAAACAAACAAAAGAAACCAAGAGAGAGCAAGAAAATTCTCATAGAGTTGGAAATCGTGATTAAAAATGTTTGTTTAATTGTTTTTAAAAAAATGTTTTAAAAAATTATCTGCTTGCGTTTGTCATAATTTTTTTCCCATTTAAGTTGTTAAAAGACATCATCTGTGTGGCTAAACCACAAATATGTGGATTACTTCTAAAAATGTGGCTGTATCTTTGCCACCACTCCTCGTAAGCATCTCCCAAATGGATTAACTTCACAGAGAATTCCAGTTTTCTTTATAAAAGAGCCCAGGCCCACTTTGGAAAGGTGATTGTGCACAGAGCGTTCCTGTGGCAGGAAGCATCTGCCACATTCTGGTCCCCACAGGACCCAGTGTGATGCTTCTGGATGACTGGAATAATGATCCATTGTTACAGTGTAGCGTGGTGCTCTACAAATCTCAGGCAAAGTAGGTAGTTGTTGAGGAAATTAAGAACCCTCATTAATCATGGAGGTAGCTATAAATAGCCTGATGAACAGTTTGCTTGTTAGACACTCAAACATGTAAATATTTAAGTTGGACTCTGTGAACATACTGCATGTCCTGATACAGAGGAGCACCACACCATCCTTAAAACTTCAGAGAAACACTGACAGCATTTGTGATGACGGGAACTGAAAATTCTTTAAAAATAATAATAATTAGGAACTGGCAACATTTCAGTATTCTACACTATCATCATTGTCTTGCATGCTCTTTAATAAATGTTCAGTTATGTTCTGGGGCTTTAGGACAAGTAGGCATTGAAAATACGAGAATGGTGATTTCTGTCTGCAGCAAGAACTGAACTAAAGATCTGTTGAAAAAGAAATTGTAACTTTTGTGATGACTTTTCTGAACAGAAGTATTGTTCATTTTGCTTTTGAGAAATCCATGCATGTTATCTTCTATTCTCTCTTGGAGAGAGAATACACCCCTTGTTCATTCCATTTAGGAATTATAAAAAATTAAGCTTTTGGGGGAAGTTTTGGTGCTTCCTTAGAGTTTGTAAAGCAAGTTGAGTACAAATTTATTGATTTTTTTTTTCTTCTTTGATCTTCCATAAGCTCCCATTTAGCCGAAAATCAGACTTCCTTCATGCCTGTACTAAATTACTTGTACAAGTCTAGTTTTTGCTTAATGTCTTTAAATAACTCCTTGCTGTGATGTACCAGTCCTTAACTTGCAGCTGTGATTTCTCTTTTAAAACTTTGAAACAGCAAATAATTTCAATACAGATTTCATTTGGATGGCTGTATCACAGCTGCAGAGGAAGCTGCGATTTGCTGGACACAATGGTTGTAAAAAATTAAACATGCCAGTTTTCTAAAGACAAACTGCAGTAGTTACTCTGATACTAGTGCTGGGGATGATTAAATTTAGGGACTAGGGCTAGGGATTTTTTTTTTTTAGGTAATTTTAATCTCCGAAGATATGAGGTAGAGCAGGAACAAGAGAACATTTCTAATTCTCTTCATAAAATTTTTCTCTTCTTTGCTGTGCCCGTATCACTTTTTTCAAGAAAACATAGTTTTTAATCCACAAATTGTCATGCTATTCCATTACTTTTTAATAGGCTTAATGTTAATCCTTAGTTTTCCGCTGAATCATTTAAATTTTGTTATTTTTTTCTGTGTTTTATTTTTGAAGTCTTTTGGACTTCACGAATCTTAGTGCAGTATTAAACTGATAATCAAGAAATACTCCAGAACACTGTACATAGGTTTTAAAGCAGTCTTTGTTATTAAATGCTCTTAGTTCATCATGTTTTGGGGACTTTTAAAATATAGACATGTAGAGTTACTCACAAATTAAAGTCGTCAAATAGTATTTTGGTGATTAATAGCTTTGGTATTCACTGAGAAGTTTTATGGCATTTGCCATTCTCTGACTAGTTTTATAGCATTCGCCAAATATTTTAGAAATACCAGTGAACGTTAGCTGTCAGATCCAGTTGGACTTATTTTTTCCAATTCATTCTTAATTTCTGTAGCATTCAAATTACCAGTTCTCTGTAAAAAGTTATTTTGAGGGGATAAAGATGTCTGAGAAGACTGAAGAGCAACTCTTTATGTGTCTGCTTTTTATATTTCATAACATTGAAGAATAAGTTGACTTCAGTTTGTTTTTATTGTCCTAAAGAGACCATCGTTATCAGCATTCTCATCTAATCCCCAACCAGCACAAAGCACATTATTGATATTCCTGTTTGTTGGTGCATACTAGTATGGAAATCCATTTGAATGTCGTATAACTAAATACATGTTTCTAATTACAAGTACCTTGGCAGGAAACAGTCTTACAAAAACAGAGATCAAAAAGCAATTTCAGGATATTTGTAGAGCTCTGTGTTGAAGACCATGTACTTGGGAATCAGGGTTCACTTGGGTGAGGAAGAGGAAGAGAAGAGAAGCAGGAGTTTACTCTGCAGAATTGAAAACCAAATAATAAACTCTTCGGGAACAAGACAGTGAATTTCAGCCTTGATTTTTGAGGAAAAATCTACAGTGATTCTTGGACCTCAGTGCAAATTTCAGTTTCATCTAATTACAAAGGAAAGGGGTCAAGATATGTATTTTGTTGATAGAAACAAGGAACTGTGGTTAGTTATTTCTCTCTGAAAGTACTTTTGTGTGGACGCCATGCACTTATGTGGCTGGTTTCTCCTTTTGCTCTCCCCCTCCTATCCCAAACACTGCTCTAGCATTCCTACATATGATCTCCTTGTCTCATAAGGATTAGATTAGTCCTGTTGGCTGGGAAACAGATAATACATTTCTCAACTTTTATGTTACATTAGAATATTTGCCTTAATTTTAAGCCCTAAATACCTGGTATTTAAATGGAAGAGTTGGCCTCTTTTGTGAGGATGTTTGCAATTTCCTGACATTAAATCCCTTGCCAGCAAGCCATGGAGCAAGCATCCAGTCAGGAAAGAAGTGTCCTTAACAGAAATCATGTTTAGTTCTGGTGTTTCAAGGCAATAGTCTGAGAACAAATTAATCTCTTCAGCATTATGTCCTCAAAACCAAAAACATTAGGACCCACCTACACTGATGCAGGAATTTACTGCAGTAGGACAACTTCCCCCCGCCCCAATATTATATTCCAACTATTCTGTGGAAAACAACAAGAGCCAGTGCAAAAACCAAAAAGGATTTTTCAGTTTAAACCGTTGTTTGAAATGAACTCAAACATATCAAATGGACTCTTCTCCTGGTGACTTCACAGACAAAGGCAGCATTGACATGCCACAAATACCAGGAGCAGAATTTATGCAGCTGAGTCTGCTCCAGTGCCACAGCCATAATCGCCTGCTCTGCCTGGCACTTTGTACAAGCAGCCATTTGTTAGAAAAATAGATTTCATTAGTGATTTTTGAGCTCAGAGTGCCCTTGTACAGTCTGAGAGAACATGCAGAAGATGAGCTTCTGTCTCCTGGCTGTAGCATTTTGCATTTCACAGGTGGTGACTTAATAGAACAGTAAAAACATCTAATTTTCACTTCTTGTTTGGTTGGTTTCACTTGACATAGTTTGTTTGGTTTTGGTTTGTTTTTTTTTCCCATGTAGGTTTGCATTCAGTGGTGTTGCAACATTTATTTCCTTTCCAGTTAGGAAAAAAATTGAATTGCATAAATAAAACTTTCTTTTCCTTTACCCAGATTTATCTTTCCCAGAATAGATTTGTAAGTTAAAAGTATTACTTTTCCTGACATGAGGTAAATCTGGGTCTGTGGGAACCACAGGAAATGTGTTCCTCAGTATTGCTGGCTGGTGTTGGAATGCTGTATGGAGCCAGGCTCTCCATAGAGCCCTACATTGTCACTACACTGATTTGAAGAACAGCCCTGTGATACTTTAGTGAGTGTTTGTGGATAGAACAGATGTGGGAGACCCGCCTGCTGTACAGGTAGGAATCACTTTCCCCTCCATATTTTAATCAGTTTGTTGCTTTTCAGAGATGCAGGGATGTGCTCCTGGGGAAAATTGTCTTTTGAAAGCAGTAAGGGATATTATTAAGGGCTTTCAGTGCCCTGGCTCATGTCGCTTTATCTTCTTAAATGAGCAAAAACAGGATGAAAGAATTCTGCAGTTACACAAATGGGTAACCTCAGATTTGTGATTTTGATCCCTCCCCTCCTCTTTTCCTTTGCCTGGTGTCAGGTCTTTCCTGTTGCACAGTATAAGCTCCTCAACAGAGATTAGGCCTTTGAGTTTTTTGTTTTGTAGGGAGGAAAAAGAAAACACTCTGCACAAATATTTTAATTCTCTGTGACATATTAAACGTGAAGAATTGCATTATCCTGGCTGGTTGGTAGCAGCAAGCTGGTTTGCCACCAAATTAATTGAGATTGAACAGTCTTCCAGCAGCAAGAGATGAAAGCTCAGTGAGTTTTGTATGTTCATTTCTGATGTAGAAGTATTAAAGGGACATGTAGTTATTTGTATAGCTCTTCTGAAAATCTGAGTGGTTGGTAAGTGTTAAATTAAGTGGGAAGCAGGGAGTTACATAATAGCCATGTTTTACAAATGGGGCTAATCCCAGTTCAGAAAGGCTGGCTGTGCTAGACCATGTAGCGTCATTAACAGAAGGAGAAATAATGGGTTACAGCCTTGAGTTCCTTGAGCTTATCTCTGTATTATGGGTTTCAGGCACTTTAGTCTGTTTGGTTATAACAGCAGAGGTTATTAAGTACACGCTACTTAAATAATTTAATTAACTCTGTTACCTCTGCTAGTTTTCTCACTGTGCTTAAAATCTTTGCTTCTATGTCAGTGCATATTAACTTGAGTTGTATTAGGCCAGATTTTTTTTTATCAGATTAAAAAACTGTGAAATACAAAATTATTATTGGGTCAGCTCAGAATTGAGTACACTAACATGTTGGCTCGTACTTTTGACTTGGCTCTAGTCAGAAATACTTCATGTTCTGCTTCACAGTCTGTGTCTTTGGTCAGCATTGCCCAACTGTTCACCCGTTTCATCAGCACATTGAGCCATTCAAAGGAGCAGCTGATTTTGAAATTGGAAAAGAACTGTCTGTGTAAAAATAATTTCATGTCCTTTTCTTTTTAAGGAAGTTGCCATGCAGCACTACTAATGAATAAATAAATTTTATCATACCTGCATGGTCTCTCAGAAGCACTGTGTAGAAGTTAAGATACAGCACAAAACCTGTGTTTACCTTACTTGTTGTTACTTGATTACTCCCAATACTTCAGTGATAACACTAATAGAGCACTTCATATGCAAAACCCTTGGGGTAGAGATTTGCAAACTTCTGGTATTTGTTGCCAAGTTTATTCTTTACGAAGCATTCTCACCCATTGCTGGGAGTACCACACCTGAGTCTGTACCAGTCCTTTTCCATTTTGTGCTGTAGGGCAGCTTTCTAACATAACCAGACTTAAACTTTTCATTTGGTTTATTCATATGGCTTCTTGGTGTACCACTTGAAGGCACTTGCCTTTGTTAATATTAACACTTTGTCAGATAGACTTTAGTGAAAGCTTAGGGCTATTACACATTATTGATCATGTTTATTTGAAATAGATGGGATGACCTGGAACACTTGCAGAGTTTGGTCAAGTTGGCTAAAGAACATCCTTGTTTTGGGAGGGGATTTGTGTTACTGTACTGTCTGTAGGAAGATGATTTGTATTTTCATGCCAGGGTCATTTCTGGTGGAGGTTGGGTTGTGCCTTGGTGGGGGTACAGCATGCAGGCTGGAAACTTGGGAAGAAAATCCCACTGTGTCTGCAGGGTAAGAGTGGTGGGGTTTGTTACAGACAGATGGAGACCTCTGGAGAACAAGTTTAACAAATATCCTGTTAAAAAAGATTTTTGGGCTACCTCAATTGGGAGACACACATTGGATGGAAGACCTCCCAAGAGCACCACAGAAGTGGAGACTCCCAAGAGTCATTATTTCCAAAGAAATCTTGTGACTAAGGAGGATTTAATTTCTCTGAGGGTACTTGTATCTGAAACATGACTGTTCTCTTTCCATACTAAATATTCCTCAAATATGTACTTTTATTTTTTTTAATCAAACCAGTTAGTAGTAATGATCAGTTACAATATTTGTTGATGCACTTTTTAGCCTTTGTGTACAGCTTTCACATTTGCCACCAATATATTTATTACTTGCATGCAGTGTTTTCTTTGTTTCTGGTTTGGTGCTTAAGCCCTTAGTGTGAGCCCCAGCTAGGCTGTAAAATCTCCTTCAGCAGCTTGCTTATGCTTGTGGCATTAACCTTTCTGCAGCGGGTTGTGATGTTTATTTATAAAATTCCAGTTTTCCACTTAAAAATAGAATATTATTAAGAGAGTCTTCTTTTTGCCAATTAGGTCAAAGTCCTAAAATTTTAAGACCTAAACCACATGGTTTAGAGCGAACTGATTCACAAACCATAGGTGACTTTACTACAAGAAGAAAGGGTATGTACTTTAGCACTATAAGTATATGGAGCTTTATAAAAATAAGTGAAGCAAAAATTTTTAAAATTGTTATTTTAGAATAAGTCTGGCATATTCTTTTCTGCTATAATCTAAAGTGATGGATGCATTTTCCATGCCAAGCAACCAGTTTCCTGTATAAAGAATTAAAGATTTTCTGGCTTGAACAGTGCGTGGAAATTTTTTTTTTATATTAACATGAATGTTCTGATCTCTTATGTTGTGGCTGTTCATATTTTGTCTGTTTATTTAAAAGCAAGTACATAATAACTTGTAAATTGTACATAGTAACTTGTAAGTTATTTGAAACTTTTTCTAGTCAATAACCTGAAATCACAGATCACTTTAGGTCTCAAAATGAAGCAAAATATCGACCTTCTGATCGTACACTAGTACAGACAGATGTATTTATGCACCTTAAAGAGGATTGCAATTAATTTGATGGACTTTATTGAAGATGCTGAGTTGGTGCCTTACATAGTCACAAGAGGTAGAGAAAATAATGAACAACATTAAAAATCTCAGAGAAATATCACTGATTACCTTTTGGTTTTGAAGTCCATTGCAACAGGATGAAATACTTCTGCTGTTCTTGGTGGGCTTTGGACTAAGTCTTAGCTCTGTCTATTGCAGCAGCACCTTGCCCACTGTTTATTCCTGCCAGGTAGTCTCAGACCTTTACAGAAAACTTGAACCAAGCTGATCAATTTTTGTGTCAGTTGTGCTTTAGTATCATCTTGCCTATGTCATGTTCAGTTCTGTTACTACATGCCTGACACTTGATCTTAGTGAACCTGCCAAGAGGCAGAAAACTCATTGTGGGAGGGAGCACAAGAAGAGAAAGGGCTGTTTTTATGATGACATTGCATTTTGTTTTCTAAAAACAGTTTTAGGGAGGATAAAGTTGACAGCAGTTTGACTCTGTGATTTGTTTTCCACAAGCCTTTTTATACTTTTTTTTTTTTCTAATGTTTAGGTGGTGTGAGACATATAAGCTAGAGGAAGGGATAATGTGTTTCTTGCTAATAGCCTACTCATGGTTCTATTCTGAAAATGAAATTTAAAAATGGCACTTTTTTTGAGAACAGTGTTATCTGTCATGAGTGGCACAAGCTGTCATGAGTGGCATATTGCTCTGCTCGACTGTGGATGATCTCTGAAGCGAGCCAGGCTCCTCATGCTGTTGGTTCATTTCTGACTTTTGCAGACTTAGTCTTAGCTGCAGGTTCTGCCCACTCGTGGAGCTATGAAACCTCACCAGTAAGGGCACATGTACACAGTGAGGGCAGTTTGCATATTGACAGCTGGCCCTGAGCCGAGAAAAGTCCCCAGAGTTGGCTCTGCTGAAACAGCCCATCAGCCCTGCCCTGGGCTTGCCAGCTCAACAAGTCAACAAGGCAGAATGAGGACAGAATACGATGCTGCCACTTTCAAAATCTCTTTTCAAAACAGAATTGCTACCTACAAATATATGCTGCAAAATTCTGAAGTTGCAGTGGGTTTTTTTAATTTTATATTTTAATTTTTTAATTGATGTTTCCTCTCATTACCTGAAGAGATTAAAACTGTAGGTTAATATATCGTGTCTTTCTGAGAATGGAAGTGTCTCCCTTTCCTTACTCGTATTTACTATTTGAAAGATACAGGTTTTTTCTGTATTTAGTCTGTGAAAAGCTATTAAATTTAAGTTTGTTTAGTTCTGTGCTTTACAATTGTCTGTTTCTTACATAGCAAAACCAGCTCCACTAGAAATAAAACCTCTGCCTGAATGGGAAGAATTACAAGCTCCAGTTAGATCTCCTATCACCAGAAGCTTTGCACGAGAGTAAGTTTCTTGGCTTTTCCTCATTCAGAGTAATAATTTTGGTGACTGGAGTGTCAATAAGTGTGTGCACATCTGTATCATATTGTTAGCTTGCTTGTAGCTTGAAGTTTCCTGTGGAAGAGTGTGAGTCTGTGTGTGTATCTGTGCACTGAAATAAAGTGTGTCCGTGTGAAGTTTTGTTTTGTGATATTAAATATAAGGGACTGTGTATAACCAAAAAATGTGACACTCTAGTAAACTTGAATGAAAATTTCAGCTCTAATATGCTTATTTTTGTTGTTTACCAGGAGGTTTAAGATATTGCAGATGTATTGTTTGTAAAATAATTCCTGGTAATTAGCTCCTCCAGGTTTCCCGTGTCTCCCAGACCGGATTCAGTTCATAGCACAACTTCCAGCAGTGACTCGCACGACAGTGAAGAGAATTATGTATCCATGAACCCAAATCAGTCCACTGAAGACCCAGTATGTAAAATCTACCTCTTAACTACTCTCTTCCTGTGCAGTCCTTACTTTTAAATCATGCAAACATAGATCCTTCACTCAACATCACTCCCTTTACACTTCTAGATCAACAGAAAAAACCCATAGCAAAGCTGTAATTTTGGTAGGATTTCACTGAAGAAGCTAAGAGCATAAAGAAAATGGTAGATATACATATCTATTATAGAAAACAGTATACAAAATGACTTTTTTTTTACCTCTTTCCTAGAATCTGTCCCCTCTTTGTAATTGTTTGTCCTTGGGCTATTCACCAGTTCAGTATTATGACATGAAGGGAAATAAACTGTCCTAGGACCTCTGAGACATACTTTAAAAACTGTATTAAAGAGACATCTTCCAGGAAATGTAGAAGGAACAGGGGAAGAAAGACTATTGATACATTCTATGAAAATTGAACCATGTCTATTTTATTAGGTGTCTTTCAAAGAAGAAGATAGAAGGAGTCTTTGTGTATTGAATGTCTATATTTTTTCCCCTTTGGGGAAGAATTTACTCAGATAAGGAAGCTTCAGATACTCATCATGGAGTGCAGCTAGTTAGAAAAAGTTAATGATCACACTGTGATTTTTCTTTGGTGAGGGGAACGAGAGAGAGAAAAAGAAGACTCAATAACAGTAGTTTTAAGGAAGACAATAGCAATAGACCTAGGCTTAAACTAAAATGTGGTTTAGAATATGCATAAAACACTGGAGGAAACCTGTATCTTGAGCTCAGCTTTTCGTCTAGTGTAGAATCATGGAATGGTTTGGATTGAAAGGGACCTTAAAGATCATGTTGTTCCAACCTCCCATGCCATGGGCAGGGACGGTCGACTAGACTGGGTTGTTCAAACCCAGTTCTAGTTGAACAACTAGACTGGGTTGTTCAAACCCCTATCCACTCAGTTCAGTGTTTGGGTTCTTAGTAGGGGACACAGCAGTATTTTTCATCTTGAAATCATTTATTTATGACCTTCTCTGGGGAGGGCCTGTCTAGCACCGTTTTTGTTCTGTTTGTGTGTCTGCCTTCTTATATGGCATGTGCTGGCCCATCTCACTGCCCCTGAACCTTCCTCTCACAACGCTGTTCACTTTTCTGTCTCCTGCTACTCTGGATCCCCTGCCAGTCTCCCCCAGTGTCCCTGCCCTCAGCATACCACTGCTGCCCCTGGATGCCACATCCCAGGTCCCCGTCATGCCATTCCCTGTGGGAGCTGGTGGGGTGCAGGCTCCAGAGCCTGCGGAGCGCCCCAAGCTGTGCCTTGTGCCTGTTGTCCTTCTCAGGGGAAAAGCACGGAGCAAGGGGGAACTGCTGATGTTAAATCTTAGCTCCTCTCTTGCAAGGGCCATTGGTAAGTAATGGGTGATTTCCCGTTTCACAGGTACAAGAAACATCCCATGTTACACCAGAGATTAGCCCCAACCGTGCCCACAGTTCTCCCTGCACAGAATCCCAGTTCAGCCTGGATGTTTCTGTTGATTCATAAGGCTGTTCCAGGGGCTTAACTTCCATACCAAGATGGTACAATTAATGCTCCAGCTCATTAATATCTTCTGTTTGCTTATACCAGTCCTATTTTAAGGTTATTCTACAGATTTCGTTTCTGTTTCATTTGTGTGTATTTAAAGTTTCTGTTTCCTAATGCATATGTTCTGCCTGCTTAGTTTGTTTGAAATAACATATTATTTTTTGTTTAATGAGTAACAGCTTTTTAAATTTGTGCTGGAAACATTGATACAGAATCTGATTTTTGTCTCTTTAATACACAGAAAATTGTTCTGAGAATTTGAGCAACGAAAATGAACATCATATGTTTGTGTTTGTCCTTGTCACCACTTAATGTTAAATGAGTTGGACAGTAGAGATATAATGGATAACTTCAATTTCAAAAGCCCAGTCCATTTGGCTTTAGCCCATAAAATACTTTATTTCCTAAAGAACCAGAACATTTCTGGATATCTCATGGCCTTTGTTTTAAAATTTGGCTTTTTGAGAATTTTCACTTGTTCCAACTCTATCTTAGCAAGGAATCCATATTTCTTAATCTTTTTCTGTCATCAGCTTTGAAACATCTTGTTTGAACATGTCATACTTATGTTTTATTTAATAAAATCAGCAATATTCTGCTTTTTCTTTCAAGTTGCTCTCAGCCTTACCCTTCTGTCTTTCCTTCTGCCTTCCTCTTCATTTTTTGCTGACTGCTGCCCTCTGTCTTCCTGTTTTTTCTTTATCTTTTAGAGAAGAGTCCTTCTATTGTACTGTTCCTATAACACCTGTTAAGAGGGAGGGATCAGGCTGGGAGAGGACAGAGGAGGTGAGGTTGTAAAAGTCTGGGCTAATTGAAATTTAGATATATATAATGCAACTTGAGTTCAGGCAGCCCTACGCATATTTTCCAAAGTTTTAATATTTTAATCTTGTCAGTTGAACAATACTCTTTGATTTTCACCTTAGTCATGATTACTTTTGAATGAAATGTAAATGTTTCATTTTTACCTTTGCAACTACTGTAAAGCAGAAATTTTTGTAGGTATTTAACAAAAATTGAGGGAAATAGAAAAGTTTGTGCTTGAGTAATGCTAAATTTGAGATATAATAACTACATTTAAAAAGAGCAAAACATGATATGTTCTTATTTCATGATATGAAGGGGACATTAAGTGGAAAGTACAGACGTGGAAAGCACAGATGGCAACCTTAAATTTGGGGGGGGGGGTGTTTTTTGGGTTTTTTCCTCCCATTGGGTTTTGACTCTGTCCCATTTTTGACATAGAATGTATCCCCTTGCCATACAGGGTCAATGAAATTTGCATGATTTAAGTGATTGCAAGAGTCTCAGTCATTTCCTTAACCTTTTACATTTTGGCAATTTATAGTAAGCATATTTGATAATGTGGACCACTAGTTTGTACATTTGTAGCTGAGGTTGTTTATATTATGATTTCAGAATTTGTTTGGAAGCAACAGCCTTGATGGAGGAAGCAGCCCTATGGTAAAACCTAAAGGAGATAAACAAGTGGAATATTTAGATCTGGACCTAGATTCGGGAAAGTCTACGCCACCTCGTAAGGTAAGCAGATGTTCAGCTCTTGCTTTTCTGCCATCAGGGGTTCAAAATTGCCTCCAGTAAGATCTCTTAATGGTCATTTCTCAAATGATTAGTGGAGAGACAGTGCTGGACCTTTCAGAGACACCAGTGCTTGTTCTGTGTTTATTTGGGACACCTACTTGCTTTTTTGTTGTTAATTTACTTGAACATGTTTCTCCCTGTTCCCAGAAAAAGAACAGTGGCTCAGGCAGCAGCGTGGCAGACGAGAGGGTTGATTATGTTGTGGTGGACCAGCAGAAAACGCTGGCCCTGAAGAGCACGCGGGAGGCATGGACTGATGGCAGACAGTCTACGGAGTCCGAGACTCCCACGAAAAGTGTGAAGTGAAAACACTGCTTTGTCTTTGAAGAATGGAAAGAAGTGAATTTTGAAGAATCACAGAACCACAATGGCAGTGTTGTTCAGCTGTACAGTGCCTGATTCCCTGGGGTGGGAATCAGTTCCTCACCGAATGGGTTGGAAGCCAAAAGACACTTTGAATATATCTTTGAATATATCAAAGGAACTTTAAGATCATGAATTGGCTCTGTGGTGTCTGGGAAAATCACAGCCTGTAAATAACCTGTAAAATAATATTACTTAGGTTTCAGAAAACCTTTTATTCTGTAGTTAAAACATTTGTAGTATTACTGTGTTTATGCACTTTTTCAGTTACATTGTTGGGTCAGGTATTCACAGTTAGTGTACCTTAATGTCTAATTCATCTGGAGAATTCTTTTTTCCTTACACTACTATTCCTCACAATTTTAGGTTAATTAAGCTACATGTAGATATGGAAATTAATATTTGAACTTCACTTTAACAACTCAGAATTGATTTTGCAGAAATACTTTCACAATTGAATCATCTACTTGAAATGCCAAGAGACAACTGTTAGTTACATACTTGTTTATATTTAATACATGCAAGATTATTTGGAAGTCTACAGGCTACCTTCCTAACAAAAAATTGCTGTGAGTTAATAATAATGAACTGTACTGGGTTTAGACCTAAAATCCTGGCTTATATGTTAGTTGTTAGTGGTGGAACTTCTATTGTATTTTATTAATGACAGTGTTCTGTGTTCAATGGGTGAAGATTCTGCAGGGTGGGATCTTACACTTTCAAAGACTGAATAATTAAATGTCAAGTAAGCCTGCAAACCACTGATGGCATGTAGTAATATTGTGATCTCACACTTATTAACAAGAAATAACCTTTATATTATTTACAGAAGGTAGAGTATATAAATCAGGTACGTACCAAGCACTGTTGTGCTAATACACTGATCAGGTTTAGACAATGAGCTTTAGTTTTGTACTGTTTAGAAATTCTAATGTCAGTTTTCAGTTCAAGATTAATGGGACAGTTTGACATTCACTTTTTGTAGTACTAGCAAAATACTGTGATTTTGAATTAGACATTAACTCAAATGGAAATACTATGTTTTAACACCATAGTGCCCTTCTTATGAGCTCTGTATTACTTTAATCTCCTGCTTGGCCTTATATTTAAATCCCTATGCAACTGATATTTTATATCTCTGTTTTTAAAAATTAGATAATATACCTAAATGATCCCCTTGTAAACCACTTGTTGCTCTTTCCTGGTACAGGATTTTAAACTTTGTATACTGTGATCCTTTATTTTACTATGCCAGTTCCAAATAATAATCTGCCTTGGTTTAGAAACATTTTTTGTTATTTGGAAGAAGATAGAGTTCTTTAAATACATGAATGAGTTAGGTCTAGATAGAAAACTTACTAACACTTATTTTATACAAATGCCCTCAATTAAGTGGTTGGTTTTGTTTTCCTGCCCAATTGGGGTTTTTTTGTCCAGATCATTTAAAAGTTGAGCTTAAAGCTGCATTGTTTTCTGGAATGTTTGCCTTCGTACTGTGCCTAATCTACCATTGGTTGTTTCTCTCCCCTCACAGCCACAATCTGCCATATGTAAATTATCTTGTTCTTAACAAAGGTTCTTTTTAAATTAGTAATATTTTGATGCTTTGAATGTTCATTTTAAAAAAGAAACTAAACACAGTGCATTTTGAGGTGAATTTTAAATAAATCAAGTTGTTCTGTTCTGGTGTGTAAACTCTGTCCTGCAAAGCAGCAAACGGATGTCAGTGTGTCTGGGAAGGTGTCTGGATACCAGCCATGTTTTTTCAGAATTGTAGATGTACAGCTAGAACAATTTTTAACTTGGATCTCTGATTTAAAACCCTGTGCCGAGAAGCCAAATAATGTGAATTCCCACTCTTCTGGGTGCCAGGAAAAAATCAGTCTCCTATGCCAGCCTCTCTTGCTGAGCTAGTGATAGGAGATGGGTTTGCTCTAAGTTTGCTGATATCAGTCCTTGATTTACAGATTACACTTACTCGTTCTTCATTTAAAATTTGGCAGGATTCACAACATGATTTGTTATTATGATTGAGAATCCACTCTTAATTTCTAGGCTTTCTTTTGTTAAGGAAAACAGGAGTTTCCACACTGTACAGACAGTGTAACATTTTCTGAGTATCAGTCTACAATTTCTCTTTAATTAGATTTCTAAGCAGTTTTCGCCTCCATATTCCAGTACATTACATTTTCCATACTTACATGCTGTCTGTGGTATGTTCAGAATCAGAGGTGTGATATTAACTTCTGATGACACATCTCATTTTCACCAGTGAAACTACAGGGGCTTCACAGTGCAGGTCTGTCTGAGTTCTTGGATGGTCTAAGGATGTGAATATAAAATTGAAAATGTGACTCCTAAACTTGTAGGTGATAGAAAGCAAGTGAAACTGATATCAGCCCTGTGTCACTTCCAGTTACTAGTTATGTTAGGACACTAGTTGGAGGCAAGCTGGTGGAAAACTGAAGTACATAGTGGTGCAGAAGTAGCTTGTCAATGTTGCTTGTTAAGTGTTCTTTTTTCAAATAGGTAAGTTTTCTCTTGTTTCGCTCAAACTCTGTGTTACCAGTTGCAGATACAGTTTTTATTGCTGTATGTGTCATTATAAATTGCAAACATATATACATGCAATATGTCTTTTACAAGTACATAACATCTTGCTCTTAAAAATCAAAAGAAAACTTGGTGCCTTTTACACTAAGATTGACTTGAGAGGTGATCTGGTATTATTCCATGGTGTGATGGGAACATTTCTTTATCTGCTAAGTACCAATAGCCACACTTTTACAGACTGCGATATAATCACTATTACCTCATGAAGTGCAGCTGCAAACACAGCTGCTCTGCTGCACTAGAACTTCATAATGTGACATGGAAAAAGGTGAAAATGTGGTCATTAGTCTTTTTTCTTTACTGATATTTGTATTTATGTAAAAAAAAACCAACCAAACCATTCCATTCATGTATGACAGCTGTGACATAGTGCCACACCTGGGGAGTACAGACCAATTACAGTATAGCTGTTTTGATTAAGTAATTTAGAATTTATTGCTTCTTGTAGCTAATTAGAGAGTGATGGGCACCTCTGTAGCTTTTACAGTGCACTATGAGCCAAGCAAGATTTTTATCACAGAGAAATTTAAGTTTAGCTATTATTGCACCAGTAAATTTTTATATGTGTGTGTGTGTGTGTACATGTGAATATATATATATATGTGTGTATATACACATATATATATGCAGTACTCTTGCAAAAGTGCTTTGGAAACTTAGCAGCCCTGGAGAGAAGTTCCATTCCCTCCTTAGCTTATGTCATGAAAAGTGAATGGACATTTATTTGCTCAAGGAGAAGGCACTGCCATACAATATCAGTGTGCAATTTGGACAGCAATAGTGTCACTTCATCTTTTGAAATATTTTATACCTGTAACTCTTAAGAAGCTCACAGGTGGACTTAGATTTTGAGATTATCCTGCATATTTCCTAGATCTGCTCTTGATCTCTGTGTATTGCACCAAACTGCTTCTTAAATGTTAATTCCTTGTTGTTTTGTTTCTTTAATATGGCCATGACCACAAAAAAGGTGCTTGTCTAGCAATTAGTGTAATAAGTGTTCCACAAAAACATTGTGTTGATTGGGTGGAGATGAACCAAATCCCAAGCAATAAGGTTTCTGGATTTTGCCCTAACTGAACAAACATTTTGAGTTCAGCTCTCAGCCTAACAAGGTGCAGCGTAGGGTACAAAGAAAAGGTTTTGAGAGGGTTATGAACAATATCTTTGACATATTAACTTTTTCAGAGTATGTTTATGGTTCCGCAGCTGTGATGTTAATTTTCAGCAGCAAAGGTGGGAGGAGAACAGGTATGGGATGCATGACTAGTTGAAAGGTTTTTGCCATCTTGTTATTAAGTAAACAGAACTAGACTGTTCTGGTGCCAGTGGTTTTCTTTCTAGATGGTCTAGAAAAGAATATTTCCATGTTTCATTTGAGAGGGATGATCTGTTTGCTTCAGCTTTTTTATAAGTAGGTTAGCTGAAGTGTACATTGTGGAATCTGCTGTTCATACACAGAAAATGTTTAACTTTAATATGCTAAAATGGAATAGAATAAAATCCTGTACAGTTTAGAACATTAAGCACCAAGTTGGCAAAATGGAGACTCTCAAAGTTTTCCTGCAATTATAAAGCCAGCACTTGTAGTAATCATCATGATTTGCTCTTGAAAATTCTCCCAGGATCTCTCAGCATTGTCAAGCCTTTTCCTGGTAAGTTGTATCTGCAGTGAAATAAAAAGAAAATGTGTATCACATTTTCAGAAAGGCCAATCCTAATAAGATTTTAATAAATGCTCTTTGAGGTCCTGGGTTTAGGTATGGGGGGGGCTTGCACAAGGTACCCAGACAGCTGATTGTTTTAATCAGAAGGCCAGAAGAGGAGGAAAATATAAATGTGCCTTATTTTCACTGAATTCCTACCAGACTTCTAAAATATGTAAGTTTTCATATTTTTATGTGCTTTTTAGGGAATATACTTTAGAGGAAGGAATCACTACTTGCTTCTGTGCACTTGTGCTGGTTTTTGCACAATTATAAACTGTGCAGATTAGCTGAAGGTTTAACATTTTTTCTTTCTATTTTGTGTTAGAGGTGAAGGATGCAGGCCTGGGAGTCTGGGGATGCCTCAGACTGGCCTGCTGGTGTACCTCAGAGTCTGGAGTTAATTGCATCAAAACCTCTGCATTCAACCCTCTGCTGAGGTGATCTTCATAGTAATACCTATAAATCATGGTGTGTATATTTAATTTTTTTAATTAGTCATAATTGAAACCTAAATTGGAAACAAATAGTGTTCAGAGTTAAGGTCTCTAATCTCCAGTTACGCATAGAGCAGCATTTGAAAAGGCATTATGTGTAACAGGGTTCAAATTCCTCAGGCACACAAATCTGTTTAGGATCTTTTGAGGAGGAGAATTTCACATTCAACGCACTGCTGTCCTCTTTAAGTAAGTGAAAGTTCCAAGAACTTTTTAAAAATCTAATTTCTACTCAATTATGTAAATATAAGTTTAAGAAATTAATTTTAAAAACACACCTTGTGTTATAACTATGGTTTTTTCCCTCCATAAATAAAAGAAGTGATGATTCTTAAGACATTTTTGCCTTTAGTTCTACCCACTGACAGCCCAATATGAGGAAGCACAAAACAGACTTGGCCCTTGAACTTTTTAAAAAATAAGGAAAAAGGAAAGAAGGAAAAAAGGAAAGAAGGAAAAAAGTAAAGGAGCCACCCAGGACCAGGATTTAGCCTCTGATCTCTTCATACACCATGTGGTGCAGCTGCCCCCAATTCCAGTGCTCAGTTTAGAAGTTGGGACACAGATCCTGTGGCCAGTACCAGGGAAGCACCAACAAGATCTGAAAATGTGGTTTGCTTAAAAACAATATCAAGAGTTCAAGCAAAAATTTAGTTTTGGAGAGGGTTGGTGGGTTTGTTTCCTCTGTGTAAAATGAACAGGATAATATTTAGGATTGTGATGCAAGTATACTCAGTACCACCCTTTGGGAGCTATGCTGTATCTCAGTATGAATATTATTGTTCACCCCCTTTTTTTGGTATCTGTGCTCTGTATTTTTTTGTACAGCATTTGGGATACCAGGAGAAGGGCTGTCTTTAAAGTCTGGGATCAAGAATCAGAAAACATTGGCTCCCAACAATGTTTTAAGTTTAAGGATAAATTTCCAATGGATAGTTCTAAGATCTCAAGATTTTCCTTTAGTAGGTGCATTGTTTATAAGGATGGAAACTTGAAATCAAGCAAGCAGTTATTGTTCTGTAAATGGAATGTTATGCTGCTTTAAAAGAAACCCAAACATTTTTTTAAATTAAATTATTTAAAATTATCCATTCTGCACACACAATGTCAGACTTTTCTCTTAGTAGCTTTTATCTCCCCTGCATCATAATTATCTGAATAAATGCTGTGACATTTTCTCCAGGACACGTAGTTCTTTGGTGAAGTCTTACTTTGATTTTCTGTGTATTTCTGACATGAATTTTCCCCCAACTATTCTCTTTAATTAAAGGAGGGTTGAAAACCAACTACTTTTATAAAAGCTGCTCTGTTTTCTGTGAGTGAGGAGAAGGTTTTTTTAATGTAGCAAATCTCTGCTGTGATTCAGAATGATCACTACTGCAGAAAGTAATTCAGGTGATGTATACAAAGCAGTAACTCCAAAGCAGTGTCTATAGGCTAATACAAAAAGCATATTCATGTCTAAAACCAAAGGCTCAGGAAATACATGTGGCACAAAACAACCACAATCCACAGCACACATGAGGGTCCATGATTTTTGCAATAAAAGCTGTGTTGGAAGCCCCTGTATGTCGTATCTATTCTGATACTACAGTTACAGGTAAGTAGATATTTATCAGTGTTAAGTATCAAAAGCGTTTTTCTAAGTCTTTCATGAGTATTTAAGTATCTAAACACTGTGGGGAAAATTGGCCCAGATGACAACTGAGGAGAAACACAGCAGCATAAGAAAGGCTAGATAACCATGAAAATGAGATTAAGATGCCGTGGCAGAGGCTTCAATGTATGAAATTTGGGTGTAGAGGCAGATAGATACCTGTGTATATGTGAAATTCAACTAGAACTGTTACTGAGGGGATAAAACTGTCCATGTAGTTAAAACAGAAAAATTGAAGTATTATGTCTTGCTTTAAAAAAAATCTCTTCTTCAGATTTATCCTAATCTTTCACTGAAGGTCTATATCCAACTTCTTAAAGTCCCTTTTTGCTCTAAGAATAACAGCAGCAGGAGAAAATCTTGATGATCTCAAAGGTCTTTTCCGACCTAATTAATTCTGTGATTCTGTAAGTCAGGTGGCTTAACTGCTGTGCCAATATGTGGAGGTAAGTTTTCCAAAAGAGTCTTTCCTAGCCCTGTCTTGCTCTGGTTGCAGTACTGTAAGGTGAGGGGTGAACTTCATGAAAGGAAACAGGGCCAGGGCAGAACCTGGTTGCTGAGAGGGAGAAAAAGAGTTTTGAAAAGACAGAAAAATCTGTCTGTGTAACCAAGTGTTTGTGCATTATTTTTTATACAAAAATGTATTTTACATATTATAAATATATATATGTTTGCCTTTTGGTTGAGTTTTCATTCACAGCAGCAAAGAAATAAAATCTAAAAGCATTTTATTAATTCTGGGTTTTTTTCTGTGAGAGTGCTGCTTGTTACAGGATCTCCATTCTTTGATGATTTCTGTAATGAGTATCAGCAGTTGACTCCATATGGGGTCATCTTTTTTTGCATGGGTAAATTTTATTGATCAAAGGGTTTGTTTTAAACTGGACACAAGCAGAGTCTGATATGCTATCTGCATGACATGTTGCTGTTGCCAAATATTCACTGGTTTGTGGTTGGGCACAATTTAAAAAAGACTTTTGGTCTTCACATGTCACTATTTTTGTAGTCTACTTTTTGAAGGTACACACACAGCAGGCTTACAGTTTGTTTAAGCACAGCAGAATGAAGTCTGGGCTATTTTCTGTGGAAGTTTAATTTTACCAGGATGGCTACACTGTAATTTGAACAATCTCAACATCATCTTCATGGTACTCAAAGAGCACATGAATGAAATTTATATACCTACATATGTTATAAACTCTAAAAAGTTTCCATTGCATTAAGGAATCTACTGAAATTAATATATGGTATTGTTTGCATGTGTTGCATTTGGGGTTTTTTGTGGAGGATGGTTTTTTTATTACTGGAAAGCAATGTGTTGACAGTTATGATGAAGCTGATGACAGTGACCTTTGCTGATGGGCAGACTGTTTTGGGGTTTTTGTTTTGTTTTGGGGGTTTTTTGTTGTTGTTTGTTTGTTTTGACAGATGTAGCATGATTTTGATGGCTTCTTTGACTGTTGATCGTGTGTGTGTGTGTGTGTGTGTACTGCCTCTTGCTGGCAGCACTGTTAATCTGAGGCTAGAAGAAAAGTGACAGTGACAGAAGTGATGGCTTTGAAGTAAGTCTAATTATATTTACTCTTGATGGGATAGCCCAGCTCAACATCAGCCTTGTGAGGAAGTAGAAAAACTGGCAGTATTTCATCTCATGTGGATGGTATCTTGCTTTGGTAAACTGAAATAAAATGACAATCCTCCCCCTGAAATCTGAACACAAAAAAAGGTCTCACCCCTCTCTTACCTTGTTGAACCCAAATGAATGTCTCATGGAGCAACCACAAACAATTTCACTCCTTTTGTTTCCCAAATTTTGGGAAGATTTACATCTTTGATACATGTTCAGCAATGCCTATTAGCATAATTGCTACACAGCTAATAGTATCAGAGTTGCTTTTACTTGTGGTGTTTCAATTTCTTGTTTAACAAGGAGTCATCTAAAGAATATTAATTAAAGTTTTGGTTGCACAACTAAGCAACAAAATTGCAAGATGTGTTGCCCAAGAGATTTGACAAAAATCTGTAATTAAACTGGTTTTTACTAACTTCATAAGCATGCTGGTAATTAGTTGTCTCTACCGCTGGGTACTGGCTGAGGGGGGATTTCTTGCTTTATTGTGTATTTGACCATAATGTTGGTGTTCAGCACATCAGTAACCTCTGCCATGAACTTCTTTATGCCATCGCTTGCTTTTAATTTAAGGTCTTCATATTTGGGCTCTGTATGGTTCCTGAAGATTTTCATGTTAACTTGGAAAGTCCTCTTTCCTGATTTGGCTGGGGTGTTTCCTTGGAGGGGGATGGTTTGGTCTGGTTTGGTTGTTGTTGGGTGGGGTTTTGTTTTGGTTTTCTATTTTTTTGGGTTTGTTTGTTTGGGGCTTTTTGTTTGTTTTTGGTTTTTTGTTTGGTTGGGGGTTTTTTGTTGTTGTTATTTGTTGTTCTTTTTTTTGTTTGTTTGTTTTTTGGGGTTTTTTTGCACAGCCTTCTGCTCTACTTTCAGGACTTCAGGAAATTCAAAAAGAAATGTAGAGCCTTTTGCCTCTTAACATTTGGCAAGATTTTTTTTTCCCGATTATTTTGCCTGTTGAAGTAGATGCGAACGCTCACCTTTCCTGACACCAAGCACACAAATATCCCCAGAGGCCGGCATGGTGCTGCTTTACTTTGCTGCACGGCCAAGTGTCAGCCTGGTGCCAGCCACGGGCCCCAGCCCACACGATCCCACACGGGACAAAAGGCAAACGACGAGGAGCGCTCTTCCCCACGTGGGGACCGAGTCCTAACTTTATTGCCTTGATAGGAGACACCAAATGACCCAGGTAACCCCAGAGACGGAAAACAAGGCGTCGCCTTCTCCCGGGGGAGGATTTTGAGCTGAGGGGAAGAGGAGCGGAGGGAACGGACGAGCCATCACCGCCGGCCTTTGGGGAGGGAAGGACCATGTGATATAAGGGGGAATCCCGTGAGGATACAAACGTACTTATCCGGGCAATAATACAGAACCCAGCGCAAAACAGCTAAATTAACTATTTAGTGCAATGCAACACAACAGCCAAGGGTCAGTGAGGTTTGGATGGAGGTGGTGCTTTCCTCCCTTCCTGCGGAGGCCTTGGGGAGCATCCCCTAAATCACACCCCATTGGCTCCTTCCCCTGTTCCTATGTCTTTTCCCATGTTCCTGAGCCACACCTTCCCTATTCCCTGATTGGCGCTTATCTGGGCACTGCCCGAGACCAGGGTCAGCCCCCGGGCCCCTGGAGAGAGAAAGCTGAGCCCTCTGTGCGTATGTGTGTGTCTGGGTACTGAACGTGGCTGAATTAAACATCTGTGAATATTTATAAAAAGGCCCTTTTTTGCTTCTTTACCTTGGACTTCACATTCAGGCTGCTGCACCTTCCCCATCAAACAGATCCTACCTGTCAGCTTTAGTTCAAGAGACGGTGTCAAAGGTGCTGAAATACCCTCACCACTCTTCCCAAACACCTGACTTCTTCCCAAGGGCTTTCTACCCCGTTTTCCTTCACCGGTGATTCTCCATGTGTGGTTTTGTTTGTGCGCTTTGCAGGGGAGGCAAAAGAATGAGAGATGGGAAAGGGGGAGTGTAGCTCCCTTCCCACCAAGAGCTCCACGCCTCAGCACAGAGAGAGCACTGCGTTATCTGCAGCAGCTCTGGGAGAGGGGGCAGGAGCTGAGGCTGGACACAAAACCGAGCTGGAAGAGTAGAGCTGGCTAAAATAACAAGGTTATTTTAATTTGTAATTTGCTGCCACACGTATTTAAAAAGTTCTAGCTGTGACCCTGAATGGAGAGAAAAGCATTTAGCAAAGCTCAGGGACTAAGTTTTCATCTGTGATGAGAGATAACAACGAGGAGTGGGAAAATATGTCAATAAATTTGTGATTAGATGAGAAATCCTATTCTAGGAAAATTGAGATTTTCTGGGAATTTATTCTTCTGGGTAGTTCTGGCAGAAACAAAGTGACACCATCTTTTGGAAATGTCAAAGCTAATAATTTTAACCTCAAAAAATATTAAAGGTTGTCTGTAATAAAAGACAATTGAATGAAGGTTGTAATAATTGTCGTGGAGATGGTCTATTTTGCTGCTACATTCCAGGTTACAATGGTTTCTCAGGATGTGGAAGATGCAGCTTCACAAACCTGTGGAGTGCACTCAGTGGCTGCACCTGCCCTGACAGCACTTGTGAGCATTGCTGGAAGTGCAGGAGAGGATGTGTGGAGCAATTCAGATGATGTGCAGAGCGTGGCTGTCCGTGCTGTGAGCCACTCAGCGGATTTTGCTTCTGGCTAGGTCAGGTCTGGCCCTGTGGACAGCCTCTCTTGGCACCTGGATGCAATAGTAGTGCTCTTAAGCAGATTTTCCTGTTCAGTTCCATCCTATTTCATGCACTCCGGGGTTCTGGGATGCAGGCTCTGGTAGGTGGCACCTGACAGGTTATCAGTGAGGAGGTGCACTCCTCCCATGAGCAAAAGGCAGAGCAGATGTAGAGGTGCTCAATCACACCTTAAAGCAGGGGGCTGCAGCCCACGATGCTTCAGGCTGGGAGCAGACACTGCTGTTGTATTCAGGGGGTTACAAAACTGAACTTCTGTACCTACAAACTCCGTCTGGCTCCACCAACCCGAGTGAGGGGACTCGAGAGGGCGGCTCCGTGTGACACCCTTCCGTGGATGTTCAAGTTCATGGAGAGATGAGGAGCCCATGCAGCACCCTGAAGCTGCCTTTAGCACACTGCTGGCACCTGCTTTAAGCACAGCCCCTGCTGCTCCTGCCTGGAGATGCCAGAGGGGAAGGGGACTGCTGCTGGGCTCCAGCCAGGGCATGGCTTCACCTCCTGGGTGATTCCTGAGCCTTTCCTGGAGGGCTGTGAAGAGGAATTCCCTGGAGGGGAAGCTGTGTGAGGAGTGACTGAGATCGCCTGGTCTGTGTGTTAGTGTTCAGGAACACATAACCACGGAATGATTACATGCAGGTGCTTTTACTGAAGAGCTCTGGGTGTCAGGGGTACAGACCCAAATCTGGCTCCGACATGAACACGTTTTCATACCCTTGTCATTATATAACTACATATTAATTATTAAATGTAATATATGTTATGGAATAATTCATGCTTATGTAAAATATACATTAAATAAGTTGTGCTCGTCAAAAAAATTCTTAAAGTTTTCAAAGCACAAGCCGCAGCCAGGGAAAGGTTGCTCCACAAACTGCAAAACCACAGATGGCAGCAGAAAGAAAGACCCAATTAACAAACGAGATGTGCCTCTGTGTGGAGATGGGCCCTTTCCTGGGACAGCCCAGGAGACACCCAAGTGATGAAAAACCTATTTTTTGATTATTAATTCCGCTTTATAATTTATTACCTGTAACATTAAACTTATATCGTTCTATTGTATACATTGATTTCATCCAAACATGGATTTTGTAATTTCCATCAAACGCCCCAAACATAGTTTCTCATTATGCTTGTTACGATTAAACAATCATTATATCCTATTATTAAACAATCATTGCATTTAACAATGACATAATTTATCATATAACAATCATGTCATTTATTATGGTCATTAAATGATTATACAGGTGCAGTTTTGCACGATCCAGTAAAGCCTAACATTTTCCCAAGGTTCTGGAAACATTTTATCCCTACACTATCCTGTTCAGCCTGCAGGAGCCTGAGGGGAGACCCCACTGCAGTGACAGACTGAGGGGAAGAGGTGGGGCAGGCACTGAGCTCTTCTCTGTGGTGACAGAGGGAACATTCCCAAGGGAACGGCCTGAAGTTGTGCTGGGAAAATCTAGGTTTGTGAAAAACACCAATCCCTTGTCTTAAAATTTTAGAAGTTTAATAGTAATAAAATGGTTATAAAAATAATAATACAAGTTACAGCAATAAGAATTCGGACAACCAGCGATAGGACAATAAAGAACAATAAAAAAGCAGAAAATTGTGAATGTTCGGATGCTTTCCTAAAAAAAGCATGTCCGCTAACAAAAGATTAACCCTTAAAAGCAATAGCCTGTTACATATTCATATATCTCACACATGATGCAAACATTCCTTTCAAACTAGGGATTTTTCTGTTTATTGTGGACTCCCACCCTTCATCTTGTAAATAATCATTTGGTTCCGTGGAGTCTGAAAGGAGGTGGAAGAAGCCTGGTTCTTCCTGAATAAGGAGGCAATAATTCTTCTCTCTGGGATTTTAGTTTCTTGTTGCTGTCATCTGTGTGTGAAGAATTTCTTGATTATCTCATCCATTCCTTGAGCTAGTCAGAAAAGTATCTTACATCACATAGTTTCTATTTTAACGTTGTGTTGTAGCCTAAAACTATATTTAACACACTACTTAAAAGGATTAATACAGCATAACTTTCTAACATACAACATTAATTTTTCATAACTTTCTAACATATAACATCAATTTTAATATCTGCGAAAAGCCAATCATATGCTAAGCATTTTTCAGGGTTGGATGTCAGGATAAAATCCTTTCCCCAGAGGGAGGCCGGGCCTGCACTGGGACAGGCTCCCCAGGAAAGCGGGCACTTTGAGCAATGCTGACAGGCGCGGGCTGTGACTCCTGGGCCCGTCCTGTGCCCTGCGCAGGGCCAGGAGCGGGACCCGAGGAGCCTGGCTGGATATTCCCTTCCAACCCGGAATATCCTTACGCGATGCCTGCCCACATTGCACCCGATGTGGCCCTAAATAACGGGGAGGTGAGGACTGCGCGCTTACCGAGGCGATTCCGGCTGCCTGCCCGGCCTCAGGGCCCGCAGTCTGGCGGGGATCCCGGCGGATCCCGGCGGATCCCGGCGGATCCCGGCGCTCCGGGAGCGCCCCCACCGGCGGCGCCGCGCGCGGGGCGGGCGGGGCGAAGTCTCGCGAGCGCGGGCGCGCGGCGCGGCTTGCGCGCTGCTTGGCGGCACCCGCCGGGACGGGCCGGGCCGGGCCTCGCTCCCTCCCTCCCTCCTTCCCTCCTTCCCTCCCTCCGGGAGCCGGGAACCGCAGCCCGCCGCCTCTTCCTCCTCCTCCTGCTCCGCCGGGATCCCGGCTGCCGCCCGCGCCGAGCCCGCCGGACGCCAGCCCGAGGCTCGGCGGAGCGCCGTTTCCTCGCGGCGGGGATCATGTCCGCCGGGCAGCCGCCGCTGCCGCCGCACCCGGACGAGCCGCCCGCGCCGCCGCTGCCACCGGGCGCCAACGCCGGCGAGGCCGCGGGGCCGCCCTGCGCCGCCGGCCTGGCCGGGGGCGACATCAAGATGGAGGTGAGTGGGCTCGGCCCGGCGGGGACCCCCCGCTCCCCCGGCGGCAGGTGGGACGCCCCGGCCGCGTGGGGCCGCGGGAGACAATGGAGGAGCGGCCGCGGGGCCGCCCCGGGCAGAGCCGGGCCGCGCTCTGCCCCGCCGCCCTCCCGCCTGCCCTCCCTCCGGCCGGGAGCGCGGTGCCGGTGTCCGGGGGCCTCCCGGCCCTGCTGCCCCCTCCCCGCCGCGCGGGGGGCCCGGGGGCCGCGCTCGTCCTGCCCCGGGCCGCGGGGAGGGAGGCGCTGCGGCCGGGTCACGCCGCTCGCTCGTTTTACACGCGGGGCCGCGGGAGCCCCCGCGCACCCGCAGGCTGTCTGTCTGTCTGTCTGTCTGTCTGTCTGCTCCTGCCTCCCCGAGACCCTGCCCAGCCTCTGCGCTTCCTGCTCCAGCGGCGAGCCAGCCCGGCGTCTAAAAAAGCATGGCCCATGTTTGTCTGCTGAAGTGCTTCAAAACTTTTTTTTCTTCTTTCTTTTTTTTTTTTTTTTTTTTTTTTCCCTTTAGAGGGGGAGGAAGACGGTGTGAGGGTTGTGGGAGGGGTTGTTTTGACAACAGGTGCGTATATTCCAGAAATTTCAGGGGGCTGGAAGTGATTGCCTGGAGATGCTAATTCTGTCGCAGCATTGTTTCTTTAATGATAGCAGGAAACTGGTCGGTCCTGCTTTCAGCGCCGGGTATTTTGCACCCTGAGTCACGCTGGGCTGCTCAGCCTACTTGTTCTAAATAAATTTGCAAATGCCGTGTTTTTCGGGTGAACAAGTAGCCATAGCACTGTGGAAAATAAATCTTGCTCGAGCCTGCAGAAATAGGGCAGTTCCAGGCTGGAGTTTAGCGTGTGCGGGCTGAGGAACGCGTGCTCTCGAGGCGCTTGTGTGCCAGGGCTCTCTGTGCTGCCAAGTCCCTTCCTTTTTTACCTTGGGAAGGGATTTCCTGGCATACAGTGAAGTTTGAGTTGGGATGCCTGGGAGCCGTGAGCATTTGAAGGACTGCTTTCCCTGGTCTCCAGCTGAATTGCAGGGTTTTGTCATCTGTGCAGCAGATGATGAGCTCAGATGGCCGTGCTGTGCTTTCCAGGTTAGGCATTGTGGGAGAAAGGGGAATTGTGAACAGAAGTTCCAACCGTCCTCTGCTTGTGCTCACTGGGTGTTGGCTCAGTCCGGTGAGGGATGAGTAAGAGAATTTGGTTATGACTTCTTATGCTTAATTCTTTATATTTTGACCTAGTGAATTAAACATTTGTGTTAGGATTTTTCTGTTTCCATGTGCCTCACCTGCCAGGGGAAATACCCACTGACAAACATCCTGTTTCTTTCCAGCCTTTGTTTCATTTGTTTCTTACTTTTCCTCTTCCTTTGTTCTATATTTGCCAATAAAGATTGAATTTAGCCCCATTCTTACTTGGCTCAGTTAAACAGATGGTTAATAAACACTTGAAAGCATCTCATTTGTTTCATTTTCTCACCCTTTCAAGAGTTGTGTTGTAATATGTTACCTTAGCATTGTTTGTCTGGGAAGGATCATCTCACTGCTTTTAGTTTTAACAACAGAAGATGAAAATGCTTATGGGAGATGATGTGGAAAGGGTTAACCTAATGACAGAAGAGACAAGGATAAAAAAGCCCTGATCCAAAAGAGTAATTGAAGGCAGTATGTTAAGGATGTGGCAGGAAGGCAGTGAGGGAGGACTGCCCTCTCCCAGCCAGCTGGTTTTACTGTTCTTAGTAGTGCCATGGGTGATGAACATTATTTAATTTAATAAACTGCACAGGAGAAAAATACAGTTTCCTAAACTCCTCCTCAGCTTTCAGGACAAAAATGCAGGGTGGAATCTTCTTTAGATTTGTTCCTTTAATACAGAGTGATGAGGGATTGGGGTGATCTGGCAAAAACCTTGAAATTACCCTCACTTCAGGCCTGGAGCTAGTGCTTTCACAGTCCACCTCAGAGCCAGCTTCATGAGGGGTTGTTTCAGCACCCTAGAAGTGGCATGCTGATCTCCTGGACCACAGCTGTCTCCCCCATTCACATTGATGTCATGCCTTAATGATGGAGCTAAATCAGATTACAGAGACCCTGCTCTGTCCCTCACCCCGTGGCAGGGGTCTTCAATCCATCTCCAGGTAATTGTATAGCAAATAAGAGAGAGCTGACTGCTATCTGTCCACATCAGGTGCTACAGCCTGCTTTTGCTGCTTTGATGCAATGTGAAACAAGCTTGTTCTCCTTTAAATAGGTATCTTCCCTTTTTCAGAAATATTTCTTCTTAATTCTTTTTCATCTCAGGAGTCTTTTGATGATGCATCTTTGGCAAAGCAAAAAGAAATCCAGGAAACAGATCCTACATATGAAGAGAAAATGGTATGTAATATTTGTCACTGTGTACAGCTATTCAGTACTTGTGCACTTATTTAAAATAGATTTGAGTTTTCTATTTGCTTGTTTGAAATATCTTAAACGGATTTATGAAGATTTGTCTAGGTATTAAAAAATATATAAGTAACTTGAAACAAAAAATATTCAGAAGAACACTCCTGGGACCATTCTCCTTCCCAGCACTTTAAAGTTACCTGTAGAGCAGTCCATCCTGTAGGCAAGGGGGATTATAAAGAGGTGAGCATTCAGCTTCTCAGTCAGAAATGGAAAGATTCTCTGGAATCTCTTTGTGAAGCTTTAATTAGGGTCCTAAGGTTTTTGAAAATGAGTGCTGATTCTGTGATTCACAGGTTAGAAAGGAGAAAATTTGGTTTTTTCATGGTTTTTTATTTTTTCATCGCTTTTGTAATGGAAGAGATGGAGTCACCCGTTCCTCACCATCTCATTGCAGTTTCTTTCTCAGTTGCTGCCTGTTTGCCTTTCTTCCTGTTTGTAATTCCAGTGTCTGTGACTCCATGTGAAATTTCTTCATAGGAAAGTGAAACTGATTCTTATAATTTGCTGCTTCCTGTGTTATTTCTTCTTTCCACTGAAAATAACCCTGTCATCTTCTGCATATTTCTTTGTGCTACTTTGTGGCACACTGAAGGAAATGAACTTGGAATTGTCTCCTTTAGTCTCTAGACAGACACAATAACAAGGGCAATTGAAAAAGAAAATGGGAAGTGCATCTCTGTTGGTGTAAGGATAGCTCAGGGTTGCAGAATACAGCCTGGTCTTTTCTGTGTGCTGTCTAAAAGAGATAATGTTTGTTAGTCCCTTAAAAGAACATCCTCAAGTGCAGTGAAAGGAAGTGTGGGGATGTGTGTGCAGGGCCAAAACTTGCAGAAGATTCTTTACTTAAATTTTAGAATGAGGAACCTTCTGCAATGCAGTCTGCATCTCTTCTACTTCTGTTTTGTACAGCCAGTAAAAAAAAAAAAACCTTAAAAGTAAGGGTCAGAAATTTAGATGATAGTGAGATCTTACCTGGTTTAAACCTCAGAAACTTGCAAAGTAAAGAAACAAAACCTAGGAAGAATAGACAGGAAAACTTCAGTTTAGTGGATGTGAATTGTAGCTGTGTCATTCAAGCTTAAAATACCCTTAGAGTGAGTCTGTGTCCTCTGTGGTACATTGAGATCCCTTTTGTGGTCTCTTTAATACTTTGTCTTCATGTCTCTTCCATAGTGCAGGATCTGCTCACACTAAGGAGGAAAACACTCACATTGCTCTTGCAGAGGCCTGGAACATACGTTCCGTTTTACTAAGAAAACTGACTTCCTGTAGCTGTGCTACAAGTTGCTAAATACCAGGTTATGCTGTGGCAGGTGGCAGAATGTCAGAGTGGTTACTGTTGGCCTTGAAGCTGGCTTTGGCTTGTTTCTCAGTTCAGAGTTTTGGTGTGGCCTTGGCAGGGTGTGTTGATTCCAAATGGAACCTATCTCAATGAAGCTGAACCTTTCAGATACTAATATTGTCTGCTGTCATTTTTCTTGCACAGCAGAAACAGCAACTCCTATCAAAGGGGGCAGCCTGATGAGTTAGCCTGAGCATATCTAAGGTCTCTGCTACAAACAGATGTTCTGCCTTGTGGCTATGTCACTGTCCCCTTTGATGCCAGCTCTGTTGCTTATCTGACAGCCCAGGGAGGTGCTGTGTCTCACTGAGCAGGCAGGTCACCAGTAGGGAGCAGTTGTTGCCAGTTTGGTTACAAGTGAATTAGTACAATGAAGAATCCTGTGCGTGATGCGTGGGGGGAAATTTCTTGGGAGTGGGACTATCACTTTTGATTGAAGAAAGTTGTTAAAGGGAGTCTGGCCTTATCTAGTGAGACTGGGGCAATCTTTGTGCCAAAGTCAGGTTTTAGTCTTGGCCACAGGTCTGTCTCAGAGCTTTGATCTTGCTGTGTAGCAAAGATGAGCCCTGGCCCCACAAAAAAGTATTGAATCTGTCAGCATGAGGTATATTGATGTTACTCATCTCTTCTTTGGTGTTGGAGTGATGTGTATAAAGTAATGTGAATGTATATTGACAAAGTATTTGTTTGCTTTTTCTTTTGAATTAATGCATACTGGAATGTCTCATACTTGTTCCATTTAATTTTCCTTTGTCACCAGCAAACAGACAGAGCAAACAGATTTGAGTATCTGTTGAAGCAGACTGAGCTCTTTGCTCATTTCATTCAGCCTGCTGCTCAAAAAACTCCAACTTCACCTTTAAAAATGAAACCTGGACGTCCACGAATAAAAAAGGATGAGAAACAGAATTTACTGTCAGCTGGCGAGTGAGTGATGACACATACTATAAATAAGATTTTATTGTACTTTAAAAGTGGAAGTTGAACTTGCTAAGCTTTTGTCCTGTGTCTGTGCCTTTTTTTTCAACTGCCCATCTGTAAGTTGATGATTGCTTAATTCAAGGACTTACAAGAGATTTGTGTTGATGCTTTCCAGCATGAAGAAAAGCAGGGGCAGAAAAGTAAGGCAGTCATGACTCTAAATTGTAAGAGCTCATGGAGATCATCACTATGCAACACCTTGCAGGCAGCTTGAAAATTCTAAGTCCAGAAATGTGGGTTGCCTTCATCGCAGCTCGTGTGGTTGCAGTGTTTGGCAGGTGCAGCAGGACTTAATGCAGTGTTGTTCCCTGTCTTGTAGTTAAAGGCCAGTACTGATACATATGTTAATCCCTGTCCAGTCACTTTGGGCTGATATTTGAGCCTGCCAAACATGAATTGTAGTGAAGAATTTTGCTAGAAATTTATTTGGGTGTTTGCATTCTGTATTGTAACATATACATTAATATACATTAGATTTAATTTTGCAGCAATTTGATGTCTTTTCAGTTTGCCCACAAACTTACTACTTTCTTGGACTTTTCCAGCTATCGGCACCGTAGAACAGAGCAGGAAGAAGATGAGGAGCTGTTAACAGAAAGCTCCAAGACAACAAATGTCTGCACTCGATTTGAAGAATCTCCATCATGTGTGTTTTCTTTATTATTTTTTTTTGCCCCTGTTCTTTTTCTTCAAAATGTTTAAAATGAACTTGATTTGCATACCTTCAAAGGATAGTGAAATAATTTGGTGGGACAGGAGAGGGAGGAAAAAAATCCAGCACTGAGCTAATGGTACCAGATGTATTATTGAGGAACTGCTGATTTCATTCTGGCTGGAAAGGTAATCCAGTGAGTCTTGTCCCTTAGAAATCCAGTTGCTATGTTTCACTTAAGAGGAAAGAGTTTTTAAGTTTGTCATCTTGTTATTTTTACACACGTAACCTATATTCTGATATAAAGCACCTAACAGCTTCCAATTCATTTCATGGTATTCTGTTGTTTTAATGTTTGACTGTGTTCTGATTTTGACAGTGATGATGGATTTAGAATTTCTGTGTGCTTTGGGTCCTTGCAGAGAACAAAGCAACTTGCAGCAACTTGCAGCAACAAAATGAATGTGTTGCTGTCTCCACTCTACATTGTCCTTGAATTTACTACTTGATTTTGTTCTGTAGCTTTGATAATCACTGTCAGTTAGCAGCCAACAGGTGAAGTTCTTTCCGGAAGTTTTTGTGTATCTGTTAATCTATTCTTTGATGTCTTTTAGATGTGAAATGGGGAAAGCTGCGTGATTACCAGATCCGAGGGCTGAACTGGCTCATTTCTCTGTATGAAAATGGCATCAATGGCATCCTGGCAGATGAAATGGTATGCACAGAGCCTGTGTTTAGGATCACTTAAGAACACATGCAATACAATGCCATTTTAGTCCAGCAGTGTGTGTATATATATATATATGAGAGTTTTAATAACACAAAATGCAATATATAATTTGCCATTCTTATTTTTCTACTGTGTTTAAAGTCACTAATTTTAAAAGTGTCAAAGGTATTTTAATTTAAATAAATCATGCAGGCAGGTTTCAAAAATAGTCATATGGAAAGGGAATCTGTCAACCTTTAGGAACATGAAGTTGGTGGAGGGGAGTTGTTCCACAGAATGACATGTCCTCGGTTTTCTTTCTAAATTTGAGGTGTTTTGTTATGCTATTCTTCAGCTGCCCTTGTGAGGAGAGTGTCATATATGAAAAGAGCATCAAATGTGGAAACACTTCCTGTTGTTAGGGCCATATATAGATATTAGGATATGAGTATCCTCTATGGACTGATGTCCATAGAACAACTACAGCAGTGGGAATTTTCTTGGAAAAATGATGCAAAGATAGATGTACCTAAAGAGCTGTGTTAAAATTTCTCATACATCATGACCATGGGCATTTCAGTTGGCACTGGCCATAGCAGCTTCTGCTTGTTTGTTATTCTTTTTCCCCTAAAGATAAGGGATGAATGCGGAAGAAGTTGTAGTAGTTCCAAAGGCAGGTGTTTTTGTCCCCTAAATAATTTTAGATGTATCTCTTTTTCATCTCTTTTTTTTTTCAGCAGAAAAGAAGAAACAAAAGTCTAAAATCTAATTAATTTCAGTGTATTGCATTTCCTGTATCTTGTCACTTCTGTGTAATAAAACTTAAAGATAAGTTAGAGACAAAAGAGTTTAAATTACTGTTTAGCAACATGCTACACTTTTAAATACATCAAGGTCTTTTTAAACATACATGCTTTTGAATAGAGGATTTTTTTTTTTGGCTAAGTGGAGAGGGTTGTTTTAGCAAAAAACACCTTTTGAGCCCTTGGATTTGTGGTATTCCAATATCCATTTTGTGTTAAAGAGATTAAATATTATTATTAAATATTTTTTTGTTTTTTCTTAGGTATTAATTGTTTTGAAGTTATTAACGCATTTCACACAGCCAATAAACACTTTTCCACATCTTGTACCTGGTGCATTTTGGTTATTTTGAAGAGAAAGACTCAAATTTTAGAAACAGAAATTACTTTTGTTGATGGCGTTTGGGGTTTTTAATTCCCATGCATTTGAATAATATTTTTGAATTACTTAAAGTATAGGAATGATCTGTTTTTTCAGTTCTTCCTCATAACTAAAACTTTTGTTTTAGTTAAAATTATATGTTGAAGATACTGTGTTATACCAGACTCTCAGTATTTGTTTCCTTCTTTGAGTTATGCATTTTTTTACACTTGTTTGGCTCTTTCCTCACAGGACCTGATGTCATTTCTGGCCTGTGGAAGCCTCCTTTTAAAAATTAATTAGAATGTATCCACAATTATGAAACATTAATAACATAATATATACAAAATATGACTGCTTATATGACAATATATAATGCTGTGGTCACAGTGTTACTAATATTAATACTCAAGTAACTGAATAAATTAAAAATTCCTAAGGGTTCTTAATTTATTCACTTTATGTCAAGTTTAAGAGAATACCTAAGTCAAATTTTTAAAGTTTGACCTCTAAATATCCTGAGTACACCATAGTCTACAAAATAAAGTTTTAGGAAATAATGTTTCCTTGTCCTTTTAACAAGTTGTCTTACTTGAAAGGCAAGACAAAATTCTAACTTCATAAGGTTTCAAAGTGATACTCTTGCTACTTTGTTATAATGAAATGGGGGAAGCCCTCCGAGCTTTTCCTAACCAAGGTTTTGATACCCTTTTTGTATCTCCCTCATTCATTCAGGCTTCTGTTTTCTTTTTTCTAACACATTAATGTGTCTTACAGGGTCTTGGGAAGACACTGCAAACAATTTCTCTTCTTGGCTATATGAAACACTACAGAAACATTCCTGGACCTCACATGGTGTTAGTTCCTAAGTCCACTCTGCAGAACTGGATGAATGAATTCAAGAGATGGGTACCAACACTTCGAGCAGTTTGTTTGATTGGTGACAAAGACCAGCGAGTAAGTTTGGATATGGTAGTTTTTCCTGTGTGTTCCTGTGTAAATCCAGCATGTGATCTTGCTGGCCTTTCCCTTTCCTTCCTGGGGAGGGACGTTACTTGGACTTGTAGTGGTTTAAGACCTACAATGCTGCCTACTTGGAGTATAACCAGCTTAGAATTCATGTGTGTGTTGCCCAGATAGTGCTTCATCACTTTTATGTTCATAATTTCTTGTTCAAAGATTTGCAGTCTCCTTTTATGAAGGCAGGACATTGCCTTCAGGAGACTTTAAACAGGAAAATTGTAACAGTGTTGCTGTGTTCTTTTTGGTTTAAATTTGACAAAGCCTCAGTAACCAGCTGTCATTTGTTATCTAGGCTGCCTTTGTAAGGGATGTGTTGCTGCCTGGAGAATGGGATGTCTGTGTAACATCATATGAAATGCTTATCAAAGAGAAGTCAGTATTCAAAAAGTTCAACTGGAGATACCTTGTTATAGATGAGGCCCACAGGATTAAAAATGAAAAATCAAAGGTAATTTATTTCACACTGAAAAAGAGATTTGTGTGGGTTATTTAGGTGGTGGTATGGGGACTAGTAATGTTTTATACTTGGTCATGTCTCAATGTCCTTCAGTTATCAGAAATTGTAAGGGAATTCAAGACTACCAACCGGCTGCTATTAACTGGAACTCCACTTCAGAACAATTTACATGAACTCTGGGCACTTCTCAACTTCCTTTTGCCAGATGTCTTTAACTCAGCTGAAGTAAGTCTTCATTTCTGCTAATCAAATTAATTTTGCTGGTTTTCCCGATTTGAAAGTAGACCTGGATATGTATAGTTAGTGGTGTCAGTGACTGATAAGTGATAGATTGGGTTAGAAATGTTTGTGTTATAAAGCTTTTTGTAAAACAGGCCAAATAAGGTAATTTGTTCTTTTGCTTTCTGGCTATATGAGAGTTGTATTTGTTCACCATTGTGATGCTATTGCACCTTGAAAGGAAGCCTCTTATAAACCGATGATTTTGTTGATACAGGATTTTGATTCGTGGTTTGATACCAACAACTGTCTAGGGGATCAAAAACTGGTGGAGCGCCTTCATATGGTGAGTCCTTTTGCCTTTTGTACAAGTGTTACATTTACCTAAGTTAAATCCCAAACAGTTCTTCTAATGATTCTTATGATAGACTATTAGCATGAGAGAGATTATTCCACAAATTTTCAGTCAAGCAAAATTAAGTCAAAGGACACAGAACCATATAAAAGGTCATTTTGACCTTGAATCTTTGAGTCTTGCAATCTATAGCAATCTTGCATCTATAGCAAATAATTTCTCCATATAGGTTGCTTTTTTTCTTCAGATTGTCTAATAATAGGTCTTGTATCTGTGATAAAGAATATCTGCTCTTTGATTCATCCATTGACCTGATCGGTGTTTCAGTTTCCAAAATGCATTTAATGGTGAACCTCTTTCAGGTGCTGCGACCATTCCTTCTCCGTCGCATCAAGGCTGATGTGGAGAAAAGCTTGCCCCCGAAGAAGGAAGTTAAAATTTATGTGGGCCTCAGCAAAATGCAGCGAGAATGGTAATTAATGCATGTGCTTGACTGGGCTGTGGTTAAGGCTCAGAAGGAATGTGCTGTCTGTGGCTTGAAGGTTGTGTGGAACTCGATTTTTTCTCTCTGGTGTACTTCCAATTTATACCTATTTCTTTGTGACACTGCTACGACAGAGCCATGCATGTCAGGGAGATTTACCTGATTAAATAAAGAGTGGGGTGAGCTTTTGACAATATTTATTGCCTAAAGACTTAAGAAAACTTGCTTAACTTCTTGCTTAAAGAAAAGGAGGCTCAGGAGGAACTTTTTGGTTCTGCACAACTCCTCAATTGGAGGGTGCAGCCGAGGGGGCCATCAGCCTCTTCTCCCAGGCTGCAGGACAAGAGGAATTGGCCTCAAACTACACCAAGGGAGGTTCAAGTCAGACATTAGGAGGAATCTCTTAATGGAAAGGGTTGTCAAGCATTGGAATAGACTGCTCAGACAGGTGGTGGGTTCACCATCTCTGGAGGTATTTAAGAAAAAGCTGGATGTGGCACCCAGTGCTTGGTGGTGTTTAACCTAATGTTGGAACTGATGATCTCAGAGTTCTCTTCCAACCCGATAGATTCTGTGACTCTGCTGCATTTCTGACTTGCCCAGAGGCAAAAGAATGACACCCAAACCATGTGCAAGGTTGCCATGATGCTGAGGGCAGGTTCTGTCTCCCATAGACTTTTCCTGGCTTACAACCATTCAAACCTTTCCTCCTCCTCCCACTGCACCAGCAAAAGATGCAGCTTATAAATCATCCCCCAGCTTCATTTTAGAGTGAACACAAGGGGTTTTTTGCTTTCCTTGCTGTAGGTATACCCGAATCTTGATGAAGGATATAGATATCCTGAACTCAGCTGGGAAGCTGGACAAGATGAGGCTGCTGAACATCCTGATGCAGCTGCGGAAGTGCTGCAATCACCCTTACCTCTTCGATGGAGCAGAGCCTGGCCCACCTTACACAACAGACATGCATTTGGTCACTAACAGTGGCAAAATGGTAGTTCTGGACAAATTGCTACCGAAGTTGAAAGAACAAGGTATGCACCTCCTTTCCGGGGTTTTGAGAGTTTCTTGGTTCAGTGATGTTTTTGTGTATTCTGAGGAAAAAGCAGCAGACTTTAGCCAGGATTATTGTTGGTTTCTAGTATGACACCAGCTTGGATCAATAGTCTGTTATGGCTTTTTGTGCTGAAGTGTTTTGATTTCTTTTTTTTTTTTTTCCCCATTTTTTCATCCCAGCTTAGTTGAGATTATAAAAACATCATTTGATCAGGGCTTTAGGTTTTCTTTCTTAGTATTATTAGCTATTTGAAATATAATTATGTAGTATTTTAGCCACATCTTTGATTTGCCATGAAGGACCATTTCAGATTCAGAGTCCTCGTACAGAGTTCAAGTCAAATCCTGTGTGAAATGTTGGTCTTTCTTGCTGGATGTGATTTTGAACAGTACCTGAGGTTTTTCTGTGTATTCTATAAACATTCAGACATGGGGGAACTCTTGAGTTGTTTTAAAGTTATTTGATAGTAGCGACAAAGTTTTGAAATGGATTACTGTAAAACTCACTTGCCACAGAATTTTTGACACTGGAATAAATTTTTAACTCACTATTTTTTTGAGTATGGTTACAGTAGTAACTTTGCTAAAGAAGTTTGAGCTAAGTTTGTGAGTGGGGACACTTTGCAGAAAAAAAAACCATGTCCAAACCTCAGCCTTCTGTAGTGTAAAAGTAAACTGTACTTTGTATCTAGATATCATCCAAGCAGCTGTGGCCGTGTAACTCAAGACTAAAAACCAAACAATTTAGTGGTTACTGTGCTTTTTTGAACTTGGTTTCTTCCTGTTATCAAGTTTATTGGTGAGGTGTTGTAATTAATACTGGACTGGTCTCAAATCAAATTATCATCTTAAACAAGACAGTTCAGTATTATTAACCCTTGAATCCAAAGGACAAAAAGAATTAGAAACTTTGTTATATCCTGTGTTTTACTTTCTCCAGTAGACTGGAAATGAGTGTGTGTGCATCAAATACTGAACATTTACTTTTTTTTTGTTTAAGTTGTTCTTGGCAGGTAAGTAAACTGACAAGTACTTAAGAAGAATTCACTTTATTTCTAGAGATCTTAAATCCAAAACAAACAAATACTTCAAAATTTTATTATTTGTACTTGATGATGTTTTTCTATTTGTGTTGCCATCTTATTCTGCTGTGTCTGGGAACTTTTTCTTAAGGAGTACAACACAAAACGAAAGGGAAAAGCCAGCCATTAATTAGACAGTGACATATCAGAGTAAGACAAATGTGTCCCATGGCATGGATGTGCTGTGGCAGCAGCAGCTGCAGCCCTGCATTGTAGTTTGGGGTCTGAAATTCGAACTACTTTTCTTCTTAGTACATGGAATTGCCCTCCTTCCTTTTCTGATAGTGCAGACTTGGAGAGTTTGTTTAATCTTACATTTTGGTGAAAGCATAAGAAACCTTTTTACCCAAACAGGCTCAAGGGTTCTAATCTTCAGTCAGATGACAAGAGTCCTAGATATTTTGGAAGACTACTGTATGTGGAGGAATTACGAATATTGCAGACTGGATGGACAAACTCCTCACAATGAGCGACAGGTATTTACAATTTTAAGGATTGTATTCATGTAAAAATACTACTTGTAAAACATTTTATTTAACTGATATGTTATTTTCATTTATTTAGGCTTCCATTAATGCATTCAATGATCCTGACAGCTCAAAATTTGTGTTCATGTTGAGTACACGAGCAGGAGGTCTTGGAATCAATCTGGCTACTGCTGATGTTGTAATTCTCTATGATTCAGACTGGAATCCACAAGTAGACCTCCAGGCTATGGTAAGATTTCAGATGGAAATTTTGGGGGTTTTTTTCTTTTTCTCACAGAACTTTGCTAGGAATGTGTACTTCCAAAATAAATTGGTATTTTCCCATTTTAGCACAGGAATAGGATTTGTAAGACTAATTTTCAGCTCAAGTGCAGCTTCCACTGTGTGGAACCATTAGTCCTTAGTACATTTGGGTTATACAGTATTTTATGCAGTGGAAAATGCTGGGTGTATGCTACACCTCTTAGTATTGTTTAACACAAATAGCCTACTTGAGTAAGTAAAAATGTATTAAGTCTAGGCTGTTAATCCCAAAACTATAAAGCTTTAAAGCTTTACTGTTGTGGGGAGTGGAGGGGAATGTGTTTGCACTGTTATTCCTGCGATCTTGAAAATGAGATAAAGAAGAGTTGAATTAAACTTTTCAAAAACTGCTTTTATGGTGATGGTAATAGAAGAATCTCATTTTAGCAATTATCTTTAGAGGTTTTTTTAAGTACGTTTGGATGCATCTCCATCCTGGATACATGTCAAGGACATTAGTGACCACCTAAGAAAGCAAAGCTATCTAAAAACTGTCAGTGGTTTGTTACTCTAGCAAAAATTGCTTCAAAACAATGATGGAACTGGTGTCTAATAGCTCAAGTGAGGCAGTACCAGCTACTACTACAGGTGTATTTTGAGAATTCTGATTCTCACAGTGGTTCATGTTTCACTAGTCAGGAGAGGCATGGTATTGTATTTTTCTTGAACTATTTATGGCACTGCTGAAGGGTTTTTGAGAAAGGCAGCTTTTGGTCAACATAGAGATGATTTCTTCATGCTTTGATTCTATGGAAGGTTGCTTAAGGTCAGAAGCATCCAAGTCTTCTCCCCTGTGTGATTTAACGAAAAACCCCAAAACCTGCTACTTTTTAGCTATGACATAGGGACAGACTCACTGTTAATGTTATTGAAAAAAAAAAAAAAACAGACTTGCAGTGTGGATAAAAATGTAATATCTTGGGTAGCCATGGATAGCTGTAAACATTTAAGTAACCTGAGCTGTTCTGTTTTGTAAATTCTTGTGCTGGAAATAAGGAAAATCTTAAACCTAATTATGTAGTCATGCTGGAAGGCAAGTGTTGAATTTTTTGTTCCTGTTTTGGGCAGGATCGAGCGCACAGAATTGGCCAGACCAAGACTGTCCGGGTGTTCAGGTTCATCACAGACAACACTGTGGAGGAAAGGATAGTGGAGCGCGCGGAAATGAAACTGCGCCTGGATTCCATCGTCATCCAGCAAGGCAAGTACATGAAGGATGAAATTCCCTTCTTCTCCCGTTGTAAACCATGGTGCAGTCAGCCAGTAAGAACAAGTGGGAATGTTGCTTTTGCCTCATGTGAACTCTGAAGAGAGTGTGCAACAGCCTCATCCACTTGAAAATTTGTTTTATGGTAGGAGTAGGCATTTCCTCACTAACTTTTTGCTTACCTCCCTAGTGGCATATAGTCAGATTTGGCTTTTTAAGTCATTCAGTTTCTTCTTTAAACTGGGGAAATGAATGCCTTTCCTCTTTCTAATAGATGGAGAAAAGTAAGGTAACCTTAGCTGACTTGCTTGGAATCAGTAATATGTAGCATGTATTTGGAAATATAAGGGGGAGAAAAACCCTGTATTGCTCCTTCCATAACATAAACTCTTTAGTGAGTTGCTATCCTCAAGCGTTTTTATCTTTAGGGAGATTGGTGGATCAAAACCTGAATAAACTTGGAAAGGATGAAATGCTGCAAATGATCAGACATGGAGCAACACACGTGTTTGCCTCAAAGGATAGTGAGATTACAGATGAAGATATTGATCACATTTTGGAAAGAGGGGCAAAGAAGGTGAGAAGGTTTGAAAAGGGGAAGCTCACCTGTAGATTTAAATGTGATGGCAAGATAGTGAGTCTCTGGATGATAACTTGGTTCCAAGCTGGAGAGAAAAGGGGTTTTGCTGTAGAGGATTTTTGTGTTACTCAGTCGTGTTTGTTTATTCTGATGCTGTCAATAAGATGTTTTATAATCAAGTACCTTCCAGAATGGCTCCTCTTCTTTCTGGCAATGGGATGTTTTAAAATGAAGTACCTTTCAGAGTGACTCCTTTCTGGAATGAGGTGTTTAGTAATGACGTGCCTTCCAAAGTGGCTCCCGTTCTATCTGGGAATGAGATGTTAAATAATGAAATACCATCCAAATGGCTACTGTTCTTTTCTGTATCCCCTGTCCAAGACTGCGGAAATGAACGAAAAACTTTCAAAGATGGGTGAAAGCTCCCTTAGGAATTTTACTATGGATACTGAATCTAGCGTGTATAATTTTGAAGGGGAAGACTACAGAGAAAAACAGAAGGTAATGTTTTAAGTTTCTTTTGGAGGAATGCACTGAATTGCATGTTTTAATCATACTTATTTAAGAGGTATTGGGTAAAATACAGTGTCATCTATGAAAATAGTTTAAATAAAAACACTTATAACACTTATAATGAAGTAGATGTAGATCTAATTTTATGTAAAACTTGTATCTGGTCTGATGATCTTGTAAGACTTAATTTTTGTTTTTGGGTGTGATGGGTTTTGTTTTTATAGTTGGCATTTACAGAGTGGATTGAACCACCTAAAAGAGAAAGAAAAGCGAATTATGCTGTGGATGCTTACTTCAGAGAGGCTCTTCGAGTCAGTGAACCCAAAGCACCCAAGGTGAGTTGACTAATCAAAAGAAATAGATTTTTAAAATCTGCATGGTAAATGACTAAAGCTGTAAGCAACAAATAGGTCTTTAGTCATAAAAACTGCTCTGTTCACTTTTATAAAGTGAAGAGACTATTTAAATTTAGAAAAAAATTAAGAATGACTTGAGACAAACATCTGGAGAAAAAATAAGAACAGTATGAAACTTGTAAGATGTTAGGGAGGCTAAGATCAAGTTTTGTTCTGGTTCTTATTTAAGCAGCTGTAAATTTTCCTGACTTTTTCACCAGCCTCCTCCTCCCAAAAGACCTCTCTTCCCCTTCTCTCCCTGCTCTTCTGCTTTTAGAATTCTTTGTGGTAGTTGGTGTGTCTTGCATGGTCTGACTTCTTTTCCCCAAGTTAAGACAGTGCATTTTTGTAACAATAGTGCTTTTTGTTTGCTCATAAACTTAAATCACTTCTTACAAGAAAGCAGATTCTGGATGTGAAAGAGAGCAAGTGCAAACTTTGTGTTTCAGGCTCCACGGCCTCCAAAACAGCCAAATGTACAGGACTTCCAGTTTTTTCCTCCTCGCCTGTTTGAACTATTGGAAAAAGAGATTCTCTACTACAGGAAAACAATTGGTTACAAGGTAACTGAACAATTTCTTCAACCAGAGGGATGGAGTACCTCTCTTAAGGGGAAAGGCTGAGAGTTGGGATTGTTCAGTCTAGACAAGAAAAGGTTCTAGAGCAACCTGATTGCAGCCTTTCAGTACCTAGAAGGGGCTTACAGGAAAGCTGAAGAGGCACTTTTTACAAGGGAATGGCTTTAAACTGACAGAGGGCAGGTTTAGGTTGGATATTGGAAGGGAATTCTTCACTGTAAGAGTGGTTAGGCACTGGCACAATTTGCCCAGAGAAGCTGTGGATGACCCACATTCCACTTGCCTGGAAGTGTTCAAGACCAGGTTGGACGAGGCTTTGAGCAGTCTTGTCTTAGTAGAAGGTGTCCCTGCCCATAGAAGGGGAGCTGGAAAAGAGATGATCTTTAAGGTCCAGTCCCTTCTGTGTGATTCTCTAAATTCTCACAATGGAACAGTTTAATGCAACAGTAAGAGAATATGTACTTTTCCAGACTTTCACAGTAATTTAAATGGAATAAAATTATGTTCAGCTGTAGAAATTATTAGGTTATATTAACAGAAAGGTGACAATTAGTAATTATCTGTGAAAAATTATTTCAGTTTTACAAAGTGCAAAACCTTTCAGGTACCTCGTAATCCTGATCTCCCAAATGCAGCCCAAGCACAAAAGGAAGAGCAGCTTAAGATTGATGAGGCTGAACCTCTTAATGATGAAGAACTAGAAGAAAAAGAGAAACTTCTAACCCAGGTATTGTTGAGTCTTCAGTGAGACTGAAATCAGCTGAACCTTGTTTTGTGTTTCACAGTGTTATGGGAACATTTCTTGGTCACTGATGCAAATTTTGGTTCTGACTGAAAAAAGAGTTTCTAGCATTAGGTTTGTCATAGGCCTATGTCATAGGATATCTTTGAGGAATGTGCACCAAGTCAGTGCACTTGGATTCTCCTGAATCCTAGTCTGTCATTGCCTGTAGACTGTGATGTCTTTCCATGGGACCTTGCAGAATGGCTGCAGAGCTGAGTGTGCTGCATTCCACTTTATTTAAAGCACATCTTCTGTCTCAGTTTCACACCCACATGGAAATGAATCTAGGAGTCTGAACAGTCAGTTTTCCTGAACTACATCTGGTAGTGGATAGTTCCCCTCAGTAAAAGAGCTGAATAGGTATATAATTAGGAAGCGTGTATATTTAAATAATTTAAAACAGGTGAATGCCTGATATGCCTTATTTGCATATTGTATTTACACATTGTATTTTGGCAGGGGATCGGAATTACAGGACAGGATTTCTTGCTTGCGTAGTAATGAGCTGGAACAGCTCACTGTGGAGACACCAGAATCACAGAGGTCAGGAATCAGTACAGTCCAGTAAGCTGTGGCTAAATCACAACATGGCTGGCAGAACTTGCTACTTCCCGCTACTTGTAAAAGTTACTGGTAATATGAAATGAACCTACTTTGGTTCATGACTTCAGCAGTGCTACTTGTGCCCCTGCTGAGCATCAGCGGCACAAGATGGCTTCAGTCCTTCTGAGGGAGAGTGACCAGGTGCAATGGCTGAGGGTGCCTGTGAGGGCCTTGGGGGGCCTTTTTGACAAAACAAAAGCCATCACACTGCTTGTTTCACTTGAGCAATTTTTGTTTCTTAGAAAGCAATCCCACTGAGAGACTATTAGGAAGAGGGGATTAATTTTTCAGCTGAAAACTTATCAGAAATTACTAGGTAAATAAAGAACTAGTACTAGTCCATTTAAATGCAGATACTACAGTGACTGCAGTATAAAAACAGTTCTACTAAGTTAAACTGCAGTAGAAGAAAAGGTTTAACACTGTGGAATGATGGAAGTGTTACAGGCAATTTCAAGAAGCCTGTTGAATCAAATTCAGAGATGGACAAATCCTGAACCTCTGTGCAATGTTTCCTCTTGATTGATGTCTAGGGCTTCACTAACTGGAATAAGAGAGATTTCAACCAGTTCATCAAAGCCAATGAGAAGTGGGGCCGTGATGACATTGAAAATATAGCACGAGAAGTCGAAGGAAAAACCCCAGAGGAAGTCATTGAGTATTCAGGTAACTTAATTCTGTGCTCAGCTCTGAGAGTATCTAACTCTGCTTGGCTCATTTGAGCTGCCTGAGAACATGGTAACGTCCTACTGCTGCTCAAGAATTTCTTACACTACTGTTTAGATTTTTGGAGTAGAATTATATTCATGGATTTTGGATCTGCTGATCTGTCTTTTACCATCATTACTGCCTGCATAACTAAGGCTGTACTAAAATGCACATGTAAACTCCTGCTGAGCCACTTCACTATATCCTGAATCTAACTGCATAACACTGTCTTCAGTTCTTGTTAACTTTTGCAAAAGGAAATGCTGAGAAATACTGCTTAGCTGGGGAGATTTCCCTTTTCCTTGTATTCATTAATGAGAAGTTAACCTTTACCTCCTCCTTGAGAGCAAAACACAGTAAATATATCATGATTGAATCTACAGTGACCACTAGTTTTGTAACCTGAGTCTACTTGGCTGCTTACCTCTCATTAGAAGAGATTTTTTTCCATTGTAGTGTAGCTACAAAGTCCTGGCACTACATTTCTAAAGGTTGAAAATGTGAAAAATTCTTCTAAAAAACCTGTTATTTAAACACCTAATTGTCTTTTAGGCACTTGCTTGTCTTCAGGCACTCAGTTGCTTCTCTTGATAAAACTGTATTCTGTTACATCTGTTTCCATTTGAAGAAGCTTTTTTTCCTTTGAGGAGACTGATGCACAAAAATCTTTCTAGCCTGTATTGTACCTCACTTAAACTGAAGATTCCTCTATCTGCCCTCTTCAAAATAGCATTTGTAATACTGCAGCACATGGTAGCCAGAGGGAAGGTTTCTAACTAGCTAAAGGCATGTGTGTTTTTACACAGCAGTAAGCTCTGGTAAAAGGAAGGAACAGCTAACATCCTTTTTTAAGGTCAAACCTCTGACTTTTACAATGCATGATAGGAAACTAAGCAGTTGGTTCTTTTCTTAGCTGTGTTCTGGGAAAGGTGCAATGAACTCCAAGACATAGAGAAGATCATGGCTCAGATTGAAAGAGGAGAAGCCAGAATTCAGAGACGAATCAGCATAAAAAAGGCTCTCGATACAAAGGTGGGTTTGCTCAGTTTCCTGCTTTTTTTCCTGGTGCCAGGTGAGGGGAGATGCAGGACCCCTGTCTGGCCAGTGCTGCTGATGTATGAAGACCTCTTGGGCATGACATTGGCCTCTTTGCATAACACTCAGCTATTTCTTCCTATGGCTTTTCCATCCCACGGAAGTGCTGTGGTGACACCCTTAGCTATGGTGTACCCTGGTGTTTGTAACAGTCTTCTGTATGACAGCACACAGTGCAGTACTATGTGTAGCAAACTCCACATAGGACAGGCTTTGGGCAGGAGCACAGTTCCTTCTGGACACATGGAACTGAAATGAGGAGAGAGAGAGAGAGAAATGGCAAGAGAGGGATGGAGTCAGAGAGAGAGGGATGGAGAGAGGGGGTGAAATGGGGGGATAGAGGGATGGAGAGAGAAATTGAGAGGGATAGAGAGATGGAGAGAGAGAAATGGAGAAAGAGGGAGAGAGGTAGGTGGGGAGAGAAAGGGGTAGAGAGATGGGGAGAGAGAAACAGAGGAAAACAGGTGGAGAGAAATGGAGAGAGGTAGAAACAGGTAGAGACAGTGGAAGACTGAGTTGGAAACATGAGATTAGAGAGCATTTGAAAAAGACTAATCCAACAGAGGAGGCTTTTGTTCTTGTTTGTGTTTCACCAAGTAGTATTTGGTTGGTGAAGAGATTTATAGCTAATTAAGACACTTTATTGGAATTTTCTCCCCACTTCAGGTTGCTGAGTTAGTTGTCTTCTAGGGAAGTGTCAGACTCAATAAACAAGAAGGCAACCAAACCATGTGCTAACTCTCATGTACATTTTTACTCTTACTCTTGATTTTACCAGTTCCTGAGGATTTGTGTTAAAAAGGATGGTTTTCATTTGAATCCTGACCAGTCTTGCCTATTTTTAAGTGTAGTGAAAGTCTGCCATTAGTCAAAAGATTACAAGGCTGTCTATTGTCTAAACCAGAATTTGCCAGTTTAGATAGCTTTGATAAATGCACCATCCTGAGCCTACAGTAATTTTCTTGTGAAGACTTAGCATGGGAGATCCTTAAAGATCTAGTTTTCTGTCCTCATGTGATTTATTGCTTTTATACAAAAGACTTCCATGCTAATTCTGACCTATTTCTTACCTTTATGTGGTCTTATTTGTTTTATTCAGATTGGGAGATATAAAGCCCCTTTCCACCAACTAAGAATATCCTATGGTACTAATAAAGGGAAGAATTACACTGAAGAGGAGGATCGCTTCCTAATCTGTATGCTTCACAAACTAGGATTTGATAAAGAAAATGTCTATGATGAATTAAGACAATGTATCCGAAACTCGCCGCAATTCAGATTTGACTGGTTTCTCAAGTCCAGAACTGCAATGGTATTTATATATATATATATATATATATATCTCTTTTTTGTTCATGAATGCCTGTCACAATATTAAACTAATTAAGTTGCTGCTGAAATACTGAGGTAGGTGCATGGGAACAAGGCTTTACCTGTTTATAACTTTCTGACAACTGTACGGGTGTCAAATGCAGCCATGGCAAATGGGAGGAGAAGTTCAAAATTCTGAGGTACCCTTTTCCCATTTGAGTTAAATATAAATGTGTTTTACAAAGCAAACATCTGCAATCAAATCCATCCTTGTGAAGCCAGCCAGTAAGTAAGTATCATGAAACATTTAATTCTTTGTTACTCTGACAAGATCCAGCGAAATACTTACCTACTCAGCAGCATTTTTAATATTCAAAGAGGATTTTTACATTAAGTGGCTGCCTAAGGTACTGATTGAATATGTTGTGTAATGCAGGAGCTGCAGAGGAGGTGTAATACTTTAATCACTCTCATTGAAAGAGAAAACATGGAACTGGAAGAAAAGGAAAAGGCAGAAAAGAAGAAACGTGGACCAAAACCATCTTCAGTAAGATTTAAAAGCCATTTCCATGAAAAAGCTCACTTGAAAACAGTGTTTTCCCAAGTGTTTAGGACAAGTGATATCTAAAGTTACTTGAAACCAACAACTTAGAGAGCAATGTTAAAAGCTGCCTACAATTCATGTCAGTGTTCAGCTAGTCCAGTTGAGGATGTCAAATAAAGGAAAAAAGGTTCTTAAGTGTACCTCACATGCTTTGGAGGAGATAAACTTGCTACGTTTTGGATCACTGGGTTGGTACACTGTATAGATTCCCCCTGGTAAGTACATCAGGGATGTGTTTGGCATTTTGATTTATATAATCTGCTAAATCATCCACAGATCTATTTACAAATGGGCCTCTAGAGCTCGATATGGGAAAACAGCACATATGCTTGACTGTGCTTTTTGCTGACTAAATTCAAGGTATTGCCAATATGCCGGCCTGTTTTGTAAATAAAACATCACCTGTATGCACTTTCTTACCTCCGTTTGTTCAGGTTGTTGCCTAGAACTGTTGTAGAAAAAACTTAGAAGCACAACTTACTTGACAATGTGCAGAAATCAGTAAGGTTAATAGTGATGGATTATTAAGTTTCTTAGACGTGTTCACAGAGCATTTAAACAGGCATTTAGAAATACCTTTTCATAATAGGAAACTTTATAACATCCTTACTTGTTTTTATACACTTTTTACCTCTGTGAAATTGTGCTTTTCCAGATTTGGAGAATGAAAAACAGCAGCAAAGATAGGCATTTTTACTATATGCCACATTTGCAATTTGTCACATTTTAAAGCTGCCAGGGTGTCAATCTTCTTCATCTGCTTTGTTTTGAAACACATTGTTTGCTCACAGCCTTTCTGTATGACAAGAACTTACTATAAAATCTTTCCTTGCAGGCACAGAAGCGCAAAATGGACGGCACTCCTGATGGGCGTGGGAGAAAAAAGAAGCTAAAGCTGTGAATGCAGAAGTTTTTTAATCTCTAAATTTAAGAAGTAGTTCTTTAATTTACGGGTCTTCATAAGATGTACTGTATAATGCTTAACTGTTTTAAAGAACATTGGGTTCATCTGTTTATTGAACTAGAACATAGTACTTAATTGTAGTTTCACTTTTTTAAATGCAACAGCTGTGCTGAATTTTTTTTACCATTAACACTTGAAGTAATAAATTGTCTTCATTTATTAATAAGGCATCTTGTGACCTTTTTTTCATGAATGTTTCAACTTCAGTGCATATTTATTTAGTCATCCCCCAGTTTGTTTCATCTTAGGTTGTTGTGAACATTATGATAAATAGAACTGTTTAGTGGTGTTTTCTTGGTACAAGCCACCACTCAAACAGTATTTCTGGAAATTTTGTGGCTCTGACTTTAACTTAATATATTGCACCTATTTATTCAGTTCCTTGAAATTTGTGGAAAGGCTGGTTATTTACTTTTAGAATAACGATTGGAACAAAACTGTTAACACTTTTTGCATAAAATCTGAGCCAGAAGAAAGGTTGGTGAGTCAGGCTGAGGTCTGCACTTCATTAGCATGGCCTAAGTATGGCGGAACTTGGTGTGTTGGCAAGCAACCACAAAGTCAGAACAAGGAGAAGCGTCAATTTAGGAAACAACCCCTTCTCTCACACACTCAGCTGTGGTAAGTGCAGAGATGGTTGTGACTAGAGTGAAGGGAGCTGGTGCTGACTCCAGCTGTAGTTCACAACTCTCACTCTGCCCTGAGCCAGTCCCACAGTGCCATGCATGAGTGATCCCTACATTGTCCATTCCTGATGCTGTATCTGGCATCTCCTGACTGAGATGCTATCATCTAATGTAGCATAGCTTTGGAATCTATTAAGAAAACAAACAAACCAAAATGGAGCAAATGCTCATAAGCTCTGCTCAGTTTTTGCCTAGATTTGGTAAGAACCCAAATCTAAAAGGCAGCAGCTTTATGTAAACAGAAATTATGAAAAATCACTTTTGCTGTGGAGTCCCAGGTGCAGCATAGCTCTTACTGGCACAGGACATGAGTTTCTGTTTGTCTGTGACTTGTTTGCAAATCTGCTGAGAACAAGGTGAGTAACCACACTTGCTCTTCAAATAGTCCAACAACACGATAGTGTTTGGCAGTGTTAACAGCCAGGCCACAGTGGAGGGAAGGGCTGGTCAGGGGTCTGACTGCTCAGCCTGGACACCACAACCTTCCCAGAGAGAGGTCCCACAAGAGACAGCTTTCTAGGAGTCTTAGTCCTTCAGCTGCAGGGTAACCTCAGCAATGGGCAGGCACTTCAGCTCTGAGCAGGGATTTCAGCTCTGAGCAGGGATTTCAGCTCTGGGCAGGGATTTCAGCTCTGCCTTGCGAGGGGCACCCAGGCCAGCACAGGGACAGGGACAGGAGCACCGTGTGGTTATTCCACAGAGGTGGCGTTTATTCCAGCACCCTGCAAAGGACCCCAGTGATGGCAGCTCCCCCCTGAACGGGGCAGAAATGGGGTTTTATGGGGAAGAGCAGGGGTGGTACAAAAGGGGAAAAAACAATCAGCCCCAAAAAATCTACCTGGGGTTCCAAAGCATGCTGGGAGCTCACCATGACTGGAGGATCTTTCAATCCAGGAGGGTTGGGAAGATTTTGTCATAGCCCATTCAAGGGATGTCTCTCCAAGGGAGAGGGCTGGTGTGCTCATCTGTCTCCACACCACAGCATGTCACACACTGAATTGTCCTGGCAGTCCTTGAAGAAATCAACTGCTTAAACTTAGCATACCCTAAAGAAAAATGCTTTAAAGCTGAAGCCTTCCTTTAAAAGCATCCATTTTCACCAAAACCCCCCCAACCAAATGCTATCAAAAAACTCCAAAAGAAACCATGAACACTTGTTTTAAATTAGTCTAAATAAAAACTTGCTGGGATCCTCATTAAAATTTGAGAAAACATTGTCTGCCAACTTAAAAAAATACCCCCTAACACATAAAAAGCCCAAACAAACCAGGACTCCCCTCATGCACATTTACTATAGACTAGAGAACACCAAGTATCAGATTCATCTGGACAGAGGTCTGAAGTCTGCTGTGAAATACATCTGAAGTCAACAGCAGAAAGAGGCACTTGCAGAAAGGATTAATCTTTCTTTAAGGCAGACTGCTAAAGTAGAACAGATAAAATACATTCTAAGACAGCTAATTTCTCCTTAGTGTGAATGCAGAGAGGCTATTGCATTTATCTAACAAAACACTTGTCTAATTTGGGCAAAAACTCCCCCTCAGGAGACCCAAAAGAGACTAGGGGAATTTGAATTTATCTGGCTTAAAGCAGGATGCATGGTTCTCTTCTTTTATTTCGTATCATATACACACCAATCACTGGTTTTTACGTTGCAAGAAAATCAAGTCTAATTCCTTAGGTTTTTTCCTATGCAAAAGGGCCCTCAGGATCTAAAAATTCCTGCTACCATTCCATGTGTGCTTTGTTTACATACCAGAATCTTGAATCCAGGTGAGTCAGCCAGGCGCCCATCCCAGACATCCATCCCTGTTCCTGGTGGTCTGGCTGTACCTGGCACTGCCCAGGGCAGAGGAACACCTCAGTGTTGCAGCTGAAGGAGTCACAGAGATTCTGAACTGGATCCACCCATAGATTTGAGATCCTGGTAAAGGAGATTAACACCTTTCATGTTATGCCAGTCAATCTAAAATTACTAAATTGAATTGTTACCAAGACGTTCTCAAAAACTCTCAGGAGAGGAATTGCCTAACTTTAAGTGTATTTATTTTTGTATGTGAAAACAGTGTGTTCCATGACTATCACTACTGGCTTGTCATGGGTTTTAGTCTCATTTTCTGTTACAATTCATCCTGAATTACGACTCTTACAGTGCTGTTCTTTTCAAGCAAGTTCTCTCTTCTCTTCACTAGAGGGCACCCCACAACCACATATAAGCAACTACCAGCCTCATAACATTACAGCAAGTAAAATTAAGTTCTTGACAGGACAGCTGAGCTTTAGACTGATAAATGAGGGACTAATTAAAACCGAAATTATTTCTGGTCCAATACTGCTGCTACCAGAAGTTTCCCTGGAACCTGACTACAGCTCCCATCAGTGAGTGAGTTCAGTGGGTGTGAGCACTGCCCTGGTGTGACACCCTTGGCCTGATTCATCAGACCAAGATCAAGAATTATTTTTATTTTTAGATGAGTTATTCTGCACCCAGTCTGCAACTGAGAACAATCCAAGTCAATGAGCCTCGGTGTACAAGTGTTTGATCCCTGTATTTCTGACTGGAATAAGCTAAGTAATGAAGTTTGTTTTCAGGAAAATAATTTATTAAAAGAGTAGTTATTTTGTATTCCTCAAAGGAAAACTCAAGGGAAAAAAAAGTAATGCTATTTAAAGTGTACAAAGACAACAAAATTTAAGTTGAAGTTTTCTTGGTTTAGAAAATTAACTCTAAAGAAGCATTTAGAAGTATTCTGTACAATTCTTGTGTGATCTGTTTTCAACAGAAAATGTAACTGAATAACAACTGGTCTTGAAGCCATAAGCTGCCCGTTTATTAATTATCTTATTGTTTTCCAGCAAAATTAGGCCTTATGGTCCAGGCAGTATGCTTTATTGTAAAAGATGATAACATCTAATTTCAGAAAATTTTCATTGTTAACAGGTAACAGACAAGGTGCAGACAAGACATAGACAAGAAAAAAGCTGCTCACATCAAGAGCTAAAACTCCTGTCCTCCTAAAACTTGTCTGATTATTTTTCCCAAAATTTGCAAAAAAAATACTCTAGAAGCCTCTGCTTACTGAAAGAGACAATTTAATATAACAGAAGTTTGCTGAGCAACTTGGACTATGCACAACACTAATGTAAGTTTCAACACCTGTTTAAATGTCTCTGTAATTCTTCACCAATTTCTTATTTCAGAATTGGGAAAAAATTAAAATCAAATTTAAAATTTGGAGCAGCAGGTATATTACGCTATTTAAGATAATGTATTTTCTGGAGTTTTTAAGAGATGCTCTAAGTGCATTCTGAGGAATCCATTCTTTGTGGTGAGAATTTAGTACTTTTAGTCTAAAAATACAAACCAGGAAAACTTTATTCCATAAAGCTGTAAAATCTCCCAGCTTTCTATTCTGTAATTTGTAGGAAGAACATGAAGGGGCAATTGCTAGGAAAAAGAAGCATTCACATGATGTATTTTACATTTGCATTTTTCAGAGAAACAACACTGACAACAAACTGTATCCCAGAAACAGGCCAATATGAAATTAGAAGGTTGCCAGTTCTGCAGTTATGGCCATAGAATCACAGAATGGTTTGGGTTGGGAGGGACCTTAAAGAAAATCTCCTTGCAAGCCCCCTGCATGGGCATGGACACCTCCCACTAGCCCAGGCTGCTCAGAGCCCCATCCAGCATGGGCGTGAACACTGCCAGGGATGGGGCATCTGTGGCGTTCACATTCTCTGAAAAAATCCCTTTGTCCAGGATTTTTCTCCTGGGAAGCTGAGAAGCCTCAGAGAAAAGAAAAACAATTCTTATCTGATTTGCTTCTCCCCTGTTTTGCCCATGTGGGATGTGTTTGGAGATTGTTTACCCACAGGTGATTGTTTCATTGGATTCTGGTGTGAGTTGTTTTCACTCATTGGCTAATTGGGGCCAAGCTGTGTTGAGACTCTGGAAAGAGCCACAAGTTTTCATTATTGTCTTTTCAGCCTTCAGTAAGCATCCTTTCTGTATTCTTTAGTATACTATAGTATTCCTTAATCTAATATGGTATTATAATGTAATAAATTAGCCTACATGGAGTCAGATTCATCATTCCTCCCTGCCATGGGGGTCCCAGCAAATACAGTAGGGCATCCAGAGCTTCTCTGATCAACCTCTTACAGTGCCTCATCATCCTCACAGGTAAAGAATTTCTTCCTCATACCTAATCTAAACCTTTTTCAGTTTGAAGTCGTTCTGTCATGCTCTTCCAAATAGCCTCTCTCCGTGTTTTTCTCTTGTCAAAAAATATTTCATAAAAACCTTGAGTTTCATAAGAGACAGCCATCTCTTTTTAGTGTTTTCCTAAAGGTACTGCCCTGGTTTACCACTTTCCTGGTTTTATTACCCCCTAAGCAAGTGTTGATGTCATGCCAAGTGTTGTAATACCTGGAGGAAAAGGATTAGATTGCTGAAAGGAGGTAAAAGCTTGGATCCTGATACTACAAAGCTTGGATTTTCTTTCTGTAACCTTTAGAGACAGTATGAATATCTATTTACCAGTACTAAACTATTAAAGAATAGTATATCAATAATCCAAATGACAGAACACTTTTTTTTTTCTCTGATGAAAAGTCCATCCCACCAGCATCCCAAACTTTTGTTTAGTTTGGTTGGTTGGCACTGTTCCTATCAATTCCTTTAAGTGAAATTATATTTCTTTACAACAGCTGTCCTGTGAATGCAAGCTTGTTTGCAGTTGGCTTTGATTTGCTGGATAGCTAAAATTTATTCAAAGGGTTCAAAAAGACAGAAAGCAGTTGAGGGGAATAAACAGTGAAGGAGATAAAAGAAGTGAAAAGTTGGAGAAGCATGGAAAGAAGAAACAACAAAACCCACCATGTCAGAAAAAGAAAGTAGAAATCTGTTTGAAAGGGAAACATTTGAATATGTTGGAAAAGTTTAAAAGAAGATGAGAGAGAGTAGAAAATCTAAATTAATTTCTAAGTTGAGTTAAAAAATTAAGACTTATTAAAGTAAAAAATAGGTCCTCATCCCCCAACTACCACAAAAAGTTCAATGATTATTTAGCAAGAAAACAGGTCAGGAAGCGTGAATCTGCTGGGGTCTAGGCTGGTTTTGTCTGTATTTTGAAGGACAAGAAAAACCCAAAACCCTTCAAGTCCTGCTGTCACCTTTCAGTTGACTTTGATTGGCTTTGCATCAATTAATTACACAAGATACCTAGAGTCAAGTTCAAAGAACAATTAAACACAAAGTTTTTTTTGCTCAAGTAGTTTCATTGTGCCTCAAACACACACAGCTGAGTGGTGTCCTTTGCACACCACGGAGACATTTTATTGAAGTGCTGCAAGGCCAGAAGGAAATACCCCTAAATTCTCCCTTGAACACCAGCATAAGGCATGGAAAAATGAGACACGGGAACGTATGTGCTTTAAAAGCAAACTGTACATTTAAAGAGGATGGAGTAACAAGTTTGTAGTACACCAAAAGGAATGTGAAGTGAAATGAAAAGATGTTTCATTCAGCCACCCTGTAAGATGTTCAGGGTACCGTGCACCCTCATTGGGAGTCCAGGTTTCTCTCTTCCCAGAGATCCAGACTGGACAGTGGCATCGGGGCAGTACAGACATGGGCCAATGCGTGGGATTCACATTCTCTGAATGAGAGAAGCAGAGAAAAGAATGACCAAAACAATTCTTATCTAACTTGCTGTGCCTGTGTTGTGCCAAAGTAGAATGCAATATGGAGATTGTTTGCCCAGAGGGATGGTGTTTTGTTTCCCTGGCCTGTCAGGGCCAAGCACGTGTGTGTGTCGGGGCTGAGAGTCACGAGATGCTGTTCAGTGGAGTGCAGTTGGGTGCTTGTGCAGATTCAGTTGAGATGTAATGTAATATAGTGTAGTATAGTATAGAATAATATAGTATAATAAAGTAATTAATTAGCCTTCTGTTATCATGGAGCCAGATGCATCATTTCTCCCTGCCACGCTTTGAATCCGATACCAATGGGGAAATAGGGAAGATGTGGCTCAGGGACGTAGGAACAGGGCAAGAAGCTTTTTAAGGGAAGCTTCTTTTGTCTGCCTAACCCAGGGGATGCCCCCCAGGGTCTCCACACATGACATAGGAAGGCACTCTGATTTTTAAGTAACTGCACACAAAAAGTTCATGGCAGCAAAATGATCTCATAGAATCCTCAATAGCCTTAGAACTGCTGGACTGTTTGCATCACTATTGCTCGCCCCTGAATGCACTGAGAAACAGGCTGCTCATCCAAGTGCTGGTTTCCAAATCTGCTGCTAGCCCTGCTGCTATTTAATTACCTTCCCACTTCTTTGTAAGACTCTTGTCTGTGATCTGTGTAGGATCACAGGCAAGGTTTCCGTGGTTTTGATGAATAAATTGTTTCTGACATGTTCAGTCTGCTCGATGGGCATAGTGTGTTAACCCTATGAGGCTTACCAACACTGACACTGCAGTAACTGCCCCAAATCCCACTGAAACTGAAAGGTCCTGGAGACAGGCAGGGTATCCCTCCTGGCTGGGATCATTGTTGCCTCCTGCTGCTTCTCTCGTGCAGCATCCCGAGGCAGGGGCTGCCCTTTGGTTGTGCTGATGAACACACGGTGCAAGCAGAGCTCTCTGCCAGGGCGGGTCCGGTTTTCAGCAGGGCTGCATCCCCCCCTGCAGGCAGGCATTTCTAGTTGAAATCATTTTCACAGCCGGTGTTCAGACAGGAGGGAAGTCTGCAGTCTTTCTGATAGAAGTGGATGCATGTATTTGGTTTATATTTTTAAAAATACAAGTATCATATGCTTTGCCTTATAAAACTTTCTGTCCTTAGCTGAGTATTTTAGCAGGATGTCAAATCCAAAGTGTTTTGCTGCCAGAATGGCTCTATTAGGAATGAGATTCTCTTGGGAAGGAGGAGTATTAAATAGTATTTGAAGCTTGGAAAGTAGAACCAAGTGGACCACAATCCCCTTTGAACACAAATAAAGAAGGTGTGGGGAGTAGGGCTTCCTACCACTGCGTGGCTGCTCTGTCCCTCGGCATGGAGTGGAGGGAATGTTCTTTTGTCATCACGGTCCCCTAGCCAGGACAGGTGTCAAATCACAACAGCTTTATGTGCAGGTAGGTCACTGCAGTTTGTCACCACAGTAATCCTGTATTTTTATTTCTTGTTATACTTTGTCGTCATTAACACATTTCCAGCAATAGCGATTCTAAAACCAGTTCTGTACAAAATGTGTTTAGCTGTGGTGCCATCCAAGATTACCAGCGTGGGACACCACTGTTCTGGGAACAGGGCTGGTCCTTGCAAACCTGCTTTGCAGTTTTCTTGCCAGTCCTTAGGGATATACTTCCAGAGCCCTGAACAAGAGTGTTGGGGCGGGGGTGTGCATTGAAATACAAATGAGATGCCTGTTTTAGGATCCTGTTCAGAGCTAGCACCATGTGACTTCCAGCTCTTCCCACACGGCAGAGAATCCCAGAGCTTTTGCTGTAACCTGATTTCCCTGCTGCTTCTCCCTTTGGTGTCTGGCATCCCTTTGGTGATGTGGTCATTGTGGTCCACATGCATGTGTCACCCACAGGCTGCACCCACGGGTGCCACACTTTCCCCCCAGCACTGCTGGGCTGTCTGGTTTCACAGCGTAGTGGTTTTGGCTACGTAGTGGTTTTTGGCCCCTGTTACCTCTTTGCCCACCAGAAAAGAAGGAGATTTCCGTGATTTTTTGGGGTTTTTTTACATGAATGTTCACAGAGGAGTATCAGCTTTCTCTTTACATCACTTCCGTGAGTGCCTCCCATGCAAAACCACTACACACAGTCAGGGCCTTTTGGTAAACTCAGGGTTTATGTTAGCCAGGACATCCATTTGGTCCCAGAGAAGAAACCTTTATCCCTCCTTTCCACACGTCAGAGTCAGGCCAAGAGCCACGAGGGTAACCACATCCTTGTGAGGAGGGCAGCAGGGCAGTGCAGCCCATGGTGGTAATGCAGGGTTCTCTCTGCTAACAGAAGCTTCCTGTTGAGAAATATTCACTGCAGAAACCAAAAAATACTCAGTGCTGTATTGTTTCCCAGCACCAGTATGCTCCAGACATAAAACAAATGAGGTGCTTTGAAGTACAAACGTTTTATTGCATTATTTCATTATTTACAGTACCGTTCCCTTTGTCCCTGGGTGCAAAAAGTGCACCAAAGTGCAAAGCTATTTTGGGCAGGAAAGCCAAATGATGGTGACTTAGCAGAAAAACACGACTGTGCCTCCTCACTCCAGCTGTCCTGCTTCTGCCAGGTTCTGAATGCAGAGAAGTTTGCTGCTCTCCCTGGGCATTTAGAACAACCTGGTAATTGTGAAACTTTGGTCACAAAGGATTGTCAGTTGTTGGTCTGTTCAAGGTGATGCAGCAATAGGAATCTGCAGGACTTTACTCAGGATTCAGGGTTTGTAATGGTGTAACAACACATCATTGTATGCAGGGCTGTTATGTTGCTATCTCAATTTTTGATGGAAATACTCATTTATTCCCAATTATCTTTCTTGCTGACTTTCTTTGGTTCATTTAAGATTTTGAGGTTATTTATCTGCTCCCTTAAAAGAGCAAGTAACTCAAGAATGTTACCAGAGCTGCTACTGGATACTGAATTCAGTCGAGTCTTCTAGCACTGCACTTCAGAAGTTTTACAGAATACCAATTTTATTATGCATTTCCATTTTGTATAAAAATGGTGATTCAAAACACCACTGAAGCCTACATTTTTACACACTACCATCTCAAAATCGGACAAATTATACTGGTTACTTCAAGACCTCTCAAGAGACACTCTCCTTTGGAAAGGGGTAGTAACTACAAATTTTATGGAAGACTAGAGAATGGCAGTATTCCAGTGGCTGAACTCAGGTCAAGAATCTTTCCAGCTTTCTAACAAGTTTATTAGCTTGAGAAAGTACTTTGACAGACAGTTTTCAGACAGAATCCCTGCAATTGCCACTGCTGCCAGCATTCCCTTGGGAGGTAAGCAGTGAACTTCTCTGCCTCAATTATCTCAGGGTACATCAGAGATGTCATTACTTCTAAAACTAGAGACACTTTCTGTTACAAAGCTCTTGTACAATTGGGAAACGTTTAAGACTCATTCCAGAAAATAAGTTAAATGAAATGGCACTTGAGTCCTCCAGAGAACATGTAGCAGGGCTGTTGGGGGAAGCTCAGCAGCAGTAGCTGCTGCTGCTCTCCTTACCACATGCCTGATTTACAGTTCAATGTTGAGTCCTTGCAACAGCTCCTTCAAATGATTTTGAAATTGCAGCTTCACAAAAATGGGATGATTGCAGTTCTTGGCAGGTTTGTTCCTGTGAGTCACACTTTTATTCCATGTTTTCACAGGCTTTTCTGCATCACTATTGATAGAAAGCCACCAAAAGCTTTACGGTTGCAGAAAATACCATTTTCACAAAGAAAATGTGCTGGATTTATTCCTTAACCATACAGAACACAGTGTTTAGAAGCTCTATGGTGGCTCCCTTGTAGCTTTCCTTTGGAATTTGGAGGAGGTGGCAGAGCTCACATGCAATCCACCACATTGCTGGATCCTTGGCCCACATCCCGGATCTGGCTGCTGAGACAGGAGCACACAGCCACGCCCGCCCCTGCCCTGCAGTGTGACACTGAGCCCACGAGTTCCCACCTACAGGAGAAAAAGAAAGGTAAGTTCCTGCCCTTTCTGAGCAACCTGAAAGTATTTTCTGTGCCTGAAATTCTATTGCACTGCCTAGCTCTTCACTGTGCACAAAAATGCACCCCATTTAGTGCAAAATCACACTGAAACAAGTAGAAGAATATAGATTGTTACTGAATGAAAGGGTGACAACAAGGAATAGAGAGGAGCAGAAGAGGAGGAGGTGCTTAAATATTTACAAGACTGCCCTAGTGATGTAAGCAGCAGTCTTGGACTGATAGCCATGGATATTACTCAATTATTACCAGGAAATAACAGCTAGGCTCCTCCTGCACACTGCTTCTATGCCGCTACGTTTTCATACAGGCAGATTTCCTTGTCTTATTAGGACAAACAAAACATTTGAAATTACCTGTTCACTATGGGATCAAATGCTTCCACTGTATTCAGGTACACATTGCCATTATGACCTCCAACTGCAAAAATTTTTCCCATCAGTGTCGCTATGCCAACACCACCCCTTGGAGTTGTGAGCTCTGCCACATATTCCCATTTGTTACAGCGTGGGTCAAACCTCTCCACCGAGCTCAGGGGCGAGTTGTCATCAAACCCACCTGCAAACAACCATCACAGGGTCAGCTTTTGGCATTCCTGGTGCAGGGAATACCCAAGACTGGCATCAGATCGTTCTCAGCATTCAGGGGGTCCTGTGCAGCATTCTCCCTACCAGAACTTTACAAGCTCCTAAAAATTAATCTAACAGCTCACCCTCTTCTCACTGCTCAAGCATCACCCAGAGCAGTAATTTTCTTCTACTCAAGTTGCAAGGATTCTAATTTTAGTATTTTTCTCTCTGAATTAATCATATTTATAATGAAAACAGCTTCCCAATTGGAAGAGAAAGAAACCTAACACCAGTAAAAGGATGGTCTCAAACTTATTTTACTTTATGCAAAACACACCCTAGCAGTGTTCTCAAATTACAGCATTGGCAAATATTTGAGTAGGGGAAAAATTTCATATAAGACTTAGTGATGCATTCCTCTTGCTGGGGAAACTGTCAGAGGAACATTTTGTTCAAAAGCTATTTAAGCACTTAAAATAATACACAAGTCAGAGCTTTATTACTGTGGCATACCTACTTAGCATCTTCCTTTCTCAGGAAAGCAGGTAAATACAAGCTAGCACACAAGACAAGAAGCTGTGGAATAAATGCAAAAAAAGCTACTGTTGTCTACACTCAGAACACAACTGGAGTTATGTTTGAAAGCATTTGAACTTAAGAATCGTTTCCTAAAAGGAAACTCAAGAGTACTGAGTCTTGAGAGGATTTTCTAATAAAGACATATTGTCCTGAACAGATCGGCCCTCCTGAAATGTGGGTTAGGAGCTGCTTTTCATTTCCTTGCTAATGTACCTTTGTTTAAGCATGACCTGATTGTGCTTGCATTCTTCTCCTGCCCAAGAACACCAAGTACAGGTCAGCTCTATCTGTTCCCAGTTCCTCTAGCAACAACAGCCTCTTCCAAAGCCAAGCACTTGGCAGCAGCAGCAGCAGCAGCAGCACTACAAAATGCCACAGCCCTACTCACCCACAACATACAGGCAGCCGTGGAGCTCACTGACACCGTTCCCAGCCCTTCGCTGACCCATTTCTTTTACTTCTATCCACTTATCCAAGTGGGGATCATATTTCTCCACACTGGAAAGAGATGCTACACCGTCATTGCCACCCACAGCGTAAACATGGTTCTGGAAAACAGTTGTACAAAGATTATTTGTGATGTAGTTGCCTTTACTCAGCTTCTCATAAGCAGTATTAAAATTATACGAAAAAATTGTATATCCACTTTCATTTACATACATAAATGTAGCTCTTCCAATGAAAGAAGTGCAACAGTTTTGTAGTGTTGCAGGTATTTTTCAGAGCACGGGGGGGATTAAAGTAGAGCATGCATCTGGTACCTTTAAACATAATGACCACGACAAACCATTCAGCTGAGTGAGATACGAAGCACTGTTGATGTCATTAGAACAGAACTCCTCCCAGTGCTTCAAATACTGTTGAAACAGTTCAATTTGCTAGGAGTACTATCGTCAATATCCTCACTTTTTGCACGGGATTTTGATGACTAGAAGTCAGCTGCATTTTGTTTCAGACCTGGTGTTCTGCCTGCTGAAGAGCAGGGGGCTGCCCAGCAGTGACTCACCACCAGGGCCACGGAGCCGACGCCTCCGCGGGGAGTGTTCATGGAGGCCACGGCGCTCCAGCGGTCGGAGTCGATGTCGTAGCGCTCCACGTCGCTGAAGCACGTGTTGTCATCCAGGCCCCCAATGGCGTAAATGGGGCCGCCCAGGGACGCCAGCGCGATGCCTCTCCTAGGGAAGCACAGCAGCAACACCTCAGTGCAAGTCCTTAACCAGCACAGCAAGTACCACGGTACACGAATGGCCCCTGTTTCAAACTACGGGGAAAAGAGTAATGGAAATTTTAAAAGTGATGTTTATAGTAAATGATGTCGCTGGCCCTCTGCACACCTGTGGCCTTTTCACTGCGTGTCAACTCTAAGGCCAAGTCCTCTGCTCACACACTTGGATACATGACAATGTCTTAGATATGATTTCTCTGTTTTATTGAATCTGAAGATGAACCAAAACCTACTGGTTTTAACTTCTTTGGTATAGCTGGCTGGAACCATCTGAGAATGACTGAGGGTGATACTAATACATATTAAAGGGCAAACCTGTGCTGGATATTAAACAGCTGAACTCTAGCAAGTTTGATTCCATTCTGATGTTTTTTAATTGAGTGTTAAAATGGTTGTCAGATTTGTTTCTAATAAATCTACCAATATTAGAGTACAATGATTATTATAAAATTGAAAGTATGGTCTAGAATATGAGCATTAAGTTTCTGCTTCAACCACCAAGCGAGGTGAATTACCATGTTAATGACAACATTCTTGTCTCATTAAAGAGGGAAGGTTCAGAGATACCAAGGCAGGAGCAAGGGAGGCACAATCTTTCTACAGAACAAACACTGTGACAATATCCTGACCTTATCTTAAATTCCCTCAGCAGGTAACAGAGACACCACTTCATGGTGGCATTTTTCTCTACTAAGTATTCCAAGACTTCCACGAATGGGAGGACTAGAGCTGGGAGGCAGCCAAGGCACAGCAGTCCTTTCATTGACCTGGGTACTCAGTAATCAATGTCACAGAAATCTAGGGCTGATTGTTGCTGAGATTATGCCCTGGGGTAGGTGATAGGATGGAAGAAGTAGAGCAAGCCACTTCCAGGAGTCTGGGTCTTCTACTTTAACTAGGTCACAGCTATAAATAGCTTTCAGACTTAAGCTGTACTTATTATTTCACTCCTACTTGTACGTGATGCTTTGAAAAACAACAAACACAAGAAAATGCAGAATTAGGGACACTGATTTAAATAACAGCAGAAAAAAAAAATTACAGATCTGAGTCCAGTAACTCCTTATAAGAATCTTAAATGTCAAGACAAAAAGAAGTCCTCAATCTGGCTTTCAGATTGCGTGCTTCTGGCCTTTTGTGTGAAAAACACAGGCAGCTATTTGTTCCCTGGTGTAGTATTTAACTTTTTTTATTTTCACTATGAAGCATTTCACTTCTCATGTTATGCTGGCAGTTATCTCACTCATTCCTAAAAAGAGCAAAAATCCCACAGAACCAGTTCATCAGTTCCAAGTTGTTTACTGGGCACAGAGGAAAGGCCCTAGATACCAGAATGCAAGCATAGCAGGAGTAGAAAATGTCCCTGGTCCAGAAGCCAGCTCCTCCAAAAAAAGAACTGAAGGGTGATACATTCATAGCATAAAGCTCCAAAATAGGAGAAAGAAATTCCTGGAAGTGGAACAGTTTAGAAAACCCCAAAAAAAGCAGGACAGACAGGATGTTTTTCAGTATCAGCAAGAAATGGTACACCACAGACTGAGACTTTGAGTGTGGGACACATATACCTCTTTGTGTTCATTGATGCCTTCATCATCCACTTGTTTGTGAGAGGATCAAATACTTCCATGCTTCCTAAGTGTTCATTTCCATCATGTCCACCTACTGCGTAGACTTTACCTGAAGACACAGACATCTTTTAAAACAGAGATTGCTTGGCAACATTTCAGTTTTCATTTATATAATATCCCTGCCTAAGCGGAGACAAAGAGGTCAAATAAAGGTTAAAGTTTTAAAATGTTTTCAGTTTCAGAGTTTTATGTGCTGTACTCAACCAGGAATCTATTATAATGTGAACTTTTATACAAAGCTTGAGATTATGTAAACAAAAAACCTTCCCATAATTTAAGTACTGCAGGTCAAATCAGTTCAGACCCATGTTACCAGTCTCTCCAGATTTTATATGAAGAAAACTTAGCTCTGTACTGCTGCAGCAACAGAGGGGCTGTTAAGTACAAGAGAAAGCTGCATTATTGGTGCTAAGCTGCTCTGGACTGCACAGACCCAAAAATAAAGCTAGGTCTGCTCTTGGAAGAGTTATGATCTTAGTAACTTTCCAGGATGGATTTAAGTAGGAAGGGAACCAGTATGAGTACTAGCAAATTCTGGGTAATTGCTGTGTAAGGCCATTTCTTTATAAATGGATTTTTAAAAAAACACCTATTTAAGGCCAGATCTATATACAGTTCACTTGGGCTGGGAGAAACCTTTAAAGGTCATCTAGTCCAGCCCCTCTGCAATGAGCAGGGACATTTTCATTTTCAGATTGCTTATAGCACCATCCAGTATGACCGTGAACACTTCCAGAGATGGGACATTTACCACCTCTTTGGGAAACCTGTTCCAGGTTTTCATCAACCTCACTGTAAAAAAATTCTGCTTGATATCTAGTTTAAATCTACCCTCTCTTAGTTTAAAACCATTACCTCTTGTCCTATTACAACAGGCCCCATTAAAAAGCCTGTGAAGTACAGAAAGGCCACAAGCTCTCTTCCCAAGTCTGAACAGCCCAACTCTGTCAGTTTGCAGTAATGTTTTTTCCATAAGCACAGTCTCAGATTGGCTCAGGACCAAACTTTCCTTCAAAGGGGGAGAAGCTTTACTAAACACTGAAGACTATCCAACAGTTAAGCAGTTAGGTTACTTCTTGTACAGCTAGTAAAAGTACCAACTCTGCAAAAGGAGTAAACAAGTCTCTTTTGCCTGGGGTTGCTTGGATAGGGTTACTGACCTCCCACAGAGATCACTCCCACATGCCTCCTCCTGCTGTTCATTTCAGGGCCGAAGAACCAGCTGTTCTTACTGATGGAGTAACACTCGATGCTGCGGAAGGGGTCACCTGATCCACCTCTGCCACCGACACAGAAGAGCACACCTGGAGAACACAAAACAGGTTCACAGAGAACTAGCAGGAGGATGGGCAAAACCAGTTGTATAGCAGAGCAAACTGAAAATGACGTAGTTTGGGGGAAGTTGTATTTCACTTCAAGGAGCACAGTCATTGCCCTTCGTAACTGGGTACTGGATTTTGGCCTTTGCTTGACATACTGCTACAGCAATTAGCTATCTATGCTCTTGTAAAAACAATGCCTGTTTTAAATATGCTTTTGTGGTTTGGCTTAAGGAGATAAACCCATTGTTTGTTAAATATAATGATATAGAAACTATGATCTGTAGTCAACATTCATCACTCACTTTTGGTGTAGGCTAGTCAAAGACTTTACAAGTTAGCTCAACCTTCAACACCAAAAGATAACTGTCCACTGTTTGCAGTAGAGCTTTGAACAGATTGCCTGGTCATAACATGCATAACAGCTCTGGCTTTAATACAGATAGAGCTAATCCAGATAAATTATTAATGCTTTAAAGAAAGAAAATGACTGCTACAGTTCTGCTAGGAAAATGCAGCACATTACCGAAATACTAGAGAGGTACATAATGGCTTTCCCAATTTTGCATTAAGTCATTAACAACCCTCGATATCAAGCTATACCTGCTTGATATCAAGACACCTGCACAGATGTGCTGCTTTTTCTCCACACCACTCCCTACTGGGTAACCAGACACACATTTAATTACCAGCAGTCTGCTTCCTTGGTGTTGTGCGAATGGAGTACTCAAAGTCAGGCACTGCCCTGCTGCTCAGGTGAAGGTGGTAGTTCCTTGCTTCATCCAGCAAATCCCTACATTTTAGATTCTGCTTGACAATCTCTTCCTTTGCCACAACACCCATAAGGAAACAAATGGGCAAGAGAGGCAGCCGTACCTGACACAGAAATGAACACAGTTGGAGAAAGTGGCTGAACTGCTGAGTGTCACCACGCAGTGCTGCACATGCAGCAGCCGGCAGCCCCACGCTTCTCTGTGAGGAGAGAGCTCTCAGAGCTGTTCCACACAACAGCGATATGAACAGTTCTTTTTGGTGATAATGTCTGCTACAACCATTGCATTTCAGCCACAGTGGAGAAGTGTCCCTTGGCCCAGTGCTGAGGAAAGAGACGAGCTGCTGCCCATGCTGCCCCTGCAGCTGCCCGTGTGATGCAGGCAGCACCAGTGGCTTTACCAGGGCTTTGCCAGGTTCATCTGCTGTTGGGTATGAATCTTCAGCTCACTGCTATGCCAGCATGAGAGGGCTTGTTCATTGGAAAATGGCTCATTTTCTTTGGGTGGCAAGTCAAAAAAGGAAACAGTCACCATGAACCAAGTGTCTATAAAGGAGGTATTGCTAGTGCAGTAACACCTTTCTTTAAGGCAAACTTGGCAGACTTCAAGCTTAAAAGAAAGTGATCAATATTGAGAGCTAATTGTTTCCTTCTCTAAATCCTTCCTGCCATTTATTTTAGCAAACCTTTCATCCTTCTTTTTAAGACAAACAGTGCAGAATACAATCAGAGGCAAAGGTGGGACAGATGTTAGTGGGGGGACCTGAAGCAAATCTCCACCTGACTTCCTAAGGTTTGGAGTCAACACTGTCAAGCAGCTCTCAGCTGGCTCAACAGCAATGTTGCAGAAGTCCAGTACCTCCAGTGCATCTCAGAGCAGCAGGATGGAGCTGTTATAGCACTGACAAGCATCTTTGCCTTGAAGCAAGCATGTGTCTCTACCCGTTCTTCCTCACCTCCTTGCTTTCAGTCCCACTTCTTCCTTTATTTTGGCCCAGCTTATTTGAGGCTACTTTAAAGCACCACTGTAGCCCTGCTGACAGGCTTCTAAGGTCAGTGACATGGTAAGAACTCCAGGCTGTTAAATTCAGAACCTCATTATAACAGTGAAACCCATAAGGCTGAGTATGACATAGATAATCACTGTCTAGAAACCCAGGTATGTCCTCTGCTAGCAATAATGTCCAAGTCAACTGATGTCTCCATATGCTCTGGCAAATAGCCCATATTTACAAGAAAGGGTTTACTTTTTCTTTCCTTGAATCTAGTCTCTGGTTTCAATCAACAGAATACAACTGTTAATCTCATCGCTAGTATAACTGGGCAATAAATATAAATTTATTTTTAAAAATCTTTAATTATATTGCCTCTAAGTTTAAGTATAGCATAATAAAGAGGGGATTTTTGTATCAAAAACCTCATGCTAGTCTAGATGAAACTGAAGGTTTTTGGGAGAGAGCTAATAGACCATATTTTCCTAGAAAATGTGAAAAATGATTAATGAAGACAATGACAGCAGCATCTCAGTGGACCTCTCCTTACTCACATAATGCCAATATTATCAATTCACCCAAATGCAAAATAATCAAGTTGGAGTTCAGTGACAACTAAAACTGCCCAGCCAATCCTACCTGCTAAGACACATGGAATGCTTTGCAGCACATGGTATGCAAATTCTTCCCAGTGCAGGCTCTCCACACCTGTCTCAAATACTGTGACGCAACTTGATGTGACAAGTAAGAAATGTAAGAAAACCCAACAGCTTTGCCTCCTTTCTTAAGCACAAATACATAACAACAAGGACAGTGAGAATATCAGGCTGTAGGAGTGGCAAGCCAAGTGAAGTGATGGGTTTATATTTTCTCTGTTTTGGGTCAGTATAAAATATTTCTGTTCAACCACAGATGTAGATTTTTGTTGGTTCCCCACCTCCCAGCCATGAGCATAAAGTGAGTACTCTTCTCTCTACAGAAACAGGAGAGTATCACTTCTCCCCAATACTCAAGAACTCTTAGCTTGCTTCCACTGTCAACTCCCAACACTGAATACTGGATGAGGCACCAAAACCTAACAACATTTTTCACCTTGAGATCTACCCAAGTACAAAGGGCTGATTACACAGCTAAACCAGTGACGAGACAGGGACTTGGTGCCTCGGTCTGCCCTACCTGTGCAAGGATCTCATCCAGCCACGTAGCGTGATGCTGTGGATTGGCCAGCAGCCACTTAATAGCAGCATTGTAAACTTGCTTTTCATTCTCAATGTTCAGGTCACTGGAGGACAGGAGTTTATGGAGGTGCTGTGGTGACACGCTCACAAAGTCCTCGCACTCCATCACCTCTGTGAAATGTTCACAGGCAAACTGATCAGCCATGTCCATCAGGTCGATGCGGTTGTGGCTCTCGGCAAACGCCCTGACTGCCAGGCAGTTGGAGGGGTGGAAGTGCAGCTTCATGTACTCACAGCAGGCCTTTGCCACAAGTTCCACCTGCAGGATGCAGGCGGCGTACAGGAGGGGCTGCACGTTATCCACGGTCAGCGTGAGCCGCGAGGAGTACGCGAACTTCACCAGGTCCTCGATGGCATCGCCGTCAAAGTCCCTGATCTCAATCAGCTTCTGCTTGGCTTCAGCCATTTCCGACAGAAACATGGCTCGGAAGTACGGGATAACGCAAGCTAGCACCAGTTTGTGGCAGGAGATTAGCTTGGAACCAACCTGAAAGAGAAAGAGCAAAAAAAGCCCCCATGTTTTACTGGCACGTCAGTTTTGGCTGTGGAAGCAGGAACAGTGAAACTGAAATGAGAATTCTGGACTCCATGTATTCTATCCACACAAATTGGATAGAATATCCACACAAAATCCAAATTCTATCCCATTTGTCCTGTATTTGATATTACATCCAAGCATCCCAAGGAATTCTAATTTGTAGCTTGGCCGTGAGAGTAGAGCAAAGCTGTAACACAGGTAAGCAATAGCAGTGATGCACTGAACTTGCTTTTCTTAAAAAGCCTTATGAAATATCCTTAGAAATGGTCTAGATGCATCTTGGAGACAGGAGGAGACTTCTACATATAAAACATTTGTTTTATATGTACTCAGAGACTTTAAGGGGGGCAAATTAGAAAGAGACATTTTTAGACTACTTAATTTAGATTTCTGGACTTCTGGACTTCAATTACTGTTGAAGAACTGTTGTTTATAGAAGCAAATTCATGTAAAAGCACAGGAATAACAGCTATTTCAGGGATTATTAGAAGTTAACCAATTACTTCAATATTTTTTAAATGTTTACCCATAAAAGACAGTGTACTCCCCACAAAGAAAACGTATTTCTCAAAATTCCGATGAGAAAATGTAAAATAAGCTTTCCATGTATAAAATTCTAGAATTCCACTACATTAAAAAAGAATTGAAGTATTGAAAGTAAATGAACAATCCAAATCCACTTCTTATATGTGTTCCAGGAGTGCTTTCTCAAAGCCTTTGTCACTCTGCACTAACATAAAGGGATAGCTGGCTGACATAAGCAACCAGTTTCCCTGATGGACTCAAATTACATGTTCACTTTCAGATGAAGGTGTGACAGAGAGCTGCTGTGCATTTCAGAAAATAAAAAGATACTAAATTATAAAGGACATTTCAGTTTTTTTCTAGCTCTGATTCAATACTCACTTGCTCCAACCTTTTTTAAGAGTATGACCAACACAAGTTTAACCTACCTGGTGAGCAGTGAGCTGACAACAGAAAGCAAACACACAAGAAAGAGTATGCAGATTAAAAAAGAGAAGAAGATGGATTCTTCAGTGTGATTACTTCAGATCACCCCAGAAGGAACAATTCAAAACTACCAAATGAACAAAAAGCAAACCACGAGGAGAAAAGCAGATGGTATTCATCTGCCACTCTCCACCTTCTAACAGCCTTCTAAAACTGTTCATATGACAGCAGCAGGAGAGTAGGTGAAATTCCAGAATTTAACTTTTGGAACAGAGGGAGTCCTCCTGTGTGCTGCCACGGCTTTTCATTGTTACACCATCAGCACTCCAACTAACTACAGTATTGATGCAGAAAGATGCTACTCGTGGTGTGCTGTACCAGGGAAAGCTCTCAGGCCATTCTTACCTTCAGACACTTTAATTCTGCCCATCATCCCACTCGCTAATCAAACCTTTCTTTTGAATTAAGTGGCTTTACTATGTTACCCAAATCTGCTTAATTTTAAATTACAGAATGGTCTGGTTTGGAAAGGACTTTAAAGGTTATCTAATTCCATCCCCTGCCATGGGCAGGGAGACCTTGCACCAGTTATACAGCATGTCCTTGCTATTTTGTAATCAGAGTTCCCCTCCAGTTACTAACTATCATATTTTAAGAGCCAGCAGTTAAAACAATAATTCAATAATTGGTCTGAAAAATGCAATGCTAGAATTGCTCACTAACTCAGGTCACACACAAAAGCAGAAAGTTCAGTAGAGATCTGATTATTCTTACAACATGAGTGAGACCTGAGCACTACAGGAAGAAAAATCACGCCCCCTGAAAATTCTAATTCAAGTACATAATTAGCAGTTACTTGAAAATCCCTCATTTAGGAAGCCACACATTAAGATGTATGTCCACAGGTTGCTCTAGCCTTCACTGGAAGCCAAGTCATATTATCAAATATTCTTAAGTTACCAAAATAGCTCCACACAGATCATACAAACGAACATTAATACAAGCCTAATTTAGGGAAAGTTAAACTGCAGCCCCAGTAAAATGTTTTTTCCAAGGCAAGTTTCTGTAGCAGGAATATGCACTGAACTATGTTTATAAAATAAGTCTTTCTGCCTTTTTTGTGCAAGGGTAGGTGGAAAGGAAGCAAGATAAGAATGAGGTCAACAAGAAAAGGGATGAGGAGGGTTGGTAACACCAGGGACATACATCTGTCAAGGATTTTGCCTGTTCATATCTAACAGTCAAAGCAGCAGGCTAACAACTTCTCCTAAAGGCATCTGTCATTTGTTCTTGGTTTAGGAACTGTGCTTCATCACTATTCCTTAAATAATTATCTTGAACTAATAAGTTGTTTAGCTAAGCAATACTTAATATTCAAAGATGGTGGCACCCACTTCTATGCATGCTAAGTACAAATGTATTGTAATCAAGATATAAGTAATATACAACTGAGTTACAAATAATGCCTTAAAGCAATGCTATGCAAGAATCATAAAATTTGTTCATGTCTCTCTTTCTTTACTCTTTGATCAGCTGTAGAACACAACCATCTGGGGTTTTTTTCTTTCTTTCTTTCTTTGAAGAGTGCTGGAAATTAGATTTGTTCCAGAAATCCTGTTTGCTGAGAAGAATCTAGCAAAACAACACAAAATGCAGACACGGAGGTAAAATTTGGGATGAAAGTATATTGAGAAACAAGAGGCTACAAGTAGCTGGAATTGCATAGTAATTAGTGACCAACTGTGGGAGCTTGCTGAGAAGGCAAGTTGGATAAGATCAAAGTCATGTACGTCCTCTCTCAGATTGTCAATATTTTAGGTGTTTAAATTTCAGCTGTAAACTTCCTAAATACGGAAAAAAAACCCTAGCATCTCTAGAGATGTCTCAGATCCAAGAGGTATTCTGTGGTTTCCACACCCCTGCCAATATTCACAGTCAACTCCCAACACACGTATCTGCAGCTTAATCTTCAGACTGATACATGCAATGGATATGTGACAAGAATCACCTTCAGTGTAACATCACAGAGCTCTCCAGCTTCAAAGAAGTGAAGAAGAGAGCTGTGAAAATCCTTCCAAGCCTCGTTGGCCTCAAACACGAAGACATCCTCATCCCCATCACTGACGGAAGGCTGAGTTTGCTGCTGCTGCCGCCTTTTTCCCTTTATCAGATGTTGTTTTGCCTGCTCAGGGACCATGGATTCTGAAGCCATTGGCTGTTGCTTCTCTCACTGCATCAATCTTCAAAAACTCCTGCCAAGATAAAATCCAGCCCATCAGGAGTAGGTCCTAAAATTCAGTTCTGTTCATCTTCCTGTTTAAAACACACACAAAAAAAGAAAACGAGATATTAGGTAATGCTAGTACATAACACTTCAATTACATTGTATCTATGATTTTACTTGGGGAAGGTTAGAGGTGAAGGGACCAAAAAAGAGACCCACAGCTAAGAATCCTACCTAGGTACCTTTAGGAAATGCCATTATTTATGAACTTGTCCACACTTCTTGATAAAGACATGAAAAAGAGAAGACAAATATGTACCACAGAATCATACAATTGTTTGGGTTGGAAAGGAACTTAAAAGAATATACAGTTCCAACCTTTCATTAGACCAGGTTGTTCAGAACCCCATCCACCCTGGCCTTGAACACTTCCAGGGATGGGGCATCTGCAGCTTCTTTGGAAAACATTTTCCAGTGTCTCAGCACCCTCACAGAAAGAACTTCTTCCTAACATCCCATCTAAATCAATCCTCTTTTCACTGGAACTGCTCCCATTTGTCCTATGACCACCTGCCTGTGTAAAAAGTAACTCTCCCTGTCTTTCATAAGCCACCTTTAAGTGCTGGAAGGTACTCCAGAGTACACCAAGAAGCATGTTCCTCTTACACTGACCATCTTTGGTTTCATGGTTTCTTAGTTAATTTATGATGCATTCATTCTTGATTCTATGCTAAGAGTTGACCGCTGTAATTCAGGGATTTCTGCTCATGGACTCTGGTGTTGGAGGAAGTGGACAGGCCAAAGGAATAAAAAATTCTTCTACAATAAAAATTTAAGTCACATGACTGGAAGCAGAACTGATTTTCCTTTGTGAGATTTCGGAAGTGTCCATGTCTCTTACTAAATCTACAGCTGGAGAAAAAGCAGGCAGTGACCTGAGGCAACCGTACTTGTTGCTGCTGTAGGTCACAGGGCTGCTGCCAGCTCTACACCCTGTGTGGGAACAGAGCTGGTGGCTGCACTGGGCCAGGAGGTTCAAGTGAGATCAAACATGGAATATTTGCCTGTGGTGCTTATTTAAGTGAGGTAAGTATTCTTCCTTTGAAAGATATGTAAGAGAAAGGTTTTCTTCCAAAACTACAAATTAGCTCAAAGATATTATGGATCACGGGATCTTTACACACTTTATAGCAATGAATACCTTTTTCTGCTGAAAACTTAGCTTCATTATGACTGATGCAACAAATTACTAAGGTATTTTTCTAGTTCATGATGATATTTTGGTTCTCAAATTAATTCTCCATGACTGGCACTCATGTTTAACATGTCCTTCAAAGAGGTCACTATAGCACTGAGATCTGAAGCTGACACAGAACTTCAGACACAATCTCCTGAGGTTACAAAAATTAACAGGGACAAACAAGAGGGAAAAGACTGACATTCAAATGCTGTACAGAGATGCTGAAAGGCATCATGTGTTATTCATTCACATGATGATGTAGGTAAGATACAGCACCTCCAGCCAACACTTGAAGGAACTCATGCTTATTTTGGTCTTTGAAGGACACTTTCACTTCAGCACTCCCTGCTTACTCACATCCAACCATTGCTAGAGTGAGTAAAGATGCTGCTTTCAGACAGAACTGCCACTGACTGCTAAATGAGAGCTCACAGCTCCCAAGTCATAAGGTTTTTTCCATCTGACACATATGCTACATTTATCTTCCTGCTTTAACTACAGCTGCACACAGACTTTTTTCATCTGTTCTGTGCCTTAAGGTAAAAAAGGCTGATTTTACCTATTCTGGATATGCCACTGTAAACACCAACAAAAAACCCATGAGTCTTAAGAAAAAAATCAGTGCTGTTGGGGTGATTTTTTTATGCTACAAATGAACCAAGCAATAGTACAAAAGCCAGACATAACTAATTTTTAATTCTTCATCCATATCTCATGCTCATAGCAAAAAATGCTCTTGGAGATGCTCTGAGCTCTTGCCTGTAAGAAAATAAGTTGAGTGTTTACTTGGATTTATCTATTTGATACATACTAAGTACCCACTTGATATTGTAGGGGAAGAAACTAGAAATTACCCTAGAGGAAACCAATGGCATTACTCAGGCACACAGCCATAGATAAGAAAATCACATCTATGAGAGACTGTCCAGTATTGTGATATCAAATATGTGTATGGGAACATGGGAACAAGTCAGTTACTGTTCCTCAGGTAAAGAGATACCTCTGCAACATGTTAAAAATTAACATGTGTAATATAACCTTCAGAAATACTCAGACAACAATGGACTGACATACTTCAGCTTTTTTCTGAAGAGACTTGGTGGCAGGAAGATTTTTCTTCTTCCCCCAAGTCACCAATTCAGCATCTTGTTTCTGTCATACACCTAGGTCATGCAAATCTTTTTAGACATCTATCCCCAAATCTTCCACTGGTCTTAATTACAGCATCTCATAATTTGAGTGTTCAAACAAATCATCTGCTATGGAAAGTACCAGCTGTAGCCATGTTTCATTTGCAAGAAAATACTGGCTTGGGCTCATCTTTAGCCATAAGCCTTTTCTGTTCTCAGACTTCAAACAAAAAAGAAATTAATTTTAGTAGCACTTGACTCAAGATACTAAAGTCTGAAAATTTGAAGATCACACCAAATTCATGAATTAAAAAAACCAAACAAAACAAGCAAATCCCACACATCTTTACAGCTCACCATCATTTGCTGAGAGCCAGTCAGCAATTTCCCTGTTCAAGTTAAATATTTAGAAATACTGATGATTTCTGCTGTTCTCAAGAGGGTGGCTGTTCCAGACCCCCAAGTCTCTGCTGTGGTCGTCAGTGCTGGCCCTCAGGCAAGGGACTGAGGATCTCCTCCTAGCTATTCCTCAAACTTAAAAAAGCATGAAGGGATGGGAGGTCAGAGCACAAAAAGCTATCTTACAACTGCTCTAATTCAGATAACATCTGAATTCAGTAACGTCTGAAAGTGACATGATTTTAATTCAAACATTCTAGCTAAATCTTAAACTGAAGTGTGCAATTTCTCAAGTCACATTGAGTACTTATGTTCAGTAGAGACAAAATACCTCCATTCTGAAGCAAAAAGAAATTAATAGGCAATGGTAGGACATTAATAACATCACTCTGTTTTCCCCCCATTTTGAAATTAAATCCCAGGAATCCTGGTGGACAAGCCAATCTAGACATGGCCTCTTTTCCCCTGTGGAGCACCTTGGGAGGCAGTGTCCCAGAAAGAGGGATCATCCTTATTCTTTCTCTGACACATGGGAGGAAGATACTTCAGTGATATAAAACAAACCAAATCGATTGCCACTGTAACAAAAACTAGGCAGTGTTCAGATAAATCCAACACTCCTTAAGATCAGTGGTACTGAAGCTAGAAAAAAGGTGGCAGAATTGCAGGAGAAATAAAGATACAGATGAAGTTTCCCCAAGTATCTTGTATGTAATTTTGACTACCTACACCCAAGATGAACTAAAATCACACCATGATCTGTGCAAAGAAGGGTGGTGTGCCTCCCTCAAAAATCAAAAAGGTCTTTTAATTGAAGGAAATAAGAAATTTGCCTTTGTATGTGTGGCTGGTGAGTCTCTGTGGGTAATGAAATGCTCTCACTGCTGCCCACAAGATCAGAACAGCAGAAGCAGCAACAAGATCTCCTCCAGTTTAATCCAGCTGAGAGAGAAATTCGAGTTGTTATTTGTGTTGGGCTAAGAAAACTTGAAAGTTTGGAGAAGGGACAGCTGGCAGAGACAAGGAAGACCCCTTAGGGAGGAGAGAATTGGGAAGGGCAGGAGGCAGCTGCAGGGCAAACTGCAGACAAGCAGCAGCTTTGGCAGGGACTGTGCCAGCAGCTGTCTCACTGCTCAGTCTGGCTGCAGCTGCACCATCAAAAAGGAACATGAGGGGAAAAAGCTGGTAAGACAAAATAGTGCAGAAAATCCTCAGCTCTCTCCAATTCTCCCTTCTCATCCTTAATTCTACTGAAGATGGAAGACAGTGCGGAAACATTATGCAAAACTGTTCAGATGCCCACACTAATTAGGTCAAATTAGACAAGGCTGGAAAACATGGGAATGCTCAAATTACACGCTGTATTACAACCCCAAGCCTACTGCACTTTTCAGCAGAAAGTTATTTAACAGAAAGAAAAACAAAGTCAGAAACCACCCATCTGACTGGTTTAGCTTGTTTAAAACCACCAGGTTTTGTAGAAACACATAGAAAAGTTTTTTAGACAACACTAATTTACAGTTTCTAAATCCTTTCAGCATTTCAAAGATCCTTTCCAGCAAAAAGTGACATTATTGTTTTGTTTTACTTGTCACACAGACAGCTCAGCAACAGTGAAATGGGTACAGCTAGCACAATCTCTCTTAAGTTTGTATAATGAAAATCCCATCAGTGCTGCAGACACACAAGCCATGAATGAGGACTGCCCTTCCTTGGAAAAATGCAAAAAAAAAAGGTGTTTTGTAGAGCATGAAAAACATAGATAAAATTTCTTTTTGGAAATAATTCTTCCTGGCAGTCCATTCATGCTGATTTGAGACAGCTTCTTGCCAGCTCGCTTTGATTCAGTGCTCAGTGAAGTTCTTCTGAGGTTTAATCCCAGTTTCCATGAAACACCAGAAAGGCCACCTGTCCCCTGGGATTTACAGAATGACAGGTTGATGATTTTGTTCAATTTTGCACGATAAAAAACAAACAAAACCCTCAGAAGCCATGATTTATTTATGCTTCCCTTTTACTTCAGAACAACCAGCAAAATCGCTCAGAAGTCACAGAAGAGCAAAGCAGGACTCTGCTTTGCACATACAGGGGTAACTAAGGCATGGATCATTTACACAACGTAAACTTGGGAAGGCCCAAAAAGCAGAACACAATATAAAAACCACTGAGAATCAGTGAGGTGGGAGTGCAGTGAAGTGCTAATGCATAGATACAAAGTTTAACTAGCCTACTACACCGACAAGAACACAGAACAGTCCCTTACCAAGGAGAGAGGCACTATGCTCTTCTCTGAGAGACCATAGTAAAATAGTTTAAGAATCTCCACAGCAGCATTTAGTTCAGCCACTCCCGGGAAGTATTAACAGAGAGTAAAATGGTTTCTAAGTCATTCGGCAGCTTCCTTTGAATTATGATTTTAAAAATTGAAGATTTTAGCTGAGGGTTAGAACCAATCATATTGAAGTTAGATACACCAATGATGAGTTAATGATTATTAAGCTAAAGCTATTTGTTATATTATGAGCTTATTTATAAAAGGAAGTGGAGCAAGTGAATCAGTACAGGAACATTTGGAATCCAGCAGAACAATGCCCAGCACCTGGACTCTGTGCTAATCCATCACGAAACAGGGGCCTTGGATCGTGCCAGAGGGTCACAGAGAACTGATGAAGACCTTCCTGACTTCATCCCTGGGACCTCTGACCCACTGACCCAATTCAAGAGAAGAACTGCGCATGCATGAAGGACCAATAACCTCAATTTAATACAAAGCGGGGATGGGAGGTGCTGGGGTTATGCACATGCATTATTTTGGGAAATAAATAGAAGGAAAAATCCTTGTGCAGTGCAGCCATGCATGACAACCCTGCCCGTGCCACCTGCCCACTGTAATAAACACACTACTTTCTAAGTTTAACTAGTTAGAGAGTCTTTGTCCATGATTTTTGGTTTTAATGCTTCACCTTTATCCTGGACATGTAAATCAAGGCGTAGTATCCACTAGAGCATTCCAGAAATGTAAGCAAACAATGCTTCCCATGCACACACCAGTCCCTTCCTCCCAGGACTGCCTTAGCTGCCAACCATCATCACATTCTCTCATTTAGAGCTGAGATTCACAAGACAAACAGCTCAAGCCATACAGCAGCATCACCTTCCTTTTGTCCCAGAGCTGCAAGGCTCCTTCAAAATCTGAAATCAAGAGGTGGCAGAGGTAATGCAAGACAAACAGCTTCACAACCCAAGATGCTACAACCATTAGGAAATTGTGATTACAAAAATCTGTTTGGTGAAACGTGCTGGGGAGGAACTAAAGCACTGGCTGATGTGGTGCTGCACTGCCTTGCATCAAATTACTGTCAGTCATTACACAAGGATCCTGTCTTGGTGTGACCACACTGGTTACATTTGCCTTTACAAATAAACAGCCAACTAGAAAACTGGATGCCAGGTTACTGGCAATTAAAAAAAATAAATGATGCTAACAATTAAAAAATTAAATGATGTTATGAGCACACTGCACAGAAACCCCATGCACAACCTTGCCAGGTAACAATGCAGTGACACTTCTTTCACAGCACAAGAGTTCGCAGAGATTACAGGGGACTCAGCCCAAACTAACTCAAAAACCTCAGACATTGCTTGAAGGTGGCTGAACCTTTTGCAGCTTAACCTCCATTTCCACCCAAGACATATGAGACACGTCTGTTGTGGTTTTAATTTGACAACGCTTGATGAGCTATTTTACTCGTTGTGGTACAGTGTGATCTGTTTCTTGATTATTCTTGCAGAAGCCTTTGCAAGCATCACAGAAAGCCAGGTTTCTTCTGAGTTTTGTAACTTTGACGGGAATGACTAAGGCAAAGGAGGAAACAGATACACTTCCCAGTGGCCAGTAAACAATTGTCTTGAGTGGAGATGGAGAAGAGGAACCTACCAAAGCAGGAAGAAAAGCCAAGAGCTGGGGGAGCTGTGACATCTTAAATTCTTATTTATTCCAGAAGGGAGGAGGAACTAGGAACCCCTGAGGCTCTCCCCGGTAGCAAGGGGCAATTTCTTGCTGGTTTGTTTTTTATTTTAAACACAAATATTTGTTCAGGGTTAAGCTAAGCGACTACTCGTTATCCTTTACAAGATGCCAACAGTGAGCTGACTAAGGCACTACCTCTGGCTGCGGTCTCCACATGGAGCAGCTTGAAACGCGGGGAACCCCGGCTCAGTTAATTTTTAATTAACATTTATCTCCTCCTCGAGCGGCATGGCTGCCGGGGCTCTCTCTGTGAATGCCCCCGCAGCACAAGCCCCCGACGCCGAGCCCGGGCACGGCGCCGCCTCTGCGCTCTCTAGCACAGCCCAGCCCTGGTGACCATCAGCACCCATCCCACCTCCATTCCCCCCACTCCCGCGCTCTATCCGGCTCCGATCGCGGCGATCCCCGTGGGCGAGGACGGAGCCGCGGCCCTGCCGGGAACGGCTCCGGGCCGTCCCGCCCCAGCGGCGCTGCCCCGGGGCTCGGAGCCCTCGCTGCGAGGAGGGGAGGCCGCGGCAGCGCCCGCCCCGCCGAGCCCGCTCCCGGGACCCCTGGGCGCAGCCTGAGGGCAGGGGGCGCGTTACGTAAGGGCGGGGGAGCCGCCATGGCGCTGCGAGCGCGGTGCGAGGGCGCGGCGCGGCAGGGGAAGGGCGCGGGGTGGGATGGAGCGCTCCGGCCGCGGGGGAAGGGGAGGCGTGGGGCGAGCCCCGGGGGGAGCCCCGCGGTGCCCGCCCGGCGCCCGCCCCGCTCACCTGCGCTGCCGCTGCCGCCGCGGCGCGTCCGGCGGAGCGCCCGCCGCCCGCCAGGGGGCGCCCCGCGCGCATGCGCCGGGAGGCGGGGGCGGGGTGGGGGCGAGGCCGGAGCCTGGCGGCGCTTCCCGCGCTCCCGCCCCCTCACATTCCCGGGCGAGGCGGTGCTGGCTGTGCGCTCGGTGTGGCGGCTGGGAAATAGACTTTCTCGGCTTATAAAAGGGCTGATCTTCAGCGGGAAGCAGAAGCACGCAGAGCAGCTCCTGAGAAATATCCCTGTCCTCTCAGTTAGTGCAATCTCCACCGGAATAATCTACGCCCTTCTTGAGGGGGAGCCGTGAGGAGTGGCTGAGGTCGCTTGGTCTGTTCAGCCTGGAAAAGAGGAAACTGAGGGGAGACCCCACTGCAGTTACAGCTTCGTCCTGAAGGGAGGCGGGGGGCAGGCACTGAGCTCTTCACTCTCCTGATCCGAGAGGGAACAGCCTGAAGCTGTGTCACGGGAGGTTTAGGCTGGATATCAGGAAAAGGGGTGGCTGAGGAGTGGTTGCTCAACCACCCACGGGGTGTTTGGGCGCTGGAACAGGCTCCCCAGAAAAGTGGTCACAGCACCAAGCCCGACAAAGCTCAAGAAGCATTTGGACAATGCTGTAGGGCACAGGGTGTGACTTTTGGGGATGTCCTGTGCAGGGCCAGGATTTGGACTCAATGATCCTTGTGGGTCCCTTCCATATCAGCATGTTCTGTGATTCTTTGATTCTTTAATAAAGATCAGAGTGATCCTGCTTCAGATTTTGAAGGAACTGCTCTCCATGAGTTCAGAGAGAGAAGAATGTAATACAGAGAAGGAAAGGCTGTATTAGCTCCTTCCTCTTCACCTGTCCACCAACTCTGGTCTCTACAAGTGTATATATATATATATATATATATATATATATATATATATAATACAGAGAGGTACATACAGCCCTCCAGTGCAGGAATACATTTCCCCAATACACACTTTGGTTTGATTTAGTCTTTTTGTTAGTAGTATCTTCCTCTGCGTGTGGAATAGTAAGTGTAAGCCTTGGTCCCATTTGGTCAAAGCTTGATTTCAGAACTTGAAAAGAATTGGCCAGGAAAGCTTTGCAGGCTGTTAGAACCAAAGACAGACCTTATGACAGAAATAGATACCCTGGGGAGCATGGAGTCTTCCTTGCATAAAAGCAAGCACAGCTTGCCAAGTGAAAATGCCAGACACCTCCAGCCCCACAGATTAATAGCCCAGTGGATTTTCCAATTCCATACTGCAGAGCTGAAAGCTGGACTCCCACATCTATTTAGGAATCTTTAAAGGCAAAAATGTCCAACTAAATATTTTAAAGAAAGCAAGCAGCACTGGGTGTGCCATGAGTGGAGCGGTGACTCCCCAGCCACCCAGTGCTGCTTGCTTGCTTGCTTGCTTTAAAATAAAAAATATAGAAATAAAATTTGGTTTGGCTATCACAATTTTATATCATAACTAATTAATCTAATGTTTTTAGCTTTTTCTGGCCCATACTACATTGCCTGCTACAAATCATGATGCAGCCTTCTTCCAGACAAGTTCATTAAAATCCCCTTAAAATTGTACTTGTGTTTAAAAGGGCTTTTGGTACAATTTAATGTCTAAGAGAGAGAGGAGGATGGAAGTGGAAATGTGCCACATGAGCAGATGTTCAGCTGGGAAGATAACATTAATGATTAGGCTGTGCAGCCAGAACTGGTGTTAACAGCACGTGCATGCTTTAAGGATTTAGAGAACTGAGCTACACATAAATACTTGCTTTTTCCCCTTCCTTGTTTTTCATACCAGAGGAACTTGAATCTTGTCTTTTGCCAGTATAATTCCAGTGTAACTACACAGAAATCATGGAAAGAAAATAAATGCAGACCAACACATCTGTGTAATATTAAAGCCAGCTATTACAAGATTTTCGATTTTTCACCTCTCTTAGAATGCAGGTGTAAGTTCTATAAGGCTCAAAAAAGTCCTTATGTACTGTATTCCAGGTCAGCACTGTAGAGGGAAGCAGCAGCAACTCATCATGAAAAAGCAATGTTGCCACCAAAGGATTAGTGCAAGCTCCTGCTCAGGTTTTGGGTTTGTCTCCCATTAGAGATTACCTCTTGATTAGCAAACTGGGAGGCACTGGTGAACATGAGTGTCTGGAATTCCTTTATATAAAAATACTGCCATTATTTGGCAGTATTTGGCGGGGGTGGGACGCACAAGACAGATGATGGACTTTGGATCTGGTTAACATAAGAGATTTGATAACAGGATGCCTTGGCAAAAGCAAACAGAACTTTGAAAATTAGATCTAGACTGCAAGAAGATTAAATCAGGCTAACCAGAAAAATAAAATCTCATTAAACTCTGCAAGCAAGATGCATTCTTATATGCATACATTTGTGTATGTGATTTTAACCTAATCGTAGTACACATTATTAGTCTCCCTAAAATAGTATGTAAGTGTTTGTTTGCTACAATAAAATTGGATTGTGATCACTGAATCAGTCTCCCCATCTCTCTCCATTGCCTCTGTGTGAGGAAGAGCCAGCCTGACTGGCTGGGCCCCTGGAACTGAGTGTGACAGTGAGAGAACCGTGTTTGGGCCCACAGTCACCTGTCTGATGTGACTGACAGGTGAGCCAGGGGAACTAAAAATATGGGAAAGGAAATGTCGAAAGAGAGAGACGTCTATGAAACCACAGAAACCTTCTGGGCAGGCTTGACTCCCCCATCCCAAAGAAGGACCTTGAGTCACTTTGGCTCCCGTCCTGGCGAATACCTTTTAAGACATTGAAAAAGCAAGAGTAGTCTGGGGCTGTATCCTCTGCAGATGCCGCTGGTCTCCTGCCTCACTCTGACTCTCCCTGCCCACTTGAAACTGGCACCTCTGATACTGAAGAGCTGCCACAGCCATCGACCTTGCCCCTGCCCAGGCCTAGGAGGGCAAGGCATTCTTTCTCATGGTGGTTGGCAGCCTACATCGCTGACTGTGGCTCTAGCAGTGAGGAGCCCTTTGATCCAGGACCCGTAGATTCAGACTATGAGAGTGATCCATTCCCTCCTGATCCTTATGATCACTGGATGCAACTAAAGAAAAAGACTTTTAAGGAGGGGGATGTGAGAAATGACTGCTCACTTTAAAAATTTAAGAAGGTTTATTAAACCTTAACAAAAATACAAGGACTGTGAAAAACGAAAATTACTTGTTTTTAAAAAAATTTAAAGTTTAATAGTAATAAAATGGTTATAAATATAGTAATAATATTAGAGTAATAAAAATCTGGACATTTAGGGTTAGGACTATATGAGACAATAAAAACAAAGAGTTACGGACAGTCCGGGTACCTTTTTCTGGGCAAAATAAGCCCAAAAATGGACACACATTAACAGAGGATTAACCCTTAAAAGCAATAGCCTGTTGCATATTCATACACCTCATACATGATGCATAAATTCCATTCAGATTCTGACCACTGAAGCAGTCTCCCCGTCTCTCTCCATTGCCGACAACTATTGTCACCAGATTATTTTTGAGCATTGAGTATATCTTTCTGTTGCAACACCAGTTTAACTAGAATGTTTCTTGAAAAAATTTTGACTGTGGTGTTTTAGAAAATGGTCAGCTACCAGCTGTGAACATTAAAAGGCTGAGAACACAGAGAGGAAATGGTTTGCACAAGAACAAGTTTAATCCTACAAACACCTGTCTTCTTGGCTAAATGTAAGCTTATTCATACTCTGGTAGAAGTTTTGCAGTAAAGCTACAATCCTACAATTCTCTTGGTGATGAGCTCAAACAAAGCAAGAGACTTGCTTGGAAAAATGCATAGTCAGATAATAGATGCATTTTTATGGTCAGATAATAGATAAGAGATTGAAGGTACTGTTGAGTTTGCAGGTGTGCCCAGGACAAGGTGAGAGATGAGTGAATCTGACTCCATTTTCTTAGAAGGCTAAATTATTATGATATGATATAATGCTATACTAAAACTATACTAAAGATAGAGAAAGGATACAGACAGAAGGCTCAACAAGAATGATAATGAAAGCTTGTGACTCTCCATAGTCCTGATACAGCTGGACAGTGATTGGTCATTAAGTGAAAACAATTCACATGAAACAATCACCTACCACATTTCAAAGTAGCAAAACAGGAGAAGCAGATCAGATAATTATTATTTACATTTTTCTCTGAGGTCTCTCAGCTTCCCAGGAGAAGAATCCTGGGTAAAGAGATTTTTCAGAAAATATGATGGTGACAAGGTACCAAAAAGCTGAGACAGAATTTTTGCAGACAGTTTTGTAACACTGTGAACCACCAGTAATCTCAGATGCTTAATTTCAGTGGAGAAGTAGTAAAAAACCACAAAACAATACAAAACCCCACTGGGTTCAGGAGATTCTGTGCATTTAGAAATCCATGTTCTGAAATGCTGCCTAAAATTGCCTGGATTTTTATGCACACAAGTGCTACCTGCAAGCATTAAAAATTATTGTCCTAGTCATGACACTGGGGCCTTGGTGCTAGCAGACAGTGGCACTGAGAGGTACAGCCCTGATTTTCTCTTGTAAGTGGCCTAGGTTTGTGCCAAGAAACACAGGATGAGATGATTCTCCTAACATTCTGAGTAGAATTCAAGGACTTTGGAAAAATGTGGCAGAGCCAGTCTCCAAAGTACTCTCAGACTCTGCTAAAGAGACAGGCCAGGTGGCAGTGCTGTGGGGAGGTGCAGTCCACGCTACTAGAAATTCTGTAAGTAGTTCACCTTTATGCCTCTTGCTTTGGGGACCAGAGCCCCTGTCACCTGGCAAGGCGGTCCCAGCCCCACTGGCAGCAGCCCCTCAGGGAGTACACAGTGCACCTGGCACGTGAAATCCCTCACTCTGCTGTGCTTTTTTTAAAGCAGAACAGCTGGAAGAGCTGAGGGAGGAGCTCCACAGACCCCTAGCCAACATCATGGTGCTTTTAACTGAGCTGTTGCTCATCGTGTTTGAGGGAGACTACACTGACTCCAGCACAAAGATTAAGCACTAGCCGCTTCCTACTTTTCTCTTGGAACCTGATTCTCTCCTTAATTAACACATCAGCATTTGTGCCAGACCCCAATTGCACAGCTCAGTGGTGCTGTCCTTTTCCTGGCACAGGGCTCCAGCCAGTGCTGGGGCCAAGGAAAAAGACACAGGGAGGACAAGGAAGCACCAACTCCAAGAGACATTTCAGCAGGAGGCAAAGCACAGGGCCAGAGTCACTAACCTGACTCATAAGGAGTCCTTAGGCCAGGGTGTGAGGTACAATTCTTCAGATTTGGGACTTAGCTGTAGGTGGCTGCATGAAACCTACTCACACGGACTCCTGCTGGGCACCCATGGGTGATCAGAGTTTTGGGCTAAGCTTCAGCTGAGTGTTGTGGGCAGAAAGAGAACTGAGGAGCCTGGGAGGCTTGGTGCCTCAATTCTGTCAGTGGTGCTCAGGAGATGAAACCTTAAGTCCTTGGTTGTTGTCCGGTTTTTATGCCAAGCAAAAGACTTGGAAACGTGGAGAAGAGCAAGTAGCTCTCATTTGTGACAGGCCTGTCCTCTCGGAAAGAGCTGAGTATGCAGCTTAAATAGAAGGAAGAAAAAACAACTTTCAGATTAGACAAAAGTCACTAAGTCACTCTTCTCAGATTTGAGGGATGCCACTGAGGCAGGGAAAACAGACTTATAAAATAGCTTACTGAAAATGCATGCAAATTGTACTCCTTTATTGTTCAGGACTCAAAGCATGCTTCTTTCAAATGCTTTGGGGGTTGGAGGGTCCTGGTTTTAAATACTAACCACATCTAACACTCTCTGAAATTTGTTTACCTTTTCTTTCTTTTCTTTTTGCTTTCTCTATGAAGCAAAATCCAAAGCTGGGAACTTGAACTTCACTCACCCTGAGTGTCCTGTTACATGAATGTTCCATGAGCAAAAAGGAAACTATTTTTGTGTCATTTAGCTCATCTAGCAACTATTTGTGCTGATGGCAGCAAAACATTTACCTGTTGCCAGCTAAGTGCAGGAGGGGCTGGGTGGTGAGGGCTCTCCCTTTTCTGAAGAAAAAGAACAGAACAAACTTGGTTTACAGAACAACTTGAAGGGCTCAGGTGAACAGGACAGATTCCAACTGTGCCAGAGGTGGCAGCGCATTCAGGCCTGCCTGGGGTGGCTGTGGGCCAGCAGTGCCTGCAGCAGGTGGGAGTTGCACAAGTGGGTGCACAGATCCTCTGTGCTCTGGAGAGGTCTTTGACCCGTGTGTCAGCAGCTGCTGCTCTCTTGGACCCCAGGCCACAGACCTTCATGGATTTCAGCTCCTGTGCCATCAGAGCAGGCCCCTGGCTTGTGGTGAGGAGCTGTGTGAAGGCTCGTGTGGAGCCTTCCCCTGCACCCCCTGCCCTGGCACTGCCTTTAAGCCCTGGGCCCTGCATGGGTTGCACTTGTGGCACCCAGTCATTTGTAGAGAAACATGGCACTCTTTTCATGAGAAGGTGTTTTAAAGATGTCTGGGAAGTGCAGAGGAGCAGTGTGAGCAATGATACATGGAAAGGTGTATTCCTTGATGCTGTACCTTCAATGCATCTCTAGGACCTGATTATGACTTTCACTGCCAAGAGACACTGTGGTCCTTGTGTTAAAGAACTGCATTTATTCATATAAAGGCATATTGATGATGCAAATGTATAATTGATAATCTATGTAATTAGGTATACTACATATACACCTGTATTATTTCAGGTATTTCCTACAAAAATATGGGAAATTCAGTGTTCATTAGAGCATTTTATAATTCAACGATATAAACTGAGGTGAAAACAGGCTACCCACCTTTGTGGGAATTCCTGCCTGCCCCGGCACAATGAGACAAAGGTGATGGGATGTACATTCAAAGCAGCCCTTCCAGAGCTGCATCACTGCTTTGCTAACACTCCCTGTTATGCAGGTGTGTTCCAGCTGCAGGCGTGGGAGAAGCCCTTAGGTGTGCCTGGGAATGGTGGCCTGGAAGCAGCTGCCTGAGCTCTGTTCTGAATCAAGGCAGCTGAAATATGCTCAACATATTCTCTTTTCATTGGTGCCTCTGGGAAATGAGAATCAATTCTTGCTTTTCACTGGGTGCTTCTCTGCCCAATGATGGCATCAAACTTGACCTCAGAGATCTTCTTCAGAAGGTTCATGGCACGTTCTGGAAACACCCTGGAAGAGAGAGTAACATGAAATGAAAAGTGGGATAGAAACTTAAATGATGGGGAAAAGTGTCACTGCAGGTGAGGGAAGAGCTGGTCTGGCAGCAGAATGCATGCACACATATGAACTGAGACTTTGTATTAAACTGGGCATTATTTCCTAAGGACATGTAGGCCTCATCAATCTCTGACAAGTTTTAACTCAAATCCCACCCATCTCTTTTTATGACAATTCCAGGACAGGTATGTACCAACCATGATTAAGGCTGCAATATTGCTGCAGAATCCAGAAAGTTTTCATACTAAACATAGGCACAAGTATTTGCTTTCTCTTTGCAACAGAGCCCTTTAAAGGCAATTTTCCAACCTCAATGGCCTGAATTTTTGGTGTTGACGGAGAAAAAAACAGTCAGGTCCTCATCTCATTCTGGGGCTACGCTGGGGCTGCTGTTTCAGAGAATGTGGTGGCCTGCAGAGCAGTGAAGCTCTGCATGGACACCAGTCAGCTGCAGCAAGTGGTTCAATGCAAAGGGCTGTGAGAGGGCCCAACAAAATCTCAAAATGATGCCTGCCGTTGCCACTGGAAAGAACCACTGCATTATTAACTACTTAGTGATATGTTCTAAAATACAACTTAATCTTGAATCAGATTTTGCAAGTTTGAGGGTGGTACACTCATCAGGTTACAGTTGATACATTTTTTTTGTCCTACTCACTTTTCAAGCAGTAAACCAATGCCCTGATTTGATGGAACAAAAACCATTTTCTTGTTGGTCACTATTCCTTCCATCAAAGCCTGTACGACTTCTTCAATCTCCAAAATCTTTCCAAGCCTACACAGGAAAGCAAACACATAAGAGCTGCAGTGATAAAATAGGGTGGTACCAGCTGATCTAGGAGGCTTCACAAATGTACAAACTCAGGTAATTAAAATGCAACAATTACATGGACAATTAAACAACAATTAAAGCAACAATTAAAGGACATTGCTGATGTTCTTCAGTCAATGATACAAACTGTTGTTATACAGCCAGTTGGAACAGAGGCCTAAAGCTGGGGATAATATGCAGGGCCTTGATGCAAGGAAGGAAACACAGGAATGCAGAGTAGTGAGAGTTACCTTGTAGTGGGGTTTTTGACAAATCCAGTGTTTATAAAAACTGGACAAAGGCATGTTGTTTTTATTCCATCCTTTCCCAGGGCAGACAGCTCCTCTGTCAGAGCTTTATGAAATCCAACTGCAGCAAACTTGCTTGAGCTACAGGAAGGAAGAAAGTACAAATGAGAAGACAGAAATCCTATTTCTACCTTTCTACCACTGCAAATGGCTTTAACAATCATACGCACACAGTAGCGGATAGGATGCAAAAACCTCAAAATAATCCAGCTGAGAGGCAGAGGAAGGACTATATTACCCTTCTGTGTGCCAGATTGTAGTGCTGCATAAGGTATTGAAACTTGTGGAGTAATTGTGGAAAGCAGACAGGGTGTCAACAGGCAAACAAAGCAGAGATGAAAACATCAGGAAATCTTAGAAAACATTAACTAGTGTGTGTCAATTGACGCACATCCAATTCTTCCCATGAGAGAAGATTCTTGGAAGGAATGCATCATGAATGTCTGAAATTAGGAAGAATGGGCAGGGTAGAAATGGAGATTAACCTTTGACTACTTACAGTACCACACGGGAGTATCTCAAATCAACTGTGTGTGCTTTGAAATAGTGGGATATTATGCAAGCAAAATGTAGAGGAGGTACGACCTGCCACGGAAATCAGCATGGGCCTTAAGTTTCAATAAATTCCAAAGAAAATAGATATCACATGAGTATTCCTTCATACAAACACTGCTCACGATTCAGTCAGAGCTAATTACTTGTTACTTCCTGATGGAAAAGATGCAATTAAATTTTTTAAAAATTAAGCAAGCTGATTTCAAGATGACTTACCAATATACCACCATGTAAGGAATCACAAAATGACCTGCTGCTGAAGCCACCGTGACAATGTGCCCATAGTTGTTGTTCATCATGACTGGCAGGAAAGCTCTTGTGGTCTTGGAAGTCATTTAAACCAAGAGGCAAAATGCATGGGACAGAAAGGAGGAAAAGAACATTGTTTTCTTAGGCATACTCAGCACTGACCCTCAATGTTATTCACTAGGTGGCCAAAGCCATCCCTAAAGCTACGAGCTGCACAGCACCTCAGACTCCCAGAGCCACAGGGATACCTGCTCTCTGACCCTTGGTGCAGCTGGCAATCTGCTCTCCAAAGGCTCCAGCAGTTGGCTATAAACAGGAGATGGTTTTCACATCTTTCCTTTGCTGCTTTTAAGGTTTCAGGTGTCAGCAGAAATTCTGGCAGGGTCTCACCCCCAGCACGTACAATAAACCACTTGTCAATCTATGGCTTCTCTTTTCTTCTGCCACAAACAAGAACTGCTGAAACCCTCCCAGCCTGTCAGCCCCACGACTCCTCTGACAGAGGCCTTCTGTGTGTGCTGCAGATGAGGCTGTCTCCAGCCAGCTCACATCAGGAAGAAACCATTCCAGTTTCCAGCACACAGTCTGCTTGGGTGCCCCTGGGCTATAACAGTTCATTTGATCATTTCACTGCTAATAATGGTTGGTCTCAACATGCCTCCTCATTGACACTCCCAAAAATCTGTAGCTAGAGATGGTGGTGGCCCTTACCCACATGTGACCCAGAATGTTGACTTCAAACATCCTTTCTATCTGGTGCTCCTGAGTCGAGAGGAAGTCGGCAGTTGTAATCACACCAGCATTGTTCACCAGGATAGTCACATCCCCAATATCCTTCTTCACCTTTTGGAGAGAAAACAAAAGCCCAAAATTGAGTCTGTCATGCAGGAGGGAAAAAAAAAAAAAGTAAGGGTGGAGAAGTTGAACCATAATTAAATTCTTAACATTGCATCTCCAAGGGAGAGGGAGATCATGCCACATTTCCAGATGTGGCAGGAACTTTGCAGTAGAGCCATGGAATCTGGTTTAGATCTGATTCTTCCCCATTTATTAATGCCAGTGGACTGTGTAGTCACTCTTGCAACTGTTTTGAGGCAGCTGGACCACAGCTGTTACAGTAAAATGTTTCATATGTTCTCAGTGCTGTCTATGTTCCTTCAGGGGCTGGAACCCTAGAGAACAAATTTGGCAAGGGGATGTGATATACTGGAGCTTCCCGAATAGGATGAGACTGGCTGTGATCTTGGAAATGTTACAGCACTCTGTGTCCAGAGAGCAGCAAGGAGTAGAGAGCTTCCAGGATTTGTGTACAACATGTCTTCTCTAGTTTTCCTGCCTTCTCTGGGAATCAAGCATGGCTGGGAAAGCCTTTGGCCATGCCCCTGCTGCCCCACCTTGTCTGCAGCACTGTAGATCTCCTCCCGTTTGCTGCAGTCCACCACGAAGCTCTGAACAGTGGCTCCCAGCTTCTGGCATTCTGCTGCTGTCTCCTCAACACCGTGCTGGAAGAGGCAAAGAGAAAGACCCCGTGCACAGTTGTCCCCTCACCACAGCTGGGCAGCAGAGGCTGAAGACATCCCTGGATTGAGCAACCACTGCCCAGCCCCTGAACAGTTCATGGCTATCCAGGGAAAGAGCTACAGGTGGGGTCGTTGAAAGAACAGGCACTCCAGTTGGAAATTTTGAAGCTCTGTAGAGATGACTACCAGGAAGGAAATCACAGAATCATGAAATGGTTTGTGTTGGAAAGGATCTTAAAGACTATATAGTTCCAACCTTCCCTTGCACTGGACAGGACACTAGATCAAGTTGTCCATTCAATCTGGCCTTGAACATTTCAAGGGATGAGGCATCTATAACTTCTCTGGGCCACCTGTTTTAGTACCTTACCATCCTCACCGTAAATAATTTTTTCCTAATATCCAATCAATCCTCATCTCTTTCAATTTGAAGCCATTTCCCTCTGTCCTATCACTACATGCTCTTGGATATACTCTCTCTCCATCTTTTTGTAAGCCCCCTTCACATACTGGAAGGTTGCAATTAAGTCACTGAAGCCATCCATTTTCCAGGCTGAGCAATCCCAATTCTCTTAGCCTTAGGGATGTGGCAACAAGAGTGAGTTTGGCTTGGTAAGGCAGACAGAGCAAGGCTGCACAAAGGGGCACACGCTGCCTGTCACAGCACAGCAGGCAGCACTGTGAGTGTGAACTGAGCTCATGCAACACAGGCTGACACCCCGAGGTGTGGAGAGTGGCTCTATGTGTTTCTGTATTCACATGCTGGGTGTGAGAAGAGCCACAGTTGTATTGGGTCTGGCTGAGATGGAATTCATTTCCCCATAGCACCCTCACAGTGCTGTACTTTGCCCTGGTTCCTAGGAAGGGCTTGATAACACACCCGTTTTTTGGCTGCTGCTGAGCAGTGCTGGTGCAACATCATTGCTGCGTTCCCAACATTCCCCGCCCCATCAGTACAGCCTGGGAGGGACCCAAGTAGGAAAGCAGAACAAAACTGACTGAAGGGATATTCCATATCATATGGCAGCTCAGATATAAAAGCTAAGAAAAGGAGGAAGAAGAGGTGGGGCATCTAGTATTTACAATGTTTGTCTTCCGGAGCAAGCACCCCCCAGGATGTGGGCAGTCATCTCTTGCTGATAGGAAGCAGATAATAATTTTTTTTCTATTTGCTTCTGTGCACACAACCCTACAGCTTTGCTTTAGCAAACTGCTTTATTTCATCCTACAAGCCATCATTTCCCATGTTATTTCCTCTACCCAGTCCAGCTGAGAAGAGGGGATGATAGAGCAGCTTGGTGGGCACCTGACATGCATCCAAGGTCAATCCACCGCAACTGTGTACAATGCAAAGAGACTTTCCTTACAGGACTGCACTTGACACACACAGAACAGAAGCTTCCCTCTGTTACTGTATCAGCTCACTAAGCCAGGGCAGAAATGATTTTGCTGTTGTCTTTTCCCCAGGTACCAGAAGGCTGTGCCAGTGGGGCCCTGTGCTGGGGTCTGAACACAATTTTTTTTTTTTTTTGTTGACCCAGTGTGTCAGAAATAGAAAGCCCAGCCTTTCACTCATCCTGTTGCACCTACACCCAGCAGTTTACCTTGATACCTTCTGAAAACCATGCTGCATGTTTGTATCTGCCCATCCTCCACTTGCCAAGGTCCTTTACTCTTGCAGCTGCCCAGAGGGCAGCCGGGCTCACACACAGCCCGGCACAGGGATGCTGCTGACGAGAGCGCAGAGCGAACACATCTCCCAGCAATGCACACAAAACACCCGAGGCTACAGAGAGAACAAGCGGAGGCAGACCTGCTCCTCTCTGCAAACAGCCTTCTGGTCTCAGGTCACACGGAGCGAGGACACGAGCGTGTCCTTTACCTTATTGATGTCCCACAGCACCAGCCTGCTCTGGCGCTTGGCGAACTCCAAGGCGGTCGCTCTCCCGACGCCATGGCCAGCGCCCGTGATGAGCACCAGCTCCCCGCTGAGAGACTTTCTCCTCACGGGCACGAACAGCTTCACGAAAGCCTCCAGGTAGGAGAAGAGGAGCGTGGCCAGGAACAGGAGCAGCTCCAGAAACAGATTCATCGTTTCCCTGGAGCTCCCTCGAGCACGGGACTGAACTTTAATCTCTTTTGAGGGGCCCCGCGGGTTGCTGATTTACCCGCTGCCGCCTCGGTGCGCGCCGCGGGTCCCGTCCGCTCCCGCAGGATCCACCCCCGCCCCGTCCGCAGCGCCAGCTCCGCCCAGCTGTCCCACCCGCAGCCCCCGCGGTCCCTGTGCTGCTGGCCCTGTGGTGGCCCTGCGAGGGCGGTGCAGAGGGGCTGCAGTCTGCACCCCAACCTGCCCTCGCAGAGCCACGTTCGCCCTGCAGCTAACAGGACGTACCGGACGTGGCTAAAGAAATGTGGCTTTTAGGGCGTTTTCTGCTCCCTTGGCTAAGGAAAACACGGACGATAGAGGTGTGCGAACCCCTCTGTGTTCTGCCCTTGGTTTTGATCTGCCAGTCGCCCCAGGTGTTCATTCTCTGCTTTGTTTGTCCCCACACAGGTGGCAGTGCCTTGCTGTTCCTCTCTCAGGCCCCTGTATCAAGGAAGCAGCAAAACATGTTCTTGTTTGTCATTTGCCGCAGGTGGGAAAGGGACGGAAGTGGCAATAAAATTGCTCATCCAGTTTACTGACAGAAGCATCTTGATGGTCTTTTCAACTCTGTACTGTAATTCTTTAGAGTTTTTGTGCTTTGTACCTGTCGAGTCGCTCAGTGCTGTGAGGTCCTTGAGCAGTTTTCTTCATGGTCCCTCTTTCCATTGCATCTCTGCAAAGTCTGCATGGTCAGCAGGCTTTGCACCCCACCATCCTCTTCCAGGTCCCTTAAGGAAAGCTGAATGAGTCAAGTCCTTTCAACTTCTGGAACTCCACAGGTGAGCTCTTGCCTAGCTATTTGTCTTACTATGTCTTTTATTTAGTTATCCATACTCAGACCTTCCATCTTATGCTGCAGCCACTTAGTTTCCATAAGTCCTTTAAAAAATGGCATTAAATTGCATGAATTTGAATATTTTTATTTAATTTAGTCTAAATCACACAACTCACACTTGGGACTCACTTGTATATAATGGAGTATCCAGAGCCTCAAGCAGAACAAGAATGCTTATAGGAAATAGGAGAAAAGTACTTTCAGGTGTTTCTTCCAGCTCTACCAACGTAACTCAAGGCCTTTCCTGGAAAGTATTGCTGACCTTACTCCTTTACTTTTCAGTTAGAAAATCTGATGTTTTGCAGTCATGTTCAGCATTTTATTTAAGGATATTTTTGAACTGCTTGGGGAAGAGTGAAGGGTTCACAAACATCTAACAACTGACCAAAATCGTGTCCAGTTAAGATTACAGTTTTTGAAAAGTATTTTTGCCCTGGTGGTTTGGCTGCAGCTCACCTTGCCTGCGGGAGACTGGGTCATTTCCAGCACAGAGATTTCGGGCTAGGCGCTTCCTACTTTTCTCTTGGAACCTGGTTCTCTCCTTAATTAACACATCAGCATTTGTGCCAGACCCCAATTGCACAGCTCAGTGGTGCTGTCCTTTTCCTGGCACAGGGCTCCAGCCAGTGCTGGGGCCAAGGAAAAAGGCGCAGGGAGGACATGGAAGCACAAGAGACATTTCAGCAGGAGGCAAAGCACAGGGCCAGAGTCACTAACCTGACTCATAAGGAGTCCTTAGGCCAGGGTGTGAGGTACCACTCTTCAAATTTGGGACTTAGGTGTAGGAGGCTTGGTGCCTCAGTTCTGTCACTGGTGTTCAGGAGATGAAGGCTGAAATCCTTGCTTTTACATATGTTTCTTTATGCCAAGCAAAAGATTTGCAGCCATAGAAGACACAGAACAGAACCACAGCCACACACGGAGTACTGCACAAGTTGCCTTGCCCAGTAATTCCTCTGGGCTCTGAGACCCTGGACTAGATCTGGCAAAGCAGGAATCACTACAGTCTCCCCTTTCTTAGGAGCAAGTGTGCTAAGAAACAGACTCTGCAGAAGAGCACTGTCATCCCCAAGATGGATTTTTGTTCCAATTTAATGCTGCCATCAGAATCTAAATGTTGTACAGGGCTAGTGGGAATGGTGTGCCAGGAGAAGCCAAGCATCTTGTCTGATGTGTCCTACTGAAGCCAGTCCTTCCCTAGTCTAAGAAAAGGGCCAAGTCATCCAATGTTGCTTTTCTCCAGGGTCTTCCTGTAGAGTCACTGGACTGTGACTCCTTTGAGCAAGGATTCAAGTCATGAAACAGAAGAAATGTGGAAGGTGGGTAGAAAGAGAGACTAAGCTGCGTGGGAAGTTAAGAATGCTTGCCAGCCCTACAAGAGAAAGCTGTTAAGTACTTACAATTCTGTAAAGTACTGATTTAGCTCTTATGTTCCAGTGAGTGCTAAGGGCAAACATTTTGGCTGGTATGCTGCTTGCTCGGACAGATCTTTTGAACTTTTGAAGCATCTGTATTTTTAGACTTTTTGACTCCTCACTAAGTAAGAATAGATGAAAGTGAACATCAAAAAGCCACACAGATGTGGCTTCAAGTGTCTCATATGTTACAGGACTGTCATGGTAGCAAGAGGCCAATATGCACTCAAAAAGAAGCAGGGGTGCAACCCCCCACATTTTGGTTTGTTTTTTGAATGAAAACCATGCCTAAATATTCTTTGATTGGCTTATAACCTTTTTTTTAATGTCCTGAATTTTGTGAACCCCCTTTTTTCCTTTTCTGTCTCAACTACAGTAATCTTGCACAAGAACTGAAGCTGGGAAGTGTCCTGTTACATGAATATTGCATGGGCAAAATGGAAAAAAGTTGTGTGTTATTTAAGCTGTCAACAGTGCTTCTACCTGTTTCCAGTTAAGAGCAGGAGGGGCTGGGTGGTGAGGGCTCTCCCTTTTCTGAAGAACCTGTTTACAGAACAACTTGAAGGGCTCAGGTGAACAGGACAGATTCCAACTGTGCCAGAGGTGGCAGCGCATTCAGGCCTGCCTGGGGTGGCTGTGGGCCAGCAGTGCCTGCAGCAGGTGGGAGTTGCACAAGTGGGTGCACAGATCCTCTGTGCTCTGGAGGGGTCTTTGACCCCTGTCTCAGCAGCTGCTGCTCTCTTGGACCCCAGGCCACAGACCTTCAGGGATTTCAGCTCCTGTGCCATCAGAGCAGGCCCCTGGCTTGTGGTGAGGAGCTGTGTGAAGGCTCGTGTGGAGCCTTCCCCTGCACCCCCTGCCCTGGCACTGCCTTTAAGCCCTGGCCCTGCATGGGTTGGTTGCCCTGCCTGGCCCTGTACCTCACTGATCCTGATGTGGCTTCCCTGGGGACTGCCTCATCCCTGCAGCCTGGGCTGGTGTTTAGCAGACTCTGGCTGATCCTTTCAGCAGTGCAGCATGTGCTCCACTGGTACTGGACATGGATACCACTTTCATTGCTGAGAGACACCTTTGGGTTAGAAAAAATTATTTATTTGTAATATGGAGTGTTGATGGTGCTAATGCATAATTGATAAATGTTGTAATCAGGCATTACATTACAAATAAGGCTGTATTATCTCAATAATACAAATAATTAATTCAATAATGCTCATTATGAATGCACACAGAACTGTAAGTGTTCATTAGAGCACATTTTTTTTTAAACTTAAAATTATTAAGTGAGATGAAACAGGCCACCCACCTCCTCTATAAATTGCTTTTTGCAAGATGCTTTTGCTCAGGGATGAGTCCAGGTTAACACGTTCTCAGGCAATCCCTTTGCACTCGGCTAAGGAGTCCCAAACAGGGGCTTTGTGGGCATCCTGCCTGCCCCAGCACAATGAGACAAAGGTGATGGGATGTACATTCAAAGCAGCCCTTCCAGAGCTGCATCACTGCTTTGCTATTATGCAGCCTGCTATTATTACACCTCATGCAGGTGTATTCCAGCTGCAGGTGTGGGAGAAGCCCTTAGGTGTGCCTGGGAATGGTGGCCTGGAAGCAGCTGCCTGAGCTCTGTTCTGAATCAAGGCAGCTGAAATACACTCAGCACATGTTCTCTTTTCACTGGTGCCTCTGGGAAATGAGAATCAGTTCTTGCTTTTCACTGGGTGCTTCTGTGCCCAATGACTGCATCAAACTTTGGAATGGTCATCTTCTTCAGAAGGTTCAGGGCACGTTCTGGAAACACCCTGGAAGAGAGAGTAACATGAAATGAAAAGTGGGATAGAAACTTAAATGATGGGGAAAAGTGACACTGCAGGTGAGGGAAGAGCTGGTCTGGCAGCAGAATGCATGCACACATATGAACTGAGACTATGTGTTAAACTGGGCATTGTTTCCATAGCTCTCATCAATCTCTGACTAATTGAAGTCCATTCCTGGCCTTTTAGGACAGTTCCAATGCCAGGTATCTGTGAGCAGTATGTGAACTGCAATACTGCTACAGGATCCAGGAAGTTTGAATATTGTACATATGTAGGTGTGTATTACATTTCATGCTCTGAAAAGCAGCAGGCCTGTGGAAGGATGAGATTTTAAAACTGAGGTGGAGTTCTCACTCCTAAGATTCCTCCTTTTAAAGAGCTTTGTCTCTTTATCCCCCTGTCCTAAATTATGAGCAAAAAAAGCAGTTATTCTAAGTGCTTTGACAGCATCAGTTTTGACTTGCCTATGCTTCTGCAGACTTGCACTCTCAACAAACAGCTCTTGGAGATCCAAAATTATTGAAAATATTTTTCCCACTGCCTGGTGTTTGGTTTAGCAAACAAGAAACTACCAAGTGTTTAATGAGATACTATAGGATTTAACTGAGAATCTAACTTAGTTGTTTGGATGTGAATTCCAGATTTGGAACTGGAGCTCTGGTAAAAACACCTCCACAGAGCAGCTGCACTGGATAATTAAGTTGTGTGGGAGGATAAATCTTGCTTTACATAGCAGAGAGCAGTACAGTCCTTTTGAAACAATGTTCTCAGGCTCTGTGGCCTCAGTGCTGACATAAAGAAACAAAACCTAATAAGCAGCAGGTCCTCAGCTCCTTCTGGAACTTCTGCTGACTCAGAGGTTACAAGTTTGAACCTTGTATGCTCAGGTAGTAATGTTGTTTCCACATCTATTGTTTAATTTTCCTTTGTACTTACATTTCAGTAAACAAAGCAATGTTTAGCTGTGGTGGAACAAAAACCATTTTCTGGTTGGTCACTATTCCTTCCATCAAAGCCTGCACGACTTCTTCAATCTCCAAAATCTTTCCAAGCCTACACAGGAAAGCAAACACATAAGAGCTGCAGTGATAAAATGGGGTGGTACCAGCTGATCTAGGAGGTTTCACAAATGTACAAACTCAGGTAATTCAAATGCAACAATTACATGGACAATTAAACAACAATTAAAGGACATTGCAGATGTTCTTTAGTCAACTATACAAACTGTTGTTATACAGCCAGTGGGAACAGAGGCCTAAAGCTGGGGATAATATGCAGGGCCTTGATGCAAGGAAGGAAACACAGGAATGCAGAGTAGTGAGAGTTACCTTGTAGTGGGGTTTTTGACAAATCCAGTGTTTATAAAAACTGGACAAAGGCATGTTGTTTTTATTCCATCCTTTCCCAGGGCAGACAGCTCCTCTGTCAGAGCTTTATGAAATCCAACTGCAGCAAACTTGCTTGAGCTACAGGAAGGGAGAAAGTACAAATGAGAAGGCAGAAATCCTATTTCTAACTTTCTGCCATTGCAAGTGGCCTAAACCATCAACATCCTCTCAGTTGCTCAGGTGCTGTTTAAGGTAACATCTAGGGAAGGGGTGAGGGCTGGTGCACCTCTGCTCTACCTTATATCCTAATCCCTACCCCTTACTGCCTCTATGTGCTCTCTATCCCTTTACCCCTCTTTCTGCTCCTTGTTATGTGGAGACAAAACCCTCCAAATAATATAATCCATCTGAGAGGCAGGGCAGGGAATATTCTAACTTTGCCTGTGCCAGAGTGTAGTGGATTAGATATTGAAACTTGTGGATTAATTGTCCAATGCATAGCAGGTATCTCAAAAAAGGGCACTTCAGTTGCAAACAGACAGACAAACATTAGGAATTCTTAGAAAATTGCATCTGAAGTGCATCAATCAATGGACATCCTGTTCTTTCGCATGAGAGAAGATTCCTAGAAGGAATGCAGCCTGAATCTCTAAAATTAGGAAGGATAGGCAGGGTAGAAATGGAGATTAACCTGCTACTGTTTAATTGTACCATACAGGAGCATCCTGTAACAGTTCTGTGTGACTTTTGAAATAGAGAAGCATTATGCAAGCAGAACTGAGGAACAACCTGCCATGGAAATAGGTGTGGGCCTGAGGTTTAAATCAACTCCAAAAAAGGAAAACAACAGAATCAGTTTGTTAATTGCTATGGATTTGGCAATGTAATCCCAGTAAAATCCCTGGCTGAAGAGTTTGTGCATTGCTGACAGTGAGTGACTCTCTAAGAGGGAGTATTCCTGGGAAAAGATTGTTCTAAGGAGTGTTCCCAGGGCTGGACGTGATGCAGGATGGTAACACAGTCTAACAGGTTTTTGGTGCCTGCACCATGATTTTCCTGACACCTTTCAAGTAGAAAAGTAATTTGATGTCATGATGGCAGAAGGTTGGCGGGGAGGTCGGCAGGGAGGACCTCATGGTGGGAGGCTGTTACAGGACACCCAGCCAGACAAACAGGCAGGTGAGGTGTTCTACAAGCAGCTGGCAGAAGCCTCATGGTTTCCAGCCCTTCAACTTGCCAAATGTCTGCTGGAAATATAACACGGCAGAGAGGAAGCAGCCTAGGAGGTTCCTGGAGTGTTTGGAAGACAACCTCCTAACATAGCTGGTAAGAGAACCTACTGGAAGAGGTGCCCTGGTAAACCTGTTGTTTGTGAACATAGGACTGGTGGGTGATACGGTGGTTGGTGGCAGTCTTGGGCAAAGGGACCACAAAACGTCAGAGTTTTCAATAGTGGGTGAAGCAAAGAGGGGCACCAGAACTTCCACCTTGGATTCTGGTGGGCAGATCTTGGCCTTGTTTAGGACACTGATTGACAGAGTCAGTCCTGAATGGTAAAGGGGTACAGGAAGGCTGGATATGCTTTAAAAAGGAATTGTGAAATATTCAAGAGTAGCTCATCCCCATGTAGTTGAAAGACAAGTGGTCAGGGGAAAAGATCAGCCTGGTTAAACAGAGAACTTAGGCTGGAACTTCGGGGAAAAAAAAACAGTGTATTCTTTCCAGATGGAGGGTCAGTTAACTTGGGAGGACTATAAAGATGTTGTGAGGTCATGTAGGGAGAAGATTAGAAGGACCAAAGCCCTACTAAAACTTGGCCTTAGAGACAACAAAAAAGTTTTCTATAAATACAGCAAAAGGGGAGTCAAGGAATGTCTCCATCATTTGTAGAACGCAAAAGGCAGTGTAATGACAGAGGAAGAGGAAAAGGCAGAGGAACTTAATACCTTCTTTGTCTCAGTCTTTAATATTTTCCAGCTGTCCCTCAGGATTCTCAGCTCCCACAGCTGGAAGTTAGTGACAGAGAGCTGAGGGAAGGGTCACCATAATCCAGGAGGAGATGGTTAGTGATCTGCTGTGCCAATTCGACACTCAAAAATCTATGACCTCTGATGGGATCCATGCCAGAGTAATGAGAGAACTGTTGAAAGAACTTGCCAAACCACTTTCAATCACCTACCAGCAGTCCTGGAAAAGTTTCATCTGGCTGGCAATTAGCAAATGTAACACCCATCTACAAGAAGGGGTGGAAGGATTATCCAGAGAATCACAGGCCTGTAAGCTTAACCTTGGTTGTCGGAAAGGTTATGGAAGAGATCATCCTGAGTACCATTACAAGGCACATACAGCACAACCAGGGGATCAAGCCCAGCCAACAGGGATTTATGAAAAGAAGGCCCTGGTTGATCAACCTGATCTCCTTGTATGACAAAGTGGCCCACCTAGCAGATGAGGGGCAGGCTGTGGATGTGTCTATCCAGGGTCTGTCTAGACTTCAGTAAAGTGTTTGACACCATCTGCCACAGCACCCTCCTAGAAAAACTGACTGCTTGCAGCTTGGGTGGGTTGACTCTTCAATGGGTAAAAATCTTCTGGTTGGCTGGGCCCAGAGTGCTGTGGTGAATGGAGATAAATCCATTTGGCAGTTGGTCACTGGTGGTGTTCCCCAAGGCTCCACCTTGGGCCGGTCCTGTTTAAGGTCTTTATGGATGATCTGGACACAGGGATCAAGTGCTCCCTCGGTAATTGTGAAGAAGACACTGAGCTGATGTGCTCAAGGGATGGAAGGCTCTGCTGGAGACCTGGACAGACTCCATCAGTGGGCTGAGGACACAGCTGCAGGAGGCTCAACAAGGTGAAGTGTCAGGTTCTGCACCTGAGCCATGCAAGGACACAGGCTGGGTGAGGAATGGCTTGGGACAGAAAGGGACACCTGGGTGCTGGTTGACAGCAGCTGAACCTGAGCCAGGGTGCCCATGTGGCCAAGAGAGCTGATGGCACCCTGGCCTGGACCAGCCAGCAGGACAGAGAAGTGCTTGTTCCCCTGTACTGGGCTCTGGTGAGGCCACACCTCGAGTGCTGTGTCCAGTTCTGGGCCTCTCTCTTTAAAAAGGACATTGAGGAGCTGCAGTGTGTCCAGAGAAGGGAAACAAGGCTCATGAAGGGTCTGTAAAACATGTCTTATGGGGAATGGCTGAGGGAGCTGGGTTTGTTTAGTCAGGAGAAGAGTAGGCTCAGGCCTCACGGCTGTCCCTGAAAGAAGGTTGGACAGAGGTGGGGTCAGTCTCTTCTGCCATGCCTACAGTAAGAGGAATAGAAGAAATGGCTTTAAGCTGAGACAAGAGAAATTCAGATGAGATATTAGAAAAAAATCTTTTCACTGTCAGGGTGATCAGGCATTGGAATAGGTTCCTCAGGCAGGTGGGGCAGTCACCATCCTGCAGATGTTTAAGAGGCATTTGGATCTGGCACTGGATTGTAGCATCCCATGAACTCTCTCCTCTCAGTCAAGTCCAAAGTCCTCTGCCCTGGCAAGGGCAGTGACTAACTACCATAGAGTAGGGAAAAGACAGATTCCCACATGGACGTCCCCTGGTTTCCCCTTTCCCTGTCCCCTCACTGGCTTGCTACCACTGGTGGCCAAGTCCCCGACCCCCGCCTAGAGACCAATCCCCTTTGCCCTGCCTTTAGCTCTGCCCCCCACCCCTTCCCCTTCTTCATCTGCCTGCACCTCGTGGTTGTGCTCTTTTTCTCTGGGTCCCCTTCAGCCACGTGTGATATACTCTGCTGGAATAAAACCTTGCAAAAAAGAGCCTCTCTTGCCTCTCTTACTGAGCCAGCTGTGGTAAGTGTTGTGTGGGGATCTGGCTGCATTGCCTGAATGTTAAGCCAACCTGCTCTTCTACAGGAGAGGTTTGTTGGGAACACATAATAGGCAGCAGCACCCACCATTCAATACCAGCATTTTTACTGGATGATGTGGTTTAGGGGTTACAGTGGCAGTGCTGGGGGGATGGTTGGACTGGATGATCTTAAAGGTCTCTTCCAACCCTGATGATTCTATGATTCTATTTTTACACTCTACAGTCAATGCCACAATGGTAAAAAGATCAAAAGCTACTCAGTACAGGTTCACTTGACAACACTACAACAATCACAGAATAAATACATTCTAAGAAGGAGAAGGAAAGAAGATACCTTTTTTACTAAGCAAAAGTCTGCATTGGTGGGGGGAGGAAACAGGAGAATCTTTCATTAGTAGATGTGTTACATGACTATTCTTCCATACAAACATTGCTCGTGATTCAGTCAGAGCTAATTACTTGTTAATTCCTGATGGAAAAGATGCAATTAAAATCTTAAAAATTAAGCAAGCTGATTTCAAGATGACTTACCAATATACCACCATGAAAGGAGTCACCAAATGACCTGCTGCTGAAGCCACTGTGACAATGTGCCCATAGTTGTTGTTCATCATGATTGGCAGGAAAGCTCTTGTGGTCTTGGAAGTCATTTAAACCCAAAATGCATGGAACAGAAAGGAGGAAAAGAACATTGTTTTCTTAGGCATACTCAGCACTGACCCTCAATGTTATTCACTAGGTGGCCAAAGCCATCCCTAAAGCTACGAGCTGCACAGCACCTCAGACTCCCAGAGCCACAGGGATACCTGCTCTCTGACCCTTGGTGCAGCTGGCAATCTGCTCTCCAAAGGCTCCAGCAGTTGGCTATAAACAGGAGATGGTTTTCACATCTTTCCTTTGCTGCTTTTAAGGTTTCAGGTGTCAGCAGAAATTCTGGCAGGGTCTCACCCCCAGCACGTACAATAAACCACTTGTCAATCTATGGCTTCTCTTTTCTTCTGCCACAAACAAGAACTGCTGAAACCCTCCCAGCCTGTCAGCCCCACGACTCCTCTGACAGAGGCCTTCCGTGTGTGCTGCAGATGAGGCTGTCTCCAGCCAGCTCACATCAGGAAGAAACCATTCCAGTTTCCCAGCACACAGTCTGCTTGGGTGCCCCTGGGCTGTAACAGTTCGTTTGATCATTTCACTGCTAATAATGGTTGGTCTCAACATGCCTCCTCATTGACACTCCCAAAAATCTGTAGCTAGAGATGGTGGTGGCCCTTACCCACATGTGACCCAGAATGTTGACTTCAAACATCCTTTCTATCTGGTGCTCCTGAGTCGAGAGGAAGTCGGCAGCTGTAATCACACCAGCATTGTTCACCAGGATAGTCACATCCCCAATATCCTTCTTCACCTTTTGGAGAGAAAACAAAAGCCCAAAATTGAGTCTGTCACTCAGAAGAAAGAAAAAAAAAAAAGTAAGGGTGGAGAGGTTGAACCATAATTAAATTCTTAACATTGCATCTCCAAGGGAGAGGGAGATCATGCCACATTTCCAGATGTGGCAGGAACTTTGCAGTAGAGCTATGGAATCTGGTTTAGATCTGATTCTTCCCCATTCATTAATGCCATTATTAATTGTGTTCCACAAACTGTGCACACTTTGTACCATGTAGTCATAATTGGTGTGGGAAATGGATTTGTGCAGAGTTTTCACGGCCTGACAGAAGTTCCACCCAGTATGCATCCATATGCAAACTTTGAGACAAGAAATGCTGACTTAGAAATGCCATGGAAGAGGACAGATATTGTTAAGAGAGAAATGGAGCTAGAAAAAAGTTTGAAAGGATGGCCTTGCAAATAAGACTAGATAGTTTGGAGAAATAGAACTACGAATGATGCATTGTATTGGGCCCCACAAGGGTTGGTTTTAGATGATTGATTTTAAGGCATCTACAGCATGGTGTGGCAGAAAGCTGATTGGCCAAGAAACACTTATAGCGTATTGTAATTAGGAATCAGTCAGCTTCTGATTGTGATGGCGTGAATTATAACATCTGTCTTGTCTCACTCTTCTCATAAGACTGAAAATTGAATAAAAGTTTTTAAAATGCCTCTCAGTTGCCCCATCTCTGGGTCAAGAAAAGGGTATTGTCCAACACTTGGGACCACAGAGGTACAGACTGTTCTGAGGCAGCTGGACCACAGCCATTACAGTAAAATGTTTCATATGTTCTCAATGCTGTCTATGTTCCTTCAGAGGCTGGAGCCCTAGAGAACAAATTTGGCAAGAGGATGTGATATGCTGGAGCTTCCTGGATGAGACTGGCTGTGATCTTGGAAATGCTACAGCACTGTGTGTCCAGAGAGCAGTGAGGAGTAGAGAGCTTCCAAGGGCTTGCAGGATTTGTGTACAACACATCTTCTCTAGTTTTCCTGCCTTCTCTGGGAATCAAGCATGGCTGGGAAAGCCTTTGGCTGTGCCCCTGCTGCCCTGTGGCAGCAGCTCTCTGGCCACAGGGAGCAACACGTAACTTTCCCAGGCCTTTCTGAGGAAGGCTGTGAGAAGATCAGAGAAAAGAAGGAGAAACAATTCTTATCTTTACTTGCTGGACCTGTTGTTGTGAACATCTGCAATGTGTTATTGAGGGTGTTTTTTTAATTAGCCAATGATCATGGTATTTGGATTGGAGGACCAATTAGGTCGAACTGTATCATAACTGTCTATAAAAGCAATGGGTTTCTTATAAATTATAATAATATAATAAAGAGATTGATCAGCCTTCTATGAATCATGGAGTCAAGCTGGGGGCCCGTCGTGATGACCTTGCCCCACCTTGTCTGCAGCACTGTAGATCTCCTCCCGTTTGCTGCAGTCCACCACGAAGCTCTGAACAGTGGCTCCCAGCTTCTGGCATTCTGCTGCCGTCTCCTCAACGCCGTGCTGGAAGAGGCAAAGAGAAAGACCCCGTGCACAGCTGTCCCCTCACCACAGCTGGGCAGCAGAGGCTGAAGACATCCCTGGATTGAGCAACCACTGCCCAGCCCCTGAACAGTTCATGGAAAGAGCTGTGGATGGTTTTGCTGAGAGGACAGGCATTTCAGCCTTAAATTTAGGATCTGCATGTAGTGACAGCCAGAAAGGTAGGGTGGCAACAGGAGTGAGCTTGGCTTGGTAAGGCAGACAGAGCAAGGCTGCAGAAAGGGGCACACGCTGCCTGTCACAGCACAGCAGGCAGCACTGGGAGTGTGAACAGCTCAAAAATACAGGCCTGGCTGACACCTTGGGATATGAAAAACTGGCTCTATGTCTTTCTGTATTTGCATGCTGGGTGTGAGAAGAAAGGTGCCCTCCACAGTTCACAATGTAGAAAGATTTTAATTTCAGGATGACCTTTGATACACACAGGTCAGAAGCTCCCTGAAGTCATTACATTAACTTGTTAAGCCAGAGTAGAAATGACTTTGTTGTATCCCTGTTCCCAGGTGCCAGAAGGCCATGCCAGTGGAACCTGTGCAGTGAAAAGCTCTAGGTCACAAATAGCCTGGGACAACTCAGCAGTCCCTCTAGTGAGTGACTGGGCAGCTGTCCTCAACACCAGCTGCTCTTTAATGCTGAGAGCCCCCAAGAAGGAGGCCTTGTCAAGGCACTTGGGTTGGAGGAGCATACTCCTAAATCCTCTGCAATCCACAGCCTCCCTTGATACTGTATTTCAGTTCCTGCTGTTATATTTGCCCAATTATCCCATTAAAAAAAAAAAAACCACAACAAAATTAAATGTAGCAGCAATTTTAATTAAGTAGCTTAAAATATATAAAATTGAATACACTTGAAATATTGACAATATAATTTGGTTAAAACAAGGAATAATCAGGTTCTGATAATAGTGCATAAGCAAAAATAACCATGCGGGGTACCGAGGGCAGGGCTTGACCCCTGTCACCTCGTGTAGAAACTTGCCAAGCCAAAGTTCCCTCTTTTATGCTGCATGTCATCACCATCTCCTCCCATTTCAATTCACCACACTGTATCTCCACCCTCATCATCACCTTCACCACGCATGCTCCACCATTTTTTAGGTGGTCACACCATTTTTTAGGGGTCATCCCTGATGAAGGCCTCTCCTCTTCCTCGATGTTCTTTGATTCACCTTTTGCATTACACACGTGCACCAAGCTGGTATAATGTAAGCCAAAGCTAATATCATACAAGCCAGTATTATGTTCTAGCATCAAAGCAATACATCTCATACAATTAATATTTTCCTGGATGTCCAACCAAATTTTCCTCTCTTCCAACTAAATTTAGTAATAGTTGTCTCTTGCTTCTTCCTGTTCTGAACATCTGCAGGAGAAGGGGGGGAGCCCCTCCTCTCCCTTTATTTCTTGGCATTACGCCTTTAACTGTTTTATTATTTCCAAATATTAATTACTGTATCGATATTGATTACTGTTTCAATTTTATCAGCATGAATCACACCTATTTATTGCACTGCTGACACCCACGCTTACAATCTACTTCCCAGCACTAAAGCCAGGTGTCGCTCACTACTAAATTTATACCTAATCTCCCCATTCCATCCCGTGAACATGAACAATTCTGTTTCACTGCAGCCCTGTACACTTTGGGAGAGCAGTGCCATACCCCCTCCAATGTCTGATCTTAGGTATCATGGGTACCAGGAATAGACACTGAAAATGTACAACACTAACTTCCCTGTTTATCCATCCTCTCATCCAGCTTGTCTCAGGTTTGGTGTATTTTTGTTTGTGGAGGGCTGTTTTACAGCTTCACGATGAACTCCTCGGCTGAGCCGGTGTGTCAGAAACAGGAAACGCAGCCTCTCCTCCACCCTGGTGCACCTACACCCAGCACCTGGCCTGGATTTCTTCAGAATGCCATGCTGCATGTCTGTACCTGCCCATGCTCCACCTGCCACGGCATTTCTGCATTCCAGTCAAACCATCAAATCAATCAAAGAGCTTGGGCCAGTGTAAACATTTAGAGAGGTGCCACCTATGCTTGCAGCTGCCCAGAGGGCAGCCGGGCTCACACACAGCCCGGCACAGGGATGCTGCTGACGAGAGCGCAGAGCGAACACATCTCCCAGCAATGCACACAAAACACCCGAGGCTACAGAGAGAACAAGCGGAGGCAGACCTGCTCCTCTCTGCAAACAGCCTTCTGGTCTCAGGTCACACGGAGCGAGGACACGAGCGTGTCCTTTACCTTATTGATGTCCCACAGCACCAGCCTGCTCTGGCGCTTGGCGAACTCCAAGGCGGTCGCTCTCCCGACGCCATGGCCAGCGCCCGTGATGAGCACCAGCTCCCCGCTGAGAGACTTTCTCCTCACGGGCACGAACAGCTTCACGAAAGCCTCCAGGTAGGAGAAGAGGAGCGTGACCAGGAACAGGAGCAGCTCCAGAACCAGATTCATCGTTTCCCTGGAGCTCCCGCGGTGCCCGAGCTGCGCTGGAGCCGCCGGCGCCGCCCGCCCCACAGCCGGCCGAGGCCACGCCCCCGGGCCCGGCGCCCAATCAGAGCGCGGGGCCGTGTCTGTGGGCGGTGCGAGGCCGCGCGCGTGCGGGGCTCGTCTTCCGGGTTCCGCAGGGAGGGACAATAACCGGGAAACGGAGACGCCCACCTTGGGATAAGGTTGTTGATTAAAGTGAAAGATATGAAAGAGAAAAGGTTATGCTCTACTTCCCCGCGGGGAGCAGGGCTTCCGCACGCACGTCGGTCGCTCCGGAAGGCAAACACAACGAATGCCCTCCCTTCCCTTCCTTATGTTTTATGTCTGAGCTGCCGTCATGTGGCACGGAATAACCCTTTGGTCGGTCGGGTTCGCTGGCCTGGCTGTGTTCCCTCCCAGGATCTTGCCCACTGACAGGGCTGGGAATGCTGGGGACGGAGCGCTGATGCTGTGGGAGCGCTGCCCACGGCATCCAAGACACGGCTGTGTCACCAACCCTCCCCTGAGCGCCGGCGCTCGTCCGGCTCCGCGGGGCTGCCTCGGCCGCGGAGCTCCGCCCCAGCAGAGCCAGCACCGCGGGGCTGCCTTGGCCGCGGAGCTCCGCCCCAGCAGAGCCAGCACCGCGGGGCTGCCTTGGCCGCGGAGCTCCGCCCCAGCAGAGCCAGCACCGCGGGGCTGCCTTGGCCGCGGAGCTCCGCCCCAGCAGCGCCAGCACCGGGCGCTGCCATTGACGCCGCTCCCGCCGGTGCGGGGCCAGCCTGTACAAAGGCGGGGCAGCAAGGAGCGGGATCAAGGGGCGGCATTCCGAGCGGGATCCTGCAGCGGCATCCTGCAGCGGGCTGCCTCGCTGCCCGGCCCGGCCCCGGGGCTGAGGCGGAGGCGGGCCCGTGGCGGCGGGGCCGATGCCGCTGCTGGCCGGGGCTCTGCCGCGGGTGGTGGTCGTGCTCTCGTTCTCCGTCCTGCTGAGGGCGCGGGGCGCTGCCCACAGGTACTGCGGGCCGCGGAGCCCGGAGCGGGCCGCCGTGTGGCTGCCGGCGGTCGGCGGCCTGCTCCGCCGGGAGCGGCTCGGCCGAGATGCCGGGGCTGCCGTACAACCCTGCCCGCCGAGCTCGGCCGGAGTGTCCCTCAGGGTGTCCCTCCGTGGGAAAGGCAGGCGGGGCTGTCACCTAAAGTGGTGTAATTACTGCAAAGTGCAAGAGGGGTTTTGCTCTTTGCCGCGTTTCTGTTAAAAGGTTTTTGTTGTGAGCGTCAGGCGTTTCGTGAGTTGGGTGTTAGGGGGAATTTCTTGTAATTTCATTAGGCGTTGGAATGGGCTGCGCAGGGAGGTGGTGGAACCGCCATCCCCAGAGGTGTTCAAGGAAAGGCTGGACGTGGTGCTCAGTGCCATGGTCGAGGTGACACGATGGTATTTGTTCATAGTTTGGCCGCAGTGATCTCAAAGGTCTTTTCCAACCCAATTGTTTCTGTGAAAGAGCTGAGTCTATTCCACTTGCTGTATTGTACTTTAAAGACTGGGGATTAAAAAGCATGTTAAAACGTAATGAATAAGATTTTTTTTGTTGTTTTTTTCTTTTTTTTTCTTTTAGTAATTTATCTGCAAGCTGTTGGTCCCGTCTTCGTCCTGTAAACATGTTCAACAGTTATAATGTGAAGTTCCACCACAGAAAAGCTCTCACCTCCCCATATCCAGGATCACACGTTGAGCGTAGCCAAGTTCCTGGAGATAAAGTGGGCTGGCAGACTGAGTGGGAAGATTACGATCCTGTGGAGTACACTGCAAAGTCTGTTTTGGCCGGACCCACTTGGGCAGATCCCCAAATCAAGTGAGTGGAAATGGTGGCTCTTTTCCCCTGTGAGCAGGAAAGCAGGAACTAATCCTGAATTAACAAGTGATGTGTGGTTCCACAGTGGTGTGTGGAAATTAGAGAACTGAGTACTTGGATTGTTGTGAAGGTCTTTGATACATGATTTTACTGAGCTGGTGATTAAGATTGGAATAATGGACAGCTGTTGATGCTGTGTTTCTCTGTGTTGTGAGCTAAATAAAATCTAATTCTCTTTAAGAATTTGGAAGAACATTTTAGCAATACTCTTGTTTATTCATGGTTGGAATGTAACATGAAAAAAAGAAAGTGTAATTATAGTTTTTGAAAGGTGCACTCTGACTCAGGAAATGTGAAAGGTTGAACTAATTACAGATTTTTTTTTTTTTTTGTGATTGTGTAACAATGTGGGTGTCAGTTCTTCTGTCTTGAGTAACAACGGATAAGACAACAGGCAAATAGCCTCATGTTGCCAGGGGAGGTTTAGATTGGATATCACGAAAAATTTCTTCACCAAAAAGTTTGTCCGGCACTGGAACTGGCTGCCTAGGGAACTGGTGGAATCTCCATCCCTGGAGGCATTTAAAAGATATCTGGATGTAGCACATGGGGGCATGGTTTAGTAGTGGGCTTGGCAGTGCTGCATTGAGCTTGGTGATTTTAGGAGTCTTTTCCAACCAAAATGATTCTGTGATTCTACACCTCTAATCTTAACAAAAACACTTTTGAAACACTTTGTCCAAGTGAAGATTTAGAGAGATGCAATATTAAATACTTTAGTTCTGCACTTTTGCTTACAGAACTAGATACAGAGGGACTGTAATCAGAAAAGGTTAGGACTTCATGGCCTCCTTTAGAAAAGGGAGGGCCTGCAACTCCAGTTCTGGTAAAAGCTGCTCATTAACACACTCAAAGGGGTGTTGCTGGTCTGATGGCTGGCATAGAAGCTTTTGTGTTTTGTAATTTGTCTCTATTAAATTCTTATTTGCCACACAGCGATGAAGGTTTTTCTCCCAAATTCAATGAGAGAGATGGAGAAGTGGAGAGGAAGAGTCTGAATGGCTTGTACGTGGTCGAAAATGGGAGACCCCGGTGAGTGTGGGGTTTTTGTTTGTATTTTCATTTCAGTTCATTTCAGTGTAGTTTCAGTTCTCTTACAGTTCTGTCAATACATGGTACTTGCTAGGACAAAGCCAACAGAGAAAAATGGAGTTTAGTTTGATGAACCTAAGTTGGTGAATGAGAAAAACGTGTTGTGTCTCTTGCCCTTTAAAGCATATATATGCTTTAACACAAAATATGTGTTGCTGTCCTTCCCTTTTTTGTTATTTAATCTTGATTTGTGTTTTTTTGAATTTGTTTTGGTTGGGGTTTTTTTTGTTTGGTTTTTCTTTTTTTTGGTACAATGTTTTGAATGTGGGGAAATAAATACATCTAATGTGTTAAGGGTTTGGAAATTTAGCAGAAAATAAACTCCCTTTAATTTCAGCTGGTCCTCAGAGATGAGAGTAGCTGGGTGTGGCTGGGCTTAATTTCCAGTTGGAGCCAGTTCAGGACTACATGAGTCATGTACTGTGGCTTTTATTTCAGCAATCCAGTGGGAAGGACTGGCCTCACTGGCAGAGGATTGTTGGGGCGCTGGGGACCAAACCATGCTGCTGATCCTGTTGTAACCAGGTAAGGGGCAGGTAACTGCAAGGGATCCTGCACGAGAGGAAAAACCCGTGCATTTTGCTTTTTTTCTGCTTCTCTGGGCAGGATATTACTTTTCATGGCCCTTTTCTCTGTGTGTTTTCTATGTGTAAGCTCATTCTGCTTTTGTTAATATAAGAAACACTAACTTACTTAAACACTAGACTTAGTCTGTGATAGGAGGAGGTGGGATTAGGATGGTCTTTGTGTCACTGTATGCTTTGTTTTGATGTGCTTTTCCAGCAGGATGTGTGTACATGCTAACCATTGTACACAAAGTATTCAGAAAAGATTGTGTGGTTAACAGAAGTGTGAACTAGAAAGTGCAATGCTGAAGACAGAACCATTGTGGAAAATCATCCTGATGCATTTTACTTCTTCTGCTTTCCTGAAGGATGCCAGTGCTACTGAGTTGCTTCCTTGAAAATGAATGTTGGATTTCTTTTTAATTTTATTTTTTGCTTAGACAGCTTTTTGCTCTGCCTATTGGTAGTTCTTAGTTCTTTACTGAAGGCAATGGTGGCTGCTTGTGGCTTTGTCCTGGTACTGCTGCAGCTTGTGTGACCATTCTGTTCCAGCAGAAACAATCTCATCCTCTTGGTATGAACTAGCACAAGTGCAGCTCGGAGAGCTTTCAGAGGAGCTGCTGCTACCAGCCTGGCTGCAGAAACATGCCTCATGGGCATTTTCTGCCCTTGTGGCTGAGGAAAACCCTCATTGTTCTGTCCTTGGTTGCAGTCCTGCTGGATGGCATTTGTTGGTCATCCCAACTGTTCATTCTCTGCTTTGTTTGTCACCACACAAAGGTTGCAGTGCCTTGCTCTTCCTCTCTCAGGCCCAGGTGTCAAGAAGCAGCGCAACATATTCTTGTTTATCATTTTCTGCAGGTGGAAAAGGGATGGAAGTGGCAATAAAGTTGCTCATCCAGTTTCTGGCAAGAACATCTTGCAGTTCGTAGCCATCAAGAGGAGAGACTGTGGGGAGTGGGCCATTCCAGGGGTAAGGGCAAAGCTTCAGAGGCAGCTGGCATTTCCCTGCTGGTGAAGCCATGAGGCAGATGTGGCACATGTGTGATGCAAGTGGATGTAATATACTAAGAGCTAGGAGTTAAAATGTGTAGAATCTGAGTGATAGTAATTTTTTGTTTGTTTCCCCCTCTCTAAGGGGATGGTGGACCCAGGGGAGAAGATCACTGCTACTCTGAAGAGAGAATTTGAGGAGGAGGCCCTGAACTCTCTGCAGAAATCCCCTGAGGAGAAAGCAAAATTGGAGAAGCAGCTCCAGAAGCTGTTCAGCCAGGAGCACTTTGTGGTGAGCTCTGTGTCTCTTGTGGTGGCCTTTTGAGCTGTGCATGTAACTCACAGCTGTATGAAATCTGAAGAAGTGCAGCTGAAATGAAAATAAGTTGCGATGCTCATCTTCTTGGGGTGTAGGAAATTGAAGGGACTGTTGAAAACTCTGTGAGGGCAAATGTCTCAGAGAGAAAGGAAAAAGTCTGACTGAATCCACCTCCTTTGTTTTGACACTGAGCTTGTTCTGGTTTGTTTGGGGCCTTACAGGTGTACAGAGGATATGTGGATGACCCTCGTAACACTGATAATGCCTGGATGGAGACAGAGGCTGTGAACTATCATGATGAAACAGGTAAATATCTCCAGGCATGCTCTTAGTTTCCTTTTACTCCATATGTTTGTTTGAAATTGGGGCTGTTGTTGAGCTGAGCATGGCAGTGAAATCAGGGGAGCATGAAAGTCAGGTGTAAAATATGGGACTAGATTCTTAAATTGATCTGTTATCTTGGACTCCCATTTTTCACCTGTAAGATAAATCAATCTACTTAGATGCTTCTGATGTGTTCAAGTCAGAGACTTCATGCAATGACATTTCCACTGAATTTTGGATAGTAGGTGCCAGTTGTGAAGTTTCACATGTCACTGGTCCTAGATTTATTGGTCCCCCAAAATAGTGGAGATTGTGAAGGAGCATTTTGGAAGGGCAAAACTAACAGGATGTGAGAGGGGGAAAAGCAGGAAGAAAATATGCAATAGCATGTTCTAACTCTTGTTTTGTGAACAGGTGAGACAATGGATAACTTGCCTCTGGAAGCAGGTGATGATGCTGGAGTTGTGAAGTGGGTTGACATCAGTGAGAAGCTTGAACTGTATGCGAGTCACAGCTACTTCATCAAGCTGGTGACAGAGAAACGGGGAGCCCACTGGAGTGAGGATCCTGGCTCTGAGTGCCACAAGTGATGGAAACTGGGAACAGACAGACTCTGAGAGCAGAATATGTTTTCCAGCCTTGAAACAGATGTCCTTGTCATCCCCAGTGAAAATTCTGTGAAATTCAACTGGGAGAAGCACTGGACAGTGATAAACAGAGGCTTTTTCAGAGACTTCAGATTGCTTCTTTTGATTTCTTAGCTAGTGTGAAACGAGAAGAATGTGGAGCCCTCGCTTTGCTTTCTTGGCTTCATTATTTGCAGCTGTTTCATAATGTCTGCACATCTGCATGGCAGCACTGGCATTCTGACTGGTGGTAGTTCACAGGCTCTTTATTTTTGCACTGATTCCTTTCAGGAATATGAATCCCTAAGGAATGAGAGACTTGTAGGATAACCTGAATAATGACTTAATTTAAGTGCTGCATAATAAAGTGAAATTTATTTTCTGAGTCATTTCACTTAACATATCTTTGCAGGGATTTTCCACTTTGAGAGATCAGTTTTCACATTCAATTACTTTTTAGTTTACAGTGTGGCTGGGATTCACATCAGAATGTGTGACTGTGCCTCTGTGTCAAAAGAAATCGTGACTGATTTGAGGAGCTGAATTTTGTTGTTCCTTCTCTTCCCACGGCTTGTGGGGTACAGTACAGCTGTTGTGGGGACTGCATCATAAACAGAATCACTGGAAAGAGCAGCTTTGAAGTATAATCTTGTAAATTGTGCTGGTTTCTTACCCGACAGGTGATGTGAATAACTTGCAGTCAGGAGGCTGATGAAGGCTTTCTATGTCATCTGTGCTGCTAACAGGGGCTGCACAGCAGTTGCTGACATTTCTCTCTGTGTTTTTAATAAATTGCTGTTAATTGTGTACTGGTGTCAGGAGTTGGTGAGAGTGACAGCTGAAAGTTGATGTTGAGACCTGAGGACTTCAGGAATTTTGATTCATGTGTAGGAGTAAGTTGGTGATAAATGTCATGGTCTGGAATTACCTTGTGTAACAGTATTGTGACACACTCATGCACTGTTGAGACTTTATCCACATCCTGCTTAACTAATTAATGGGTTTAGGACTTTCTCCTTTTCAACCCTACCCCTGCCTCCCAATCAGCTAGTGAAACCTGCAGGAGTTATGGGTGTTCATGCAGGAAACCCTGGGAATCTTGCAGAGTTATTAGTATGTTCTTTTCAAAGGAAAAGGTAATGTCAAAAGATATTAATTTTTCTTTCAGTCCTTGCTCACCTCTTCCTGCCCATCTGATTTCTTCTGTGATGTGATGCATTGTGCAGAGTAGACTCCCAGAAAGAAACCCAACTCCAGTGTGGTTGGGTTTTGAAAGCATGATCCACAAGAGCAGACCCTTCTTAGAGAGTCAGGGGATGTGGATCTGCAGTCTCTATATACAGTTTTTAATACTCTGTCTTGCATCAGAAAACCACAAAATGTCATGAATCATGACTTCTTCAGATGTTTTGGGTGATTAGTTTACTTCTCAGCTGATAAAAACTGTGGGGGGTTTTTTTGTTTTTTGTGTGTTTTTTTTTTTTTTTTTTTTTTTTGTTTTTCTTTTTTTTGTAACAACTCCTACTAATCCTTAGAGGACTGATAGGTTTGGCAGTGGAAATGTGTTATGAAAAGAGTATTTGTTATTTTTTCACTGTGGATAGTCTAACTGTAGCGATGCTGGAGGAGTAGTCAGGTGACAATACTGAGAGTACAGAAGCTGCAAACTGAGAGACAGCATAAATTCTTTTTCCTGAAGAAATGGGAATTTGTGGGTTAAAGTCATTACCTTTTGAGGCCAGCTGTGTACTGGCAGTGTACTTGCAGTTTGAGAGCAGTGCCACCCAACTCTGTGTGGGCTAAACAAAAAACAGAGGAAATAAGCAATAGGCTGCAGCCAGGCTGGAAAAGTCCTGTCAAAATTACTTTCTCTCCCAAGACATTTGAAGTCCCAGAGAAAGGATCTTTTCCAAATGGAACTAGCATAGGAATGTGCTTTTGAACATGCCACCCAGGTTGAGATATTTACACACTGCTGTGTAATGTTGCGGAATGTGAAGTGAGCAACAAGTCAGGATTATGGAAAAAAATGGCAGTGCTAGGAAGTAATCGCTGGTTTGTAAGAAGTCCTTGTGTTGAAAATAATCACAGCTTAATTCATTGTATCCCAGGGCATCAGCCTGGTGTTGTATCCTATTATTATCAGCCTTTACTGGTTCAAGAGCAAATTAGCAGAGGGAGATGGAACTTCCACTAGTTAAGCTACCAAAATAGCATTTCTGACTCCCTTCTTTTGTTTGGAGAGGTGACGTGGTTCATGCAAAAGGTGTTTGCTGTTCATCCTTTTTAGGAATAGGATTTGGGGCTTTTTCCTTAAAGCAGAATATGCCTGGAATGTTTTCAGTGAAGTGCTTGCCTTAAAATCACAAATTTATGGGGATTCGGGAATAATCTCATCCTGTTCTGGGTTTTTTTTATGCTTAAATTGTGCTTCTTTTGAGGAGAGAAAAAGATGGGCAAAGGTGAAAGGAACAATTTTCTTCAACAAAGTTGTGACAAAACCCATTTATCCAATAGACTTCTATTTTATTTGAGACTTCTATGCAGCACGTTAAGCTGACAATACAGTGAGTAAAGGAAACAGGCCCCATTTCAGTGGGTGATAACATCTACATTCTATAATTCTACTGAAGAGTTTTGTGAACAGCTTAGTCATTAGGTTAGTAGTATTTATTGGTTCAGAAAAATCATGGATACATGTGGGGGAAACACTGGGTTTTTTTGGCTATGAAGTAGTTAAATTTTTCTGCTGTTAATGAATGTAGAAGTTTTCTGCACTTGGGTTGTTTGATAAGAAGTCAGTGAACCTCATTCCACCATTTTCTTGAAAGCTGTTAAGCTGCTAATTACAGAAGTAAGCAGGATTCATCAATTTTCGTGCAGTAGTGGGAGTCTGTTCATCCGGGCTCAGAAAAGGAGATTTTCATTTATGTCCTCTGCAACAAAGAAGAAGAAAACATTAACATTTATGCCAAAGAGACGTTTTTATGCTGTATCACTATCAATAAAGTGGCTGATGCTATGAATGAGCAATCAGTGGCAGAAGTATACATGTACTAAGATAACTCCTTGCAGCTTCATCCTTCATGACTGGTAAAATGTCATCAGAAGAGCTGGAAAAATTCTGGGAAGAGCAAAGGTTCTGTGTGTCTGACTTCTGACCAGCATCAGCCTCCTCTTAAATTAGGGACTTGCTAGTAGGATTTTGAACACATTTCTTCAGTCTGCTTGTTTGGCCAAATGCCTACTGTCCCATAACTCTTCTGGGATTAATCTGTGCTGTGTTAACCCTGCTGACCTTTTGCAGTCTTGTTACTAGTGTTCTGTTTTCCTCTGGGCACAGGAGCCATGGGCTTCTGCTCACAATTTATTTGCCTTACTTTGAGGTCTGAGTAATGTTCTTGGCAGGAACATTCTGTCAGGTACATCTGCCTGTTCTTTTAGGCTTACCTTCCTTAATCCCAAAGCAGTGGCACCATTCCTTCAAAGCAATGAGTTTGTCCTGGTCTCCATCACACTCTTGGAAGAAACGGGTTATGCAGTGTTCCATGGGAACAAGGGAGGCTCTCAAGGGTGCAAGCTCCGAGTGTGTTAATAATCTGAAAGAAAGGGCAGGTATGGAGAGCTGCATTTCCTTAACAAATCAGCAGGATTATCAAAGCTCATCTAAGATGCTAGAAGAAAACAATGGTTTTATTAGAGATGCCCCAGTGGATTTTGTTGTGGTGCTTCTGTAGTGAATATGTCCCAGGTCATGATAAAGATATCTAATATTTGATGAGCTAAAATACTTCTGCTGCATGTTTTTTGCCAACATCTTTTTTCCTAGAACAAGTATTACTTTTTTAGTAATTACAGGCACTGAAAGGAGCAACTTGCTCACAAGTCATAATTTGTGGACTTTTGCTGTTAATCCTCAGGATATCAAGCTTGCAAAGTGCTTAACTATATTCTAAAACAGTAGGTGTGATTGTCCTGAGATATTGAAGGTGTGAACTTGGAAGTACACATCCCATCACTGGTTGATATGACCAAAAGCTTGAAATCTGAGTTATGTTCTCAGAAGGTGGAAGCTTGCTCTGAACTGTGACTATATCTGCTCCTTAAACTGAGAGCCCTCTGTGGTGTTAGTTGAAAACTATCCACTCACTATTGGATTTTTGCTGCCAGGACTCTGTACTTAGCCTGTTTCTCTTATCTTCAGCAATAACAGGACTTCTTCCTGGCTGAGAGCATTAGTGGGTATTAAGACACTGTAGAACTTACAGTGTAATACATGATCGTGCAAGGCAAGAGGATAGCAGATTCTAACCTAGGGTATGACCAGGAAAACAATGAGAGAAAAAGTTCTGTGTTAGAGAGGGGGTGATACTGGCTTCTAACAGCTGAGGGACTGGTTCTGTATGTAGAGAATCCCTTAGGGTTTTTAGAAAAGTTAAACAACCTGAGTTTAGTCAGCAAATCAGAACTGAACCATAGGTATTTTTTTACCTGTCAACAGGGTGCTGATCAAGCTGGTGAAACTGCCAGTGCACAGGGTACACATACATGTGGTAATTTTTCTCAAAGTCGTGCAGGAGCAGCTCAACTGGGTGGTCACCAGCCACAAGGCGCTTGTCATTCTGGTAGATCTTTTTTACCTGAACTCAACACAGAAATTGTTTTTTTTTTTTTTTTTTGTTTTGGGTTGAAGATCTGTCCTGAAGAGAACTATCTGACAAGAAGGTGTTTTGGAGAAATGAAACTTGATAATGAAATACCCCTAGGGAAATGTGTTTTAGTGTTGGTGACCATATGCAGCATGAAAGGCTTGCCTTCAGTAGTCCTGGACATTGTTGGTGCTGTTTATGTCACCTTTGGCAATAACTAGAAAGGAAGTGCATTCTTGTGGTGTAATTGTCAGACTCAGCTAAGGGGGGCAGAAACCCCAGCTTGTTAGGAGATTAAACCAGTTTTGTCACATCTTCTGTCCTGAGGTAAGCAACACATGTTTTGATGGGAAATAAGCCATCTAGAAGTTATCTAGTTCATGCCAGTTTGTGTGAGATGTTCTGGGCTAGTCCCTGTAACGGCTCTGTGGTCTTATTTGGAAAGGATTGCTGACCTTATTCCTTTGCTTTTCAGTTAGAATCCCAGAAGTGTTCAGGTCACGTTCATAATATTGAATGAGGATGTTCTTAAGCCAGTCTCGCATCCGGAGGGGAAACTGATCCACTTCATAGTCAGTACAGGGGGGGATGTCTGTGCCAAAGAGAAAAGCTTTTGTTAACCAGTCATTTGTTAAGTCCCCATTCGAGCATTTCTGAGATTTGAGATCTACTTCCAGTAAAAATTAGAATTGATGGATCTGTAATACGTAAAATTTTGAATGCACCTAATATGTTCAATTATAAATCTACAATTTTTAGTGCACGTGCTTAACCAGTTGTGCAAGCCACAACCTTTATATATGTGTGCAGCTTTTGAGCATAGTTGTGCAGTGAAGCTCTAATCAGTCAGCTGCATGAAAGTAGAGTTTTTAACAGCAAAGGAATATTCTGGCTGGGAATGCATTTTCCTCCTACCATATGCAGCAGTCGAAGAGGTTCGAAATCAGTTCTGGGTTTTAGATCTTGACTTCTGCATTTTGCATCTAAGTTTGTTTAATGTTTTTTGGGTTTTTGTTTTCCCTGGGGGTTTGAGATGTACATTTTCATTTATTGACTCTCGGTGAACACTTTTTCTGGTCAAGGATTTACAGAAATCTTCAAAGGCTATAGCAATAGAAACATATAAGACACTTCAGGGGAAGATAAGGTCAACAACAAATTGGTGTAAGCACAGGAGAGATGTCTAGGTTTCAGATACTTTTAAGCATATTTAGGGTTTTGAAGGCCTTAATTAGCAGATAATTGATGCACAGGTGGCGGATTACAGGAAGAAGGGTAATTTAGGGCTGGCAGGTGGGTTAAGGCTGCTGTCTCTTTATACCAAGCTGAATTCCTCAAAGGAAAAGAAGCTTACGTTTGCAGGAGCCCATATAGTCTAGGTGCAGCTGGCGTCCTAGTTTTGTCCCTTCCAGTTGACATTTGGTGCCAAAGAGTTGACATGTGCCATCATAAGTCTTGTTATCCGTACCACAAACCTAGAGGAAGGAAAACCACCACCCCACCACAGTGTTGAGAAAAATCCTTGTCACTCAGAGGCATTACAGTATGAAAAGCATCATTGACATGTGGTGAATACCACAGGGAGTGCGTGTGATCAGAAGTATTGGAGTTAGTGGTTGTTGTATGCCCCCATGAGGACGAGTTGTCTTTACTTGTACGCCCAGTTATGCAACACTTCAGTTTAATTCTATTGTTGTAGTATAGTCTCTGAGATGCTGTGGGATTATTTCACTGGATGTGTACTAAGCATGTGCTCTAAAATACCAAATGGATACATAGAATTTTTAGTGACAGGGAAGAGCTACAATCCCTGAGACTGAGTGAAGCAAGCCAGTTACTGTGAAGTTACATGGGTTCGTACTGCCCTCAAACCACACTCAATGAGTTTGGGTGCTTTATACTTAATTTTTCAATTACTGGAATCACTCAAACCCACTTGCATGCTTTTTAGGGTAGAACCATGCTAAATAATAGCAGGGGAATATGTTATCTTGTTAACGCTTTAGGTGGCTTTTCCCAGTCCTGTGAAATACTCACATGCTCATAGTCTTTGGTGGGAGGGCAAGCAGCAGGATCTTGGCAAATGCAGTGGGGTTTCCCTTGTTTGTCTGCGTGACAGACTTTGCCTCTTTTGCAGTGGAAGTTCCGGCATGTGTCTGGCAGTCCTAGCAGGAAAGAGGGACTATTAGAGGTGATGGGATGAAGCCAAGTGTTTGTCAGACACTACTGAGAGCCAAAGTAAAACACAGCCCAGTATTCATCAAGAAGTTCAAATGCATTTTTAAGTTTGTTATGAAGCTGGACCTTGTATTGAATAAAACAAGCCAAACTTTAAATGAGAATTTTTGTGAGACTTCTAGCAGTCCCAGGTTTGAATTGGATGGGGAAATAATTATTTAATTTATTTTTTTTTTAGAAAAAGCTGTTTGTTCTGTAGGTATTGATGTTTCACTTCCAGCTTCCTTTGGTGAAACATATCCCATCTGTCTTTGCTGAATCAAGCACTGGCCTTTGTCCCACTCCTACTTGAATTCAAGCTACTGTTCTGAAACTGAAAGCTCTCAGCACAAGGTAAGCCCCATTTCTGTATAACTGACACAAAAAATTGTGCACTGCCTACAAATGTTTTTCACTAACGAATTACTAAATCCAAGGGAGTGTGGAAGGAATTCTCTGGGAGCACAGGATTAGGCACAAGTACAGTTCAGTCACGTGAAATCCTGTGCTGCAAAAGGCAGAAGAGAAATGCAGGCCAGCAGATTCCCCAGCTGCAGAGAGTTGGGAGTTACATGACGGCTTTGCTTGGGGCTTACCAAGGAGAGCCTCCTCATTGTTGTTGCTGACACTTTCCATCTCACCATGGGAACTGTCTGTAGTCTTAACCTGCACATCACAGAGGCATAAGCAGAAAGTTGTGGTAAATCTTGGGAAGAAAAAAATACTTGGACTAATTTTTTTTCAGGTCCAAATACAGAGCTGACTGAGGCACAGTTTGCTCTGTTTTTAGCAGAGAGAGGTTGCTAAGCAAAATCTGTGAGAAGAGCATAAAGCCTCTGGTAGTATTACCATGCTTTTGTTATTGGGGAAAAAATAGAGTAGGAGGTAGAGAGAGAGAGAGAGAAATGGGAGCTCAGTAAGGCCTGAGTTTCTTGTAATTATTCTATTGACTCTAGTCTGCCTTTCCAAGCTGTTCACTTCTGTGGAGTAGCATTTAAAATCTTTGTGAGAGATGAGTGAACAGGCTGGCCTGGTAAGCTGGAGGCTGGGTTTCAGGTTTTGCATCTGTGTATCTGTATTTATTTGTGTGTTTCATTACACACCCCACTGGGTCTGGAGCTCTTATGTGAATGATGTTCACTTCCTTTCTGGCTCCAGTTCACCTAAGTGCTGTGGGTGCAGTGACACAGCGTGAACCAGAGGAATAGTGAGTATAAGGGGAGATGAGACTTCTGCATATTTAGAAGTCACCTGCTTTTCTCCAACAGGTCATTTCAATCATCAGGAATTTAAATTTAGAATTGGTCCCTCCCCCGCTTTTTGTAGTATTCAAGTTTTATTTTAAAGATAATTTACCTTATCTTGACTGCCCATTGAATTCATGTTCTGAATGGAGCTACTAATTTTCTGTTGTTGCCTGTTGTCAGAATCAGGTGGCTCATGATCATAATAATCTTGTTCAGAGTGAGCAAGGTCTTTAATCTTGACAGTTTGGTAATCCTCAGTCTCTCTGTGAACTGCAGTATCATCTTCAGTGGTTCCTTCCCCTTCAGGCTCGGTACTGGTGCTCTCCTGGTCATTACTCTGGATTCTCTCCTCTTCCTCATAGGCTGTTTCTTTCCAGGGATTGCTGAGATATTCCTCACGATCAATGTCACCACTGTCATGACCATCATCATCATTACTGTCTTCCCTATCATGTATTTTCACCACTGTGTCATGATCACTCTGATAGTTCACTTGAATATGGTATTTTCTCTCTTGACTTTGCTGTTTGCCATCCTGATATTCATTATGGGTTTGTTGAGAGAGGGGGATTTCTTCTTTATAGGACTTCTTCCTGTCCTCCCTCTCTTCTTCCTCTTGGTCAAATTTCTCACTGTGTCTCTTGGTTTTCCAGGTTGGTTGGCTGGAATCACTCAGGAGTTCATCTAATTGCATGCTGTTCTCAGGTTGCTGTCTTTTGTATTGGTCACCTTGACGTGTCTCATGGTCTTTGTGCTTTGTGTCTCTGTAATCAGTTTCTTCACCCCATTTCTCGTCCTCTTCTTCCATGCTTTCCTCATCATTGTTTTCACTGGTTTTTTCGGGCAGGCCAACAGCATTTTTGTTATATTTCCACATGTTATGCTCATGGTGAAGGCTGAAAGCACTCACTGGGTGTTCTGCGCGGCCTGGAAGGTGTTGGTTTGCCATGTTCCCATGTTTCTCATGTTTCCTGAGCTGCTCATGCTCAGAGCTGGATTGCTCTCTGCCACTGCTCCCAGAATCACTGTCCTGGTTGTCAGAAGCCAAACCTAGTTTATTGTGCAGTGCAAGGAAATTGATGCTTTTCAGGCTGTTTTTCACTTGATGCTCACTCCCAGTTCTTCCTTGTTTCTTAATGGTCTGGGGCTCATCCCTGTCTTCAGAGCCTGGTTTTAAGTTTCTGGGAGTGGGCAGCAAATCACTCTTGTCTACATACCCTGTGTTCTCTTCCCTTGAGGCTTCAGCATGAATATATTCACTCTTAAAAAAATTAAAATAACAGAATAATAAATCTTAGGATTTATTTGAAGCTGATGTGGTGTTATTTTTGCCTTGTATGGCACTGGCTTTGTTTTCTTTGTATGTGCTCCTCTTAAACTAGCCCAGAGCATGGCATTCACAGCTAATGTGTCTTCTCTTTCTCAGAAAATGTTTATCTCTACCTTCTTTTATTGTTGGAGTTTCTGGAGAGATCTGTGCAACTCTGTTTCAGAAAGATGCATATGGGTGTCTTGTGAAATCTCAAAATACTTAATTACTATTTTAGTCATAACCATAGGCACTTGTAGGCTGCAGTAATTATCACTTACCTCAGGGAAGGGGGATGCAAAATATAAAGTGCCTTTTTTTTTTTCTTAATCTGTCAAGCCAATAGCAAAAGTGGTACCTTCAGTGGAAATGGTTCAAGTGCTTGAGGAGAAAGCAGGTACCAAAATTACTGTCAGGTCTTGCTGAAGCAATTACCTTTCTGCTGCTGTGGGTGTCTCTGAGCAACACCTAGGGATGTTCAGTGTTGCTTATTGCTTACAACAATATAGAACCTGATGCTGATATTCCTTAAAGCTTTTGGGGGGTTTAATTTGGGAAGAATGGTCCTTCTCGCTTGGTCCATCCAAGCTGCTGGAATAGCTTTTTCCTTTAGTTTGACTGCTTGGAATCAAGCACTCTACTCACAAACGCTTTTATTTCTTTTATTTTTAAAGGTAGGATTGGAAATATTAATTTGATTCTTGTAGATCAGCCATTTCCTATTTCCTAATGTCAAAGTGGTATCTTAATGTTTTACAATTTTGTCTTTTGCCCGGCGTCCTTGCTGGTGTGGAAATAGTACTAGGAACTATATTAACTGTATCAATTCCAACTCTTAACTTTTTCAGGGGAAGATTGTATGTTTGCTCCAATCTAACAGAAATTCACTGTGGAGCTTTTCCAAAATTTTACAGATTCAGAAAACACAAGGCCAAACAGACTTTAAGATTTTCTGTTGTGGGTACCTGTGCTTGAAGCAGCAGTTTGAGAAAGATTTGGCTCATGTCTTGACAGGAAGCCTTGTCCTGCACCAGTTTTGCAGAGATGTGCCTGGATACAGCTTCCAGATGCTGCTTTCTGTTATACCTTTCTCCCCTGGGTAAAATCAGCTCTTAGAGCTCAGGTGCTTGTGAAGGAACTTGGGCAAATTTCAGTCACTATCTGGTATTAGGTACTGTGGGGGAGAGCTGGCTTTTGATAGATGATGCACACACTTGAAACTGATGATTCATTGGCTATTTTTGTTTCGTTTTGATGCCAGTGTCTTATGTGTGTTGTTTCTGGTAGACAGCTGTAGGCTGCAAACTAATCTTTATACCATTTCCTCTGCTGGATACTTCATTAGGAAAATTATTTATTTTTTTGTTTTTGTGTTGCAGAGCATGATCCAGATTGATATGAAATGTATCTGGAAAGTTGTATAGAGTGGTATATAATTTATAATTAAAAATCCTTTAAATGGTTAACATAAGAGTTGGGATTTTGAATCTCTTACTAAAGAGCATGATCTGAGTTTAGTAGTTCTGAAACACCCAGTGGCTTGGAGACAAGATCCATTGTGTCTGAGTCACAAAGGCTCACCAGAACAGTGCAATAAAAAGGAATTTTTATTTGGGTCTGCCATGAATGCAAAACTGTGGGCTTTGTCCTTAGCACACATATGTGGCATAGGGAGGGCTGGTGAAATCCTCTGTCTCATTGCCATCAGAGCATCTGGCCTGTCAGCCACAGAGTACTCTGCCAGGAAAAGCTGTGTCTAATGCTCTGCACCATGAATAATGGAACATATGGTGGCTAAAATTTTCACATATTTGAGATGGTGTGATAAATTGAGGATTTCATCCTCCTCCTATACTGGAGCTGTGATAACATTAATTTTGGCTGTCACTGGAGCGTATTACTTGTGCAAGTATGGGTATTCGTTTAAGGTAATTTCGTCAATAAGTGAAACTTCCATTTTGAGCTTTAGATTTTGTCCTGTTTGCAGTTGTTAATATGCAAGGCATGAGACACTTGGCACTAATTCTTGAGGTGAGAGGGCCTAAAGTTTTTTAACATAAATGAATTTGCCAACCAGTATGTATGTGGTAATGTGTTTTTATATTTGAGAAGAATAATGTAAGTTACTTCCTATTGTTCAAAGAACAAGAAGAGTACCTTTTCTGGAGTTTTCTGTCTGTGAGTTCTGAGCTTGTGGTTTACAGGATGGGTCTAAAAAAGACAAATATATGAATATCTGCACATCCATAAGCATAGAAGATTCTCAGAATGGGAAATGAAGTGCCTGATAATAATAGCATGGTGACGACTTACTGAAATAGCAAAAACTGGTCCTACAAGACAAATGAAGAGGGCTACAGCCTTCATGTTTTCCAGATCTTGTAGAGGACAATAGTTGATGGTACAGGTTTAGAGGTTTCCTTTCTGCAAGAAACATGAAAACAAAACACGTTAGGATTTGGGTGTAATGACCTAGCAATGGCTGATGGAAGCAATGTAGTGGCTGCCGTAAATTGTTAAGTCTAGAGACCCACAAAATTGTTATGCAGTGTCCTGTAAACTCAGGTGTGAGACCAGCTTAACTAGAGGCCACTTCAGTCTCAGTTCTTTGACAGTGATTAAGCTATAGGCTGTGTTCAGAAACTCCAGGTGGGGGTTACTGAGAGGCAGAGCTGTGAATGGACAGAGGCTAAGTATTTAAACAGAAATAGTTGTAAGTATTTATCCACCCCTATGAGATACCACTTGGTGCAAAATGCCTCTTTTTTGAGGCACTGAACTCTGAGGCAGTGCCTGCTTGTGGCACTTCTATGGCTGAGGTGTCTCTTGGCTGCTCCTCCCTCTGTCTGGTAGGAATAATTAAGGGGTGAAATTCTGCTCAGCAGGTCTCCAAGCTCAGAAGTGCTGCCCAGGCTGCATGAAGAAGGGGTGCAGTCCTGCTTTGGATGCAGTCCTGCTTCTGTGTTTTCTAGGAAATTGTCACCTGAAGTGTACACTTTTGGAAGATGCCTCTGTTAAATATTGTTTAATGTCATTATCTTTCCATTAATGAAGATCAAAATACTCATTAGTGGGGTATATCTCGTATGCAATCCATTTTTCCTTGCAGTTAGTCTCCAAATTACCTCTTGACTAATTATCTATTATCACTTTGGCATTCACAGTTAGCTGTCTAAGATGTTTTCAGAGGGAACAGCAGAATACAACAAAAGCCAATAATGAGCATATGCAAAATGCCTCACTGGGCTGGATATGGGCAGTCAGTTCAGATCAAGGCAAGTGTGGTTAGACTGAGGATTATGCAGGCAACTTGTCAGAAATGCAGGGCAACAATCCAATTTCGTGTAAAGCCCTAAAAACTGCATACTGTGCTTTTTGAAGGCCTGGCAAGTGGCTGAGGAAAGAAGCATTTGAATGCCAGGTAGGCTTGATTTCCATTTCTTTCTGTTGCTGGTGAACAACACAGACCATCAAAACTTAACTGAGTTTTCTTTTTTAAAACTCTCATTTGTCATATTTGTTTTGGTAAACTGGTTTGAGAATTATAAATTACAAGTTCTCCATGCTGTGTTTTATTTATAATTGCAATTTTCTAATTTGGCTTGTCTCTGTAAAAGTTGCCTCTACCACCTTTGCTGAAATAATCAAAAACTAGTTGGAATGAATCTGGGTTAAGATGGCAGGACAGGGCTTTTGCATTTTCTTTTTAACAGCAAGCCCGCAGCAGCCCATAGGAAGTATAAGTCTTGAATTAAGTATTTGGTCTTGAATAAGTATTAAATTATTAGGGAAGCCTTACCACACTGATTGGAATGTGCTATGATGGATGGTGTGATTATATTTTTTACACTAAATGGGAAGGCATTTCATTCTTGCTTTAATTTCCAAATATGTCCTAAAAAAGAGAATTTTTAAAAGCAAGCTGTTGTAACACATAAGTTTAATAGAACTGTCAGAAAGGAGCGATTACACAAGCTTTTTTTAAAAAAATACTAGCATAGAGACATCTCTCTGGGAAAATGAAATCATTACAGGAATGAAATCTGCAGGAGAATCTGTAGGAAGACTTAGCTAAAAGGTGAATAGGAAAATTTCTTGTGTACGATGGGGTTTATGACCAAGAAATGAGTAATTTAACAATACTTCATCTTGGGTTATTGAGCAAACAATGCTAACTAGGGGTACTGGGTTTGCATGGCAAGGAGGCTACAGGGCTGCCATTCTGATAGTGTCAGCAGCCACTTGAAATGCTAACAAATGACATGGATTTTAATAAAAGTATAAGTGTGATGCTTTTAAATTACAGGTATAGCACATTCCTGTTTCCAGATATGTTTCAAAAGCCCTTGTGAGAGCAGAGCACATTATACATGTAGAAGCTGGTTCATGTGTGCACAAACATAAAAGTGGAAGACACATTTTGAGGCAGATTTCTGATCTGAGTAAAGGAAGAGAGCACAAAAAGAAAAAAAATCAAAGCATTAAAACTAATTCACTCATTCTGTACCAGTAAATAGCTGATAATGAGAATTGATCCCTCTGATGCTGCCAGTTTTACAGCTGCAAAAGCCATCAGACACAAGTCCTTGATGGCTGAGTGCAGTAAGATCAAAACCAAACCAAAAGTATTTCAGGTCAAGTTAAAAAATTTTTAAACAAGCCATTCACATTAACTTACTGTAATTGTTTAATCTCTTATGTTTGCTTTCTACCACTTAATTTTATTTTCTACTTGTTTAGGTTTTGTTAGATCTTGAGTTTTTAGAGTTTTGTTTTTGTGGGTTGGTTTTTTGTTTGGTTTTTTTCGGTTTATTTTTTAACCAGAGTTGTCTGTAATTTAAGACCAGGTCAAGTCACAATGAGCTGCTTTGATTTAACCTGAGGAGGATCAAAATAAGACTTGCTCATTATGCAGAATTATTTTGATATTAGTCCTCTCCCAGATCCTACATTTCTATCAAGGGCTCCCTGTTTGGTACATGTTTTCACTAGGTCTACCAACACATTTCTGAAAGATTCCTCCAAGACCAGCCAGTATTTCTCTTTCTTTTCCAATATGAGAAAAGAAGCTGAATCTGGTTTTTTGGCCTTGTCTATTGGACTAAGTTTCCTAAACTGATATTTCAAGAGATTGTTGAAGTGTTGGGAAATTAGGTCACACCGTGGCTTTCAGCTGGACCACTGTATGGTTCCAAAGGAGGTGTGTGCTTTTCTTGGCCCTTGTTGGCCGTAATGCTTTATTGTTTTGCAGGATCACTGGAAAAATAATTATTCCAGTGGTAGGATAAGGGTTGTCTTCCTCAACACAGTAACTACACATTGTTTTATCTTACAAAGGTCATTTTCTGTTCTATATATAAACATCTGAACTATGTTATCCTTGAAACAGACGACACTTTATGAAAGCTTCAGCTATTTTGCAGTACGTGGAAAAAAAATTGCAGAGGGTTAGATATAAAGCATTCTAAAGTTTTAATTAAGAATAAAGAAACAGTACCATAGCAGTAGAAGAGGTGCTCCTTCTTGGCCTGCCTCTGATGTGCTGGAAATCCTTGAGCCTTGCAAAATGTTGCTGCTTTTCCTGAGATGTGTTTTGGTGTCTGGACCAGACCTTCTCAGCCTGTGCCTTGTGCTGCAAGTGTCAGTGAAGGAGGATGGGACTCTTTGGCTCTCGGCTGAACAAGGAATCCTAGGCTCCCATGGGACGAGGTGGGGGGCGATGGGCTGGTGGAATTCTCATGGATTAGTTGGATCAGGAAGACAATTTAGCGCTCACGGGCTCTGGGCCAGTGGAGCTCAGCGGCCGTGTGGGAAAGACATGTTCAGTGATTTGCAGGGAGGGGAGCCAAAGGGAGCGGGTGCAGGAGTTTCTGCTGCCTCAGCTGCTCCCAGAAGAGCTGAACCAAGGGATCTGCTGGGGCAGCTACGCTGTTGGCTGGGAAAGTGGAGCACGGGGGATGCCAGTCCCTGCTGAACTGCCCAGTGTTGTTTCAGTATGCCACGCATGGTGCGTGTGAGCCTGCTAAAAGGTAGAAAATCCAAATTAGATATGTAAAACCCAGTACTGATTGGAGGCTCTTGCATAACTCCGAGGAGTTTGCTGTTTGGAAGCTGTTGCTATGGCTGTGCTGCCTGTCTGCCATAGTGACAATGCAGAGTGAGCTGGTGAGGAGTGTGGAAACCTCCACGAGCCTCCGCAGCAGACGCTTTGTGGCTTCTGGTTCTGAAAGCATTAATATGTTTATTCTTTTTTTTTTTTTAATCATCTCATTATTCCATAAAATGCTCCACCTGAACTGGAATACTTTCTAGGAGGTTGTCCAGAAATAGTGGAGTGGATGCACCAATGTAAGAGCAAAGGCACTTCCAGTGATAAAGGCAGCAGATCCAGTCTCAAATTCCACATTTTTCCAATATCCTCTCTTCCTATTGAGGACACTTTCCATATTGTGTTGACATGACTGGAAAAGAGGTTGAAGCAAAATGAAATGAAGTGTGTGAATGGTGAGAACTGTAATGCAAATGCTGAAAAATCAGTCACTTTAGATAATATTTTAATTGGGTCTTTTTAAAGTTATCGTTTTACTGGCTTGTCTTCTGTTCACCCAAAAAGGTAATATACATTGGGTGTTGATGAGAAAAAAATACAGTGAGAAATGTACAAAAATTTACCATGTTTTATGTGGCCAACTGTGAAGTTTATAGTTAATAAAAAAAAAAAGATAAAAACCCAAAAGATCCTGAAATCAGAGCTGAGCCCTCATTCTGTAGACCAAGCAGAAAAAATACCCCTTTGACAAAAGCCCATGAGAAATTCTTTAAATCCTTTTCCCTTTTGTCTCTGCTTCTCTGCCTGGAAACTAATTCATGCCTATTGGAGTTGAAATTCTGCTTGTCTGTCAGCCAGTCGGTGTCTGAAAGGAGTGGGCATTATTTCAGGACTTCCCGTTTGTTTTTTCTTTTGTTGTGCGTGCTGAAAAGATGATTGGTTTTGTCTATTCAAAACTCTTTGTGCTGTGCTGTACCATCAGGTTAGCTTTACTGGGTTATCAAAGATAAGTGTCTTTGCTGTGATTTCTCAATGTTTGAGATATGGATGGGCTCTCAGCTGATAAAAGAAAACTGTTCAGGTGGAAACCCAGAAATTAGGACAAGTACAGCAATGTTAATTTTATGGTAACTAAATATTAACTCTTTTTGTCATAAGATTTTCTGATAATGGCTATTAACCTTGCCTTGAAGTTTTTAATTCACAGGAAAAAAGTGCCAGACTCTGAAGAAATGTGCAGAAACTTGAAGCGGATATTTGTAGGAGTCTGAAGGTTATTATTGGAAAACTGTATGTGATTTGTGGGCTTTGCCTGATTCTGTGTTTAAACAGCTTTCTTGGGACTTGCAGGACAGTGGGGAAGAAACATTTTGGTTTTGAGGATATTGAGGGATTATTGCTTATCAGAGCTGTTGCATATTTACAAAATACTTCATTAAGCAAAATTTTCTATCTTTGCTTTTGATGACAAAATGCTTCAGTTGAGAACATCTCTGGTTGTTTTCTGATGCCACTGGGAGGCCTGGGCTGGTCTTGGAGCCATCAGCCCTAGAGCTCCAGTCCTCAGCCAGGCCCACTGTGTCAGGCAGTGTGCTTTTTGGAAAGCTTTTCAGTGGTGGATTAGGAATTCTCTCACCAGAAAGAGGTGCTGTGCTACTGAGGTGAAGTATGAGGGGAAGAGGGGAGGCAAGCAGTTGCTGAGCTAAGTGAAAGGGAGGATATGCAGCAAACAATAAAGATTAAACATAGAAGAAAGAAAACAGATGAGTACAGGGAGGTGAAAAAAATTGTTTTATCTGTCTCACTGTGGCAGCTGCTAGACAGACACTTTAAACGAAGGCAGAACCTTCAGAAAACCTCAGAGGATTTTGTGTTATATTTATTAATGTGCCTGTCTCTGGCAGCAATGATCTGTGGGTCTAACTGACTATGGGGGAGACAGAATTAGGCTCAAAAGACATTTCTTTTTATTGGAGCTGTCTGTACTTTTGCATACTCAGTCCTGCCAGAGGGTTCATATCTCTGCCCACAAGAGAGTGGTGTTGAGCCATTGGCTTCCGGACCATGTACCAGGCTTCAACTGCCAGGTTTTTAAAATGAAAAGTAAATTTTAACATCAGTGCTCATTCTGATTTACAAATAAAGTTTGGCTGTTCCATCAAATATTCTTTACCCCAAAATGAAAAGGTGTAAGCAAGGTGGAACTCAAGTGTTTTAGTGTAGATAAAGAAACTGTGCACATATACTGGCTATTATATTAACGATATAATACCTATGTGTCTGTGTGTTTTCTCTTTTTACTACAGAGGAAAAAAAACAGGAAAATGAACCACAAAACAACAGACAGACATGAAACAGTTTGAGTCTGATTGCAGTCAGTGCTGATGTGTGTGTGCTGTGGAGTTCCAGGTGATGAAGATCAGAATCTGCCAGGTGGTGTTGGGAGGGCTCTAAGCACATCCCTGGTTGCCTCTTAGCCATTAAATAAGTGATTGGGAAATTTAGGAAGATCTCAGTGTAACTTCCTTCACAAAAGGTGCATCTGAAGCCTTTCATGAGCTGATGAAATGGCCTTCATTTAGATAATGGTATGAATTGTTTAGATTCTCAAAAGATCACAGCCTGTAGCAACTCCCATTGGAAATGCTGGCAAGTGCTGCTTGTCCTTTCCTACTGGAAATAATTGATGGGGTTCATGTGGACCACAGAGGCATTTCATGGGGAGTTTAGTTTTCTTGAGAAGGGTAGAAAAACTGATTGCAGACAGTGCTGGGAGTAGGAGGGAGCTGATGCCTCTGACCAGTTCCGTTCAGTTGTGCCACGCCAAAGGAATATTGGAAGTGGGGGGCCTTCTATGCCTTATTTTTGGGGAGGCAGGAGAATGAGTTGTGACTCTTTAGTTATCTTATAATAGTGATTCTGCCCAGGAAGTTTGCCCAAATATTTTTACATGCATTTCTTTCTCAATTAACTTATCTACAAAATATAAATCACTGATAACTATAGTAAATATAATATATAGATATTGTACATATATATAGTGTACATAGACAAATATAAGTTATAACCTCTGGACTAAGTAATATTAGTACATTACTCCTTTTTTCTTTCTTCAGAAAAAAGAAAGCTTGACTTCCTTCTGAAGGCTTCTTGTGCTGAATTTGGAATTCAGTTTTTTTATATTCTGGAAAATGAATTTTTGGCACAGCTTTTTTGACTCAGAAGGCTGCCCTTCTCTACCATCTTTTTTGACTCCAGAGCAATGCCTAGAGTCCTTTCAAGATTAGCAAGCATCTCTGGAGCATAATAATAAATGCATATGAGCTGCTGATGAGTACATTGAAACTGAGTTATCTCCCAAGAGCTTTATAGTGAAAAATTTCACAAAGTGTGGCTTATAATTTAAAACTTTTAAAAAAATCACAGAGATAAAAAGTTAAAGGTCTGCCTGTGTGTTCTTTTTGTGACCTGCTACTTGGTCAGTTCTGCATCTAAAATCAGGTTCTCTTGAATACAGATGATGTGGTTGCAATTTATCTTTTGCTCTAATCCAGGAGCCCTCCATCACCAGTGTTTTATTCCATACAGCAGTAGTTCTGCCTACAATTCCTTTACTATATCACACTGAGTTTTCCAACCCTTCAGCAATCTCAGTTAGTCAAAACCCTGTTGTGGCTTTTTATTTCTTATTCCACCTGTGTTAAATGCTGTACTGGATGCAGTTCTGTCTGTGGTTTTCATGATGCCTGGGAAGACAAGACGTGCCAGGCAGAGCTCCTATTCCCTGGATGTATGGAATGAGTGACACTTCCCAGTGTGCAGAAAGCAACTCCAAACAGGGCTGAGGCTCCAGCACGGCTGCCCCGTGCTGCTGCTATATCAGGCTTTGTCTGGGATGCAGTCAGGGTGTTAAAGACTCTCATCCCTCTCTCCTGAGAGCTGCTGCCCTGGACTGTGTCATTCTTGACCACAGTGCCTGCATAGGTTGAAATTATATGTTTAAAAAGGAGGGAGAGAAATAAACATCTTGCCCAGCTGAGGAATATTTGAGTCCCATTGGGGAGGAGCTATTTTAAAGCTCAGACTGAAAGATGGCTATTTTTGCCCTTCAGCCAGACAGACTCAGCTAATGGTCTAAATTGTTCAAACAATTTTCTTGACCAAATTCTTAAAAAGAGGAATGAAAATAAGCAGGAAGAGTCCTTAAGCCACCAAGAGCTAGACAGCGCTCAAACCTGAAAAGATCTTATCTATGCCCTTCTGTTCTATGGGGCTGCAGAGATGTGCTTTATTTTTATTATTGTAGTGTGCATTTACTTTAACAATGAGCCAAAGAGATTGAGTTCAGTACAAGGATTTTAAGAGCAATTCTGCTGAAAACACATTGTGGAGGTTGTGCAATCTCCACGTCTGTCTCAAGAGCAGGTTATTCTTTCACTTAATAATTTTAGATGTACAGCATGGCTGGAGGCTTTCGAGGAAGTGTAACACAGCAGGGACTGCTCAGTGTGGCTCATCTTCCTTGTTTCTGATGTTCTGCTGAGCACTTTCCTTAAAACTGCCTGTGTAGATGGGTTTAAATCTTAGGCTAGGGGGAAAACAAGTTTTATATTGTGCATGGGTGCCATTTCATTGGATTTCCAACCTGACTGCCCTGTGAAGCGGCTCTGCAGCTGTTTGGGAGCACCATGAAACAAATATAAGTGGGGCAAAAAGCCAAGTCCACTTGTGATGGGAATCTGATGTAAAAAATGTGTCAATACACACAAAAGACTTTGTCAAGGCTGTTTTTTCAGTGAGTGCTGTGATCTTTGGTGATGACAGAAGGGCAATGAAGCTGGTGAAGGGTCTGGAGTACAAGTCTATTGAGGAATGGCTGAGGGAGCTGGGGGTGTTTAGCCTGGAAAAAAAGGAGGCTCAAGGGAAACCTTATCAGTCTCTACAACTGCCTGAAAGGAGGGTACAGCCAGGTGGGGGTCAGTCTCTTCTCCCCAGCAACCAGCTCAGGACAAGAAGACTGCCTCCAGCTGTGCCAGGGGAGGCTTAGGTTGTAAATTAGGAAGAATTTCTTCACAAGAAAGGGTAATTGGACATTGGAGTGGGCTGCCCAGGGACCTGGTGGAGTCACCATCACTGGAGCTGTTTATGGAAAGAATGGGTGTGGCACTTGGTGCCATGGTCTGGTTGGCATGGTGGTGTTTGGTCACGGGTTGGACTTGGTGATTGCTGAGATCTTTTCCAACCTAAGTGATTCTGTGGCAAGCAGCAAAGCCTTGGTCCATAAGGAGACAAGGATTGTGAAACACTGCAATTAATCTGTGTCTTGTTGTTTCAGGAACAGCATGGTCTTAGCATGGAGTGTCACCCTCTCCTGTCATGGTCCTGGTTCTGCTGATATCCCTTATAGTGTGTGACTTGTTTCAGCTCTAATGCTTGGTCTGTCTTCCTCAGGAATCAGAAAAACCCAAGCGTGATTTTGTACAGCTAAACGAGCCTGTCCTGCTCCTTGGCCTTTCTTACCCTGCCTCCAACTCAGCATTTCAGAGAGCTTCCCTCACCCCTGGGAGCTTGGGGACAGCAGCTCTTGGGGCATTTTGGCTTGGCTGTGCACAACTAGGCATTTCCCTGAATCAGGGAGCTGCTTTTAGGATTTTCAGGGCACAGGAGAGTTTTGGTACCCTCCCCGTGGCATTGTGTCCCCAGTTTCTGGGTGACTGCTCCCCTCTTCCCTCAGGTTTTTCCCCTTGCTTTGTGCATCCTCAACTCCATGCAACCGCCTGTTCCTCAAATAGAAATAAATACTGAGGAGAGTGTGTTATTCGTGCCAGCACAAAGGTCAGGCTACTATCAAACCTGCCATCTGCATGTGTGATGTCTCACAGCCTCTCGAAAGACAAAAATGGGGCTGTGGGAGAGTGGGTGTAATGTCTGTAATGTCTGTTGTTCAGTCAGCCAGGGGTTTAAAAATACCACTTGTGAATGACCTGATGAGAGTGGTTTTAGAAGGCAATCCACGCCCAGCACGTTTCAGTTTTCTGATGGGAAAGGTATTTGAAGAGGTGTTTATATCAAAACAAAATTGACTAAAGAAGAAGGGAACAGGACACTGAGGGGAGATAAATATCTGTGGTGGAGTGGCTGGTGGCTTTCACTGCAGCCCTAATGCCTGTTTGGGGTCTGGATTTGTACTGGGGAGAGGGGAGCAAAGGGGCAGTGAGATGGGTGAGCTGGGAGGGTGATAAGCCTTCCTCGGGTAGCAGGGACCTTCTGTCAGGAAGGGAGGAGTGAGGAGAAACACTCTTGCCGTAAGGTACCCTTCATCTCCTGCTCCACAGCATCAGGGAAGGCATTTAACATGGACTCATTTCCTCTTTAGGCAAAGGTTTGGGTTTAGAGAAGGCTCAGTGTAGTTGAGCTGGTTTAAAGTTTGTGTCTGATCCTCAGTGAACTCCTTAGATTTTTATAGAGATCCACCTCACCTCTTTTTAGGGGTGCCAAATTACTTTTTGGGTGAAGACTTCCTCGATGATTCCAGATGGTCATGTCTGGTTATACTCTGGTATTCAAGATGTGCCTCACGTAGTAAAACTTCAATTCCTATTTATTGAAGTTCTTTATTTTTATTTAAAGAACTTAGTTTATTTCTTTGCCATTGCAGAAACTCCTGGTAAATTACGCAATGCAGTTACAAAACTGTTCCCATTGTCTTTTGCCTAAATTAAGTGATAGTAAAGGAGTAGAGCATTCTTTTGATAGACCTTTTTTGGGGGATATTTTTCTAAAAGGGTTTTTGACTTTATTCTTTTAATCAAAGACTGGTTTTCATTTCCAAGCACCCTTCTCTAGTGCTGTAGCAACAACTTCCTGTCTGTATGAGTTATGCTAATTTCAGTGCTGAAAAGTCCAAAAATAGCTGAGGAGAGAGGAATCAAATTATAGTTTTGCCATGGGATGAGGTAGTGGGAAGGAAAAGGATGCTGTACCTTCTCTCTGTGTGGGCATGGGTGCCTGTCTCCCTGTGCTCAGAAGGAAGCAAGACCCAAACTGGGAGCAAGCAAAGCACTTGTGTGGAAGTACCACCTTATAGAGATCCCTGGCTGTTGCCTGCTTTGCCCCAGAAATTAATTTCCTGAGGTCCACAGCCATTAAAGCACAGCCTGTCAACAGCTCCCCACATTGTGTAGTGCAAGATCTCCATGGCCACCATTTCAGGATCTAATCATTACAGAAAAGGAAAGAAAGGATAATAGTTTGGAATATTTCTACATGTAAAATTCTCCATAATACTATATATTTTCTAGTTTCTTTGTTATCCCCTAAAGACAGAAGTTTTAGCCCAAGTTCTGGTGAGCTGTGCATCACTCTGGGGTCTGCAGTACCCAGCCCATGCCCAGCTCTTGCTCCCATGTGTCAGCCCCTCTGTGATGCATCCCACACCTCCATCACGGAGCATTTCCCTGGGCTGCACCACTGTGATGGAATCATGACTATTAGCCCCATGTTGGCTGTGGGGCTGTCCTGGTACAGGCCAGCAAAGGCTGCGTTTGTTAATGGGAAATGGCTTTTCTGGAAAGATCCCAACCTGAGGGGGATTTGATGATGCCTCTTTGAATGCGCTGTTTGCGTTATCGCTCAGCTAGCTCACACTGGCTGCGGTTTGGGTTTTGGTTTCATTGAAAGGAAAAAAAAGGGGGAAATGAATCAAACTCAAACCTCCCTTTATTCCATTTATTTTTCAGTTGGAGGGAATGGAAAGATTTGAGCTTACCTGCTGGAGCACATTAGTCATATGAAGAGATGATGGCTGTGGGCATGGGCAAGATTTGAATGTGGGCTGGGTAGTGAAGTGCTTAAGCCCACAGTGCTGAGAGGATTATGAGTGAGATGGATCAGCTTATGTGATTCTGGCCTGATTTCTTCAATAAGGAGTGCCAAGACCCTGCTGAAGGTAAAGGATGCCCTGGCACATAAGCTGGGGTGACGCTTCCAGGGATCCTCCTGCGATCCCGTGTGATTGGGCAGACAAAGGAAGTCCTTTCATGGCTTTGCATTCCCATTTGGGCTGGTTCTGGAGAGGAGCCTGGTGGAAGACAGAGGTGATGATGCCACTTCCTTGTAGAAAGCCACAAAGTGTACCATGTAATTACATCTGGGCAGAGCAGGGCTGCTCCCACAGCATGGTTACGTATGTGACTGGAGCAGGCAGTGCCGGAATTTGCAGATTTGTCAGGAGTCAGAAATACTAGAAACCCTCAGGAAAGGTTTTGTCAATAACTGAAGCCCTGAAGTTACTAAAAGGAGTTGGAGGGGGGCTTTGTGTTCCTGCTCCTGCTGTGGGACTGTGCAGGTAGGGAACAGGCAGCACATGGTCTTGACTGTGCTTCCCCAGGCAGCACCTTGTTCTCATTTGTTTGCATCAGTCTTCCCTGCTTGCATAGCAAACATATTTTCACATCTTTTTGTTTGTGACTGGTTATGCAAAATCAAACTCTGTGCACAAGGGTCAATGCTTACCCAGTATTCATTTCTTACAAGCCTTTTTTTTAAAGATTCCTGCTTCTTATCTCCTGTGCAATAATCCTTTATGCATTCAGCGTTCAGAAAAAACCCACCAGTAATGAGAGAGTATTCCAGCAGGAATAGTGAAGAGGAACTAGACTGAGTCAAAAGGTGTTGATTGGCATTGCATTCACACATATGCAGCTGCTTTGAGATGCACCATTGAATTCTACTGGAAGTTTAACAGAGTGTGAATGAGTTGTGTATGAATTCATCTGCCATTTACAGCTGCTCATTTAAGGTGATTGGTATGAAATTACAAAGAACAACTGGAGGGGCAGGGGAAATGGTTAGGAAGTTTTATTTATCGATAAATCAAACAAGGAAGAGTGTTAAAGTCATCATGGAAGAGTGAAGGCTGGATCCAGCCTTTATGACTGGTATCTGAATTGGGTGAATTGACTACTGAAGGAATGAGTTGAAGATCTCCTAAATGTAGGTCTTAAAAGCAAACAGCTTCAATTCCTACTGCAGTCCCTGTGAAAGTGGAGCAGAAATGCAGCCCCCTGCCTCAGGACCAGGGGTGGCTGCTGTCAGTTGCCATGGTGATGTTCCTGAGCTGTATTTTAGGATGCTGGCAGTGAGCTGTGCACAGTTTCCCTGGGAAGTGCACACCAGCGTTTTGGCTGCTGGCTGAGTGCTTGACAGGTTTGTCACCAACAATCCCACGTACTGTTTTCAGGAAAACAATATCCAGTAAGCAACTCCAGATTTTTCTTTGCTGTTCTGATATTCAGAACACGCTTATACTGCTTAAGCTTGGCCTACCCCTCCTCCCTGTATTTAACAACCTTTTTAGGAACCACAGAAAACCAAGAAACATCTCCTTGGATTTAATACTTGTTTCTTGCTGAAAAGCAGTTTATCATAAGCATGTAGATTCCTGTATAGAGTAGCTTCTATGGGATTTTTGTTGCATTGACCTTTGTGCAATATGGAATATTGTGGAAGATGTGGGTACAGCACTCACATAATAATAGTTAATAAAAAGTTAGATTGTGAACCAAATGAAAGTCACCAGATGTGTGATGTGGTGTGCTTTTTTTTTTTTTTGTGGTTGTATTAGTTGAGTCTTCTGTGGCTTTGTGAGTTGTTTGGCATTGCTTGGGTTTTGGTAGTGAGGGGTTTCAGGTTTCCGGGTTTTTTTGGTGGTAGTGGGGTGGTTTTTTGTGTTTGGTGGATTTTTTGCCTTTTTTTATTTTTTCTTGGTTCCTTATGTTATTTTTTTTAAGTCATTAGGATTTTGAGGATTCAAATGTCCTTTGGAGGCATGAGCCAAATTGCTGATGATCTCTTGCTCAGAGCTGCACTGATGGTGTCAGTTTTTCCAGGCTCCCAGGGGACTGTGGTAGTGCTTCCTGTCCAGCTACACCGAGCAGCAATAAATTTAGCCTGAGTGAGCCATAATGACATCACAGGAATCAGAGGACTCCTGACCACTCTCCAAGAGGGTCTGGCTCTCCGTATAAATATCTTCATCCCTTGAGCTGCCAGCCCTGTCCTGACTTCTCTGCCCCTCTGGGCAGCCTGTGCCTCTGCATTACCCATTGGCACTCCTGCAGTGCCTGTTTCATACAATCCATTGCCACCAGTCATTTCCTTCTGATGTTTTTGTCCCCTCCAACAAGAAATCAGGGTGCTGTGACTCAGGAGACAGAAACAGACCTGGCCTGCACAAACAGCACAACTGCCCCTATGTCATCTTGAGCAATTCACTGATGTGATCAGGAGCAAGGCTGGCCCCTGATCACTGCCATATTTTCCTTCCTGAGAGCCCTGGCACTATGCTGCTTTCCAGATCTTTGCAATTCTAATTGGATGGGAGCAAGCACATTGCTTGAGAGATTTTCATATTAAGGGTGCATTATTGTTCCACTTCCAGCTTGTAATTGACAAATACTTACTGCTCTCACCTGCCAAGGGGTTGAATTGTGAGCAGGAAGTGATTGTAAAAGATATTGTACTCTGAATGAGATGTTAGGAGCTGTAATTACCCTCTAGTGTCTGTATGATTGCTGCTGTCAGTGCTGAGCTATTTGACAGCCCAGTGTCACTGGGCTGGAGCTGGAGTTCCAGTAGTGTAGTCTGCAGCTACCTGGTAGCTGTGCCAGCACCGTCAAAACTGGTCCCTGCTGTGAGGCAGAGCTGAGCATCTGTCCCTGCCCTTACTTTGACTGCAGGCAGCAAGATGCAGTTGTGCCTGTGTGCAGGAAGGTGTGTTGGATCTGACAGTGGCCAGGCAGAAGTGAGACCTCCTTACCCACAGCCTCAAATTGTGAAGTCTGATGAAGTCTGATGAAGTCACAGCCTCAAATTAGTGAATTCAGGCAAGTTGGTGGATGAGTATAGATTTATAGGACCAGACAATCCAGTCACACACATCTGGCAGGGATGGCACAAAGCACCTGTCCAGCCACGAGCTCCAGCTGCAGTGGGCATGATGTGGATAGCAGTTATTGCTCCTTCTGTTGTGCTTTGGCAAGAGTGGCACAGAGCAGGTACAACACCTGTGAGCCTTTGTCCCAACAGACCACCAGGGAGATATGCTGGTTTTGCTGGAGCTCATTGCTCAGAGTAGGGTGGTAGAAAAATGCTATAAATAGACATATATAGAGTGTGGGGCTGGCACAAGAGGTGGGCCGTGAGGGATTTTGGGAGCTCGCCTTGCATGGGTTTTGGGAAAGGGCATGGTGCATCTTGTGAGTAGGATAAGGTCGGCACCTCCCTTTGACGTGTCACAGAGACTTCAAGCAATTTGTGATGTCTGAAATAGGTGCCTGAAATAGAGCAAATGACTGGTGCCTTTAAAGTGTCTTTTTTCTCTGGCTGTAGAGGAAACTCCATGGTGGATATGGAATAGGGTTAATGAACCTACCCCTGTGCTGACAGGATGCCAGGGGCGAGGGCTGTTGGTCTTGTGCAGAGGTCTAGCATTAGCAGGTGCCTTGTGTGTGTCTGTATTTCAGGGCCCCTGGACTCAGGCTCCTGTGAGATGTTCTTTTCCAGCAAGGAGAAGTATCAAATTTAGAGGCTTAGAAGAAATCAAGCCTGTGCATGGCTCTATGCTGTGACAAATATGCTGGTAGCTCCATATCACAGCATTTGTAGCTGTTAGGCTTGCTCCCAGAAGGAGTTGGAATATCAGTGTTGCACTTCAAACACCTAAAACGTCATCATTAGCTACTAGGCTCTGTGTCATGTTAATGCTGGGAGTTGCAGACAGTGTTTACTCAGGTAACAAAATGACACTGTGTTATAACACCTGTCACCAGAAAGCGTGGGGGAAAGTGATTTGGATTTGGATCTGACATAAAGTAGGAGTTAGTGCTGAGTGTTTGGTTGAGTACTGAAGACAAGTGCCTTGGGTCCTGCTCTCATCCTAGTCTTCCCTGCTCCCGTCATTCACTGGTCCTTTTCCTTTTGATGCTGCTGTCAAAATCCTTAAGTCTACTCAGGAGAGAAGTGCACCAGCAACATTAATATTATTAAAATACCCTGGACTGGAAAAAAAGAGGGGAATAGTGGTTTTTACAACACTATTTCGTTTTTGAGTTTTTGATGCTGAACTGTCTCGATCAGTGGAGGAGAGCAGCTGTTATGTTCTTCCTCCACCAGCTGGCAGGCTGTAGTGCCAGCTCATCTTTTGGCTTTGGTGTCTCTTATGCCTGCTGCTGTCTGCACTCATTTCTTTGTTCTCGTGAACACCAAGCAGTCCAGACTGTCAAACAGAGGAGTGATATTCCTGCATCTTCTTACCAGCGCTGCCAGTCTTCTAGTTTCTGACTTGGTAGTCTGAGGGTGCCAACTCTAGCCTGGCCAGGCTCCCCCACATCTTCCTTTCAGGGGCTGAGAATCTTGGTAGGGTAGGACTTGGGGAGATGCCAGTGGCATTTAAAACACCCAACAGATAGCTGCTGCTCCCCCCTCAATCCATTTCTCACCTCTGATGTAACAACAATAATCCTTAATATTTTTTAATGAGGTTAATTGTAAGGTTGCAATATGTGAGCTGGGGTTTCCTTTCCTTGAAAAACAGAGGCAGGGGCAATCTGGCTAATGCTGTAGGATGACCTCTGGAAGGGATTTGGGGCACAGACCCCATCGATGGACCCAGGGCTATTGGAGATTACAGGGATGTGGGTCAGGTCAGCTGCTGTCAGGGAGCATCGTTGGGTGTGCTGGTGCTGCAGGTATTTCAGGGCCAATGCAAAGGGGGGAAGTGACCTTGGGCTAGTGGCTGGTGGGGCAGTGGGTGATGTGTGTTATAAAAGAGCCAGGCATGCAGAGCTTCGTGTTTATCTCTTTCTTGCACCACAGCAGCTGGACATGAGGCACCACCAGATCTTTGGGGGCTAAGTTAAATGCGGGTTTGACATTAAAAAACAAAAGAAAACAAAATACATAAAAAAAAAAAGACAAAACATGGTAATTGTTGGAGGTGCTTAAAAAAGGTTGCCAACATGAACTCATATCTGGCTGGGGACAGGGGTGTAATTTTGACACAGGTCAAAAGGAAAATACATCCCACGGTATCTGCGGCAGGAGTCAGGTGGGGAAGAAGAGGGAAAACATCTGCTGAAGGTATGGGCACAGGAATGAGCAGCTTGATGGTGACCATCTTGAGGCCAAGGGGCTGTGGGGAAAGCAGTGGGACCGCAGTGGCACTGGGGCCTCCCTGCATGGGGCACAGGAGGAAGGAGAAAAATTATACTCATTACATTCAGATCTTGCAGTCCTTGCAGGACAGACACACATGGACTGTGGGCTGGTAATGAGGGGGGGGAACAGCAGGAGATTGTGAGGATGAAATCACACCAGCAGCAGACTGACATGTCTGGTTTCACAGGACACTCTGTCTGGCACGAGGCATGCCATCTGGATGCTGTTTTCTACAGCCTGAGCAAATTCAGATAACCTGCAGTTTACAGAGCTCTGGCTCAATCCTGACCCTGCCCAAGTTTCCTTCAGTCATTTATTTCACAGTGCCAGCATCTCCTGTGAATGCCAGCAAAGCTGCAGCCCTGCCCATGTTCCCATGGCACATATTGGCCTGAGTTTTCCAGAGCAGAGGTAGCATCCCTTCCCTGTCCAGCAGCTGGAAGGAGCACTGGAATGCTACACTCAGTGCAGAGTGTGGGATGCTCCCTATACACCTCCATTTAGTACTTCCCTTCTTCCTGGCACAAGTGCCTGTGTGGGCATGAAAATAAGACGATACTCTCTTTCTGGGGTGGTTTTGTGCTCCTGCCCCAAGGTACAGGACAAGGCTGAAACCTGGCAGGGAAATGGTCCCTGTGTGTTTCAGCACCCTGGCCCATGGCACGCTCTGCTCCCAAGGTTGGGTTGCACAGGTTAGGAGGATGCCATCCCTGGGATGGGGTCCAGTGCTTGGCGTGGGTGACGATGTAGTTGTTTGCGTGTGTCACGGAGGGAAGTGTGTGAATGGGACAAATTTAGCAGTCAAAACACAGGGCCAGCACAGTCCGTCATTAACTGCCCTCCCGTCTCATCATCCTGCAACCACAAGGAGCTTTTTTGGGGCCGGCGTCCTGGCGGAGGCCAGAGGAAGCGTGGGAGGCCAGTTCCCGGTGACACCTCCAGGTGCAGCAGCGCTGCCCGCTGGTGCCATTGGCTGCCCCCGGCCCGGGGCTGGCACTGAGCAGCACTTAAATGCCTGCCCTGCCACCCTGGGACATACAGCCCGGAGCATTCCAGCACAGGCAGCCAGTCCATCCCTTCCCCAGCACCACAGGAGAGGCAGGCTTGCATCACACCTCGAGGTAAAGGTCTGGGTTTGTTTGGGTTGATCTGGCATTGCCTGGAGGGAAAATGGCAATGTTTGGGAAAAGGGGTTGAAGATTTCCTCACAAGTTTTGGTTGAAAGCAGGAGGGTTATCATCTGGGATGTAGGTGTTGCTTTGTCAGGGAAGAAATCAGAAGTGTGCTCATTCCAGCATGTTATGGGTGCAGGGTGATGTTCAGTGTGTTTAGTGTATCCCATAGGGATGAGGTGCTGGGTTGGTTAAAGAAAATATTTGGAAAATGAGAGCAGAGCTGGAGGAAAGCTCCCACTGCTTTATCTGCCTGCCAGGCAGCAGTGCTGCTGGGGTGCCCACCCAGAGGGCTCTGGAGATGCAGCTCTCTGAGGTGTTATCTCATTGGGATGCTCCACTTTGGAATGGTGGGAGATTTTATGAGGCTGTGGGGACCACTCCAGGTGGGAGGTGCAGCTCTGCAGCCCATGGTCCCACAGTGCTGCCCACCTGAGGTGCAGGCTCCTGTCACAACCACTGAGCTCAGCTAGGTGGTGATATTACTATGGGAACAGGAAACTCAGGAGAGCTTTCCTGCTCCTTAATGATGCTCAGACAAATAATCTGCCAGTACATGGCTGGGTATTTCAAATCCCAAAATAAAGGGAGGTTTCTGCACAGGAGGTGGCACAAGCACAAATCCCTGGCTTGTTTGATGACGCACCAGGCTGAGCACTGTGATTTGGGAGGGCTTTGTGGGGCCAAGTTCCAGCCAGAGGCACATGCAAAGGCTTTGCTCTAGCCTGCAAATATTTCCTTCCTTGTTGCAGCCACAGGGACCACGACTGACATGAGGGCTGCATTCCTGGTGCTGTTCCTCTGGGCTGTGGCTTGTGCTTACCCTGTAAGTACCCCCTGGACTGACACTCCCACCCCAAACCCCTTGGTTTTGCCCAGCCGAGGCACACTGATCACTGATCAAATTGTCTCCCGGATGTGTTTAGGTGCCTGGCCATGAACCCACCCACCCCAGCGCCCTGCAGGAGGTAAGCCACAGGTGCCCCTCTCCCACAGGGAGCAAGTCTGGGACAGGGAGCCAGCCCTGGGCAGGCAGCCTTGGACCAGGAACCTAGGAGGGATCTGCTGCTTCTGTGGGTCTTTGAGCTTTGTCTGTCTGCTCACTCTTCTCGAACTGGCTTGGTTTCACCCTGTTTTGACCTGCCTCCCTGAAAAAGTTCCCCGTTCACCTGACACCTTTTGCTGTGCTGGCCCTGAAAAAGGAGTTTCTGCCCTCTGAACTAGTGCAGCTTGGACTTTTTTGGGCTGCCCTTTTGTTGGTGGCTACCATTTTATTTTGTATCTGCAGAAATAACTAAAGGGCTGAGGTGCAAAAAATAGAAAGGACTTGAGCTCTTGCACGGCTTGGGAATGAGGTCCTGCAGCAGCAAACGTGCTGTGGTTGGTGTTTAATAAACCAAAAGCACCTTGTCATGTTTTGCCTGCAGGATACTGCAAATGAAGATTACATCAGCAAGCTGGGCAACCACCTGGATGGTGGGGATGGCAGACATCCTCCTGCCAGCCCAGAGACAGGGGACAATGCGCTTTCCAGGGACCTGGCAGGCGGGAATGCTGTGGATGAGGAGCTGGGTGAGCTCAGTGGCCAAGATGGGGGAGACCAAGTTGGGCAGGCTCAGCACGTGAACCAGGTGGACCACGAAGAGACGAGTGCCAACAATGGGAATGACCTTGGCTTCCTGGTGAGTGAGTGAGTGGAGAGGAATGTTTTGTTCTGCCAGGAAAGCTCCCTTGGCCCCAAAGCTGGCATTGGTCAAGGCTGTGCTTGGCTTTGCATTAATCTGTTTGTCACCTCCATAGGAGATGGATGCACGTGACACTGATGACACTGACAATGGAGACCTCTACGGCACCAGAGCCAACGGGTTTCCCTCCCATGGCGGCGGGTTCCTGGATGAGGAGGACGACAGTGGGGACGACACCTTCGATGCCAACGGGGAAGAGGAGAGGGGCGAAGGCCCTACCTATGTGGCTGGTGCTGATGGGGCAGGGGAGCACGAGCGTGACGCTGGCCGTGGGGATGCCGAGGCTGGCGTGGGGCACAGCAGCAGCAGCAGCAGCAGCGAAAGCGCTGGGGCAGACCACCGACGCTACAGCTACACCTACAGGCACAGAGGGGCCAGCAGCAGCAGCCAGGAGGAGGAGAGCTACGACTTCCAGGATGAAGCCATGCAGGGGGATGATCCCTCTGTCTTTGACGGCCCAGGGAGCAGCTACAGGATGCGCCACGCTGGGCCCCGTGCTCTGGGGAACAGTGGGGAGAGTGCCCAGGGGGCTGGCTCCCACCACTGGGAGGAGGGTGACAGCAGGTCCCCTGAGGTGGAGGATGGTGACTCTGGAGAAGACAGCCCATCTGTGGAGAACAGTCAGTCAGAAGAGCCTGTTGACAGCCAGTCAGAGGAAAAAAGCTCCAGCCACTCCAGGGAGGATGGGGATGGGGATGGGGAGGACAGCCCCTCCAGGGAAGATGAGGACAGCGAGTCCAGGGACACCACTGATGAGCAGTCAGATGAAGAACCAGGGGAGACCCCAGAGGTGGTGAGAACCTTGAATGAGCACAGCAACAGCCAAACCTGGGAAGGTCAGGAGGACTGGGATTCTGCTGAGGATAGGAGTGTGCTGTCCACACCTGACAGTGAGTCCAGGGAAGAAGAGGGCGAACTGAGCAAGTCCAGGGAAGATGAAGATGACCAGAGCCATTCCACAGAGGACACTGTGGAGGAGTCAGAGGAGGATGAGAATGACTCTGTGCCAAGCACATCGACCGAGAGCCCAGAGTCGCCAGAGGATGACAGCAGCCCAGAGGACAACACAGGTGAGGACAGCAGGTCCACAGAGAGCGACAACAGCGAGTCCCAGGAAGACGAGGATGACGCGGAGAGCCGCTCCCAGGAGGATGCCACCCGTGAGTCCAGCAGCCACGGGGATGACAGCTCCATGCAGAGCTTGGAGAGCGGGGGCCGCAAGCAGCGGCTGGGGGCCCTGCGCCACAGACCTGCTGCTGACTACGATGACAATGACTGCCAGGACGGGTACTGACCTGTGCCCCGTGGCCTCAGCGGCGTGCAGGGTGTGGGGGTACGAGGGGTTAATTTATTTGCCATATAGACTGGTTGACTGCTTCTCGAGAGGGTGCTGTGGCTAAAATGGAGTTGGGTTTGCCAGGGCTAGGCCTGGGCATGCTGCACAGGGAGTGAAAGGGTTGCCAGTCACAGGGAGAACACCCAACCACAGCGAAAAAGGGTATTTTCTGTATCAAACTGGAGAGCAGCTGAGAGCTGTGAGTGCCGGCAGGGTGATGCTGCCCACTTGCCCCAGGGGCACAGTGGTGGCTTGGCACTCCTGGGGATGCTGGGCAGGTCCCTGTGTTCACCCCTTGTGTTTACCTACCACTGCCCTAAACACATCTGCCCAGACTCCAGTTGGAGCTTTCCATTAACTCCATGTCCAGCGCATAAAAAGGAAAAGCTGCAGCTGGTGTGCACATGTGGTACATGGGCACAGCAGGGTGTGATGTACCACTTCAGGATGGGATGTATGTAATATTTTTATTATTTTGTAAGAAATGTACAGAAAATGTTATAATGTATCCTTTTTGCACTTGTATTTCAAAGCTGAAATATACCCTGTTGATTTCTTTAATCTCCATTAAAACCACCAAACTCCACTGTAGTGTGGTTTGAGGTGTTGCTGGTTTTTTTCTGCTGGGTGTGTCAGGGTCTGCAATTTGGGGCTGGACCAGAAGGAGTGGGAAGCAAAGGGCAGGATATTTGTGTGAGGAACCCCACAGCATGCTGGGAGGAGGGGGAAAGCAAAAGCTGAGGGTGTCCCCACTCCCTCTATTTCCAGGTGCCCCAAAGGCCACCCCTGCCCCCGGCGAACCTGCGGTGGGGTGGAAAATCTGGCTGATGACCACAGTGAGCTGGGCCTGAGGCTTTGCTGTATTAGGGTCATCACCTGCAATGTGAGCAAGGGTTGTGCTGCTCTTCCTGAGGTGCTGGAAAGGTGTGCCAGGCCATGAGGACTCTTCTGGTCCACTGGCTTTGTGTGCCCGTGGTGGCCTCTGGTACCAGGTTCCCTGCAGCAGAGACACAGGTAAGCAAGGTAAAGGAGTTATCATGTAAAGCCTGTTTTTCTCTATGTGACATTTGGTTGGTTTTGTTTCCTCCTATTAGCAAATAAACAACATGTTATTTAAAATCACATCATTTTAAATGCCACCCAGGCCCTTCTTCCTTGTTCACATGTGCAAGACAAGCAGTACAATGTGGGTTTCAATGCTGAAGGTGAAGCCTTGGGCTGTTGTGTCACTGTGCAGTTTTACAGCATGGAGTTGTGGCTCTGCAGGGGACACTTCCCAAGGGGCCAGGGTGAGTGGGTACATTCCCTTCAGCTGTCATGTCTCAGGGGTACTGCTGAACATTGCAGTACCAAATTCAAGAGACAGTGAAAAAATGAAATTCTTTCTGCTACTTATAGCAGAACCACACTTAATTTGTAGCCTGTTTCCAATACATGAAGGCTGGGAGCTGAACAGCTCCTGGCGTTTATGGAAATTATATTTTCATTTTCACACTGTGTAAACATTTTTCTGCTTCTGTATGAGACCAGCTCTGAAACTTGTGTCTTCTCCCTGCTGCTGCCTTGGGAATGAGCCTCTTTCCTGACCCTTCATCCCACTGTGAACACCTCAGCTGTGACCTGGCCCTTATTTTTGACCCCTCACATCAGTTGTGTGAATAGCTGGGGGTACTGTGATGGCAGCGATGCCTGTCAGGGACATGGGCACCAATGCAGCTCCACCACTGGGGTGAAAGACAGCAAGGGCTATCTTGGGTGTGGCAGCAGCCAAAAGGTCTGGGTCACATCCCTGTCGCTGCAGTTTAAGGCTGCAGCAATGACGCGTTTGCTGGGGCAGCAGCTCTGCCGTGTCCAGCAAGCGGTGCTGCTGCTCAGGCAGCGGCGACGCTCCGGTGCCGCCTCTGTCACACGGCTGGGCCACATCCCGGGGCCATCGGAGGGAATGTTCACGTAGCCACAGCTGGTGGAGGTGGGGATAAAGCAGTTTTTTCCGGATCCCTCCAGGAGGAGGCGTGCAGCTCTGCCACGAGCCCAGCCTGCGAGGACAGTCGAAAGGCTTCAGGAGTGGGGTTTTGAAAGTGCTTCTCGCAAATTTGTCCGTGACCCTGTGTCCATCTTCATCCTTGTGGGAGTGGTGCTGGGGCGCACAGCAGCCTGGCACAGCTGGGCAGGGCACTGCGTGTCCCTGTCCTCCTCATTTCATGCGTGGAGAGAAAAAACGGATTGGTTTGGGTTTGGTGCGAGCAGGAGGCACGAGCGCCTTGCAAACAAGGATGTGCAGCCACTGCACTCGTGTCCTGGCCAGCAAAGCCCAAACTTGCCTCCTGCTGCCTGGCTGCTCCCCAAAAGCCAGGGAGCCGGTGCCAGAGCTGACTGCTGCCTGCCGGTCCTGCCAGGACAGCTTCCCACGGGACCATCCCTCCTGGGCATGGCCCTTCTCTGGGAAAACCTCCTGCCTGGCCTCAGGGAGGGAGCCGCTCATGATGGGCCCACGCAGGGATTTGCCCAGAACCTGTCAAAGGACTTCTTCAAGGTTTTGGGGGACACTGGTGGTATTGGGCTCTCCCTGTCAAATGCTGTTCATCCGTGTATACTTGACATCTGGAAGGGCTTGACGATGGGCAGGACTTGGCAGGGTGAGGTTTTGGATGGGCAGAGGAGTGTGACCAAAAGATGCTCTTTGGGAGGATTTAAAGGCATTTTTAGGAGTTTATGTACTCAGGTTTTTTGTCATGTGTCTGTGCACTGTGAGCACTGGAGAGGGAAACTCCTGCTCTCTGCTGTTGGGCTGGCAGGACAAGCAGCTGGGAAGGTCAGCCACAGGCTATGCCATTGCTGGAGATGCTCCTGCCTCCAGTTTCAGGATGATTATGTGATGAAGTTGTCAGATTCATTTTTCCCGACTGGTTAGGCAGGGATAAAAAATGCCCATGTCAATGTATGCTTTTATTATCCACCCACATGACATTCTTTGTGCATTGGGGGTGGCCTCCAGAGCTGAATGCAGCAATTTACCCAGAAATCAGCATTGGGGCTTAAAGCAGGTATTTTTGGATCCATTTGGGTTTTTGAAAACATGAGTTTGCATAATCTTAAAATAAAGGTTTCTTGTGTTGGTGGTTTTTTTTTCTTTTCTTTTTTTTTTTTGTACTAAGAAGAAAAAATTCTATTTTTAATAAGTAGCTTGTGTGCCTGAAGTGGTGGGAGGCAGCAGTGCTGAGCCTGGCTGTGGCAGCTGAACTTGGGGCAGCCATGGCATAAAAGCTGTACTTACTTAACCTCATTTTTTTCCTGGATTTAGTGGGAGAAGCAGAGAGACCCCTGCACTTGCAGACCACCTTTCCATCCAGCAATGGCTTTTTTGACAGTGCAGACAAATTTCCTGGGCTTCCCATGGTGATCTGAGTTCCACAGCTGGCTGCAGGCTTTTCCTTGGCCTGTGTTTTGTCTTTAGCAAAATAGGAATATCTGTGGAAGAAACAGTGATAGAATCACAGAATGGTATTGGTTGGAAGGGACCTTAAACCCCATCTCAATCCAACCCCCTGCCAGGGACAGGAACACTAGACTGGGTTTCCCAGAGCCCCATCCCACCTGGTCTTGAACACTTCCAGGGATGGGACACCTACTACTTCTCTGAGCAACCTGTTCCAGTGCCTCACCACACTCACAGCAGAGAATTTCTTCCTAGTATTGAATCTAAACCTTCTCTCTCTCAGTTTGAAGTCATCCCCCCCTTGTGTTGCCACTACATGCCCTTGTAAGAACCTTCTCTTCCTCTTTCTTTAGGCTCCCTTCAGGTCTGATGGGATTGTCTCCTCCCTGTGATGCAATTCTGCGTGGGAACCACTCCTCTCCAAGCACACAGTGGGGCCAGGAGAGTTTGATTGCGTTTCTCTGCCCTTTTCAATGGGGAGGAAAAACCTCTGACGGAATCACTGAGGCCATCAATCTGAACAAAAGAAATATCCCAGACGTGGGAAAACAGCCTTTGACCTCAGTGAAACCCCAAAATGCTACAAACCTTTTGAATGCTCACCGTAATTTCTCTTCCAGCTCTCTTTACTGCCATGCACTTTGATGGCAGATAACTTTCCCATCCCTGGCTCAGCCATGTCCTGGGAGTTTTGTGGTCCCCCAGCACTGCCCCAAGGAGCCAGGCACCACAGGATAGTACAAGTAAAGTGTAAGTGTTAGCATCCACCTGTACTGCATTCCCTCAACTCATGATGGAAACCTTAAATCCTCTCGTACTGGACTCCCCAAATTCACAATGGAAACCTTCAGAGTGAGCAAGTGGTTTGCAGTTCAGTTTTTTCCTGTTTTCTGAAATGCAAAGCTGCAAAGAGCTGTTGTATTTTAACAGAAGGCATCAGGTTACCTACTGAACACAGGGGCTGAAACTGCACCTGGGGGGCCAAGGCAACCTCTGCCCTTTCTGTCCTAGACCTGATGTTGTTTCACCTGCAGAGCAAAAAGTAGTTTCACGACAGTGTGAAAACTTTGCAAAGCCACCTTTTAAAAAAAGGAAATGAGTGCCTGAGTGTTAAGGTACTTTTTGCAGAAGACACATACTTCTCTACGTATTTAGGCCAGTTTGGATGGGGCTTTGAGCAACCTGGTCTAGTGGGAGGTGTCCCTGCCCATGGCAGGGGATTGGGACTAGATGAGATTTAAGGTCCCTTCCAATCCAGAGCATTCTGTAATTCGGTGATATGTGGATACATACATCACTCTTCTGCAACTCATGTGTGTACACAATAACAAATAACCAGTTCAAGAGCAGCGGTTTCTGCTGACACACACAGCACACTCTGCCTCTGCTGCCAGTGGGAGCTTTTTAATGCCAGACTCAGGGGTTTTACCATGTTAGAGCAGCGTGTGCAGTGGCAGGGAGGTAGGCAGCCATCACCAGTGCAGCACAGAAGTGGTGTGCTTCCACACCATCCAGATGCTTGAAGGTCCAGGGACACTCATTTACCTTTGTTAGAGAGCTCAGTTCCTGAGCTGGATGTGCAGGCAGTTGGTTGTTACTTCTGCAATGAATACAGGTTATCTTCCTTCTGAAGAGGAAGGCTGCTTGCCTCCTGAAAAATGAGGCCCTTTGGGGGGTTTATTTGGCTTTTTCTCCTGAGGATGTGTTTGAGAGCTCTCACATGTGAATGGGGGCAGAGACAGTGGGGGAGACCAGACCTGGTAACTTGCTCTGGCAAGTGGAGTGAGGAGTTTCTTGTTCCTGAAAAAAAAAAAAGAAAAACAAACAAACAGAGGAGATCAAATATACAGATATTGCTCAAACACGTGAGGGCCTGGGTGGTGGCACGTCTGGGATTTACGATAATGCTGCAGCCTAGCCTCAGTGATTTGCTGGATTTGGCTCCCAGAGTTCAGGGTGCTTCAAAGTGCTCACATTACAGAGCTACTCCTGGCCTGCATTTTGCCAGGCAATAGAATTAATTTCCTTTTTCTGGTTTCTGCTCAGAGAAAAAGGAAAATCATGCAAAGTGTTCAGTTGTAGAGGGCCAATATATAAAGGTTGTGTACTGATAATGGAGACTGATACAAGGTGCATTTTAGATATTCTCCCATCACATTTTTATTCTAAAATTGGATGTTGGCAAAAGAATAATGAGCTGTGTATGCAGCTGATGCTGGTTTGCATTTGTGTTTGTGTTCTGAGAGGTAAGGGGAAAGAGAGGCATTCCTTATTCTTATGCAGTTGCTCCCTCTTCTTGCTCATCACTTCTCTCCCCAGCTGGTGACCGTGGCACACACACTCCTGTCCCTGGGAGTATGTGGGGAGAGCTGGAAGCCAGGGCAGGTTCTGACAAAGGTGACTCCTATGCAGGTTTTGGGGGTGCCCTGTCCACTGAGCTGCATGGCAGGGGTGCCCCTTTCCCTGGCTGCAGCAGCACCTTTGTCTCTTCCCACCATGCTCAAAGAGTCCTTCTGGTTTTGTTTTCTTTACTTATTTTTGGCCCTGAGGTTTCCTTTCAGAATAGCTGCAGGACATGGAAATAGGACGGTGTGGCCTCAGCCCCGCAGTGTGCCCGGGTAGGGCAGGAGCACTCTGCTCTGCTCATTTACTGCCCTGCAAAAATAATAACTAAATTTGGACTTAGGAGCCATGTCAGCCTGAGCCAGACTGGGACACTGTGACCCTGAGGTCCTCAGGGGCCCAGGCAAGTACACCCAAACTGTAAAGGGTGCCCTTGCTGGGTGCAAGCTGCAGCACAAAGCTGCGGCCAGCGGCTGCTGCAAACCCCACCTTCCACTAGGCCACCTTGGTTAAAACCCCATCCTTTGGAGGCAGATAAGCTGTTCTATGTTTTGTTTCCAGCAAGGTGATGTCATTTCATAAAGCTTTCAAAGTCTGCATTTGCTTTTAATAGCAGATTCCTTTCAGACAAAAGGGTGATCCCTCCAAGCCCTGCCATCTTGGAAGATAAGGAGTTCTTGCAAGAGCATTAAGAGACCAATGCTCCACACCTGCCATGTGATGATTTTAAAGTAGTAATAAAAAATAAATTTCAAGTGAAAATGTTTTGGATGTGCTGGCTGAGTTCCCTGCTGGTCTCCCACCATGGTGCCAGTGAGGTTGCTGCTGCTGGTAGCCTGCCTGGGCAGCACCCGCTCCAGGAGCTAAACATAGGTGCTGGCTGCACAAGGCACTTCAGCACACGTTAATTATCCTGCTGCTTTTTAGGGATCTTGGGTGAAACGTGTTTTTATAGTCAGTTTTCCATATTTTTTTTTTAAGCAGACTGGAGCAGAAGCCCTTTAATTACATTAAAAATCGCCTCCCACCAGGACTCTCTGTTCCCAAGCGCTGATGAAATTTTAAGCTCAAAGCCAGGCACATGCTCACTGCTTTCCTAGGCCAGGCAGCTTAGGACAGCAGGGGACAATGGGAAGCAGGGCTGTCTCTGCCCTGAATGCCCAGCAGGGCAGCCCCTCCAGCTGCTCCGGCCCCATGGAGATGGGGGGACATGGGAATCTCATCCTCACAAATGCTGATCTCTCTCTTTATCAAAGGCTGCTGTGTTGGCACAGAAGAACTGCATGGCTGAGGTGTTTTTGTGGTTTTTATTTGTTTGGGATTTTTTTGGTTTTTGGTTTTTTTTGTGTGTGGCTTTTCCTGGCACAAGGCGTCAGCTGAAAGCCATGGCCAGCTCCAGGCCTCCCTTATAATTAGGACTTCACAGTGACACAAGGGGCTTTGAAGCCCATGGGGGCAGCTGTGCCCTGCAGCCCCAGGGGTTGCATGGTGGGCATGTGGCATGGTCTGCTGCCAGGGGTGCTGGACCCTTGGGGAGCTGTGGGGGACCTCTCCCTCCCCAGAAGCAACTTATGTGCATAGTGTTCCATCAGCAATTATCAGCTCCCCATCATGTACCTGTCAATGATGGGCTCCCCTGCATGTAGCTGAGGCTGGTTTTGCCCCTAGTTTTGAGAAGAAATGTTCAGGCATTTCATGGCAAAGTGGATTTTTCTGTCCTTAATAACCATAGTTTTACCACTGGCTAAGCTGACCATTACAGATCTGCCTGAAAGCATTTATTTTTCAGCACCTCTCTGCCTTCTCCTAGGGCTGAAAGCATCAAGTGGGATTTGCAGCTCTCCTTGCCACTGCAGGAAGCGAAGCTGCATTTGGTGAGGAGTCATTCCCTGAACTGCTGCAGCCCAGATGTGCAGGAGCTTAGTGGCCTTTGCTGATGAGTGCAAGAAAAATCTGGGAAAGAGGAAGCAGAGGGGCACTGGAGAGCTGGGTGGATGAAATCCAAGCAGGAAATGATAAATATAGGTAAAGGAGAAAAGACATCCCTGCAGAGGTGGGTGCAGGGGGCAGTATCTGCTTGCTGTATCCTGTCACCAAGATCCCCAGTGTGATCTGAGTGCACATGTGGGTGGGGTTTTTTCATTTTCCCCCCACTCCCTGGCAGTTATTCTGCTCTGCTGGGGACATACACAGATTTCAGCTGAGCAATGCCTGATTTTTGAGAGCAGGGCTGGCCCCTGTGTGGGTCTGCATAGTTTGCAGGGCATCAAACAAAGCAGACCTGCATTTTGTAGCAACACTGTGGCAGAAATGACTCTCAAAGGGGCACTGAGTGACACCTGTATCTGAGTCCCCTTTTCTTTCCCTTCCCTTACCAAGGCCTCTGCAGGCATCCTGGAGAGGGATTATTTTTGGATTTAGCTTTTTTTTTGGTCTAACGGCTCTGCACAAGTGGCTGTGGGGCCGGGCCTTTGAGGTTGCTCTTTCTGTCTACTTGAAAAAACAGTGACAGGATTTCTCAAAAAGGGAGGTGGACACCCCCCAGCAACAGATTTCCCAATATTTATTTTAATTAAAACCCAGAGTGTTATTATATCCTCGGCCTCCCAGCCGCACATCTGAGGCAAGACCCTCAATTAAGCGGCGCAGTGCAAACCTCGCTGGGTTTGGCAGCGGCACGGGGCGCTATGTTTGTGCACCAAATCTGCCAGCGTTGAAGTTTTGGAGGGGTTTTGGTGCATGCTGGAGAGCTGGCGTCACTCCGGGCAGGGCGGTGACTGGCTTGGGGGGGGGCAAAGCCAGGCCTTATATCCCAGCAGGGCAGCAGCGGGAGGAAATCTGTGCCGGCTGACTCCATGGTTAGCTCTCGGTGCTGGGGCAGGGTAAGCTTGCTGCTGCTTTTCCCAGTTGGCTTGTGAATTGATGTCTGCTTTTTGCAGGGAGATGGGAGGGTCAGCTTGCTGGCAGGATTGGGGTGCTGCTTTTAGTCTTTTCCTGGATCTGTGGCTTCATGAAGCACTTGGGTGGAGGGGGTGAGCATCCAGAGCCTGCTGCAAGGTCAGAGAGACTTGTGGCCATTTGTTTTATAGCCTGAATTAAGCAAAAATAGGGAAACTTCAAGCACAGATAAATGTAATAACAATTCTGTACAAGCACAGTTGATACTGGGTTTAGGCAGAGGAAGGGTAGGAGAAAGGAAGGTTGGTGAGTCTGATTGAGCTCAGGGGTATGCTGGGAGAATTGTTCCCTGGGGAAGGCTGGGGTGCTGCTGGAAGGATTGGGTGCTCTCCTTTCTCCCTGATGCAGGAGGGCAGGCTGTGTATGGTGCTTTGGGTGTGCAGCTCAGACCTGCCCAGAGCTAAGTCCCCTCCAGTTATGCCTGTGGGGGGCTCTTTGCGTTGGTGCCTTGCCACTGCTATTTTTGCCAATGGCAGGCTGTGAAGCAAATTATTTCCATTATTTGTTTGCTTGTTTGTTTTTCCTCAGTGAGGTTACACTGTGGAGTAATTCCCAGGAGCACTGTGTTCTGGGCAAAGCCCAAGCAGGTCTTGGAGCTATGGAAAGGCAGCTGCTGTGGGCAGTGCTCCCAGCTGCTCCTGTTGCATCTCCAGTGGGGCTTGGCTTTCTCCCCTCCCTTAAGAGCAATGGGGAAACAAGAATAAGTCATCCTTCTCCAGGAAAGCTTTGAGTTCACTACGTGGTAAAACTTGCTTTTCTGGTATGTTGTGGCTTCTAAAAAAAAAAAAAAAACCACAAAATTCATGGAAGTTGAGGCAGATCTTTAAAAATAAAAAAGAAGAAAAAGAAAGAATTGGGTCTATAGAAGGGTTGGGTGACCTCACCAAGAAAGGCTGGAGGTCAGCCTTTCTTCTCCCCAGTCACCCACGTGGACACAGACATGTGGATTGTTTGGAGTGGTGTTGGTGCTTTCTAGCTGAAAAGCAAGCCCTCAATGTGTTTCGATGTTCCTAGAGACAGCAGCCATGAGGAGTGTCCTGGTGTTTGTCTGCCTGGTGGGGATGGCGTGCACCTTCTCGGTGAGTGCCAGGCGAGGGGGGACCCCCCAGCCTTGCTGGGGCTGCTGTGGGGCGTGTACCAACCCACCCTTTCCCCCAGGTCAAGAGCTGGCTGCGGCAACCCAAGTGGGGCGACTCAGAAGAGAACGCGGTAGGGTCTCCCCCACCCCTAGTCCCACACGGGGCTGATCTAAAGGAAGAGCACATTTTGGTGGCTCCTGTACCCAAGGCCCCAGACTGATGGGATTTTCCCCCTCCTTCTCCTGGTAGGTTTTCAAGAGCCGGCACCGGCATTACCTGTACAGATACATCTATGTGTATCCTCCGCAGCGACGGTACCAGGTGGGTGCTTCCGAGGGGTTGCTGCTGCTTCATCGCCCTCCAAATGCAGAGGTTTTGGCCCAAATGAGATGGGGACATGGTCTGTGCCCTGTTGGCATAGCCTGTGGGCCTGTGGGCAGGACATTGTACTCATGACACCACTGGGAACCCACCCACCCGCCTCCAGCTTGGTTTTTCCTCTTCTTAGGGTAGTGACTCATCTGAGGAAGAGGGGGATGGCTCGGAGGAGGAGGAAGAGGGGGTGAGTATGGCAAACCAGCAGTCTGCAAAACAAATACGGGAATTTGGGAACTTTCTTTGGTTTTGTAGTCTCTGCTCATCAGCATTTGTGGTCACTGACTTCCCACAGGCTTGCACTCTGGATACAACTGGATTTTCTACTCTAGAGCTTTTTTTTTTTTTTTTGGTTGATATTTTCCTTTTGCTTTCCTTTTTTTTTCCTGCGCAGGGGTTGCACCAAACAACCCCGAGACAAATTCTCTTGGTTTCCGTTTCCAGCAGCTCAGAAAGAAGCAGGACAGGCCAAAGGACAGAACCAGGGAGGTTCATACAAGGAAGAAGGTGCTGTTAGGAACTCCTCTTACCTTCCTCTTTCAGGGTCTGTTACCCCCACAGCACTGAGAATACCCCTACAGAAAATCCAGTTATGCTCTGCATCTGTGTCTGTGGAGTGACACAAACTGATGCTATATTGGGAAAGTCAAATTTGTATCAGTCAGATGGTAAAGCTGCTCCTGTCTGCTGGATCAGTGTGGGCTTGGGCACCTCTGTAGTTGTGAGAGCAGCCCAGGTCCAAAATTAAATGTAAGGAATTACAAAGATCTTTTGTGCCTTATCGGGATGCAAATGCTCAAAAATAGTCCAGTGTCTCAGTCACACAGGTGCTTTGAAATAAGATCTGGTATGCTTAGAATCCTGTGTCATGCCTAATCAAGTCTTTTATTTATTTGTTTAATTTATTTAATCAAAGCCAGGGAATCTGGTTTTAAACCCCACTTTGGAGGCCAGTCAGGGCTTGGCATATAGCATGGGGTGGCCCCTGTGCCAGCCCTGGCACCTCCTTGCAATTTGCCCCATTTTACCTGTTTCTCTCCCCTACCACTGCAATTTCTAGGGATAGATTTGAGCAGTGGGATGGGCAGCAAAAGGCGGAATTTCTTTTCTCAGGAAGAAATTAACTGGTGTGCAGGAATGTAGCTGCTCTTTAGGACTGCCCTTTTCATTTTAAGGGCACCAGAGCAGTGTCTGCTCCCATGCAGGGACGTGCCTTCACTGGCAGGGTAGTCAGCAAAATGAATCATGCTGAAAGGCCCCAGGGTCAGTTATAGGTATGTAAAAAGCATTATATTGGCTGCTGTATAGGGAGTATCGCTTCCACTGGCACAGCTTGCTGCACTGTGCAATTTGATGGCTCTCCTCTTGGAGAGGAGAGCAGCCTGGATTTTCTCTGCCAGCACGTGCACCAGTATTTAAAGGTCTGAGGTGGCCCAAAAAGCCAAGGTAGGTGTCCTTGGTCTTGGCGTGTGAGCAGCAGGGATTGCGACGACACTCACTTCAGGTCTCCCTGCCATGGCTGGGCTCTTTTGCTGGTGCCAACAAGCTCCACCTCCCAGACTGGGCCCTGGGTGAATTGCCCCACCAGTCCCTCAGTGTCTTCTCCAGGCTCTGTTTGCATTTGAGTTATTCCTTACCCTTTTTTTAGCCGTGCACCCCACTGAGAGCCCTGCTCCGCTGCTGATCTCTGGGGCCAAGAGTTGCTGATGGCTGGTGGGGTTTGGGCTCATGCTTGGCTTTGAGCCATCACACTCTCACTGACCATCCACACATGATGAGCAGTGTGTTCGCATGTAGTGTGCCTGTGGCTTTCTTTGTTTACTGGAAACTGGGGGAGGTAACTTCAGAAGAAAACCTTCAGATGCTTTGCAAAGCAAAATGTGGAGCCAGAATGGGAACACCCGACTCCAGCCACCACCACGTAATTGCACAGCTCCAGCTGCCCTGCTGCAGCTTCTACATTCCAGCCTGGAACAAGACCCGTGAGAAAGCAGGGAACTCTGAGCAATGCCCAAATGCTCTGTGTGGATGCACTGTGCCCCTTTCACTGCGGGGAGGCCTGCGCTCCACTCCAGCTGCTGACCCCCTGCCCTGTCCTGTCCCTGTCCTTGTAGGAGCCATTTTATGCTGGCACCAAGGCAGCTGGACACCCTGCTGGAGCAGCCCCTGAGGACTGCCAAGGCGCACTGGGAGGAGACGTCACAGCCCCCCATCAGGTGTGGTTTGGGGAGATAGAGGGAGCACCCATGGGGAGGGGGCTGTTCCCTGCATGTTTGCTTGTACCCATGGGATGCCCTGCACCCTGCTTCTGCTTGGGGGATTGGTGTGGAAATACCTATAGCTGGACCAAGCTCTGGGCATTAACTTGGGGTTGGAAGGGGTATCCCAAAAAGACAGTCCTGCCATGGAAGGTGTGGGGGGATGCTCAGCTGTGCCCATACGTGCTCCCTTCCACATGGAGCTGCAGCCTCCCAACATCCAGGTAATGCTGTGCTGTCTTCCCTCTGCCAGGGCATGGGCTGCCAAAGGATCAGGCAGAGAACTGCCAGCAAGGGGGAAGACTCTGAAAATGAAGACAGTGATGAGAATGAGGAGGAGGAAGAAGAAGTAGATGAGAATGAGAATGGTGTCAATGGCACAAGCACCAATACCACAGAGGGTATTGGACCTCATGGCAATGGCACTGTGGTGGCTGAGGAGGGCACTGGTGAAGCTGAGGAAGAGGAGGAAGAGGAGGAGGAGGAAGAAGAAGAAGAAGAGGAAGAAGAAGAGGAGGAGGAGGAAGCTGAAGCCACCACCATTGCAAGTACCACCAACGAAGAAGGTCTGACACAGGCGACAACTATGGATGATGGGGGACCCATAGATGTCACCACAGATGCCACCACAGCTGGGGAGCTGTGGGAGTATGATGTGACAGCCAGGGACCACAGCCGGGGGGATGAGGGCACCACTGAGGGTGGGTACCAGGAACAGGATGAGTATGCACGCGGGGACAGCTACCGGGCCTACGAGGATGAGTACGGCTACTACAAAGGGCACGGGTACGATGTGTATGGCCAGGATTACTACTACAACCAGTGAGCATGGGGGACAGCCCTGGTGCTGCCCCTGCCAGCCCCAGCCACTCAGGAATGTGCATTCGAAGGTTCCCTGGAGCCGCCGCATGCCAGAGGGGACGCTAGGCAGCTTGCCATGCACACTGGCTCCATCCCAGGCTTTTTTTTTTTTTATCTTGCAAAATGAAATGAAATGAAATGAAATGAAATGAAATGAAATAAAGCAAATGAACTGATCTTGTTGGTGATAAAAGGTTTGCTGCCCAGTTTTCCGGGGTCAGTGGAGCAGCACAGAGCTAGGTGAGGGGCTGAGGGGCTACGGTTGCCCATGGTGCTTAGGGCTGAATCTTGTTACTCCAGCTCAGATACAGAAAGGGAGGAACAGCAAGGATAACTTGGAAAGCTTCTGTAGACTGCCCTCTGAAAAATGAAAGGGTGCTCTTAGGGGCACTGCTGTAGGATTACAGCCACGTTTTATGTAAAGTCTATGTCAATTTCCAATATGTGAGCAGTGATAACTTCATCATGTCTTCTATTCCTTGGTAATGGCCTGACCACACACCAAGCAATGTTAATAAGGGTAAAAACACTAATTTCTCTTTCTGTGCATCACTAGCTGTAGATGCACACCCCTGTAATGAGGGCTTTGCTTTGTCCCTGCACCAGGCATGTGGGAACAAGGCTGGGTAACTTGGATGTGTGTCTTGAAGACCAGTACTGCAGCCCAAAATATCCCTGTCACACACCTCATTCCCAGAGCAAGATAGAGCTGTCACAGTGACAGTGGTGCATCTACTCCCCTCCTTCATCAGCGATAGGGATGCCTAGCTGGGAGTCCTCAGGATCCCTGCTCAGGGTCCCTTCCCAACAGGAGTATGTCCCTGGCCAACTGCTGATCTGCATTATGGATAGGGATAGAACAAATCCCACTGGGTTCCAGGCAGATGCCACCATCTGGGAATAGTGATGGCCCTCATGCACAGTTTATGGCAGGTACCGTGCTGCTCTTGCACTCCTAGGAAGGAAACCTGAGTTCAGCTTCTGATGCAGATCCAGCTACAGAACTGGTCTATTCCTGCAGCAGCAAGTCACTGGTCATTGTACAAAACTGCTTCTGTATGCCAAAGCCAGGCTGCAGCTTCTGGGGAGCATGGGCACCCCTGGGGACAAATCCCTATGGCAGCACTGAGGAGTCCTGCACGCGCTCATGGCTGGTGCAGGGACACGAGAGTTCCATCATCCACATCCCCAGGGGGTGCCCAGCTACGTCAGGAAACTGGCATGGACAAAGGGCCCTGGCACTGCCAGGGGCCAGGTCCCGCTCCTACAGGGTGCTTAGCCCAGTCCTGTGTGCGTCAGCCCCCCAGGCATCTGGCAAAGGCTCTCCTCCAGGAGCCAAGGCACACGGGCTGGCTGCCCTGGGGGGTGGCATCCGGCTGCCACTCCCTGCCTGGTGGCTAGGGTCAGTTTCCTGCTGCCTCCAGGATTTGCTCCTGCTTGAGGCTGGATGCTGATGGTTTAAACATTTCTGGTGATAACGTGGGAGTCGTGCCAGCTCCCAGGGTTTGGGTTAGGGCCGAGTGGAGAGTGGGATGGGAGCTACTGTCACCACCACCACAGTGACTGCCTGAGCCAGGCTGGCTGCAGCAGTGGGAACCCTTCTTGGCAAGGGTGTAGGTTACCAGCAATGCCACCAAAAGTACAGATGGGGAGAAGGAGGGTTTGTACATCGTGCACATCCTTGTAGCACTTCTTTGTAATGAAGTTGGGCTCAAAGGGACCTGTGCAAGAAGTGCATGGAAAAACACACATATATATTTTTTTTTTGCCACTCTTCTATTTTGTGCTTGCACAGGTTTAACTCAGAGGGGTTGGGGTTGAAACCCAAAAAGCAAGTGTCAGAAGACACAGCATGGTGGTGGCTCTTAGCTTGGCCAACACCGCCCTTCTGTGCCAACGGGCCAGGACCAGGCCTGGCTCTGAATCTTGCCCTTCCATTTCTGCAGCCCTGCCAGCTTTCCCATGTTGGTCACGGTGAGCAAGCCAAGACCCACTGCACAGCCTCTTATCAATAACCAAGCTGGATGTTTGCCACACTAAGATCTGCACTAATCATTGAGCAATTTTGCCTTCAGAACAGATATTTATAAACTGTGCTTTCTGTTTATCCAGCCAGGTGGAACATTTGATAGCTGTCTTTTACCACAAACACATTTTTAGCTGGAAATTACTCCCCCTGGTTATCTGTGAGTGCTGCCAGAATTGACAAATGTCCCTGGGCAGGAGCTGATTGGCTCTGTGCACCCGGGGCCAACTTTAAATTTCAGCAAAGTGGGCACAGGCTCCACAGTCTGCCACTGGGACCTGCCTCCAGCGGGAAAAGGTAATCTTCTTATCTAGCTTCCTGCCTTGTCTCTCCCTAGCCCTTCAGCTCTGCTGTCCCTGAGCAGGGATTCTTCTTCTTTCCCTCTGGGCAAGCCACAGTGGGATGGGGACATCCTGATCCTTGGCTGTGCACATCTCTTGAGCTTACCTTGCTTTTGTACTGCTGATCTTTGTGCAAGTATTTCCTTCTGGCGTTTTCTGTGGCAATACTGGTATGGTTTCAGTCGCAGGGATGGACCTGCAAGCCCAAGCAAGGGTGGTTGGGTGAAAGCCTGCTCCTTTCTTAATTTGGATTTATGAACAGCTTAGCTTGCAGCAACTTTAGGGGATAATTTATTGCAAATATCCACCCAAGCTGCTTTGACAGAGGAAGTTAGGCAGTTTTAAAAGCTGATGTCAGAGCTCCCACTCGGAGCTGCTGGCTGTGCCCTAAGCACATGGTGAGAGCATTGCCCTTGTTGCGAGGGATGCAAAGAGGCAGGACAATGCCAAGGGCCACCTAAAATCCTGGGAAGAGCTAGGTCACTGGAAAACCCTGCCGCCATGGGAGCTTTGGGATAGCAGGAGCTTTTGGGTTGCTGCTAACCAGGATTATTGAAGACCACAAGTCCCAGGAAGACAAACTGCAGCAATCTTCACTTTGTACCTCCAGGAGCAGCCCAAGATGCAAACACCCCTTGTCTGCTTGTGCCTGTGCCTGCTCAGCACAGCCCTCGCCACACCTGTGAGTATGGCTTTTCCTGGGTTCCCAGCATACTGCTGGAAGCATGAGATGTGCTATCCAGTGCATCCCAGCATGCTTTCAGCAGTGGGAAAACGTGGGTTGTAGTCTTGTACACCAACTCTGGGGAAGGGAGTAAGGTAAACAGCAGAGGTGAGCCCAGAAGAAATATATATATTAACACTGAGGTGGCTTCAGTTTAGCAACTGGGGCATTGCACAAGTGTCCGTCTGGGTGGCTGTACCTCTTCCCCTGGATTTCTGTGGATCTGGGATCTGCCCGGTGCTTTTGGCCTGCGAACAGCCTGAGCCAAGGCACGGGAGGGGAGGTGTGGGAAGGATGCTCATTTTACCCGTGTGGGGAACAGTGGTCAGAGGGGCATCCACAATTATTTTCCAGCTCTCCTAATTTGAAATTTTGAGGGATTTAACTAAAAACAGGGAAACTAAGATGAATATAAAATAGGAGCCATTTTTGTCCTGCATAACTGTTGCTCAGCTTACTAAATAAACAGCTAGAGTTAAAGTATGCTCCTAGAAAAGGCTTGCTTTTTTGTCAGGGTAAGGAGGAGGGAAATCCCATCTTCCTTGAGACGGCCCCTCCCATGTGTGCTTTACCCCTTTCCCATGTATCTTTTACCCCACAGAGCAAGCTCTCACAACCCAGTCTGTAGCAGAGCAGCCCAGGGGAAGACAATAAATCAGCACAGATTTGCTTTTCAGATAGGAGCACAGATGGCAGCTAATGCTACGCCGTGTAACCAGAGCTGTAATCCAGCCTTTGACACTGCTCACAATGAAACAACCTGGGAATATTCAATACTTTGGGGTGTGTTTCTGCCCCTTCAGCTGGGCTTGGGATGGTTCAGTGACTAATTTTTCTAAAATCAAAGAGGACTCCCCTCCACGGGGCTGTCTCACTCTGGCATGGAAGGAATGCCTGAAATGGCTTTGTGGAGCTCACAGGATGCTCCCACCAGTAGGTCCCCCAGCCCTGAGGGATGCACTAGCCAATACCCACCAAAAGATGCCAGGATAATCAGGGAGAGCTGGAAGCCTGCAAGCATGTACAGAAACCCAGCCATGAGGACACATAGGTTGGTGCTCAGTAGCTTAGTAAACACTGGAAACTCCACCAGTTAACTCCACCAGCTCCGGACTCTCATCACAGGCAGATCCAAGCAGTAAGCTGGAGCATTCTTTTGTGAACAATGGTGCTATGTATCAAAAATGCTCTGTGGTAAAATCCTCTGCAGCATTCTCCAGGAAAAGGTTATTTGTTATTTATCAACAATACCATATGAAAGCTAACATACAATACAATCATGCTGTAGCAAAATTCACAATACTTTTCAGACTCTGGAAATGGGATTTTGACCTTTCCTACTACTGCTGTCTTTAAGTCAGCACTCGAGGTAGTGCCTGGGAATTTGGTGGCTTATCAGTGCAGTTTTCCCACCCTTCCCTGAAGGTGAGAAAGGGTGGGTGGTCAGCAGTCGGCACTGGCAGCTGCCTATTTGCTGAGGCAGTGTTTGATGCCTCAGCTCTTCCCTGTGTTTTGCTGCCCACAGGTGCCACCGCCGCTGCCTGGGAGAGGTGCTGGGAACTGTGTGGGACAACACCGGGTATGTATCCCTCTGCCACCTCCTGGGGCCTCACTGGGCACTGGTGGGACTCTACTGCAGTGCCAGACACAGAAAGGGAAACTCCTGCCAATGCAATTCATAAGAAAATTGTGGGTTTTGGTTATTTTCTTCCCCACCAGATACTTCTGAAAAGCTGCAACGCCAAGCACGGCTTCTACATTTTCAAATATGTCTACTCATTCTCAACGCGGAGGAACCAGACACAGATAAAGGTAAGGACAGGGGGACACTGCGGGACCCTGGCCTGGCTGCAGTGCCTCCAGCAGCAATCTGTCACCCTGACCTGTCCCTTGTGTGTACTGCACAGAAAGAAGAGGCTGACCAGCAGAGTATCATCCCCAGCCACCGGCTGGATGAGGGCAATGCCAGGCAGGAGCCACCGGCTGGGTCAGCTGGCACAGCCCCAGAGCACAGTGACAACAGCAGCACTGAAGTAATTGAGTATGGGATTGTCTTCAAACCTGAAAACCGCAGCACCCCAGGCATCAGCAGGGATGGTCCCAGTCCTCACCCTGGCATCGGCACACGAGCGCGTGGCAGTGGTGGTGGCATGGGTCCCACCCCATCCAGCTCAGAGGGCAGCGGCGATCTGGATTTGGTGGTGGAAGTTGATGGCGGTGTTCCCATTCTTCCTCAGGGTGAACGCTCCAGTGAGGTTGTGGTGGGGAACAGGTCCAGGGTCAGGAGTGAGAATAAGGATGATGGTGCCCCCAGCGTGGTTCCAGTGGTGGGAGCCGTGACTGCTGGGAGAGGGAGGGCCCCTACTACCAGAGGAGCAGGGGATGAGGGCAGTGGGGAGGCCACTGTCTCTGGCCAAGGGCAGGAGGGTGTTAAACAGGATACAGGGACAGGAGGCATTGCTTTGTCCTCTGTCACTGAAAAGATGGAGGATGTCCAAGTGGATGCTGAAGGTGTGGATGAATACGCTTACGTCCCCGATTCAGGCAGTGTCACCATCACCCGTGGGAGCCTGGGCAGTACAGACAGGGCCGACGGCTTCACCCAGGTCTCTCCAGGCAAGGATGATGAAGTAAACATCTTCATTGGGAGGGCCAACATCCGTGTGGGGGAGCAGGTAACCACCCAGGCTGGTGTCACAGCGAGTAGGGAGAATGATGGCATCCCCACTGTGGGGAGCAGCAGGCCCCTCCGCAGGCTGGATGTCACTGCAGCACCTAGTGGTGATGGAGACGACGGCATTCCTGCCCGCAGGCAGCCTGAAAGACTGGCCACCACAGCCACCCCAACCCATGGGGACAGAGTTACCAGCAGCCTCAGGGATGGCCGTCTCACTGGAGAGGATGAGGAAGGTGACACCACCGTTGGTGTTGATAGGGGACTGGTAACCCCTGTCCCCTGGAGAGTCACTAGTGGTGACATTACCAGCCCCACAGTGGCCAGCATCCATGGGAAAGATGATGATGAGGTGAGAGGAGAGGGGCAGAAGTCCAAGGGGAAGCCAGACCATGTGGCTACCACGACCTCCCACCACCGGGATGACATGGAGGCCACTGTCACTGTCCCAGCCAAGGGGGCCAGCATCCACCCAGCCACTACTGAGGGGGACCGCACCACCCCATCCGTGACAGCCAGCAGCCACAAGGCAGGCACGGGTCCTGTGCTCGGCAGAGGAGGGAGCGGTGAAGTGGGGACAGCCACCTCCACACCCTCCCGTGTAGAGGCACGGCCCGGGGCAGGGGTGAGGGTCCGTCCAGGGGGAGCAGGGCTGGACAAGCCACCCAGGGTGGACAAAGCACCATTCCCAAGGGGGAAACCCGGCAGCTGGGCGTCGAGCCGGGCCCAGACAAGTGTTGGCGGCTATGATGGCGATGCTGGGGGCAGGTCTCATGCCACCAAAGCAGGAGCCAGCCCCGCTCCGCAGGCAGGGCAAGACACGGGCAGCAAGGCAGCAGGCCGGGGCCAGGAGCGGGGGCGAGGCGCAGAGAGCGGGACAGCAGTGCCAGGGGCGGGGGGCAGCCGCCTGCCCGGGCAGCATGGCAGGAGGCTGGGGGCTGGGGCGCCGGGCACCATCGCGGCGCTGGGCCGCAGCCGGCAGCTGGACCAGGTGAAACGCGCCGACGAGCTCCATGTCCGCGAGCGGGCCTTCTACAGCCTCGGCGGGGCGGGCGGCGGCCCCCACGGCCCCTACCCCGGCCTCGGGAGCGCCGACAGCAGCCAGTCCTCCGAGGGAGACCGGGGCAGCCACAGTGAGAGTGGACAGACGGGACTGCAGCCCTCAGGGTGGGGATCCCCAGGGTACCCCCAAGGCCACTGGATCCAGGGGCCGCTCTGAGGCGCGGCCAGTATCCACCCCGGTAGCTCCAGCGGTGGAGCCGGGGGGTAACTCGCCGTGTTTTCCCCTTGGCATCCTCCCTGTGGGCTCTACTCTTGCCTGGGTGAGGGGCAGGTTGCTGGGGGGCACACGGTGCTTCACAGCCCAGGAACCAAAAATCACTGGTTCATGCAATCTGCTGTTAATCTGGGGGAGGCTGCGCATGGCACCGCAGCAGGAATGCACGGGTGTGCTGTGCCAGACAGCCAGGGAACAGCAGCTATGCTACAGGGCATAGGGTAGTGGTGTTTGTGCACTGATGCGAAGCAACTAAAGAAGCAGTGAGAAAAAGCCTCTGTCCTTGTAGTTTCACTTCCAGCCTACTGAAGAAATAAAGGCATTTCTGTACCTGAGGATCTGCTGACTCTGGTGTTTGCAATGGGACTTCAGGCAGTCACTGCCACAAGCAGCCTGCTGGGGGTGGGCTGGTCCCTGGGCATAAGGGGATTTCTGGCCCCAGCACATCCCTGGCCCTGCCATTTCTTGTGGGACTGCAATTTGGCCAACAAGCCCCACACATCCCTCCCTTGGGATACCAGATCCTGCCCAGGGCCATGGGCATCCCTGGGCTTGCTAGGGAGGCCCACAGAGCATCCTTCCCCTCGGTTCATCCACCTCCCCCAGCAAGAAGTCTCCATCATGCCCTCCTGATGGTACATTTCCTGGCCATACTGTCCTTCCAGGAGCACCATAACACTCTGACTGTGCCATCACCACTCCTGCCATTGGTCCCCACACACAGGCCAGACTGGGCTTCGACACACTGGAGCCATGTCCTCAGTGTTAATCAGAGTTAATCACTGTTTATGCAATTGCAGGTTGCTTTTTCTGTCTGAGAAGCTGCTAAAGCAGGAGTGTTCAGGAGCATGCCAGAGTGAAGGGCATAGTGGGAGAGGCATTGAGCCTCGAGCAGAGAGGTATTGTCTCAGCACATGCTGAGGGAACTCACCACCAGTGCTGTCCCCATGCAGGGAGCAGGTAGGAGCAGCCAGGAGCAGCCATGGTATCAGTGAAGTACCCACAGAGTGCCTGCTTCCCTGCCCTCTGCACACCTGCATGCAGGGAAGTGGCAGATCCTGTTATGGGACACAGAATCACAAGATTATTTGGGTTGCAAGGGACCATAAAGACCATTTAGTTTCAACTCCCCTGACACAGGCAGGGATGCCACTCTCTAGACCAGGTTGCTCAAAGTTCCATCCAACCTGGCCTTGAACACTTCCAGGGATGAAACATCTATAGCTTCTTGCAGCACCTTGGTACTAAGGGATCATACATAGTTGATTCGTGCTGGAACACTAGGACACTGTGGCTTACTGGAGCTATCAGTTACCACCAGCTCTTGGGACTTTGCTTTGCTACTGCTCATGCCCTCCAGCAGAAAAAGTCAAAATTGCACGTGCCCACTATGGCCCCCACCAGGATATTAGGCCCTGGTGACTTCAGGGAAGCTGCTCTGTGTACCTTGGTCCCAGTGGTGCAGAGACATGGAGATTTAGGCAGCCTGTGGCAAGGATTTGCCTGCAGCTTCCCAGGCTCGAGGTAGCATGCAGAAGACCCCAAGGGCTCATGGACCTCCCATGCTGGCCCATCTGGCTCAGACTAAAAGGTGCTGTAGGGCTGCTGCCAGTCTGGGCTCGATAACTCACCCCTGGAATTGCCACAGCACATCACAGCCCCAGATTTATGGACTATGGAAATGCTCTGGGGGTCCAGGGCTCGGCATGATTGCCTGGCAAATGAAGAGGGTGGGTTTGGGGTCTCACCACTGACAGGGTTGGAACTAAGGAGTTTGCAGCCCCAGCGTAGTGCCCAGGCCCCTCCATCCTCAGTCCTTACCATACCCTTGTCCAAAGGATTAAGCAACATCCTTAAGTGAGGGCTGGGCACCATCTAGTGGAATAAAAAGCCTGTTGCTGGGAATGTTTTGTGCCTGTTGAATGATGCCCATTTCTGCCTGATGCTGGCGTGGGCACTGCTGCCATCTTGTTCCACTGCTTCCCTGAGGTCCTGGGGAGCGCTGCCTGAATGGCGAGGTCAGGTGTAAAACTGGCTAGTTCAGGTAAAAATGGCATACACATAAACCAGCACTGCCTCCTTGCACAGTCACTGCAAAAGCACCTGGAATATTTGTGCTGTGACTCTGGCTCTACAGCTGGGAGAATACAGTATTTTGGTATGCTCACCCTGAGCCCCCTGCTCAACACCACAATGCTGCCTGCCCCTGCTCTTTCAAAACTCACCTGCCAAAGAGCACAAGAGGCCACTGAATATAAAAAGTGCAAGTTTCCCTAGGAAAATGTTTTCCCAGAGTATTGGAGCAAAGCAGGGAGCTGGTTTTTCCTTGCAGTGAAGGGTGAGCAGATGAGGGCTGGCAGGACGGGGGTTGGCAGGGTAACACTGCCCACCCCTCATGCTCAAACACCTGTAAGCAAGCTTACAGCTGAGCTAGAGGTAGTCACCAGGTCTGGGAGAGGTTCTTCTGTGGCCCTTTGCTCTTTGGCTTGGCTGAGCTGTGTGTTTTTGAGAAAAGATTTAATTCAGACTTTTAATAAATATACATTTACATTGTGTTCCTTGTTTTTGGGGTTTTTTTGTTGTTTGTTTGGTTTTTTTTAAATCAAGAGCAGCAGTGATTTTTCTACAGGTTTTTCTTCACTCTGGGGCAGCAGAGGCTGTTGCTGAAGTGATTTAAGGTCATTCATCCCACCTTCTAAGTGCATGAACCCAAGTGAAGAGTGATATGTACTGTCTGAGGGTACAGAACAAAAAAATTAATTGTCCCTAAAATCCCAGCCACTCTTATGAATGCTAATTGTGGTCATGTGGCCAGGCAAGTATGAGTACACACTACTGCTTCAGGCCAGCAAGGTTGCAAAGAACTGCTAAAATGCATTTCAAAAGAAGTCTAAAAACCAATGATGTGCTCTGAGGAACCATTCAAATGGAGTTTTGAACTGTATGTTTTCAGCTACAGAGATCAGTGCTGGCTGTATGGACGGGGCAGGTGGTGCCCAGCACAAATAGTCCTTCTCAGATGTTTTGTTGGCTGTGGGGTGGTAGCAGGAACCTCCCAGAAAGACAAGGGTGCCTTCCCTGTTGTAACACCATGGTTATTCAGAAGAGGGCTGTAAGAATCCGTGTCTGGACGGGCTGTTCGGGTCCAATCCAGCCAGCCATGGACCCCAGCCCACACGATCTTACACAGGACAAAAGGCAAAAGACAAGAACTGCTCTCCTCCATGTGGGGACAAATGTCCTCACTTTATTGGCTTGATAGGAGACACCAGATCAGGCGACCCCCCAGATGGAAAAGAGGCCAGGCCAGCTGCCTCTAGGGGATTTCAAGAACTCGGAAAAGGGGGCTGGAGGAGAAGGACCACAGCTAATAGGTACAAGTGATGGGAGGGGTGAGGCAGGAGCTGACCAGGGGAGAGACCACTACCATGGGGTACTGGGGAGAGGGGTGGGTGAGGGAAAAAACATGTGATAGGAGAGGGGAAGAACAAATCATGTGATATAACATAAACTATTCAGTGCAATATAAAGACTACTCAGAGCAAATCTTCAATCACCCAGTGCAAAACAACAACTAAATAAACTATTTAGTGCAACACAACAGAGGGCAAAGGCAGACAGCCAGAGGGAGCAGTTGAAAGCAGCACCTCTCAAAAGAGACTGAGCATGGCTACAGGACAATAATGATTTTCCTTTTCACCGCTGTAGTTACTCAGTGAGACCCATCTTCATCCCTTGCCAAAGACCAGGGACTGAGAGGGACTGAAACACTGTGCACAATCACAGCAAACCTTTCCTCCCAGTGCTCAGCATTCCTGCTGCTAAGCTGGCAGCCAAGGCTGGGCAACTGCAGGGGGTCTGAGTACATCCAGGATTTTGGACGATGGAAGGTGCCCCAAAGCCTCCATCCTTTGCCTCATTGACATTGAGGAGAGTGCAAAGCAGCCCCAGCAATAAGAAACTTGGGTGTTATTTCTGCAGAGGAAGCCACACAGAGCTGCCTGTTATTAGGCGGGTTCAAAAATGTTTTTACTTACTCTGAATAGACCATCCACCAGCACTTCCCTGTAAACATTTTGGAAAACATATTCTGAAGTCAGAACCATTGCTACAGTCAAGTAAAGGCACGTTTTGATACATGGAGTAAAATGCAAATCTCAGTGACACAAGTAAAAAATATTAGCCAATTTTATAATCTGTTTGGGGCCTCTTTTGGTAATCCTTGCTTATTTCCATGCATCCTCATGGTAGCTTTAGAGGGACTGGTCTGCAAGGTTTCTTTGGGGAGCAATTGCCTTGCAGCTGGATACTTTGTTAAACAACATCCTATACTATATTCACCCTTAAATTACTTTATGGGCCTTGCTCTGAACATCAGGGTACCCCTGATTTGGGAGAGTACAGAGCTGACAATCTCTGGCCAGTGAACGGTGAGTTTCTCACTTCCTGAGGTTCTCTGGAAAAAAACTTCTCTTGCCAAAAAATCCTGGCAAACTGTAGCCTTTGTGTGAAAATCCCAATGCTATTCCTCCAGGTGATTAATATACCAAGCCAGTCAGTCTGGGTTCAGCTTAGGCTGTTGGCTATAACTAATCTTTTAAGTTAGGGAAGTTGGTAGATACAAACTTCTTCTGTCATGAAACAGAATGGCAGGGGGTGTTGCAGAGATCTTACACCTTGCTTCAAAGCTGTCCTGCTTGGGAGGAGATAAAATAGGTATGTCGCCTTTCCAGCTTCCCTGCAATGTGCAGAGAAGGGGCAGGAGCTTTATCTCCCTCCCACCACCGAGTGATGAATATTTTCAATAGTGGCTTTAATTTAAAAAGTGCTGGGCCTTACAATAAAATCTCCCAGCCCCCTGCTGCCATTGTCCAGCAGCAATGAGGAAGATCAGATGAGCCTTCAAGTGTTTGACTTACTGAAAGCTGACCCTCCTTTTCCTCAGTGCTCCCTCCTCCCTTATCCTTGTTGACACATTCCTGCAAAAAGCCATCCGATTCCACCCCAAAATACAAGTGGAGCTGAGCCCACTCAGCCAACCTCAGCTGTACCTGTTGAGTGAGTGAACAGGCTCCCTGCCTTAACACATGGGATATTTCATATGCCAGTCAATCCACTTGTGCTTCATCTCACTTTAGACACTCCTGCTTTCCAGAATGTTGGGTCCAAAGGGCAGAGTTTTAGATAATAAAAATCCTAAAGGAGATCTAATGCTTGAAATAAAAATGCTAAGGTGCTAATCAATTCTAAATACATATTTAATATATGAATAAGTAAGTACTTTGTGCCAGGCTCCAAATATGAGAAATGAAGGATGTGTGTATGATGACCAAAACCAGCCTTTGCTTCAATTTCCAGACACAGGACTGAGAAAAATGGGAAAGTCATCCCCATCCATCTTTAAACACCCAACACTTTTCCCATTACCTAATAGCAACTGTTGTACTAACAGAGAAATTATTTTAAGAAATGATCCTACTCATGTAGGTTGTGAGCTGAAAATATCCATATGCTATCCACAGCACTGGATGAATTTCCACCATCCTCCCCACACCCAAGAACATTCATGGGACCAGGGGCTGAAGAGCATCCCTGTATCCAGCAGGACTGGGATGGGTTTGGTGCTTCTCTCAGGAGCGCCAGCCAAACCCTTTGAATGCAGGTCCAGTGGCTGGAAGAAAACTGAATTTTAATTTCACTTTCCTTGCTGTGTTGTCTTTCATAGCAGAGCAGGGCTTCAAGAGTAAGGTGCTGTCTCCAGGAGCAGAGCAAATCTCCTCCCAATCCTCTTGTGAAATGCTCAGCAGAGGAATAGTTGAGCACCTGAAAAATTCAAGACTTCAGAGACTTTAAATAAGAATCAAAATTATTAGACTTTCACCAACTTAGAAAAAAATCCAACCCAACTTCAAAAATCTCTTCATTTAATTTTAATTTCTGTTTCCTGGGGATTAAAGTTAAAACATCTCATGAGAGTTCTCAGTCACAGACTAAAATGGAATGCCTCTCCCTGGAAGGCCAGCTGGCCAGGGTCCTGCACACCCTGATGTGGTGCATGGTGTCCCTGCCCATGGCAGGAGGTTGGAACCAGCTGATATTTAAGGTCCCTTCCATGCCAAAGCATTCTGGGACACCAGGAGGGTGCAAAGAGGGCTCCTGTTACCATTGATGGAATGTTGCCACAGCCAAACTGTTGCCCCAAGGATTCCATCCCAGGGTGCCCAGGTGACCTGGGGTCTGTTAAGACAGTTGATGGATCCTCTGCCGGGAAGCAGATGCAAAGTGTCCATCTCCTCTGTGTAGTGTACATCTTCTCCATCCCTGGTGGGAGCAGAAGGTGATTTGCTGACATTTACGAGGAAAACTCTTGGCTGACTACACAGGTAAGTGCAGATTATTTTTGAAAAGGTTTCTGATGCTGAGGGGCTGTTCTGGGCTTCTGGCCCAGCTGCAGGTGTCTGAGGCTCCAGTACTGAACTTGTACAGAAACTGGTGACTCAGGGATGGGAATCCCGAAGCAGGGGTGGTATTAAAGAGAACAGATATTCCAGAGAGTTAATCTCCTCTCTTCTCTTCTGGTAGGTTTGGAAGAGCATCATTCTCTGAGCCCTAGAAGTCAGGGTTTTGTAGCAATATACTACCTAAAGGAATCTAAGGGATCAATCGCTGCAGCTTCTCTGACATCCTTCTCTGATGCCTGTCCCACTTACTCTTCCAGTGGTTTTAGGTCATGAAACACCATGAGCACAGTGAGTACTTTACTACTCAATGCAGATCCTATTCCTAAAACACATTGTCCAGGGTTCTTCCGTAAAGGATTGAAAGAGTTTGTAGCAAATGTATGGGAACAGAAGCCTATTAAGACTTCACGTAACTTCATGTTTTGGGAGAAGGAAGATTTTGAACCTCTCTGAGTGCTAGCAATAGTTCAGAAATGCTTACAGTGTGAAGAATGACCTGATAAAATTGTGAAGTAGTGTCCTAATTTTCAAGCCTTTGGGATACGCTTTTTCTTGGTGAGAGAGTTGGTAAGGGATGGGGGGGGACTCCTTTTCCTTGATGATGTGCTCAGGGAGGAGTGACCCACAGCACTATGTGATGTATATTCCAGCCTTTGCATGAGTGTCATCTGTACCCTCGTGCTTTCATTGGTGTTGCAAAAATGGGGGCCACATTACCCTTACTCCTACAGAAAATGCTAAAGCTTTGCTCCCTCTTAGAATCGGCGAAAGCACTGTGGAGAAGCAGGGGATTCTAGTCAAGCCCAGAAATGGAGCAGGCTGCTGGCTCCTAGCACTGGTGGAGCTCCAGAGCCAGAACCAGTAGACTTCGAGGAAAGTGGTACACTTTCTTTTGAGCTTGGTAAGGACAGAATCTGCTTCTGGAGGGCTGGGGTCCACTCAGTTGTGTGCATTTGCCAGTCTCTAGGCCCTTTAGTGGGAAAGAAGCAAAATGTGGGATTTTAGGGAGCACCTAGTATGGCATCTGTAAATAGCAAGGCTCCAGACAAGCACATGGGTTTGTTACTGCACTGTGATACATTTACACTAGTGGGAGATGAACTGTGTAGCAAAGGTCCAAGTGCCACTCAAGTACCTTAATGTCTACTCTGAGCAGCGGGCAGTCGCCGCAGCTGCCACTACACAGGGCAGAAAACTAAGTTTGGGATCTCCCATCTGGAAAGCAGATAGGGAAACTTGGTCATTAGTTGTGCCCCGTCCCTCAAGGGAACCTCTAGAGCATGGTCTGTAAAATCAGGATACCTGCTATGATTCCAGCTTTGGTTTGGTTTCTTTCCTGTGTGATAAACATTCCCGTGTTAGTGTGTACCTCCTGCAAGCTGCTGTCATCCAACAGAACTGTGTGAGGAGCTCAGCCACTCGTTCTTGCAGAGGACAGGGCTGGCAATGCTCTCCTGTGGACTGTTGAGAGCAAAGCTGGAGTGAAATATTGGACAAATTCCTGAAAAGAGGAGACCCAGGGCACAGATGAATCCTACCTCAGTCTGTTCCTCTGGGGCTGCCCATTTAATTCCTCTTCAATTTCTCATATTGATTCTAACATTCTGGTTTTCAGCTGGTGAGGAATTCCTAAGTGTCACAGCTGATTCTCCTGACTCTGAAGAAATCAATCTAACTGGCAATGATTCTGGCAGTATTGTGGTAAGTAGTGAATGACAAGCTTCTCTCCATCTCACAGCCAAATTAGTTTTCTCTTGTACTGCCAGGCCTGCCTTCTGGCATCCAAGTGTTCAGGGCTGAAACACAGATCTGACTCACCTACTTTAGATATAGCTCTCAGTCAACCCCAAATGTACCGGTGAATGCATCAGCACCTCTGAGTATCTTTTGCAGAGTGATTTAAAGAGTAATTTAAAATTTTTGTTGCTCTAAAACTGGTGTAGAATGTTTAGCAATCATGGGTAATAGAATAGAAGGTGCCAGTTTAAAGCTGAAGCTGTTCTAGTGATACACAAGATATAGGCCAGTGATTTAAAGAAAAAGGAAAGATGAGCATGGGAAGACTTTGACTTCCCAAATATGAAGTATTTAGCTGCAACGTTGATTTGAGGTACTCCTGTCACTTAGGTACCAAGCACGACTGTAGCTGACTGGGGTACTGACTGTTTATTACTCCAAGAAGTATTTAAAGTTTATTAATGCAGTTCTATTTTTTACTTCAATAAATATTTTACAAAGATCTGGCCCACATGGTAGTTTATCCCCTGAGTTTTGGGATGCCACTGCTGCTGTGAAAAGCAGAAACACGCAGCAGTGATGCTGGAAAAGGTCTTGAACTTATGGAAGAATCTGCATGACCCAGCTCCAATTCTGCAAAAAAATGAGTGTGGGTTTGGGGTTGGATTTTTTTCTTCAACAGCTGTTCATCTCATGCAAAGAGTTTATGGCTATCACAGCTGAACTTGCCCTTTTGTAGGAGAAAGAGGGAAAGAAACACTTCCAGCCTAAATCCAGCCAGGGAACTGAAACAGAGGAGCAGGGTGGAAGGTGTTCATGTGATTCCTAAGTTACCTCTGTTTCTAACCCATTCTAGCAGTGGGAGCAGAACCAGCAGCACCCACTTTCCAGAGCAGCAGATAATTCAGTCCTGCTACTGGCTAGTGATGATGACGTGGAACCACGAGATAGTGATGGGTATGTGAGAGATAAAGGGTCTCTCCAAAGTGTAATTTCTGACACAGGGTAGAAAGATGTTTTTTGACAAAGTTTCTGTGTTCTGCTTAATTCTGTGTGAAAACTTCAGACATAGAATATAATATCCTGTCTGGAAGAGAGCTCAGTAAAAAAAATTCTACCAAAATCCAGCAGAAACAGTTCTTTGTTCATGAATCCATTAATGAATGTATCTTATATTATGGCTTGAGATGTGCTGAAATGCTTGCAGTTCATAAGAGTTTTTGGAATAATTGTGTTGCTGGGCTAGGGTGTTGCTAAGTCAGAGTAGGGGTTGTTTAAATTTCTGACATTCTATGTATCAAGAACACTTTATGTTTGGTGATTAATGGTTGCATGTTCTTTCTGGCTGTGTTCTCTCTCTCTAGTGCATGGGCATCAGGTACTCTTAGTTCTCCAAACTGGATGGATGAGTACTTAGAGGTAAGGACCCATGTGTTCTCATCATTTCTGGTTTGTGGGAGGGGAGTGGGGCACAGAGGGAACTGTGCAGCTCATGTGGCCAGTGTGAGATGCTGTGGGCAGCTGGCTCAAAGCACAGCCTTTGCTTTGGAGCTCCAAGCAGCTCGTCCCTCCAAGCCACTGCTTGGTGGTGTACCCCGAGGGGGAAAGTCCTGCCAAGGTGGCACTGGCAGACCTGTGGGTTCCTCATTCTTCTAGCAGCTACTGACAGATTGCAGATAGTTGAGTTCTATTTGCCTAGTGCCCATAGAGCACACAACTGGAATTCTTTCCTCTCAATCCCTGTTCTGGCTTTCTTTTCTCATCAGCTCTGCAACCAATATGAAATTTCTATGGCTAATACAATTTAATTTGCCATAAAGTTTGGCAAATTAAGAGAGAAAGAGGGAAGGATTTGCCTGCAGTCTAAATCCAGATAGGGATGAAACAGGGGAGCAAGGAGGAGGGTTAAAACATGTTTCTTAAGCTGCTACCCTTTCTACCCACCTGCAGTGGGAGCAGAACCAGGAGTACCCACTTCTCTCCATACCAGCGGATGATTCAGTTGCACTACTGGCCAGTGATGATGATGAAGAACTGAGAGATGATGATGATGATGGGTATGTGACAAATAAAGTGTCTCTCCAAATTCTGATTTCTGACAGAGCAGCAACAGGTTTTTGCCAAGATTTTAGGTCCTGTTTAATCCTGTGCACAAAGTTAATACCTGGAATATAGTGGCCTGTATGGAAGAGAGCTGAGTAAAAAACAAAACAAAACAAACTTGTAAAATCCATCAGAAACTTTTCTGTTCATGAAGACATTATTGATTGTATCTTACACTGTGGTTTGGGATATGTTGAAATGTTTTAGTACATAAAAGTACTTAGAATGCTCATGTTGCTAGACTGGGCTGTTGCTGGCTGGGATGTTGCTAGATCAGAATAGGAGATACTTAATTTCTGACATTTTATGTATCAGTAACCCTTGTTGCATGGTGAAAATAATGACTGTATATTTTTCTTGTTCTGTTCACTCTACCACAAGGCTCTTTCATCCTCTACCAAGTGTGCTTTACAAGGATTGCTTCTTATGGGTAAGAATCCCAATGTCATCCTCCTTTCATTTTCTGTGGGCAGGGAATGGGGCAGAGAAGGAGCTATGGGATTCATCTGGCTAACGGGCAGCTGGCTTGAGGCACAGCCCTTGCTTTGAAACTCCAATCTGTTCATCCTTCCAAGTCAATTTTTGCATCAAGGGAGAAACCCTTATCAAGATGGCACTACCAAATCTTTGGGTTCCTCATTATTTAGCAGCAGTTGACAGATGGAGGATATTTCAAGTCTTCTTTTCCTGCTGCCCATAGAGAAGCAAACTGGAATTCTTTATTCCCAGTCCCTGTTGTGTTTTCCTTTCTTCAGCAGTTGTTCATCTAACAACAAATGTTTGTGGCTATCACAACTGAATTTGCCCATCTGGGGGAGAAAGAGGAGAAGAAATATGTATAAACCAAATCCAATCATGGAACTGGGGGAGCAGGGTGGAGTGTGTCTAGATGGTTCCTAAACTGCCTCTGTTTCTACCCTGTTGCAGCAGCTGGAGCAAAACCAGCAGCACCCACTTGTTTCCAGAGCAGATGATAATTCAGTCCTGCTACTGGCTAGTGATGAAGAGGAAGGAAGAAATAACAATAGGTATGTGAGAGATAAAATGTCTCTCCAAAGTGTAATTTCTGACATAGGGTAGAAACAGTTTTTTGACAAAGTTTGGGTTCTGCTTGATATTATGCAAAAATTTCAGACCTAGAATATAGTGGCCTGTCTGGAAGAGAACGACTTTGAAAAAAAAGAAACCCTAGCAAAATGCAATGGAAATTTTTCTTCTCTGTTCATGAATCTAGTAATTAATGTATTTTATATTATGGCTCAAGATGTGATGAAATGCTTGCAGTTCATAAGAGTTTTTGGAATGATTGTGTTGCTGGGCTGGGGTGTAGCTAAGTCAGAGTAGGGGTTGTTTTAATTTCTGACATTCTATATATCAAGAACACTTTATATTTGGTGAAATTAATGGCTGCATGTTCTTTCTGGCTGTGTTCTCTCTCTCTAGTGCATGGGCATCAGGTACTCTTAGTTCTCCAAACTGGATGGATGAGTACTTAGAGGTAAAGACCCATGTGTTGTCATCATTTCTGGTTTGTGGGAGGGGAGTGGGGCACAGAGGGAACTGTGTAGCTCATGTGGCCAGTGTGAGATGCTGTGGGCAGCTGGCTCAAAGCACAGCCCTTGCTTTGGAGCTCCAAGCAGCTCGTCCCTCCAAGTCACTTCTTGGTGGTGTACCCTGATGGGGAAAGTCCTGCCAAGGTGGCACTGGCAGATCTGTGGGTTCCTCATTCTTCTAGCAGCCCCTGATCGATTGCAGATAATTGAGTTTTATTTGCCTAGTTCCCATAGAGCACACAACTGGAATTCTTTCCTCCCAATCCATGTTCTGTCTTTTGGTTTGTTTTATGGTTTGGTTGGGTGATTTTGTTGTTTTTTTGTTTGTTTGGGGGTTTTTTGTTGTTTTATTTTGTTTTGTTTTGTTTTTTCTCCTCTTTACTTCATCTAATATCAATTTTCCTGTTTGGGGAAAATGGAGGGAAAGAAACACCTCCAGCCAACTTCCAGTTTGGAAACTGAAATGGAAGGAGGGAGGAGGGTTTTCAGGAGGTTCTAAAGCTGCCTCTGTTTCTATCATGTTCCAGCAGTGGGAAGAGAACTAGCAGCAACCTCTTATTTGTTCTCAGGACAACAGCTATTTGGCTACTACTTTAAATGTTCTCAACCAAAATTAGAGAGCAATAGCCCAGCATTCTTCATCTGATCTGTTGTAATTGCCTGGCTAAGCTGGTGGTTGTATATGTAACACCAGGGCTGCACACCAAAGTCTAATTGTATTTTCTTTTTTCTCTTTTCCCATATGCACTGATGCAAGTTTATTGAAGGTGAGTTTACTTTTTAAAGTTGATAATGGAATTGTTATAAATATAATCTTTAGGTTTTCTTTGTCCTTTCCAGCCATCTTGAACAGCAACAACATTTCAATCCTTGTGGGGATTGAAACTGCATTTAGCAAAAGAAAAAGAACAGTGCTAAAACCTCTGGCCAGTGTCTTAAAGAATGGATCCCATCTATGTCTGATAGCTGCTATCAAACAGAGTGGAAAATCCCCACAAGAGAAGTTGTTGCTCAATACTTCTGTAGAAAGGAACTTTAATTTGGTGACATTTTCTGTAATATATTTGATTAGTGCTTGATTATTGTTACATGGACGCGGGTGTTGCAGGGATCATTGTTGCATGTGTATTCTGAGAATTGAAAAGCAAACAGCAGTTCTTACCCTTTGGGTGTTACCAGGTCATTAAAAATCTATCTCCTTTGAACTATATGTTATAATTTTCAAGTCACCTTAACACCATAGGACCACAGCAGACCCTGTTAGTAAGAAGAGTGTGAGAGAGCTTCCCTTTATAAGGCAGATTTGTTCACAAATATTATAACTCTTTGGATCTTATGACACTGAGACTCTCTCAGGTAACATTTTTAGCTGTTCATAGGGTGAACAGAGCAAATGTTCTGTGTTGGTCTGTAATAGAATAGACTCAATGTGTGGAAGAGTTCAGCCTCAATATTTAGGGAAACTAGTTTATTTAAGACTGATTTTAACCCAGCTGAACAGGGTCCATTTCAAATAGGAACCATTACAGACCATTTATAATAACTCATTTCAAAGGTAGTTCCAAGGAGAGAGGGAGTAAGTAATAGATCTAACTAACTGAAAATAAATTGCAGAGCGTGATCAACAAGGAAGCCAGCTGCTGTTGGACAGCTCTGTACTGAGTGATGATGATGAAGATGAAGCAGCAGATAATGATGTGTCTGTGACTGATTCAGCATCTGAAGAAAGGGATTCATCAGAAGATGAAACTGGAAGTTCAGAGTATGTATGCCTCATGACATACCAGACATTGAGTTTTGCCTTTTGTTTTTCATACAGACAAGACTATGTTTTACTGCTGTGGCCTGGCTTACCTTTGAAACCTTTATTTACTCTATTTATTTCCCTCTCCCAGTGATGACCACTTCCCATGTTGCATGATGATGAAATGATGCCATTTTTACTTTAGGAGAGGAAGGCAGCCCAAGGCAGATGGAAAGCTTTGCACACAGACTTAAAGAGGAATTTAGGGGTATAGCAAGAGAGGGTGACTAGGCACAGACCATAGCTCACAATACATTACATTTTATTTTCATGCCAGGCTCTAGTGGTGCTGTTAGATGAGGAAATACTTTCATTGGTATTGATGGCTTGGCAGCAGCTGGACAAAATCTGTGCGGGTTTTAATAAAGCTGGTGTGCTTTGGATTACTGGAAGGCAAGATAGGAGAGAACTTAATATAAAAAAGGCATAATTTTTTCCCTTTGATCTCAAGCTGCTCTGTTACAACATGCACCTTCCTGCTCTGTTTAGGTGAGGCTGAAGAGCAGCAATTAACACTGAGCAAAGTCCTTCTTGCCAGAGCTGTCTGCAGTGTTACTCTGTAGTGTCAGGCCTTGCTCCATTCTAGAACTAATCATTCCCAGAGGACAGCTCAATGCCTTAGTTACAAAGCTGTTATTGATGGCCTGTTGGACATAAATGCTGCTGTACCTAGACTGCCCAGTGCTGGAGGCTGCTGACACTTCAGATCCCAGAGCAGGGTGTCTGACTGCATCCTTCTCCCAGTGAAAACCAAGATGCTCTTTCCTTTGGGAGACCCACACTCATTACTGCACGCAGCAAACTGAGAGAGTTCAGGGTATGCAGGGTTCTCCAAAGGAAATGTGTCATGGCTGCTCAGTGCAGCTGCAGATTGCATGACATTTTATGTGCCAGTGACCCTCAGTGTGGTGACATAAACAGCCAATGTTCTTTCTGCTTCTGTTCTCTCTAGTGCTTGGCCAGCAGGTACTATCAGGTGCCCAATCTGCATGGATTTTTACCCACAGGTAAGGACCCGCCTGTTGGCATCTTTCCAGCTTTGTGGGTGGGGAATGGGGCACAAGGGAAGCTGCACAACCAAGCTGGCTGATGTGGGATGCTGTGGGCAGCTGGTTTGAAGCACAGACCATGCTTTGGAGCTCTAAAAGTTACTTGTTGGTGTAGGTAGAGGGAGAAACCCCTGCCAAGGAGGCACTGCCAGACCTATGTGTTCCTCATTATTCAGCAGTAACTGACACATTGCAGATACTCCAAGTCCTATTTGCCTGCTTCCAGTAAAGCAGCTAACTCACATCCTTTCCTGTTGTGATTTCCTTTCTTCCAGATTGTGCAAAGTGGACGACTGATTTTGTCAACACTGTGTGGTCATGTCTTCTGCAGTCAGTGCCTCCCTTTTGCCCTTCAGACTGCCTGCTTTTGCCCAACCTGCAGGACAGATCTCACTCCAGGACAGTACCATCCCATTTATATATAAGTACTTCTATTTTTCAAGACAGTCTCAGATGGATTTGGGGGATAGGTGGTATAATGAGGTTTTTTTCATATGTATATGCTTTTTGTTGCATAAAGTTTCATTTTCTCTGAATTTAATGATAAATATTTTTTAAATTTATTTAAATATGATCAAGTCTGCTCATCTATGTTGGATTCTGCTGGTAGACAGAGATTTCTTTTAACAGGTGGAAATAAAACCCTTGGTTTGATCAGTCAGAAGTGATTGTTCTTTTCATCACACTATAGTAACTGATTTTGGGGGGAAAATGCTGAAGGCATAAGCCTTGTAGTTCTTGTGATAGCGTGTGTTTTATAAGGGAAGGGAAACAGCCACTGCTTGGGGTGAGAAGGTTTTGTTTCTTAGGACAGACCCAGCTGGATATTTTGCTAAAAATGTCATTATTTCAGTGCTTTGAAGGTTGAAAGAGCAGCAGGTTGTGCGCACATCCAAAGACAACTATTTTCTTTGAGGATAATTAATTTGTATTTTTATAACAGCTTGTTTGTGGCCCAAGCTGCTTCTTGTTTTATCCCTGGTTATGATGTTCCAGTGATGATTGTCAGCTGATGACAAGAGCACTGCCAGCTTCTATGAAGCTCTTCCACTTCTAAAAAGCCTGTAAGCTTAAGGACTTAATTGCTTCAATATAATGCTTTATTATAACTGCTTCAATATTGCTTCAAAACCAGTGCACGATACTAATAGTTATAGCTAGCTAGTTGTAAGTAATTCTGATTAAGCCCTTTAAAATATATATATATATTATTATTGCAACCAATTTAAATTAATAATTCATTTTATTTTAATAAATATATTGGGTTTGTCATCCTATATATATTATTATTGCAACCAATTTAAATTAATAATTCATTTTATTTTAATAAATATATTGGGTTTGTCATCCTTTGTGCTGCTGGGCAAAGTTGCATAAAGGCTTAATTACCCCTGTATAACCTTTTGGACATAAACCATTGACAAAGTCTGGTGCCCAAGACTGGATCTCAAACTAAACTCTTTGAGGAATTCAAAAAGCAAGGGAGTTCTTTCCACACCTTTTGACTTAATGGGAGGGCTTCTCTTAATGAACTTTGTCTGAAGCTCCCACTCTGCCTGAGACACAGGTGCCACACCCCCACTGTGGTCTCAGGTGTCTCACAGCAGCTGTGGACAAGCCCTTCACACCTGTGTTTCACCTCTGAGAAGATGCACTGGAGAAGCCTGCTGGCCACAGATCCTGCAGGCACGGCTGCTTTACACGCTCCTCCCACCAGGAACTTGATCCAAGGACAATTTCTGGGCATGAAAAGTACATGTTTAAGGAGGGATGGCAGCCCAACTTGGCTTGCTTTGTAAATAAACACCAGGGGTGTGTAATGCAATAGCACGTATACTTGGCCCCAGCTGGGCTGTTTCTCTATACTGTGTTGTTTTGGTGTTCTGGATCAGAAATCTGCAGGTTTGTTTTTGTACCAGCCACTCAACCACTAAACTGCTTAACCTTCCCTGCAGTCAGCGTCTCAGAAAAGCCAAACACAAGCAGCTCGGGCTGCATGAAAACATGAGCAGCAGACTGGCCTGAAAGCAAAAGGAAAGCTGTAATTTACTGGAAGGGAAGGTCCGTTTTAAATTTACAGAAAAGAGCATATATAGAAACCTAACAAAAGCATGTAATGATTGTCTGGCAGGGACCAGGGGATGCTGCTGCGAGAAGTGATGATGTGGATCAGCTATCAGATGTTAAACATATTTTTTTCTTGGTCTGGTCATAATCTCATTTCCTTGATGACAAGCATCTCTTCCTACTACTAAAACTGCAGAGATGCTGTTAGAAAAGCAAAAGTTCAGCTTGAATTTAAGTTGGCCAGAGATATCAAAAACTGCCAGAAAAGGTTCTTTAGATACATAAACAACAGGCAAAAACCTAAAGGAAATATTGGCCCTCTGTTAAAAAGGAGAGGTGAGTTAATCACCAGAAACACTAGAAAGGCTGGTTGTGAGGCAGAGGTTCTCAACATTTCTTTACCTATGTCTTTGCCAGTACTGATGCTCTCCCAATAAGCAATCAAGATCATGAAAACAGGGTTGATGCAGGAGCACAGACACAGCCAGACCTGTCCCAGCAGGGACCACTGCCACAGACTTGTGCAGAAGGGTGTGTGGTGGGGACAGGGAGACTTGGGGCCATGCTTTTTCCCTCTGCTTAAGCTCAGCCTCTGACAGACCAGCTAATGGAGTGGATTTCACTTCATTATTTTGCTTTCTCTCCCCCTTTTCCAGTCCAATTTCCTCAGTTACCTGTGGTCGAATCCTTCTCCCTCCCAGCTTTCTGGGTTTTCTGCCCTATTGGCATTTTACCCCTCAACCCTTTTTTCCCCACTGCTGTTTCTCCAGCCTTGCCTTTTCTACTATGCATTTCCACCCTGGTGTTTCATTTTCTCCTGCTCTGCCCTCTGTCAGTGTTCACCTTCCCTGCTCCAATCTGATTAAACTGGTGCTAGCTCCTTGCTCTGACTGTCCAAAATTCTCAGCCAAATTTCATTAAGGGGTCAAGGGACCCCTTAATGAAATTCCTTGGATATTAGTTTTGTGCAGTAGTTGGCTACTCATTGTATCTGGTTCTTTTATGTTTCCAAGCTTAATTTTATGCTTTTTGAAATGAGGCAGAACAGAAGTGAAAGGAAGATGCTGTAGGGAAGGCTGTGGGTGGGCATCAAGAGACCCAGTGCTGCCATGGCTTGGCATATCTGGGAGTCTCATTTGCTGCGTGGAAAATTTTTGCCTTTATTCCTGTTTATCATTAATTCAACTGAATAATGACCATTAATGCAAAGGCATGGTTCTTGCAGCGCAATAGTCCCCTGTAACAAACTAAATAACTGCTACACTGGTGATGAGAAAGTTGATGTTGAAGACCTATAGGTTACTTCATACAGGTCCTGACTCCACTTAGCAGGGGAAGGTCCATGCTGCAGCTAAGGAGGGACCCTTCAGGATGAGTTTCCCTGGAAAAAATCCCTGGATTTTGCAGACAGCTCCTGTACCCAAAGGTTCTGGGTGTAAATTCTGGATGTAAATCATTAACAGGCAGGGAGGGATGTTGGTCTCCAAGCTAATTTCCCGAAACTAAGTTGCTTGAGGTGAGTCACAATCAGATGATGATGATTTTGTCATCTCATTTGGTCCCAGTGTCTGCTGTGGCCTCCCAGGTCTCATGGGTCACTGGAAAAAGTCTCTGACACATGCCTGGGGGCAAGATTGGATTTTCTGTGGAAGAACTGGGGAACAATTGCTGCTCTCAGCACTTCCCAGCAATGACTAAGTGCTCCTGGAAATGAACCCGTGTCAGGAAACTCTGCCTTTTTCTGACCTCCCCGTGTGCCTTCTCCCTTAGTTGCCAGCTGGGACTCTTGTGGGTACTTAAGAGTGTTTAAGGTGAGATGCTGTGACACACATGGTCTAACATGTTCTTGCCCTCTCCCAGCAGAGGAGGATGTCTCCACTCCCTGTTTCCACCCTGCACAACCTCCCTGTAAGCCCTGTATGCTCTCCCCTGCCTCCGTGTTGTCCTGCCTGCCCTAACCAGTGTCCCCTACTACACGGGCTTTGTGGAGGTGTGTTTGAGGATGGTGGGGAAGTTTTCCCTTCCTGTTTGGAGAGCCAGGAGTAGGTTTTTAACAGAAATTATGCTATACCTTTGCTATTGCTTACTTAGTGCTGCCAGGCTCTGGGCCACTTAAAACAGAAAGCCAGATCCCAGAAAAGAGCAAAGCATTGCTATCGTCACTGGAAAAACTAATCTGTGTCCTTTCTCCATGCAGCTCAAACACTGCCCAGGCCTGGGTTTTCACAGCTAGAGAAACCTCCCCCAGGCTGGGAGGTGGAGGTGTTTGTTGGGGTGTGGACTTGTGTTTCTCCACACAGGCATGTGGAGGAAACTGCAGGGCGTCTGTGTCATCCGGAGGAGTTTTGTGGTGGGGGATAAAATTTAATTATTTCAGCATTGGCTGCAGCATCCGCTTCCAAAGGGGAAAATCAAAGGGCTGATGCCCCAGGGACTGAGGTCTGTGGCCAGGCACTGTCCTGGGTCATGCTGTCTGGGCAGGCTGCTCTGGCACACCTGATAGGAAGAGAAGGTGTTAGTGGGTTTGGCATAGCAAGATCTGCAGTACACTTATCCCTGAAAGTCCTGCTTGTTTAAAGGCATGAATAGTCTGATAGTTCATGGCTAACTAGAAAATGAGATGTAGTTAACAAGGTATGCATTAGGACACCAGTGAGATTAAATCACTTGACTTTTAATGACAACAATAAAATACTTTTGCCCCATGGTACAAAAACCTCAGTAGCAGCTGGTGTCAGCCTTTGTTTCTCTCCATGGTTTCAAAGACCGTACTGTCAAGGACAAACTGACCAGTACACAGCTTCATGTCAGAGCCTTATCTAGGGCACTGTAGAGGGGAGAGGAAGGGGACCCCTTCCTAGGGCTGCTGGGCTCAGGAGGCAGAGCTGTGCAGGGCTTTGGCATGAACTTGCTGTATCAGACTGTTTTCAAAACAGCTATTCTGCTGCTCAGGGTTTGCAGAAGAATTCCAATAGCCATGAGGACCACAGAAAAGGTTTTTAAAGGCTCAGAGGTCTAAGAAATGTAAGGGCACACGTCAAAAGCTAACATTTTCAAGAGCAGATAAAGCCGTAAGGCTGTAAACAACTCAGTGTGGGACAGCTGACTGTGTACAGGTGATAGTCTAGAACAGCTACTGTGATGTGTTCTTCAGGATATGAGAATCAGCTGGCAAAACCCAGGTATTTAGCTTGTTTGCTCTCTCTTTGATTCTTCACTTCTGCTAACCAATCCCTTGGTGTGTCTTGTATCAGAAGGGCAATGGTGATATTGTTTCTTACTCTTTCTGCACCTAGGATTTGTATTTCCAGAACCTGCTGCAAGGGCCACTGACATGTCAGCATGCCAGGCACAAAGGGGAGGTTTTGTCAAAGTATTGTGGCATGGCTTGCTCTGTTTGCCTCCCCTTCTTGCAGAAACCATACAGGAATTAGTTTCCATTATAGTTTCTAGCAAAATGCTGGTATAATTCAATTCAGTTCATATAAAAGCACTTACCAACAGCTACTTGTGTTCTTCTGACACTGTTGGATAGTCCATGTTTGTGTGCCTGAGAAATACTTTTACTTGGGGCTGTTCTGTCTTGCAATGGAAATCTGTCACTAAAGGCCCCCAGGAAGGCAAAGCTTGAACTGGAGAGATGTTGTCTAGTCACTGGTGTAAGTTTCACCCCCTCATTTTTAGGAATAAAGCACTGCTCAGGCTGGACCCTGCTCTCATTTCAGTGAGTAAAAGAGAGCTTTAATACACTTTGCTGCAGGGACTGACACACCTTGCTGATGTGACAGACAGAACATGATTCATAAATCATTTGTCTGGCACTGGAATGCTGCTGGAAAATTCCAGTTTAAAAGTTTTACATGCTACTGAAACAAAGCAGTCTGTCACACCTCTCAAGTTGCTCAGAATTCATGTGCATTTCCTTGTGTTGGGAAAAAAAGTGGAAATTTGGACCTCAGCTCCTTCTGAGAGTCAGGCTAATTCTCCAAAGCCTGCAGGTGTTTGGTCTGAGAGATGGGCACCTACAAGAAGCTATAAACCAACAGAGCCTGTGGATGGGGGTGCATGAGGCAGAGCCCTTGTACACAATGTACACAATGCTTAGCTTAAACCACCTCCCCCCAGTGGTTGGCCTGACAAATTTTCTGTGCCTTTTCCTGCTTGTTTTTCCTTAACCAATCTTTCTGTACCCCATGACAGGCTATGGGGAGAGCTTTGTATGATGGTGAGCCTGTGGCAGTCCCAGTGACCACTGCCAGTGTCAGATGAATGCTGAATCCAAGCTGTGCCTGGCACCCTCACCCTCCTGTGCACCTGCTTGCCTGCATTATCCACTTGGCCAGGCAAGGACCACCCAGGCCACCAAGGTCCTGGGTTCTAACAGATGAATCCTCTCACAGGTTGCACAAACAGAGCCAGGAGAGTAATCTGGTTCTAAAAGCTTGCTGGAAGGATCAGGAGTCTGGGAAATCCTTGCTGAGCTGTAGCTGTGAATTTTATGTTCAGAACATTGTGCTCGTTAGGTTCCCTGTATGTGACAGAGCAAGTCATCAGACTGAATGGGCCAAAATATCGTGAAACACTGGCAACAGTTTTGGATTCCGGGTTTTTAGCAGGAATTTGGTTCAAGATCTTCAGGATTTGTGAAGTGGCCTTTGTGCAATTACCTGGGAATCAAAATATTTAGTCATCTTTCCAACTCCCCTTCCTAACACCTTCCCAGCAGGATGGGGATACCTTCTGATAGATAACCAGATATCTTCTGATATTTAGAAAGTTAATTTTACAAGCATATGCTGTGTGTACATATCAATTGTGCTTGATCATGTGTGCTCCTAAAGCCTTCTAACTTGGAATCACAGAATGGTTTGGGTGGAAAGGGACCTTAAAGACCATCTTGTTCCAACCCCCTGCTAGAGACAGGGACATATTTCATTAGACCAGGTTACTCAGAGCCTCATACAGCTTGGTCTTGAACAATTGGGTGGGGATTCCAACGTTTCTCTGATCAGCTTGCTCCAGTGTCTCACCACCCTTACTGTAGACAATTTTTAACTAATATCTAATCTAAACCTGCCCTCTGTCAGTTTAAAGCAATTTCCTCTTGTTCTTTATGTCCTCTAGTAAAATGTCTTTCTCCAGCTCTCTTGCAGCCTCCTTTAGATACTGGAAGGTGCCATAAGGTTTCTCTGGAGTCAAGTCTTCTTCATCCTCAACAACTCCATCTCCCTCAGCCTGTCTTCACAGGAGAGGTGCTCCAGTGCTCTGATCATCCTTGTGACCTCCTCTGGACTCCCTCCAAAAATTCCATGTCCTTCTCATGTTGGGGATACCAGGGCTGGATGGAACACTCCAGGTGGGGTCTCAGCAGAGTGGAGTGTTCCATCCAGCCCTGGTATCCCCAACATGAGAAGGAATCCCCTTTCTTGACCTTCTGGCCATACTGCTTTGGATGCAGACTTTGCACTCGGCCTTGTAGGGACTTGTAGAGCTTCTGCATTTCAAGTCTGTCCAGGTCCCTCTGAATGGCATCCCTTCCCTCCAGTGAGCCTATTGCACCACACAGCTTTGTGGTGTCAGCAATCTTGATGACTCTGCCCTCAATCCTACTGTCAATGTGTGCCACAAAAGTGTTAAACAGTGCCTGTCCAGACTGACCCCTGAGGGACACCACTCTTCACTGGTGTCCAGGTGGACGATGAGTTGTTGATTGTGACTTTGCATGCTGCCATCCAGTCACTTCTTTATCTGCTGAGTGGTCTAGCCATAAAAACCACACCTCTCTCTAGTTTAGAAACAAGGATGTTGTGCAGGACAGTGTCAAATGCTTTGAACAAGGTAGATGATTTTAGTCACTCTTTCTTTATCCATCAACACTGTAATTCTGTTATGGAATGCCACCAAATCTGTCAGGCATGATTTGCCCTTAGTGAAACCACGTTTGCTGTCACTAATCACCTTCCTTATTTTCCATGTTCTTCAGCACAGTTTCCAGGAGGATGGGCTCCAGGATCCTTCCAGGGGGACTGGCTGGTCTGTAACTCCTCAGGGTGCAAATTTGTTGCCTGTTTTTCCCCAGTGATTTATTCAGCCAGGCCACTTGTGCTGCAGTGTATTGTCTTATGGATGGAGGACAGATTATTCACTTGTATATTCCTGTAGTGAATAAAGAAGATACGAGAACAAGCAGCTGATGTTTTTTTAAGGTACACTGGCTCAGAAAAGATTTATAGTAATGACCGTAGAGCCCACATCCAAACAAATTCAGTAAGCAAATGCCTACTTCTGCTAGTGAGGGTTTGTGTTGATGGAATGTAATTTTTCACTTATGTTTAACGATTGACCCAGCATGGAGAGCAGAGGAAAGTAAACCATTTGTTATTTCAGTCCCCTGGTTCCGTCTTGGATTACAGGTTTTACATGTGGGGACACATTGCAGGGAATTGCCCATCTGGGTAAAGTGACCTCCAGGCAGGAGGTGACTCACCACTGCTTCCCTAGGCTGCAGCCATCCAGTCCCACTGTGCCACACTCCATTGCTCTCAACAGCTCTTGGGGCTCAGCTCTGTACAGGTTTAAGTGCTTTGCCACCTGAAGAGCAAGTGCAAACACACAGTGAAATGTGAAGATGATCCCACGTTTGGTCAGGTTCTTAGGAAATGCTTTTGCAGGGGAAAGTCCAGCTCATTTCTTTGACTTTGAAAGGATATTCCACACCCTTGTGCGTGAGAAAGTATATAGAATCATAGAATAGTTTGATTTGGAAAGCTCTTTGAAGGCCATCTAATTTCAATCCTCCTGCCATGAGCAGGGACACGTTCCACTAGACCAGAGCCCCATCCAACCTGGCCTTAAACACTTGCAGGAATGGGGCTTCCACAGTTCCTCTGGCCAATCTCTGCCGGTGCCCCATCACTTACAGTAAAGAATTTCTTCCTAATAGCCAATCTAAATCTGCCCTCTGTCAGTTTAAGGCCGTCTACCCTTGTAGAGTCAGTCTCCAGATTTCTTGTAGGCTCCCCGCAGCAGGTTTGTCAGAACTGAGGAATTTTTATGTAAGTTTTAACACAACTTGAAATCAGACCAGGGTTTGCCATGTCACACAGGATCACAAAGCATGTGCATATTCTGGCACATGTTCAGCCTTCAGAAAACTGCATTTATAGATTGGGGGAAGCAAGTTTCTTTGGGTGAGCTGACCATCATTATAGGTTACGGCAGATCTTCCCAGACCACTGGCTTAAACAGGAAGGGAGAGAGACATCTGCCCTGTCTTCAGATTGACAAACCAAACTCGTCACAGTATTTTGCTGCACAAAACCATCACCCAAAATAACCTCAGTCTTGTATGTCGGTTTATATTTGCAATTATGCTTTGCAACAGGAAGAAAACCATGTTAATTACATTTCGCAGAAGAAACATTCCTCTGTGCTTTCCTAGAGCTCCTGTGGGGAGATTACTATGTCGAAATAAAAACCCAAACAAATAAAGCAATAGCTGTTTTCATTGGAGAGCCCAATTTCCACCTTGCTATTCGTTAGAGTAGGGCCTGTGCCATCAACGAGATTTTCTGGAGAGTAAGAGCTGGAAAACCTGCACAAGAATTGCTCCTGCTGGGTACAGGCCCTGCATGATGACAAGATGTTCTTAGGAAGCTGGGAAAAGCTTTTGCAGAAGAAAGAGCAATGAGAGCACACTGTATTACATTGAGAAAGGTGTGGAAAAATATTGTAATTTCTAAATATTTTTTAATACCCATGTGTTTCTAATCCATTTTGCATCAGTGGTTCAGGTACTTTGACATCTTACTGTTTTTCAGAGTTGATCCCTGGGAGAAGAAATACTATTTCCAAAAAGCCAGCAGATTTCAGGAGGTGTGCATGCAGCCTAAGGAAGCTGGGGAAGCTCCTGTTTCACTAGAAGTCACAGATAGGTTTGCCATAGAGTGAAACACACTTCTTGGGCAGTAAAATCTGAAACTGGAGCAAGATGAGAAGCCAGTGTTTTGGGGAGGCTTTCCCAGCTGTCAGCATAAGCATGCTGGCAAAACCTCACCAGCATTGTCATCAGGCTTATCTCTGTTAAAATCAGAATACAACTTGTGAATACCAGGGGCTGGAATAAAACTGATAATTGTGAGCCAGTCTGCTGCGTTTATATGTGGCTGAATTTTATAAATGGCCAGAATAATCTAATCTCTTCTCTGGCCACCAAAAACAAGGGGAAATCTGAAGGCCTGTGCATAATTTAATTATTAGAGCTCCAGCTGGGTGGTATAGCTAGTGCTCATCAACATGGTTGTATGGAGAGTAGCTTTAACAATGCAACAACCATAGTACAGGAGGAATAACTACATTTGGGCAAATGCAAGATGATAAGCTCAGTAGTATGAGAAGTTCGTCCTTCAGTCTGATGTGTGCAGAGTAAAAGATGGCCTATTTAAGCTTTTAAAATCCACAGATCTTGATCCTCTGGTTTGTATCATCTGTGCACTGTGGTAATTGACTTTTCTAGTCTGTCTGTATTACCAGTTCAGGCCTGGGAGAATTGTTGGTTTTCCAGGCAAGATCTCCTGGGTACTGATCTGGACACCTGGATAGCTCCTGCAGCTGTCTGACTGTGGAACAAGGGAGGCCGCAGGCTTGCCTATGCCCCCTTTAATTGCTAAGCAGGGAAGAAGCAGACAGGCTAATTTGTCAGCAGGCCTTATCTTTGTGAAAAGGGAGCAGCCCTGCTGTCTAAAGCTTCACTTTGCAGCATTGTGTAGCCCACTCTCTTTCTCTGCCCCCAGTGTGTAGTCTGTGTATGTGCAAACAGAGCTGCTCTTCACTGGAATCTATGGAGAAGACTTCCTGCTGGAGAAAGATATTTAAAACCTACAGCAAATGAACGCAATTACTTGGCTGGGTTTATTTTTTCGCTTGTTTGTTTTCTATTTTGCCTCTGTATTTTTCCTTGATATCCATGGTGATAAAGATGGGAAATGCTAGTACCACTGGAGTTCAGAGTGAGTTTTAGTGTCTCCTAGGCATCTATGCCTCATCTCATTTGTTAACAGTAGCAAGCCAGATGATAAACAAAATGAGGAAATTATTTTTACATTTGATTTGGTGTGGCCTGCATTTAAAAAAAATAATTTAAATATATTTAAAATATATTTAATTAATATTTAATAGTCTATCCAATAACAGGACCTGACAACTATTTGATCTCTAACATAAAGTTTGTGCCCATACAGCAGCCTTGCAAGACCAGAACCACACTTAGTGTTATTTTTGCTGAAAATTATCAAAGTCACGTGCTACAACATCAGTGTGGGAAGGGCAGGTATGGTAGACATGAAGCTAAATGAAAGGCTATTTAAAAATATCCTGCTACAGTAGTTTGCATTACTTATTATTTAGATACTGGTTTTAAATTATTATTTTACTGTTTTTAAACTATTATTGGAAAATCTACATTATTCCTACCATCTTAAGACCCCAAACAAGCCACTGAGGGTGCCTTGTAACCTGCCTGTGAAGCAGCAGGTTACACCCCAGCAATGACACTGCTGGCACTGCTCAGAAGAGACTAATGGATAATATTCCCTGGACAATCCATCTTCTATTGCCCTTGCTCTGAGTCTTGGTCCTGCCTTTCCTCTTGTAAAAATCTATGTCCAATGGGACTGTCACACTGCCCTCTCTCTCAGGAGAGCAGCTACCTAAAAAATAGGTAGGATGAACGAATCGGCTGACCTGAAAGATTGGAAGGTATTCATACAAATTCCCAGCGTATCAGCTTGGCTTCTTTGCCTGGAGGAAACCTCCATGACCATGAACATTTGTTGAAATTAAACCTTCTTCTTTCTCTCTTTACTTAAGCCTGAATCAGAAGACTAGGAATAATCTCACTGGGAGTTTCTGTGATCCAGCACTCTCCTTTGCTGTTGATTTTTCAGGGTTTAGGGAGCCTGGATAATGTAGCTGTGTAATATGCCCTTGTCTGCACTTTTAGGGTAGAGCAGAGGTAGGAGGTAGGATGTGTCAGGAACATGGCAAACTCCTGTGGGATGTGGCTGCATTGGTGCCAATGAAGGTACAGGTACCAGAGTTCCTGTAGTGCTCCCTTCAGGGACTGTGTGCATAAAAAATGCTTTTCAGCTCTGCAGAGGGCACAGAGTTATCTGCTGACAACCTGCACCCTGAGATCTGTGTTCTCCAGCCTGTTTCTGTGTCACCGCCCTTTTCTGCCCTGCTGTCTGAGGTGAGACCAACTCAGCTCCAACCAGCAGTCGAGCTTCCTCCTTCTTCCTCATCAATTGCTGAGATGAGATCTAGTCTGTGTTTCAACAGCAGTTATTTTGGGTGCAGAAGATCAAGTTTCTCCATATAGAACGGATGAGGCTTCCCAAAATTGCCTGTCATCCACTGTGTTCACATTTTCCATGGGTGAGGAGAAGTCATTTGATTTCTTTGTGACAAACAAGACTCAGTGAGGAAAACGGCAGCGTTATTTATTGGCTGGTAATGTTCTTCCTAATGCAAAGAGATGTGATGCTGCATATCCTCCTCAAGAGTAAATTGCCCTGTCAGCTGCCCCTTCTTAGTGTTTGATTCAGATCCTGCTGCTTAACTCAGTTTCTTAGGCTTCTCTTTCCTCTAGTTAATGTATAGCTGCAGTTTGCATCCTGTTTTGCGTCCATATGCCAACCACGGTTTGCCATTTATTCTGCCAAATTTATAGCTACACACTCAACCAACAATCTGTCTAGGTAGCCAGTAAGAATTATGTGCAAAATGTTATTTCCTAAATCTGGATGTGATTATCTCTCAAATGTGTATTTCCAAAATAGCAGCTTCCTTCTAAAGAGAGCTGGTAAGCAAGGAGGGAGAGCAGGGATTTGCTAAATGTATTTGTGCTTCTGTTCTTAATGAAGTCTTTTTCCTAGATATTTGTATCTGAACTATTAAGTCTCAGACACTTGTATCTGAACTATTGTGTCTATCAATTCATCCTATTTACTTGAAAAATTATACATTTACAAAAACATTTCCTTTGATTTGCTGATGGTTATACCTGTCAGGTATGAGTTATTACTTCATCTTTCATTTAAAACCTTTTCAAGTTTAAAAAAATGTAGTATGTAGAACACAAGGCGAAATTGCTGGGTCTGAGTGATGTTCTCTATTGGCACTTTTATTACTTGTTGTACAAGAGGTGGCAGCCCCAATACTAATTAAAAGAAGTGTTCGGACATGCAGGAGATATTCTGGCTTTCCAAGCCAGAGCCAAAATGGTTCATTGCTGCAGTGGAGAGGACAGTTCCTGCAGGGCTCCTGCCTGCATAGGTTTTGTGGGAAAACAGCCTTATCACCTCCAGGCTTGAGCAAGCTGCAGGGAATCTCTCCATGATTCAGTCGAGACGGAAGAGGCCTTGACCCCAGCCTGCTGATTTTTGGTTCCCCCACAAAATCAAATCAGCTTCTCAGCCAAACAACTTCCTCCCCAAGCCCAGTCCCCAACTCTTTAATTTCCCTTCACCAGGCCCACAGATGGGTTTTTCCTCCCACTCCACCACAGGGCCCCCACAGCCTGGGGTGCAGTGCCCGGGACATGTTTGCTTTCACACTGACTCACTTCTGCGCCCGTCCCACCTCAGACCACAGCGGCCCTGGGCTGAGAGTGAAGAAAACTGCTCCCAGCAGAAGCTGAAGCCATGTGAAATCTGACAGGTTTCTGATACGTGGCCAAGCCTGTGTCTGAGGTCAGGTTTATTGACAGGGTCACAACATGTAAACAGCACATGCTTTCCCTGCTCCAGACCTTCCGCAGAAAAGATGCCTTGTGTACAGATAACCACAGATATGCAGGGTGGGATTCTGGGTTGTGCAACGCCTGGCACCTCTCCAAATTATCTGTTTTGCACTGGCCTCTTCCAGGAGGAGCTCAGAAAGTGTGTCTTGTGAAAGGCTGGTCTCTGGGATCAGTAGCAAACTCTTTTGGACTCAGCTGCTTGTGCTGGGATCCTTGTGTGGCTGTGTACGGAAACATGACATGAGCTCAACGTGGTAAATGTGGAATGCAAAATCAAGGCTGCTGTGTGATAAGGATTCCCAGGATGCAGTCAGGACTCTGTCACGCTCATCCCAGTTATGCACAGAGGCAGCATATGGAGGAGCTGGCCCATCATCTCCCTGTCTACCTCTTCTCTGTCTGACTGTGCTGTGATCCACTCTGTTTCTCGCAGCAAAGGGTTCTCTGTGTTCTGCCAGCAGAGCTTCATGGAGATACAACGGGAGGGCTGTGACCTTGGGAGAACAGGCATCTTGTGACTTTCCAAGTTTCACAATGCAGAGTGAGAGGATGCTGTTCTTTCCATATCCATTCTGCATATTCAGAGTTTTCCATTAGGGTCCTTTCTCAATAGGAGGAGAAAATTTTGCAGTAGGATCAGAAACAGGGAACTGAGCAGGGGGAGAGAGGGAAACAACTTGTCACAAAGTTTTTCCAATACTTGTCTGAGAAGCAATCTTCTGTAAAGCTGTTTCCTACTATCAAATTCCCCTCAGCACTCAAACTGTGAGCCCTGAGCTGGCAATCTGAGGGTTGCTGTTTCATGAGCATATTTAAGCACACACACCTCACCTCACATGCTTTCCTTCATCCTGGAGCATTATTTCTGCAGATACCTGTTCAGGGTTCAGATTGAGCTCAGCTCCCATTGAGAAGAGAAAGTCTCATCCTCCTGTCTGTTCTCAAAAAATTGCTTTTTGAGGGTTACATATATTAAGAAATGGCACAGTTATGAAAACATTTTGCTTTTCATCTGTCTTTCACAGAAACCTGTCTTTACTAAGGCTGCTTTTCTTGGAGAGATTCTAGCTGCAAAACAGTATTTCATAGCACTCTTAATGCTGACAAAGAAAATAGCCTCTCTCTTCCAGCCTTAGTCTTTGCCATCTAGTCTTTGTTCATGTTCACCTCCACACTTGTTTTTTGATGAACAAAATTCAACAAAAGCAGCTGTCCTGAAAGCTGACTGATCACTACAGGTTACTGCAGGGAGGCTGGGATTTTCCAAGCCAGCCAGAGGTATTGCTGGGCATCACAGTGATGTCCCAGCTGAGGATCTTAGGTAGGTGTTGGAGGTTGCACAGGGAGGCACTGATACTTGTTCTTGACAACACAAAATGACAGCCTAACCACATGTTACCAACATAGCCCAGGATGGAAGGAATTGTGGTCAAAAGCTTTGTTCGACAGGACAGACAAGTAGAAAATGTCACCTACATGTAACAAATTACAGTCAGAGCCATGCTCTGCACAGACCCTGACAGCTCTTGAAAGCCAGAATCATATACCCTCCCACTTGTACAAATTCAAGCAAGCTGCTTCTGCTGCACCACCAGCAGACAAGAGTTCTCTCCAGAACTAAGGATTTTAATGTGGGAAGTGAAAATGGTGAAAGTTCCCTCCTTCCTGCCCTGATTGTTCCTTATCTTTGAGACAAAAAGAAGCACAAATCCTACCAAGGCAAAGGATTTCTCAGCTAGATGAAATGATTTACAGAAGGAATAACCACATAATGATAGGCATAAGACAAGTGCTAAATTTACTACAGTTCTGTACAGGCTAATCTTGCATAAAATGAAGGCATTTAGTAATAGCCATCACTTCTCATCCTGCTTCTGGATTACTGCAAAACATCCCTGCTGCTCCTCAGCTTTTGCAAAATCTACCATATAGTGGATTGTATAATATGTTTGGCAACATACTCAAAAACACTGTCATCTCTCAGCAAACTGCATATACCAGCTGTTTGCCAGAAACAGCTCCCTGAGGGTCACACAGAGACTCTGCTGGGAGACAAGAGTTCCAGGTTCTTGCAAAACATTTGCCTTGAGGTGCCACAGTAATAATTGACCTCTACAGGGATGTCTGTAATAAATTGCAGGAAGGCTCTGTTTCTAATGGCTCGATCAGCACAACTGATAACTGCTACTGAACTTGGTGAAACAGGTTGTTTACATAATATGTGTTTTCCTGATGGTCTGATACACAGTAATACACCATTATGCAGATTGCAAGTGTTGGTTTTGGCCAGACAGCAGCAGTTCTAGAGGATCTTTGAGCATAATGTTGTTTTTCAGTTCTATGTCTCTTGATGAAAGGCTTGTAGGAAAAGTGGGTTTTTCAGGCTTAAAATTTAATCCAGGGTGTGGACAGGAGAACAGGACACAGCACACCCAGTCCCACATCCCGTGGTGTGAGCCACCAGCTTCACTCTGTCTCCGTTTTTGCTCTGTCAGATTGAAGCAGCTTTCTGCTGATGGTCAGGTGTTTGGGATCAAATGTACTTGGCTACCTAAGGGCCTGGCTTGGGGTTCCCTGGAGTCAACAGCAGTGGCCTTTTGAAGCCACCCTAGTAACTAAGTATTGGCTACCACCTGATACTCAAACCAACACTTCCAAAGAGCACCCACATCCAGCTGGAGCCCTGTACCTGCATTCAAGACCTTCAGCAAACTGGTTTTCAGCAGCACTGAGCTGCAGATACAATGGGAGGTGGTAGATCTGCCTAAATCTGCATAACATCTTGATGCTGAAATCCTAGCTGCTGAAGGCTTTTTTGGTTGAAAAGTGTTTCCTAAGTTAAGATTTGACAATGGTCATACAGGTTCAAAAATAAAAGCTAGGATAGTCCTCGCTCAGGTGGATCCTTGCAGTCAGAACTACTAATGATATACTATGTTTTTATCCAGTTCTCCCACTGGGATATTAGAACACTCTCTTAAGTACACTAAGTTGAACTTCCAGCTGTTGCTGATCTCAACTCAAAAGTATAATCAGCTAAGTCTGTGTGATGATGTAACAGAGAGGTGCTGAGCTAGCATGGGTATGTTACTCCTGATGTCTTTAAACATGCCCCAGAAGTGTCAGCAAGCACTGGATAACTGGAAACAGGAGCTGCTACAAACAGGTCTCTCTTGTCTGCTTGGCTAAGGATACAGCAACCATCAGTGGGGTGTGACAAATGAGAAGCAAGATAACCACCTTGAAACAGTTACAAATATTCTGCTTTCTGAGAGGGCTCTTTGTTTTCCTGTGTTTGAATGATTCCTTGTTGTTTTTTTTAAAGAAACACCACACAGAAGAGTGTCTGAGAGTCCTCCAGCACATCCCAGCTGATGCAGAATCAGTCAAAAGTTATGGACATCCAAGGGAGGCCACAACAGATTTGTCACCCATCAGCAGGGCTGATGCACTGCTCCATAGCAGGCATGGAATTTCATACCATGATGTCCTTTGTTTCCCAATGCCAATCATGGTACTCCTCATGCTGGTGCTATATCTGTGCCTTTTTTCCTTCCTTTTTTTTTTTTTTTTATTGAAAAAATATCTGAAAAAGGTTCTGAAATGGATTTGGTGCATGAGACAGCTGTAGCAGATGACTTGACCAAACCACCTGATAAAGGGTCGAGAAGGAATAGAAATGAACAGAAAAGGAGGAAGAATTCCTCATAATTCCTTATCAAGATGCACCAATCTTCTTTAATTGGACCACTGGCTCTTGTACACCTTTACAAACAAGTTGCTGGATGCAGAATGCCTACTGAGACAACTAGTACTACTAATTTATTTTTTTTTAATCCAGGCAGACCAAAAAATGCAAAAGGTCATATTCTGTAACACCTTTGCAATTCCTGTAGCACCATGCATGCCCTGGAGAGCAAGTCTACAATTCTGTGGAAACATTAACACCTCTTTGGTGAACTTTATGTTCAGATTTATTTCTTCCAGCACACATTAGATATTCCTACCCCCTACAGAACAGGGTACAGAAGATTTCTGGAAAGCTGGGCTTTCTACAAAAGTACAACCAGCATGCCCTGAAGCCCTCCCACACAATACCAAACACTGTGCATTCAACAGAGCTGCTGGTTAATGATCTCGCTCATAAGTAATGTTTTAACCTTAGAATGGTTTTTGTTTGCTTCAAAAGCCACAAAGCCAAAAAGGAAGTGTAGGAGAACGTGGGCAGGACAGTGGCCAGGAGCCTCATGACCTCATCTTTTTCCACCACATGGGGATTGGTAGCTGTGCTTGGGACAGGGTTTAAATTCCCGGAGCTCAGAGATGTCAGGCAGCAGGGGACGAGGGGAGAAAGCCAGAGCTGCTGGAAGCCAACTCTCTGGAGCTGCTGCTGGGATCACCAAGAGTGCTCTTATTGTGGCTGACTACTTTCACACCAGAAAAGGTAATTTTTTTCTTTTTTACCTGATGTCCCAATCCATCTGCAGCTTTAGCCTAGGAAGCACTGAGCAGATCTTTGAAAACTGCTTCACTGGGCAGAGATGTTTGATATTTCTCTGTGGAAAAAGGTGTGCTTTTATAGGAGAAAGGTTGCTTTAGCAATGCCAGGTTTACACATAATCCCAGTTTTAAATTTGTGTACTGATAGATGTTGGGAGAAGGTTACTAAAACCCTGCCACTGAATCACGCACTAGAAACTCAGAGCTGGTGCTTGAACACAGAAAGCTTTCTTCCTCATGTAATCACTGCCTGGCAGTGTTCTCATTTCTCCTGGCAGGCTCAGTTTGTGCTGCACAATCCTGAGTGGATGGGACAGTGAATGGGACACACTTCTCTGTGAAAACTGAAATTGTAATACCTCTGTTAGAGTGTCCTGTCTCAGGGGCAGCCTTACTAATGCATTTTAAATGGCCCAAGCAGCTTTCTTCCTGCTGTGACTTACCAAAGTTTTGAATGACTCTTGTTCATCAGTAAATTGGTTTAAATTCTCAGGGATGTTCCTTATTCTGGGAGCTGGTCAGTGAGCACTGAAGTTTACTGTAGCTATCCTAATTTCAGCAGGAATATCTTATTTATTAAATTGCTAAAGCTGCAATGTGAGCAGCTATGGGAGCAACTACTTCACCTAATCCCTTGTTTGGAAACACAGGTTATTTTGTTCTAACTTCTGGATGGGGAAATGTAGGTCTATCAATAAAAGCAGTTTATGTTCATATAAACAGACTTTACTCAGCAAATCAAGTTAATAACCCTAAAAACTAGTTTCAAAATAGCTGACAAGGCAATACAAATTGCTTGCCTTAACCTGCCTCTTTTTCAAAACAATTGTGTTAAGTGAATGAAGATAAACCAAATCTGATATTTATAACAGTTTTTCAGAGAGCTTTGCATTTGCCTATGGAAGTCAGTAGACAACAGGAGTCAGTTCACCTTTTCACTGTGGTTTTTCTCACCGCTGCTCAGCTCTTCTTAGCATTCACTTTCAACTTCCTTGTACCTTTTTGAGCTGCTAAATCATGACAAGGTGGGTGGGAGGTGGTGATGGAGGATAGAAGAAATAAAATTAGCAAGTTGAATCCATAGCAGGGACCTGGTCTTGGCATATTGAAGTACACCGGGAAAAAGGAAAACCTATAACACTTTTATGGTATTTTACTTTATTGACTTACTGTTCCAAAATATTTTCTAGGTGAAATATCACAATGAAGGTGGCAGTTCTGTGTTTATGCCTTATCAGCATCACAGCTGCATGGCCAGTGAGTAAATCACAAACACTATCCCCAGCACTTGCATTATTTCCTTTGCACATCAGCGAGAAACACTGAAAAATGTTTTTTCTCTCTTCTCCCTTCAAGGTGATTCAATCCAAGAAGCATGCCATTTCTGCCAGCTCCAAAGAAAAATATGTACGGTCATTTTGTCTTTCTGTTAATTTTCTTTGATAAGTGCTTTTAATTTTTGTTTGTTTTGTTTGTTTGTTTTCCTCCAGAACACGTTTTCTGGTACTTGTTCTATGATTGTAGATGCTTGCAGAACATGTCCTTACCTGGCTGTTATGAGCTAGTTTCAAAGCAGAGAGCCACTGATGTCCACAGACTTTTTCCTGTGTCACGTGTCTTGGTTGTGGACTTTCATTAGTTCTATCTCCAGACCAGCACTGGAAATCTTTTTTCTTAAAGAAAAATGTGTTAGCTCTTAATTAAAAAGAGAAAGGGACAACAGTATGGCAATATTACTATAACCCATATTCATTAGTGTGGATTTGATGACAATATTTGGTGTTGGAGGAGCACCTTAATCCAATATCCTTTTTTTTTTTTAATGATGTAAGTGAACTGCATTTAGTCTTGTCATATAGCTCCTCAGTTCATTCCCTATTGCTAGCTGTTACCCTTGTAAAATGGCTCTAAGAACCAGCTGCTGCATTTAGTTTAGAATCTTCATGAGGTGGGAGATAAATCACCCTCCAGAAAGGCCCTAAGTATTAGCAGGAGCAATGATTGTTAGATATAATTCCAAATTCCACTCAATAAAAACAAGACTGGAGAAACTGACCTGAATTTCCCCAGGCTCTGCCAGGGAGAGAGGCACATCTATCTATCTTGTGGGTACACTGTTCATCTGGGATGATGGCTTGTTCTGAGTCCTCTTCCTACTGCAATGAACAGCTGAGGACACGTCCCACACAGAAGGACTGTGTACTGCAGATTCCACATCTGCCTGAAAGCACAGGTTGGGATGCAGCAGTTTTGCCTGCTCCTTTGAGGATTAACCCCCCCCCCTTTTATTTTCTCTTGAAGGACGCCAGGGGCCATTACTTGCACAGATATCACAATGACCATGTGAATTCCCAGTCTCAGGAGAGTCAGCAGCACCCAGAGAGTGACCTGGCATCATCTCAGCAGGTACAGATACCTAACTGGAAGAGAAAGCAGAGCATCTTTCCATGCCAAGATTTGCAAGTTATGATTAAGTGCTTAAAGAATAGTCACCATGTTGATCAGCTCTACTATATGTGCCTTTGTGTACTAACATTGAGCTCTGTGTTCCTTTCAGACCCTTTACTCTTCAGAAGAAAGTGTGGATGTCCCAGAACAACCAGTAAGTGTTTTGAAGGACAGCATGTCCATTGAGTGCTGCGGGGCAGCCAGTGTGGTACAGCTCTCGTTTTCCTCACTCAAGTGTGGCTCTTGCAGTAACATCTCCCCCGAAATAAAACAAAGCTCCAGGCAGGGGGAGGTGAACTCAGTGCAGTGCCTGCACATAGCTCCTTAACAGTGTCTGTGCCCTGGGCCAATGGGACAGGTACCAGTCTGCACCTCTCTCATCCGTGTTCAGTTGCCTGATGTGTGATAAATGTTTTCCAGCACTTTCCTGATGTGTCAAGCAAGAGCCATGAAGATGTGGATGATGATGATGATGATGATGACAATGATTCCAATGACACGGATGAATCCGAAGAGGTTGTCACGAGTTTTCCCACAGACATTCCAGTAACTGAGCCATTCCCCACTTTCCCGTTCACCCGGGGAGACAATGCTGGCAGAGGTGACAGTGTGGCCTACAGGATGAGGGCAAAAGCTGCACTGTTGAAGGCTATCAAACTCCACAAAGCTTCCAAAAAGGTGAATAGCACTGACCAGTGGTGCTCATGTTCTTGGAAATGGGGAGTGAACTTGAAAGTGGACATGGCATTTTATGGGAGTTGGTTTTGAAAACTGTATAGGGAAAGTAGGCATAAGTGAAGGAATGCATTTCCTTTCTCTGGATACCACAGATCAGGGCTCTCGATGCACTGGGGCAGGAGTGCAGCCTGCTGCTGCAAGCTGTGCAAAACTGCAGGTTGCACTGTCATGATATACTTGCACACACGAAATCTGAGGCCAGGAGCAAATTAGAATTTCCATAAAGTGAAAGGTTCATGTAACTCCATAAAACACCAGAGTATCTCCAGGCAGAGGTTCATCATGCAGGCTTTGAGCATCCCTGCAGTCCAAGCAGCCTGCGTTAGTGCAGTACTTGATGGAGCAGCTCCTCGGGAGTGACAATGCCTCTTATTCTGCTCTCTAACACAGCTCATCTACGATGCCACCGAGGAAGATGAGAGCGACATGGATGCAGACAGCCAGCGCTCTGTCTCCCGGGAGGATTCTGCTTCCCGCAGGTCCCTGAGGAAGCATGTCAGCAGTGTGGTATGGTCTGACCAGAGCCACGGGCGGGACAGCAGCGAGCCGGACAGCGACCCGCGGGACCACAGCTTGGAGAACGACAGCAGGCCCAAATCCGACAGCCACGAGGCAGGAGGCGACAGTAGCAAGTCTGGTGTCAGAGGGGACAGCCTCTCCAGTGTGGAAAGCAGGGAGAGAAGGGACATCCACTCGAGTGTGGAAAGCAAGGAGAGCAGGGACAGCCACTCGAGTGTGGAAAGCAAGGAGAGCAGGGACAGCCACTCGAGTGTGGAAAGCAGGAAGAGAAGGGACAGCCACTCGAGTGTGGAAAGCAGGGAGAGCAGGGACAGCCTCTCCAGTGTGGAAAGCAGGGAGAGCAGGGACAGCCACTCCAGTGTGGAAAGCAGGGAGAGAAGGGACAGCCACTCCAGTGTGGAAAGCAGGGAGAAAAGGGACAGCCACTCGAGTGTGGAAAGCAGGGAGAAAAGGGACAGCCACTCGAGTGTGGAGAGCAGGGAGAAAAGGGACAGCCACTCGAGTGTGGAAAGCAGGGAGAGCAGGGACAGCCACTCGAGTGTGGAAAGCAGGGAGAGCAGGGACAGCCACTCGAGTGTGGAAAGCAGGGAGAGCAGGGACAGCCTCTCCAGTGTGGAAAGCAGGGAGAGCAGGGACAGCCACTCCAGTGTGGAAAGCAGGGAGAAAAGGGACAGCCACTCCAGTGTGGAGAGCAGGGAGAAAAGGGACAGCCACTCGAGTGTGGAAAGCAGGGAGAGCCGGGACCACGTATCAGCTCAGCTCTCTGACGATATCAGCAGCCAAACGCTGGAAAGTGCCGAGGATTCTCAAGATCGTCACAGCATTGAAAGTAACGAAGTCACCCTTTAGAGGGAGATAAAAATAATGTTTCCCTTCTTTTCCAATCCCTGCCTAAGGGGAGCAGGGAGTAGCTTCATTTCGGGGAACTGTTTGTTAATGTAGTTCGCGTGGTGACTTTGGGGTTCGGGGCGCTCCGTGGGCCTGGGCTGTGCCGGCGGAGGCTGTGGGACACGGCGGGCGAGCGTCGCCCCTCGGGCACCCCGCTCTCTGCGCTGCCGGGCGCTGTTTGCTGTAACGGGACTTAAATAAAACCTCAAAACCCTATTCCTGCATTGCTATTCACTGCGGCTTGGACCGGGCGGCGAGGGGAGCTTTAATACTTCTTAAAACGATGTGAAATGGCTGTTCCTCGCCAATTTAACCAGCACAACCTCCCCGCGAGGCCTCCCCGTACTTTGATGAGCGGGCCGCCACACACCCAGCGCCGGCCCCTGCCCCGCTGCCGCAGGGGCGGTCCGGGGCTGCCCCGGAGCGCGGTGGGAGGAGGAGGAGGAGGGCGGGAAGGAGGTCCCGCCGGGAGCCGGGGGACTACATCTCCCTCTGCACCGCGGGCCTCCCGCCCCAGGGCGGGGAAGGGGCGGCGGCGGCGGGCCCGATGGCGGGCGGCGGCGGCTGCCGGCGCGGGCGGGAGCAGCTGGAGCTGGAGCGGCTGGGGCCGGCGGCGCGGCCCGGCTCCTGCCCGCCGTCGCCGCCGCTCTCCGCCTGCTCGCGGCAGGCCTGGAGCCGGGACAACCCGGGCTTCGAGCCCGAGGAGGACGCGGCGGCGGCGGCGGGGCCGGTGCTGGAGATGGAAGTGGAGTGGGGCAGCCGAGCCGCCTCGTCGCTGGGCAGCGGCGCCGCGGGGCCGATGGCGGGCGGCGGGCGGCGGGCGCGGCGGGGCCCCGCGGGGCGCGGCGGGGCCGAGGGGCCGGGCCGCCTCCCCGGGCCGCCCGACGGAGCCGCGCCCCGCAGAGCGGCCTGGGCCAAGTGCCTGGCGCGGAGACTGCGAGGTGAGGGAGCCCGGGCACGCAGCCCGCAGCCCGGCTCGGCTCCTCAGCCGCTTCCTGCGCCCTGCAGTTGTTTGTGGTCTCTCGTCCTCCTTTCCCTCTGCCCGTGTCCTTTTCCATCCTTCCTTGTGTCTCTGTGTCCCCATCTCTTCGTGCACATCTGCGGTTGTGTCTCGCCCCCGTCTCGCTCCGTCCTTTCCCCTCCTCTCTGCCTCCCGGGTCTCACTGCTGGCTGCTTTCCGTGTAAGACACTCCCGCACAGGGGAAGTTCAGGTCGGACATGAGGATGGATTTCTTTACAGGAAAGGTGGCGTTGGAATGGACTGCCCAGGGAGGTGGTGGAGCCACTGTCTCTGGACGTGTTTAACGAAAGACTAGGTGTGGTACTCGGTGCCATGGTCAAATTGACGTGCTGATGTTGGGTCTTAGGTTGGATGTGATGATCTCCAGAGGTCTTTTCCGACCTCGGCTTTCTGTCCCATCACCAGGTCTTTGGAAGGTTGGAGCAGAATGTTGCTTGTGCTTCTTTTTCAGCAATACGCTGTTCACAGAAGAGGTGGTTCGGATGGGATGGGATACTTAGAGTGGGCTGCTGGGAGGGTGCTTGAATCACTTATTTTTCTCTGCAGTATTGTTCAGTGCCTTGGTGCTGCCCTTTACAGTCAAGTGCTTCCTGTTGTCACACAGATGGTGACCAGGGACAGAGCTGGAAGCAAAACTGAGCACATATCAAGTGAACATTTGAGGTGTTGTTCAAGGCTTACTGCAGTAACTCCCTGCTGAGCAGGCTTGTGCAGGGTTGATTTGACAACAGCAGAGAGAATGCTGGATGGGGAGTTCTTTGGATTTAAGGTTGTGGGAGCACATTGAAAAACCCTCCCTTCTTTTCAGAGAAGCTTAAAATGTCAGCTTCAAACTAGAAGGATTTTAAACAGAGCATTTGTTTAAGTGTAAAATCTTTATAGTTATAAAGCTGCAGAAAAAGCAAAGCATATTTAGAAAATAAAGATTCTTCTTCTGAAATGTGGATTTTCTGAAGATAGTACATAGTACTGTTACTGGCTGCCACAGCATCAGTGGAACTGTCAAAACAAGCTTGACTTTAAGCAAGTATTTGTACCTTCTCTGATTTTCATGTGCATTCAAAGATTGTTTGCTGTAATGATTTCTCTAGCTTTGGCTGTATCGCACCAAAAGAAATCCCTCTTGAACATTGCAATATCTTAGTGGTATGCAAGTCAGACTTGCAGGGATTATGGAACAGAGCATGTTTTCTTTTTAGCAAATTTTATTGGGACCATGTTCAATGACCCAAGTCACTTCATAACAAGAAGGCAGAATAACCAGGAAAAACTACCAGTAATAATTGTGTTGTGCATGAATTGGCACTGTGCTGTTTGGAGTCTCCAGTGGTGTGTTTGTTTTAGTCCATTGCTGAGCTAGGTAATTGCCTAGGAAAAGAGCTGCTTCACATGGAGAAAGTTAAGTCCTTTTATAAAAACTTCTACAAAGTTTCTATACTTCAGGTGCTCCCTTTGTCTTAGTTGTTGCTAAGAAGGAACCTCCTGTGTATATTTTTAAGTGTGGTAAAAAGCAGCAGTGTTTGTACACGAGGCGAATGTGAGTGACCTGGTGGTGGCCTGGCAGGTGTCCTCCTGTTCCATCTCTGTTGTGGTTTGTGCAGTAGTACTCAAAACAGTTTCTGGTGATTCCTGGCCACCTTCTATAGGCAGGTGTAGCTAAAGTTACTGTAGTCGACAGATCCTTTTCTGGCTCTTTGATGAGAATGTTGCCATAATTTCCTGGGCACAGTAAATGTCTGGGTGAGACGTGGGTGCTGTGGAGGTGCTGCAGGGCACTGTACTTCTGTGGAATAGGTAACACCTTATCTGAGGAATGTGATCCCTGTGCTGCACAGTTTAAAGGGGCTGATTGCCAGCCTGACATTATTATAGGGCACTTGAAGCATAACTGCGGGTTTACTATTGGAAAGAATACTCCACAGTTCTTCTGACATTCCATGGATATCCACAAGTATCTTTGAAGGCTGGAAATGGTGCATTCAGTTTTATTTCGAGGACTACAGGAAAGTTGTTTAATGGAATTCCATCTCACTAGACAGAATTCAACAAGAGGGAACAATCCTTTGGATATCACAAGTGATAGTGTCACCATGGCAAAAAAAGTTCCACTTATTATTGAGGGATGTTCAATGACAGATTGCACTTTACTTGCTGTGAGTTATGGAAGAAAAATGCAGAGAGGATTTAAAGTATTGGGATTTTGGTAATTGCTGTAACAGGAGTTACTAAGTGAATAGAACCAGCTATCAGTAGTTGAGGTTCTTCTTTCTGTGGATTCTGTTCAGATTCTAACATGAATATTTGTGAAGTGCCTTTAGTTCCTCTAGTTTTACAGATCTCTTCAGTAAATATCCCAGATGCTGAGAGGAGAAAAGGGACTGATTATTCTGCTCTGTTAAGGAGGAAGTTACCAGAAGTTTTGATGGGTAAAAACAAGGTGTGTTTCCAGAGCCAGCCTGGAAAGGTAATCCTGCCTTGTAGAGCTGTACTTGGTCACCCAGTGCTGCCATGCCCTCATGTGTGTCATCACTAAAGTGTGTTGGGCATTTCTTGAAAGGTTTTCTTAGTTATTGTTATATAAAGGTACAAAATACCCTTCCCAGTCACTCGTTAATTGCTACTTCCATGAAGACTGCTACATACAGAATGAGTATGAGCAACTGTTAGTTGTAGATTTATTTGATAAAAAATACACAGATCCAGTCAAAGAGTAGATGAATAGCAAATGGATGTAAGAAAACAAAACAGTTTTGTTGCTTGCAGCAGATGTCAAATCCAGCACTGCTTATCTCTATGTTTGATGCATCTAAATCAATATTCTAATAAGGGAACAGGGGAATAATATATTTATATTTCAAAAATGTAACAGCTAATGAAAGCTCCAAGCTAGCTGATGGGAAAATTCATTGTTCATTTAGCAAAAAATCATTGTGTGATCCCTGGTGCTGTTTAGTTGGATTTTTTCTTTGCTGTAACTTTCTGTTCTTTGCTGACTTGACACCTAACGATAGTCTAATATGACAGAGTTTGAGTTTGGAAACTTTCTGCTTCTGCTCACATTTCTTATTGGTGAGTAATGTGCTGACAGCCGGGACTTGGCTTTCTGGCCAGCTTAGCTCACTGGCTTTTCCAGCCTTTTTCTTCCTCTCTTCCATAATGTCTTCCTGCCTTTTTTATGGAGGTTGCTAGTGCAATGTAGTGCTGTGCTAGAGGCTGAATTTTTTGAGTTATTATTGACTCAGTAAATGTTCTGGGATTTGTGTTTTTGTCTTCAAGAATGACATAATGGGGAGGATTTGGCATTCGGTGTAGTAAAGTTGCAGTCTTTATTGCACATTTTCAAACTTGGCCTTAAAGAACAGCTTTGAAAAAGCTCTCTGTCAGCTCTGGGGCTGACACTAGGGAAGGCCCTAATTTACCAATTAAGCCATGTGAACAGAGATTAACGCTGAAACTCTTAGTGCTTGCTGTGCCTGTACAAGAAAAGTTTCCAAGTTTTTTGTCACAACTTAAAAATGTGGTAGCTGAAAGGCTTCAAGAAACATCTAACACATTATTTTTTCTCATTTATGCAGATAGAGGGAAGAGTTTCCTTATTCCCATCTCTGTTAGCAAACAAAGGTCTGCAGCAGGCATCTTAGCCCATTGTCTTAGCCTTACAGCAGTGGTTGCAGATTGACTGAACTCATGCTTCATTGTCAGGTTTATAATGTGTTTTGGCTATCCCTTGTTACTGTTCCATTTCAAATTACTGTGGTATGTTTGATGGATCCAGGATTTTTCCGAGGGAGTTTGTGGTTACTACATGTCCATCTACTGAGAATGTAAAGGATGTTTTGAAAAGTTGGCAGTTTAAAACACCTGAAAAGGATGGAAGTTTACTGCAGTTCTGTAGGAGTTAAATTTTAGTTTTAAATGCTTTTTCACTGATCAGAAACTGAGGTCAAATTACCTTGCTTTAGGTTTAAATAAAGAGAAGCTCCATGAAGGGAAGAGTCTGAGCAACAGCAGCTGTTCCCAGCTTTTTTTCTATTCTGTACTAAGCATAGGAAATAAGGATGGTGATTGCTAACTGCATTTTGTTTCAAGGTGGTTGTTCCTTTCAAAAGACTCCGTTTAAAAGATCCTTTTGCTTTTTTGTTACCCACTTGGAAGAGATCACCAAAGTTCAATAGCTTCTCTCCTTGTCTTTTTGGGAATGTCAAGCATTATATGAAGTGAGGACCAGGCAGAAACAGTTCAGCTGATGCAGTTGCTCAAGCTGACAGCTAGACTGTACAGCAGGTCTCATTTAGGCTGCTACTGATGTTTAATTGATAACTCTTGGTTGTGCAGGGAAAGAAATCATGCAGAAATGCTCACCAACATCCCTGCTGTGTGTCTTGCCTATGTGAGAGGGGAAGGTTATGATAAGGTGTTTTAAAAATGTTTGACTCAAGTATCCTCCTTTCATGTAGAAAATTAAGACTAAAGGCTCAGTAATGAATGTGCATTTTCATTTGTTGAACAATTATTTGCTTGTTTAAGAGAAAAACATACCAAAACACTGCATTTCCATTTCTTGAAGGATGGCTGTTTGTACATGTCTCTGTATCCTTGTATCTGTTTTCATACCATGTGGTTCTAAGCAACAGCACTTCTGCAAATCTTCCACAGATTCTGTTAGAGTTCTGCTGAACTGTTCCTAAATTATTATGGTATCTCGTTGATAGTTGATACTGCCTGAGGCCTCATTCTGTCTACAAATGAAGCTCCTCTTGCTTAAACTTAAAATCCATAGAAGAACCTGCAGCAATGGTTAAGCTTTCAAGTTTAAAGTTAAGCTTTCAACAAAGGTTAAGCTTTCAACACCACTTACTATGTCACTTCTGTATCTGTGCACATCATTATATATATATATATATCTTTTTCCTTTTAAGGTCTGTGGGGGACAAGACTCATGGAAGAGAGCAACACCAGCAGAGAGCAGTATTTGAAAAGTATATTACGGGAGCTGATCACGTACATGGTTTTCCTCGTGGTCCTGTGTGTCTGTAAGTACTACCAGTGCATCCAGTTCTGTACTACCTGCTTGTGATTCCAGAAAGAAGGTTGTTTGTGGGAGAAGAAGTAATAGACAGGTAGGCAAATGCTTGGAATCAAATATTTCTCTTTTTTCTGCTGATGGGCTGTTGCTTGAGACTGAAAATATTACAACTTTCTGCACCTTAACAAGTTTAGAGTCTTCAGACAAGATGATAATAGACTTGTTCTTTGTTTTTAGAGAGCATTTTTTTATTGTAGTACTACATGGCAGTGTGATACTTCTGCTACACTTTTTGAAATCACTGAGCAGAAATGGTAAATGAAGAGGAGGAGTTAGTCATCCAGGACAGATAATTGAATCACCACATTTGAAGTTCATCAGCAAGATTATATACAGATCACAGCTGGAGACTTCTGTGGTTTGTGCCATTTCTTGTCTTGATACCATATGAAGTATCATAACAGGAAAGAACACAGAACATAGTAACATTCAATTTACAATGCAGGAAACAACTTCTTGTGGAGTTACAAACTATCTGTTTTATTTGTTTGTTAGGGAGAAAACCTACAAAATGTGTACACTAAGTTACTGTATCTTTAGAAAGCCAGTATGTTTCAAGTCTCCAGTTTTTAGTGTGAGCAGTTCTGGCCTAAATGCCTGAAGTGCTGGTGACTCTTGATTTGGCATTTATGATGACTTGTAATACAACAAAGTGATGTTTTAAATTTTTGTGAGAGGGAATCTCAGAGTGAAAAAGTAAAGGCAAATTACACTGGTAGTCTCTGAGAGCAAGTCTGCTCTGCTTGAACCTAACAGAATTATTAAAAAGCCCACATTTTATGCTATTGACACAGCTGTTTTGATGTTGTACTGCAGGCATGTTTATATATTAAATATCACATTTTTTTTCCCTTCCTGAGTAATTTAAGAATGCTTAGAGCAGGTTTATGAACAAAGCAGTGCAAGGGTACTTGTGGCTGGCACACTGTAGCACCAGGAGAAGTGTTGCAGTGAGGGGGTCTGCCTTAAAGTGAAATTTGTTTCAGCAGGAGAAGTTTGACCCTTAACAGGCTGTTAACTGTTTTGCTACAGAAAAAGATTTTTGCTAACAGAATAAAGGAAAAATGTAGTGTGTTAAATATCTGGAGATATTGCTAACTTATTAGTATTTTTTAAGTATCCTTTTTATTTTTCACAGAAGCAATAACTGGAGGTCAGTCTGGTCTGTGGCTTGGCATGCCCTAGGAGAGTGCTTCCCAGTGCAGGCTAAATGATGTGGGCATTTCTTGTTCTCTTGTTGTTTGCAGAGTACATGTTTAGAGAGAATCTAGGTATTGCACAGTCACATGATACATTCCATGTGCACAGCAGAACTCTGTTAAAAATAGTTTTTGCTCTCCAGTTGTTAAGGTAAACAAACAATTTATAAATTTTATACAATTACCAAAACTGACAGTGATTGTTCAGTAATTTTTCAGACTCCTCTGAGTTTTAGCCGTAGAGTGGTTCAAGTATTTACACATGGTAATAATACCTATTGGTGATGGAGAGACAGGGACATCTGAGCTTGTATCAAGAGCCAATTTTATTGAGAATATAAGGCATTTATATATGGTTTTACTGCTATGGCACTTATATAAGGTTCTATTTTTGGTAACAATTTCCCATTGATTACACATTCTTCATGACATCACAGCACCTGGTAACATTATCTTATCACAGAAGTTTTACAACATGTCTCTTGCTCACTTCTTGCTCAGGGAGAATTTATCTGTGTTTGTCTCTCCTAAGGTTTCTGCTTGATCAGGCCTAGGATGCCAGGTTAATCAGTTCCATTGTACTCCATGTTTTATTCCCCATAAATACCCATGCCAGAGACTATTTCCTCAGCCCATCTTAGCTTTATACATCATTTCATAATGTATGCTCTGTGGCCCTCAGCCATACCTTTAGCCCTGTGTGAGGAAAAGGAGTAATGCAGTCCTTTATTTTCTGTGAGGAGTTTCTCTTAAAAGCACTGCACAGCTGTACTGGACATTCATTGCCTAATCCATGTCATTCCCAGTGCCCTGCAGTATCCTGGTTGACTGTCATTATCTGCTCACAGAACATAATTGTCCTGAGGTCTTTGTGCCATCTGTGCCAGTTCTCCCTGCATGCCTTGGATAGCACAAGCCACCTAAAAAGGCACTGCCTGCCTCTCTTCAGGCTGCTGAATTGTGCCTTTGTTTTCCTTGAGGCTTACTTTGGTAGAAGCATTTATAATAGAATGAGGTGTGGAAAGGAGAAGAGAGTATTATAGATTGATTGATCAGTCTGCCTTCACTGCTTTTTGTATTTTAATCACAATTGACAGGTAAATGCTGCTTGGTGTGGGTTTTGTTTTGGAGCTTAATGGTTCCACAAATGCAACTTGATGTATTCAAAACAAATAAAGGTTTGGTTTTTGAGAGGTGTTGGGGTTTTTTTTGTTTGTTTTGTTTTGTTTTTTGTTTGTTTTGGGTGTTTTGGGTTTTTTTTTGTTTTTGGCGTTTTTTTGTTTTGTTTTGTTTTTGTGGGGTTTTTGGTTGTTGTTGGGTTTTTTTGTTGTTGTTGTTGGGGGGTTTTTGTTGTTTTTTGTTTGTTTGTTTGTTTGTTTTGGGTTTGTTGTTGTTGTTGTTGTTGTTTTCAGGGTTTTTTTTCTCTTTTTTTCACTCCTTCATCTCTCACTCTTTACCAAACCTCCTGCAGTGACTTATGGGACTGTGAGTTCCAGTATGTACTATTATACAAGGGTTATGTCACAGCTCTTCCTGGAAACACCCGTGTCAAAAACAGAGAAAACTGATTTCAAAACTTTGTCCACAATGGATGACTTCTGGAAGGTAATCTAAACCCAAGTTTTTGTATCTCTGTTGCTGTGGTTCACTGGTACTGTCATGAACCATAAATTTAACCTTCAGAATCTTTTTTTCCTAATGTGGTCAGGCTTGTGTATGAAAATCTATGTGCACAATGTCAAAGCTATGGAACAATATGTGAAAATTTATAACTCAAGTAATGTTGGTGGGGCAGGGCAAATTTGTGAAATGTCTTTGGAGGGCAGGTCATAGTAAAGTCTTATGCCAGAGAAATTATTAACTGCAATTCTAACACTTGTGTGGAATGAAGATTTACAAAAACAGTGCTGGCAACATGCAAACTGAAGTTCTGTCATCCTCCCCAGTTCACAGAAGGCCCTTTGCTGGATGGTCTTTACTGGGAGATGTGGTACAACAACAAAACCATGGCAGAAAACAAAAGCTTCATTTATTACGAGAACCTGCTCCTAGGAGTGCCCCGCATTCGGCAGCTGAAAGTCAGGAATGGTTCCTGCTCCATACCCGAAGATTTAAAGGAGGAAATCAAAGACTGCTATGATGTCTATTCTGTAGCTAATGAAGATACTGCTCCTTTTGGACTCCGGAATGGAACTGCGTACGTAGCATTCCTGTAGATACAGACTCATTTTTTATATGTGACCCATTTTTCTATCTTAACTTTATGGTGTTAGTCAAAGGAACTTTTGTAACTTCTTTCTCAGAGGGTTACATCAAAACTTTGTAGCAAGGACCCCATGAACTAAACCATATTTAATAGCTAATGCATGTTTTTTGGTCAGGTTTTGTTGATGTCTGTTTTATTCATTGCAAGTTAAAGGTGGAAACACCAGTGTGCTCTCTTTCACTTCTGAACTAGCTGGACATACACCAGTGAGAAGGATTTGAATGGCAGCAGCCACTGGGGCTTGATTGCCACATACAGCGGGGCTGGTTATTACCAAGACCTCTCTAGGACCAGAGAAGTGACAGCTCTGCAGATTGCAAGCCTGAAGAAGAACCTGTGGCTGGACAGAGGGACCAGAGCAGCCTTCATTGATTTCTCTGTGTACAATGCAAACATCAACCTGTTCTGCGTGATCAGGTATGAGCAGAACCACGACGGTGTTCAGTTGCACAGTGTGGGTTGTAGACCTGGGGTTCTCTTGTGATTGTGTTGTTTTGGGGACATAGGTGAGTATGTTTTGTGTAAAAGGAACAGGCAACTGAAGTGCCATGCCTCCCTGTCAAAGAATAGAGACTCCTCATGGAGTCTCTCCTGGCTTTCCCGGTGCCACAGTGCCTTGGGTGGAGTTTGCAGGAGACCTTTCTAAAGAGTTGGCATATTCAAGTAAATACATGGGTATAGACCATCAGCCTTTGGTTTAGGCAGCATGAAACAGGCAGAGAATATAACAAATCTTTCTGTCTCTGTTTCCTCACTGTTCCTGAAAGGCTTTGAGTTTTAGTCAAAATTGAGTGTGGTCGCATTTACAACTTTTGTGTGGTGTGAAAACTCAGAATCCTATGTGGGTTTGTTTCTATTATTTAGACAATTATACAGATAAACCCAAGTGTCTTTTAGTAGTGCTTTTCTTCAGTCCTTTTTAAATTAAATTCTTTATTTCTTTGCCTTTTTTCAAATGCAGGTTGCTAGTAGAGTTTCCAGCCACTGGAGGCCTGGTTACATCTTGGCACTTTCAGCCTGTGAGGCTGATTCATTACATCTCCACTTTTGATTTTTTCCTGGCAGCCTGTGAAATGTCCTTCTGTCTTTTTGTTCTGTATTATATGGTGGAAGAGGTCTTAGAAATTCGCATTCATAGACTGCGCTACTTCAGAAGTGTTTGGAATTGCCTTGATATCCTTATCATTGTGGTAAGTAACCTTTGGAATCAGGCTAAAATTGCTTTCTAAAGTGCACTTTGTGGGAGACATGAATTACTCAGTTTCCTGTTGTAGTTTTAAGGTACAGGACCATCATTAGGAAGGACACTTCCAGACTATTAGGCTATTCAGTCTGAATATGACAATTTTAGTCTGTGTTGCAATGTTGGTATGTTTCACAAAGGTGGTTGTTCTGTCTTCAGTGCTTTCTGCCTGGTGCAAAGTTAGACTATTTGTCCATCATGCATTTTCAGTTTTTGTTTGTACAGACTTAGCTTTTATTGGAGGTGACAAACTTGCCCTCCCTTCTACATATCTGGTACAGACTATTGCACTGGCTTTCAAATAATAAAATCATCTGCTTTAAAGAAGTGATTTGCATTTCAAGGAATAGGACTGGGATTTGAATATGTTTGCAAAGAACCACAAGGAGATTTGTCTTGGTATTAAATACTCACCAGCTAATACCAAGTTTGAAGAAGGGCCTCAGAGTTGTAGAGTGCTAGCAGCTGTCTAGGTTAAGTGAACAGTGTTGCACATCAGCAATCTTAATGCACAGAAAATATGAGCTTTGGATATAAAGCTGCATAATATAATTCTTTCTGGGCTCAGACTAAGCTGTGCTTACCAAACATATACAAAGCCAGAAGTGCTGAAACAGTTCCAGTCCCATACTCGTTTTGTGTCTTCAGCCTTGGATTAATCAAAGGTTTCAAGTCTTGAAGCCAGTATTTGTATTCCAGGGAAATCATACTTGCATCACAGTGCTTTGTAAATGAAGGGCTGCTTAGGAGGATGTTTACATGAACTGTGTGCTGTTTTTTACACTTAATGGTTGGGCAGGGATAAAATGCTTTGCTGTTACAGTCAGTGAAGAGTATTTAAGTGTGAGTGTAAAATTCAGTTCACACAAGAGGTCAGAATTCTATGTTTATGCCTTGCCTGAGGGACATTGTTTAAATGTAGGATTATGTACTTATGACTCTCTATATGTGGTGAAGTGTTCACTTACAGTAATGAAGAGCACATTTGCAGAAGTCAAAGCAAGAAAACCTCTGTGGTAAAACTGCAGCTTCTCTGCTGTTGCTTGTTCTGGGCAATACTGCTCAGTCTGTGCTCTGGAGAAACTGTAGTACCTTTTTTACTACTGCTGTTTTTCTGCTCTGTGTTCTTTTACACCTTTGTGTGTTTGAGTTGTCATATTCCCTTCCTTTCATTTTCTTCTCTGTGACATCACTTCTGTGGTCCTGTTAGGTGCCACTGTCATCTTGTTCTTCACAAACAGTGGCGAGGAAATGACTTCTAAATCTTCTTACTCCCAGACTATTTGTCTGTAGTCCAGGACTACAATGGTTTTACTGTGAAATGCATGAAGTTCCACATATCTTACCTTTATCGAGCATAAATGTCTCAAACAAGTTGTTTTAAAACCCTAATTACTTTTTGTAAATGTGTGTGTTTCTTTTGTCCTCAGCTGTCTGTGGTAGCTATAGGAATTAGCATCTATAGGACATCAACTGTCGATATGCTCCTGAAGAAGCTGCTGGAAGATCAGAACTCATTCCCCAATTTCGAACCCTTAGCATATTGGCAAATGCAGTTTAACAACATTGCTGCAGTCACTGTGTTTTTTGTCTGGATTAAGGTAATTCAAGACACACATCTTTATTCTAACATTAGAATGTAAGCAGTATTCTGAGTTTCATGAGTCATGTTATTTGAGATTTACTCATGTTTCTCTCAAAGTCAGTCCTGTCAGAAAGTCAGAACAGTGATAACTTCTTGCAGATGAAAAGCTAAGTTGTAATTTGCCACAGGTGTAGTCAGCTCTTGTTTAGGTCTAGAAGACGTAGTCAGTGCTTGTGTTTTATCAGCAGACATGTTAAGAAATGTTTTTATTGCTCCTCAATTAATAAGTCAGTAATTCTTACTGGGTACTGCTTTGTCTCCAACCGTGTTCAGTAAGACATCTCATGTAAAAGAGTGGAGAGCAATTACGTTCAGGAATTGTCTTCCTTCTGTTTTCAGCTTTTTTCTTTTCTTTTCTTTTTTCTTTTAACAGCTTTTCAAATTTGTTAACTTCAACAGAACGATGAGTCAGTTATCCACCACGATGTCTCGCTGTGTCAAGGATGTCATTGGCTTTGCCATTATGTTTTTTATTATTTTCTTGGCATATGCTCAGTTGGCCTATCTTGTCTTCGGCACTCAAATTGATGACTTCAGCACTTTCCAGGATTGCATGTAAGTACAGGTATAAAAATGCAAAGAAGGTTTTGGTGCATTGGTGAATTGGTTACTTTATCAGAGACACATCCTGTGACACCCATCTAAGCAGATAAGCTGCGGGCACACTGCTGTTGATATAACCTGGTAGCAAACACTTTTTTATAACATTTTTATCTCTGTGTTATTGCTGTCAGAGCAGTAAGCCAAAAAGGGCAGGGCTGGGTTGGTGTGATATGATTTTTACAGGAGTTGGTTACATTCCTAGACAAAGCAATGACTCCATGTTCAGTGATTAAATGCTTACTGAAATATTGGATGCATAATAAGGCTGTGTTCCTAATAGTGTTCATAGTTGATTGAGTCAGAGTCCATCTTAGCCAACCACAAAATTTATAAGTATCTGGAATCCAGGAGAGAGACAGGACTTAATATAAGATTGCTAATCAATTTTTCCTTGGTTGATTTGGCACAACATAACCTGGTTGTTGAGGAAATTAACAGGTTGTTCATTCTCTGATTTCCCCTGCTCCCTTACACTGGGGCAGTGTTGCAAGGAGTTTCTTGCAGAGAAGTGAAGGAACTGGAAATATGGTGATGATTGCCAAGCTTCTTCCAGCTTAGAGGGAGAGGGTTGGGGTTGTATGTGTATGAGGAAGGTGGGAGTGGGTCTCAGAGCTTCACAGTAGTAACTGTTAGTTTGCTCTGCTTCCTGTTGTGACCGAAAAGGAGAAATAACCCCCATGGTTTTGTTCTGTGTGTGGTACGTGACTGTGAGTTGGGTTATGCCTACAGATGTGCTTGATGAATTGTTTTTGCAGTCCCTGATAAAGTGTTACAACAGTGCAGATCTCTCTGCAGCCTATCAGTCACACTGCTAGAATAAAACAGTTTGAGAATCCTCGCACAGCTCCAGTAATATTTTCTTCAGCTCCTGGATGTGTTTTGTTTTTTAAGATTTACTCAGTTCCGCATCATTTTGGGAGACTTCAACTTCACAGAGGTTGAAGAAGCTAATCGAATTTTGGGACCTGTTTATTTCACTACATTTGTGTTCTTTATGTTCTTCATTCTTTTGGTAGGTACACTTTGTTTATGTGGGGTGGGTCAGTGGCTGTTTTTGCATCACTTGTCCTTTGATTCCTCATGTGACTTCTGGGGCATTTTCTGATAATGATGAATGTATGGCCCATGAAGGGGCCGGACTGCTACATGACTGGTCAGTACACTCTTTCCTGTTTTGCCTCATTTAAAATTGATTTGCATAGTATGTTTTTTTTGTCATTCTCATGTAGTGCTCCACATTGTGGGTTTTTAATTTATTATTATTATTATTAATTTTATTTCTAAAATCTGAACAGTGCCTGGTTGGCAGATACAGCAAGGCTGTCTCTTTTGGTGAAAAGTAGCTGTACTCCTTGCAGTCTCTTGGTTCATAAAGTGCTCTAATGTGTGGCTGGTTGTGGTTACAGCAGCCTTGTTCTTGTATGCCACACACAGCTTTGCCTGCTCCAAGAGCATGGTTCTTCAGCAGTCTCCTGTATCATCATAATTTTTAGTGTTATTTAGTGACCCTCATAGTTAGTGCAGCTTTTTCTTGCTATTTGAGATGAGGAAGAATGGCATTCAGATTTTATTTGTGGGAAAATACTTAATCTTGGATGTTCACTAGTAAGGATGCAGAGAATTTTAAGTGTTTTGTGAGGAATTTAAGTGTTTTGTGAGGAATTTAAGTGTTCGGTGAGATGGGCCAGGATTCAATGAGAAAATAACATGTGTCACTATGTGCCAAAGGTTCACACAAAGCAGGTTTCCTATTTGCTTTGTAGCACCTAAAGCATTCCAGAGGAACAGTCTAGTGTCCAGCAAGGGAAAGAAGTATCTTTTTTCTAAGGGGCAACAGAAAAGCACTGGAAAGTGAAGTCAGAGCAGGTTATAAAATACTCACTGTAATTTGTGTATTTTTTAGTATCATTTTGTATGTTTTAATATCATTTTACCTGAATGAAATGTTGATGCAAGTCCCTTGAGACCAGTCTGAGACCTGGAAATTAAGTTAGGGAAGATGGGCAGAAAGCACCAACTCTTAAAGCTGGGCAAAATAGCAGCAAAAAATGGCACAACAGTGAATTGTCAAGGTACCTCTTACTTCTCTGGTGTTGGGTATGAATGTCTAAAGATACAGCACTGAAAGATTGTTCCAAAGCATGTTTTTTAAGTCCATGAGGAAACACTGCCTTTCTACATTGAACGTGCCAGTAAACTGGATAACTCTTCTTGAATGTGCAATTTGTAACTCAGTCATGTTTACTCCATGTCTAGCAGGAGCCTTTCAGTGGTGACAGCATGGTTTGCTTAGGTTACATTCTTGGCACAGGGTTAGTGAGACCAATATTTTCTCCTTTTTCTGAACAAGAAAGAGCTGTTTCCACAGTTGGTGCCATAAATGCCAAGTGCCTCATTTTAAGCTTTTTGATTTTATCTTTAGTTTGAAATGCAAGTAGAGCTGTAACTAGATAAGAACCTTTGGTTTGTGCTGGTTATTTCAGGATGAGTAGTTAACTTGATTCCTCTGGCATTTTTGTTGCCCGCTGTTTTGCCTGGATTAATTCACAGCTGTTACCCGTGTAAATTTTGCCTTGCAGGGTTTACTGCCACTGCTGTCTGTAGCTGTGAGCCCTCTCTGGAAAGTAATTCTCCAGTTATGTTAATAACTAGTGGTGTTGAGTAAAATTTGTTATGCTGCAGCACATCATATTTCAATATCAAGCTCTGGATGTTAGTTTCATTTTAAACACATCACCATTTTCTTCTGGTCTTTTGAAACAAAATCTGTGTTAAGGTCTGCACAACAAGGTCATAGGAGTAGTAGGGCTCAGCCCTGTTGAAGTTTGAAATTTCAACATTTTTGTTTTCTCTTATGAACAGAACATGTTTTTGGCCATTATCAATGATACCTACTCTGAAGTCAAATCAGATATGGCACAACAGAAGGCAGAAATGGAATTGTCTGACCTTATCAGGAAGGTAAATGTAATACTTTGTTTTTTTGACATCTTATTCGTCACATCTGAACTTATTTCATAAAATACTATATAAACTCTACAAAGTAAAGGTGGCAGCAGCTGGTCAGAGTACACATCTCAGTTAAAATAAATTAATCTGAGCTGAGTGTAAATTAAATGAGTGAAAACTTCTCATCACAATGTATTTCAGTCATCTGAGACTTTGCCTTGAATGCTCACACTGAACACACTGAATGGGATTGTACAGTAGCTGATTTCTGTAATCAATAAAGTTATTAGAAATCTCGTTTCATTAGAAACAACAGATTTTACTTTCTCTTTTAGGGCTACAACAAAGCCATGATCAAACTTAAGCTGAAGAAAACTACTGTTGATGACATTTCAGAAAGTCTGAGACAAGGTGGAGGAAAACTCAACTTTGATGAACTCCGGCAGGATCTCAAAGGGTAAGGGAGTTGTTACTTTTTACCTTGAATAGTACACCCAGGGTCTTGTGATGTTAACTTTTTGATGTGATTTTCCTCTAGCAGAAGCACAATGTGGATAAAGACACACACCAGAGTGGTTTTCCCTGTATTATGGCTGGTGTTGGCATCGCATACCAGAGAAAGGTTTTTGAAGCTCTGGGGCCCAACCTCCTTAAATTTCTGTGTTTTGAGGAGAAAAACACATAAATCTCTGAGGAAGCAGAGACCTAAGGCCTTTGAAGAAATGTCAGTGTTTCTGTCAGATCACTGCAGGAGTTTGTCAGGAGTCCAAGGCGAGGGTACAAATCAAGGAGATATAGACCAGAGCTGTGAAGGAGAAATGTTCAATGTAGGGAAGATTGGTCCTTTAACTAATGAAGGAAAAGGACTGAGGGGTTTTTATCAGTGTTGTGAATCTATAGGCAACACTGGGATGTCTTTGTCTTGAGGATGAAAGTCTATTTGAAGTGAAATGTTTTCTAATACAGAGTTCTTTCAGCATCTGAAAAATGGAAAGTGAAGGAAGTGCTATTTCTGCCTTTTCAGGAAGGGGCACACAGATGCAGAGATTGAAGCAATATTTACCAAATATGATCAGGATGGGGACCAGGAATTGACAGAGCATGAGCATCAGCAGATGAGAGATGACCTGGAGAAAGAGAGGGTGAGCTCAGCACTAGGAGTGGGATGCATCCAGCACTGTCTGCTCCCTGTGCTGGTTTCCTGCCTCAGAAAAATCCTCTTGTCCCCCTTCACTTCTGCTGTCATTCCTGGCTGTCTGAGCAGAACTCTAAAAAGGCACAGGGGAACTGATACAGACAGGAGCTCTTTGACCTTGACACCACCATCCCCCATGTACAGGTGAAAGTTTTTTACATCTTCTCTTTCCCTCTGGCTTGTGTTTGCACAAAGGAGGATCTGGACCTGGATAGGAGCTCTCTGCCACGTCCTCTGAGCAGCCGCAGCTTCCCCCGGAGCCTGGACGACTCTGAGGAGGATGAGGATGAAGACAGCGGGCACAGCTCCAGGAGGAGGGGCAGCAGCTCTAGTGGGGTTTCCTATGAAGAGTTCCAAGTGTAAGTTTATCCTTCTGAGGGGGACAAATCTGCATGTTGGCTTCTGGTTGGTTTTTTTATTTCATTGTGTGTTTTCTTCTTTGGGTTATATAGTATTCTCTCCTTGATATTAATCAAATTATTCATAAAAGCAAGTGTTAAGATTTTGTTGCGCATAAGTCACTCCTTTTAGTAGCTTTCAAATAATATCTGAACTGAAGGTGCCTTAGAAAGCCTTGTGAGAGTTGGTTAGAATATAGAAAATCAGAATAAACAAAAAAACCCCAAAACAACAAAACCCAAAGCAACAAAACCCCTGTCTTAAAATCTTGTCATTGAAAAGTCAGAGAAAAGGGTCATGACGATAATGACAGAAAAGATTTTTCTGTTTTTGTAATTAGTAAACCATTGAGTTATTTTAAGTACAGTGAGAGCTTTAATGGTTGTTTTTAATAAGAGTAAGTTACTCCTGAGTGTGTATTTTGTCTGAAGTGATAGATCTCCATATTAATTAATTACAGCAACACTAGCTGAATAAAGAATTACATAACTGCAACCAACAAATTTTCATGATGATGCCCTAAGAGCAGAGTGCAAGATGTACTTTTTTTCCCCCATGTTTTACTTTCTTGCTCTGGTATACCTTATCCCTCCTAGATAGAGGACTGGTCTGTGGGGAGTCAGATGCGTGCTTGGATACCGGTGATGTCTCATCCTTGTCTGCTCTGTGTGTTGACATGCTAGAACGGTGCTGACTGGGCAATGTCCGAGTCACTGAAGCTCCCACTTGTTGCCCTCAGACTCATGAGGCGGGTGGATCGCATGGAGCATTCCATTGGCAGTATCGTCTCCAAGATCGATGCCGTTATCGTGAAGCTGGAAGCCATGGAGAGGGCCAAGCTGAAAAGGAGAGATGTGTTGGGAAGGCTGTTAGATGGAGTGACAGAGGTAAGAAACTTGCTCTCTGTGGTCTGGTCACAACCTGGATGTCTTCCTTTCTGTTGGAAAATCCTGGCTTGGCAGGATTGAAGGAGTGGCGGTAAAGAGGAGGTGGGTGCTTTGACAGTAAGTGAGTGATTTCAGTTAGGTGTTAGGAAAACATGAAATTTAAAACATGAAATTTTGGGAACGTGATTCAAGATTCAGATATGACAACATGTCTTACGGCAGCTGTGTCACCATCTAAACCTGTGATCTGGAGAGCAGTGGTGTTCAGTAGTTGCTGAAGCAGCTCCTCCATCCCTTGGTGCCGGTTGGGATTAATATAATATTTTTTGTGGACTAGTCTGTTATAGTCTATGGGATCCAGCCCAGTCTGCTCTTATTCTCCTTTGTTGCTTCTGGGACTGTGTGTGGCAGGTGGGAGAGGTCACTTCTGTCACCAGGGTTACCTGACTTCTGCTGCTGCCCCTTTCATTCTCTCTTTCCTTGAGGGCCCTTTGGAAATTGCCAATGGGAGAAGTGTGTTACTTCTGTAGATGCTAAAATCTGTCAGGTGGAATACAAGTTGTGCTTTCCTAGGTGGCAACACAGACATTTAACTTCATCCCTGGAAGTAAAAGTTTGCTGTGGGAGCTCTTTCCCCGTTAGCCTATGGAAGTACTCAAGCGGTATAAGAATTTCTTGTGGTTGTACAGGGTTTTGCCTGGACTTCAGTTTGGAAGCTGCACTTCCAGCTTGTGTCTTTGAATGTGTTTAGGACGAGAGACTGGGCCGGAGCAGTGAAATCCACAGGGAGCAGATGGAGCGGCTGGTGCGGGAGGAGCTGGAGCGCTGGGAGTCGGACGACACGGCCTCGCAGATGAGCCATCGGCTGGGAACGCCGCTGGGCCTGGGCGGCCAGCCGCGCTCCAGGAGCTCCCGGCCCTCCTCCTCCCAGTCAGATGGGCTTGATGCAGGAGCAGGCAATGGGGGGAACAACGTGCACGTGTAGCTTGAGCTTTGTAGGTGATTCCACGTGTTTCAGGTCAGTATTCAGGCAGCAAATTCCCCAGCGTGAGGGGAGCGTTCTGATCAGACCCCTGAGGACATCTTTCACTGGTTTCATCTTTCACTCCATAAATCATTTTCAGGCCCATGTAAGCCATCTGTAATGCCAGCAGTGAGAGTGTCACCCTTGGAAACAAAAATGCTGGAAACTGAATGGATAGCAAGTGGGACAAAATCTACCAGGACAGAAATCTGATTCCATGAAATATTATTGGGAACACTTGCACGAGGGCAGCAAGCTTCAGACAAAATAATGTGCAGTGGCTGGCATACTAAGAGGCTATTAACTTTCTGCTTCCTCTTGGAAAGTACAATTTTTAAAAGCTTTTAAAAGCAAATTTTATAATAATATGGCATCAGTTTGTCTTATTGATTATAACAGCTGACAGATAAAACAGCACTTTTTTTAAAATATGAGTTTCTACTTGTCTTTCTGAGTTATTCTTGGTATACTAGTATTTTACTTAATTTAAAATATTTTTTTCCTGTTTTGGGAGGTATATTTCTTTAAGCAGAAGAAAGTGCAATTAGTTTGTACAACTGCAAATTGCATCGTTCTGTGGTAGAATGCATTATAAGTAGCATTTAGCAAGAAATATTTGATAACTGCCTCCTCACACCCAACTAACATAATAAGTTTAAGCTAAGTTGCAAAGTGCCCATTCTTTAGTGCTGTCTTTTAATGATTTAAGTGTTTCTGGGATAAACATTCCAGAGGTTCTTAGATAAGTACAGCTACTTTGCAGAAAATGCATTATTTAAAAGCACACAAAACTGAAAACCACTGAGTTTTCCTTGGGTGTGACAGGGAAAGGGGCAGAGAAGTTTCTGGCAGTTGGGAAAATCTGATCTTGTGCCGTGTGAAGTTCTGATCACATCTCAACTATGTGGTCTGTATTTATGTTTGACTAAACTGCTTGTGAAATGATTGGCTACATTGTGAAATGATTTCTACACAGACTTTTCTGCTACAAGGAGGTGCAACACAGGATTCCTTTGGGAAGGTGTTTGTATTATAATCACTGATTTTTAGTATTTAATTCCCTCTGCTTTGTGTCATAGAAGCTGTATTTTGAAAGGACATGCAACGTTGAAATTCTGTTGGTTTCCTATAGAGAGCACCGAGCAGTGTTTGCAGTTTTGCCTAGGAATATGTCTCCATATGTGGAATGCTGGCTTAGGAGGGAGGCTGTCAGTTGTGCTTTTTTCCTGAAGATGGCAGTGTTCTGGTGTTTAAAGACAGAGGTGGTGAAAAAGATAATGGAAAGCTACATAATCAACCACGTCTCAGCTGTCAGTAGCGTATGTAGAGGAAAAAAGGCCAGTTGAACAAAATATAAGTGGCATGTGTTATGTTGGTGCCTTCTGTTTCAACAAGCAGTTGGTATCTCTTCATTCTTGTGGGAGTGCTGCTTAGGCAAAGCTTCCATGTTCCATATATTCTTGCAATGGCATTGCCTGGATGTGCAGTGGCTCAGAATGCCTTTTCTCTAACCAGGGAACTTGCTAAAACTAGATAGGATTCACAGCTTTCCATTTTCAATTTGATGAGAAACCATACGCACAGAAACCTAATTCATGTAAGCTGGAAGAGGAGGAAATTCAGTGCTGGAATTTCATAGTAGCTGTGTCTCGGGAACAGAATTATGTAGGAGCACAGGTTGTGGTTCTTGTGTGGGTTGTTTGGTCCTGTATTGGGAAGAAATTCAGACCCTTTCACGAGAGTCCTCATGAACTTGTGAAAACAGTGCACAGCACAGTGGTAGGGCATTTGTGTGGGATGAGAGCATTCAGATTAAGCTCTCATTTACCTTGATTGAAGGGTTTTACACCCCAGAAACCTTTCTGAGGAAAGCTTTTCAGTGTTGAACTGCATTTCTGACTGTAAACAAACAGACCAAAGAGATGCACCAGCTGTACACACGGCCATCTGGTGTGCAAGGAAAACAGAAAATACTATACCAAAGCAGTTTAAATATACAGAGCCTTGTCTTTATATTCATATCCAAAATGTGTCTTTCAAAATGTAAATTCAGTCACTCAGTTCACCTTTCATTTGTAGTATATGTTTATTATGAAAATGTTTGCATTAATAGCTGTATTTGTTGGGGTGTATTTCTGTAACACGTCGTTACTTGATAACAAACTTCATCTTGAAGTGCAATGAGTTTCCATGGGGTACCCATGTGTGTTGGGAGTGGGCCTTGCAGTAAGTGCAGTGCCACTTCATAAACGTTACAAACATTTTATTGATGCTTTTTTCAGTTTTAGATTATAATATCATTTGTCACTTACTACAAAGGTACGTTTTTTTGCATAATAATGTACAGTGTTTGGTCTCATTAGGAAGCTGTTAATTATGGAAGTCTTCTAGAATGATCAAGAATGAGCACTTTACTTCCTAATAAACATTTTATATCATCTACAAAGCAAATATTGTGCCTACACTTGGTTTGTTTATGATGGAACATGAAGGATCGTACATTTTATTTGTGTTACCTTTAGCTCATACTTTAGATTACCTAATAAAGGGAGTAGAGGGTGCAAATGAACACATTGGTCTGGGCTGATCCTAGGGATTCATTGCCCAAACAGTCCTTTTTTAACACTTTCTTGTAGATTTGTGTTTCTGCAAATGCACAGGTCTGCTTTCTGCTATTTCAGGTAGCAGCTCCCACTGCTAGTAACTGTCCCTTCATTACTTTCTGGATAATTTAAGGTTTTTTGTTTCTCTGTTCCTCTTTTTTTCCCTCCACCTTGTTTCAGGAGGGAATACTACAGCATCTGGAGGGTTTGAATAGAGCTTGGAAAGCTCAGGCTGCCATGTAAAACCTATGATTCTCTCTGGACAGCTGTATTGATGAAAATGGAATTACTAATGTAAATACATCTCAATCTTTAATTAAATACATACATTCTGGATTTATTAAGTATATTAAGCCTTTAGTGAGTGCACTATAAAAGTCACAGTGTGTGGGAAGTGGGAACTATCTATCTATCTATCTATCTATCTATCTATCTATCTATCATCTATCTATCTATTTAATACTATGTGTATGCTGTAACATTGCTGATTTTGGAAGGTTTCTTCAGGAAGTGCAATTTGAGATGCATATTTGGAATAAGAGCTTTTTGGAGTAATTCTTCCATGTCCACAGGCATTACTTGGATGTCTTGTATAGTCCAAGATTCTTGTCCAGTAAATCTAAACAAGAAGAAAAACTTGGTCAAAAAACTGAGGAAAAGGGGTTAAAAGGTTATGATTAAAGTTCTGCAAGAAATTGTCACTTGTATAACAAGGACATCCAGGTTTTAAGCACTAATCATGCAAAATAGGTACAGAAAGGTGGAGTGACAGCTTAATGGTTCAGGCGACAGACTGACATTCAAAAGAGTTGTGTTTTATTTGTGTCACCTCACACTGATGCCTTAACACACACTCAGCTGCTTCCAGCTTGGATCAAAGGGCTGCTACAAACATGCTGCCTAATCACCAGTAATGCTAAAACGAAAGTTTTCCTTGTATTGGGGATTCTGGCAGCTCTTCTGTTTTGTTTCTACTCCAAGGAATAGCCAAGGAGACTGAAACTGCATCCCAGGAGGCAAAGAGCAGCAAACTTGTGCCTCCTGTAACGGGCGTGAATTTGGATGAAATGTGGGAGCAGATTTCCTACAGCCAGGTGTTCAGGTGTCTTGGAGCAGGCCTACCAGCAGCAGGGTGCCAGGAAGGGAGCAAGAAGGGTTTTGAGATGTGGGGACTGTACTGGGTTTGTGTGGCTCTCAAAAAGTCATTAGTAATAAATGCAGTAAGATTGCCAAAGGACTGATCATGGCAGTTGGCATCAGCCACAGTTTTGCTGGTGACATTCTGAGAAAAGTTTAGACCAGTGATTTCATTCATTTGCAAAGTCGTGGAAAGAGTTAATGATTAGCAGAGACTCAGGGGACAAAATGCTCATGAAGGAATTATTCATAAAAAACAAATCAACAATGTTCATCTCTTACAGAGTTAGAATTTGTTTTAACTCCTGTTCAGGTTTTAAGACTTCCAGTTTTGAAAAAAATTATTTCCAGTGAGAAGAGTTAGGCTTTGTTTTCTGGGAAGTCACAGTAGAGGTGTTTTTGAAATAAAAAACTTAACACTGTCAAAAATGCCTGTATGTGCTGCTCAGGCTGCTGCTTTTCACTGTTGCATGGAGAGTGCTGTGATGTAGACTCTGAGAAACACTCAAAGGAACAGAATGCTCCTTTCAGGCTAAACCTGAAATTACCAGTTCATTCCAAAGTCTGAGGTAAGCACACTCCTGTACTGCCACCAGCTTTGCCTGGAGCCGAGGTGGATGCTGTCAGACTGAGTTCCCCAACTTCTCAGTTGCAGATGTCTGCGTGCAGAAGATGGAACCACGAGATGCAGCACCTTGTGTTGCAGAAAGGCAGAGCTGGCAAGCACTGGAAAGAAATTTCCATTTCTCTCAGTGTTCCTGTGATGCCATAGCTGTGTAATAAAGGCCAGCTGTGTTTCCTGGCTTAGTTATTTGAAACAGTTAAGTGAAGAAACAGGTTTGACAAAGGCTTTAATTGTCTTAACTGGTTGTAATTTCATGCCCAGCAAGAAGAGGAAGGAGACGTTGACTGGGAGAGGAAAAGCATTTACGTTCAGAATACTTCTCCTTTTTTTAAGGTACAGGAAGATGAAGATAAGATCTGACAGGAAAACTAATTTTTTTTTTAAAAGAAGGAAAATATTTAGGTCTAAAGAAGTTGTTCATGTCTGTAAGAACCATAATCATAGATTATTTAACAAAGAGAAGTGTGTCACATGGAAGACCCAGGCAAGCAACTCCAGGAGTCTTTGTTGGCATTGCTGTTTTTTACATTATCAGATTATACTCTCTCCTCCTGCTATATACCTGTTGTGTAAAAAGACACAGCTGAACACTTCCCTGAATGTTCAAGAGGCAGCAAGTTGATGCTTATAAAAATGGCATTTACCAGTTAATATGAGAAAGCTATTCACCTTTTTTTAAATTTTCTAAATCGTGATGTTCTCTTTTAGAAGAACATTTGTCTAAAGTGTGCAAAAACCTGGCACTGTAGCAAGGAATATTGAATTTTTTTATCCAGGAAATAAAAGTTTGAATACTTGTAGTGTTTATCAGCATCGCAGAGAAAATAAGTAACTACAAACCCATAACAGAAATCATTTGGGAACATTTGACTCACCTTGGACTGATGCTGGTGTGTGTGCAGAAACAATGCCCATGGTGTTAGCTGCAGTGCCTGTCTGCAGCCCTACAGAGCAGGGTATTGCATCCTCAGAACTTGACTCTGTGCCCACTGGGACAGTGGAAAAGTAATCAGAAGGCAGGTGGCTGTTTCATAATACTGGGGAGTGAGGGAGTAATTGCAGTGTTGTGTTCTTGAAGAAGCAGGGTGACTAAGATTTTGGCAAGGCAGCTTTGTTGAGAATGAACCAGACATGACCCAAAGCCATATGGAAGCAAAGATTATTTCTCTTGAAATATGAAGGAAATACATGAAACTGGAGAAGCAGAGTTTACTTATTTTAGTAGGTTGGGCCGCCCTTGAGTTTCCACAGGTAAAGGAACTTCTGTTTTGAGCTCTTAATCTATACCTATTTCATCTCTGAAGACAAGAGATAAACATACATAATTTAAAATCGTTTGTGATGTTGCTATCCTAATTGTTTTCTTTCTTCCTTCTCAGTGGATGTATTCATTGCCATTATTGTTTGACAGCTTCCAGTGTCCACCTGACATAAATTCTTTCTGTCTTTTATGTTTTGGGGTTTTTTTCAATTCTTGCTCCGTACTGGAAAAAACACAGAACTGCAAACCTTTTTATTGATTTATTCTCTCTTTTAGTGGGGTGCTACTCTACAAGCGCATTTCTCAATGGCTCCTGGAAAACCCAAATGAAACATTTGTTTTTCCTCACAGGTGGTTAGAATGCAGCCTACAAGGCTCTTATTTTGTCCACCAGTGCAGAAGTCAAGAAAGATGATGACATTTTTTTACGCAGCCCAAAGCATCCAGCCAGTGGTAGTGGCTTCATCACTAAAACGTGTAGGCCCATGGTGAGAACTAGAGGGTCAGCAAGCACTCAGACACTTGTTAAATCTTTGCTTTTGAACAAATACAATTTATAAACCCTTGGCACACTGTGAAAAATAAGTCACAATGCCCAGATCAGTGTCATGGGCCTTTGACATGTGTCATTTGAAAAGTCAACAGCCTATATCATACAGTTGTCCATGTATGTGTATTTTCCATACTGTGTAACCCTTCTGCCTCCTCATCCAAAGCCATTCATACTGCTCTGCCACCAGGCTTGCTAACCTGCTTCACAATCCACTGAAATAATTCTTTATTCTAGAAGAATTGCTCCAACAGTTGTAATTATTGATTATTTAATATTTTTAGCACAAAGAAGCAGCTAAAAGAGTAGAATTGAATACCAGTGATTTCAGTTTTGCCAGTGCCCTTCTGCAAATTAAGAGCTCTCAATTAATACAGGTTTACTCCTTAAGCTGCTCTTAGCATTAGGTTGCAGTTTACTTCTTTCTTCTTCTTAATAAATAAATATAGAGCTTTTTCAGGCTCCTCTGAATTATGGCATTCCAAACCTGTGTAAGTTTTAAATATTCTTCCTAGGACATGACCACTTCAACTGGGTGATGTATTAGCTGTATCTAGTCTGCTTGTCTTCTGTTCTTGCCTTCTTGGACATTCACTACAAGGAAGTGCAATTACTTTCAGTTACTGGCACAGAAAATATCAAAACCTTAGTTTCTGAAAGCAATAAAATTTAAAAGTGGTATCTTTTAAGATTATTATCATAAAGCTTCATTCAAACTAATTGAATTAAATGAGTTTAATAACTCCTCAGAAAATATCAACCCTCAGCTTGTGATTTATTTTAATTGAAGTCATTCAGATGAAGGATGTAAAGAAAAATCTTCAACTAGATTGAGTACTCTAAAACCTAAATAAGAGTAAGTCTACAGTTTCCAAGAGTCCAGATTAAATCACTTGCTGTCAGTGTATGCAAACTAAAGAGGAATTTTCATACATGAAAACACGTTTTCAGTCAAGTTAATGAAATAATCAGAATCATTAATTTCTGTACATCACACTTTTTAAATACTAAATGAAAATTACAAAAAGCTGAAGAAAACAATGGTATCAGGCAGTTCTGTCCTTTAAGCCCAAGCAATGCATGAGTCTTAACACCATAAACTACTTAATCCTGTTACCCTCTTGCTAAGATCCTGCCGAAAGGAGCAAATGTCAGGGATAATTCAGCTCCTGAGCCAGCTGCAGTGGAAAGCAGGGATCATTTCAAGTCCAATTTGGAGCAGATTAATGAAAAAAAGGCCTAATGAGCCATGGACCCCTAAAAGAATGCTGGACAAATCCACCCCTAATGAGGGTGGGGAGATAAAAAAGATTGTGAGAAACAAGTCAGGACCATTAACCTTGGACTATGAAGTAGGTTCTTGAGAGTCTAATTCTTGTCACAAGGTCAAGCTTTTACAAAGCAATTATTAAGGATCTCCATAGTATCAACATACAGGCACACACACTGTACTCAAAGTCTTTTAACCTTGGGGACTCTAGACTCATTTCCTTTCTCTTAATTGTCTTTTCCCCCCTGCTTGCACTGCTTGTAAAATACTTGTTTGAGTAATTGTAGGAATGATGTGTCCCCTGGCTTGTGCAAGAAATTGTAGTTGTAGCTTTACTAATCTGTAATTGTAGTTGTACTAATCTGCCCCAAACTAAAGGGGAGAAACAGATATATCATAGAATAATAGAATTTTGGGGTTAGAAGGGACTTTGAAGATCGTCTGTTGACAAATTTTCACTAGAACATGTAATGTCTGGTGCTAGACAAAAAGAGAAAAAAAAAATCTTAATTTAAAGCCTGTAAAAAAGTGTGACAGAGAAGTCTGACATCACTACTACTGTAATTTATGCCCATGCAACTGAGGTATAGAATTTTATGAGTTTACAGAATAAAGTGTTAGTACTGAAAGAAACATTTCTTTTACGTAAATATGTTCTTATAGATGACCAGGTGCTGAAATAAGTAGTAGAAAGCAAGAAAAGTTTAGGAGTTTTGTGGTAAATATCTGTGCAATGTGGTGTCATAGCCTGTTCAAAATGTGAGTCATTCAACTTTGTTTATTTCCTTTCTCAGAAACCACTGATATGTACTGAAATTCTTTTCTTTTATGACTGGAACACAGTCTGTGTGATCACGTTTATAACTTCTTGAAATTACAAGGACCAGCTGCAATCTGACCAGCTGTAGATTTCTACATTATAAGATCTGGGATAATTTTCTTTTTTCCAAAGGCAAAACTTCCACTTTCATTTCTTTGTAATACCAGGACCTGGAGTTCCTGTCAATTTTTTTTTTAATAACCACATAAGTGCTTTCTCCTCACTGTTTTCTTCTGCTTAAAAAGGGCTAAGCTAAAGGTACAGAACAGTCTCTGCCAATTTTTTGTGCTCTGAAGCTTTTATTTTCCCCAGAGGCATGACATGTTACCAACAAAACAATACAATAATTAGTGATCAGATCAACATGAACATGAACCCTAACACCATATGTATGAAGATGTTAAATTTACAACATCTGCAAGCTGCCCGTTCTCGAGGAGTGGTGTAAGTGAAGGCAGAGAGGCCTTGAGAATGTGGAGGGTCTGGAGGGGCTGAGGTCGCTTGGTCTCTTCAGCCTGGAAAAGAAGACACTGAGGGGAGGCTTCAACTCAGTCCACAACTTCTGCTGAGAGGAAGAGGAGGGGCAGGTACTGATCTCTGTGGAGGCAGTGAGAGAACCCGAAGGGAATGGCCTGAAGCTGTATCAGGGAAGTTTTACGCTGGATAGTAGGAAAAGGTTCTTCACCCACAGGGTGTTTGGGCACTGGAACAGGCTCCCCAGGGAAGTGGTCACAGCACCAAGCCTGACAGAGTTCAAGAAGTGTTTGGACAATGCTCTCAGGCACAGGGTGTCACTCTTGGGGATGTCCTGTGCAGGACCAGGAGTTGGACTCGATGATCCTTGTGGTCCCTTGCAGTTCGGGGTATTCTATGTTTCTAAATCTCTTACAGAAATAAGGTCTTGTAAGATTTTTTTGTGGCCCACGCAAGCTGGGGCAAACACTGCAGGAGCAAGAAGATTAACAGTAACAACCCTAGAAAGAGCTGTAAAGTTGTCTTTTATGCATTTTTATGCATTTACTATGCATAGTTCTGCAGATAAAAAAGAGATGAGCTAGCATTGCTGCACATGGCCAGGGAAAATCTGGCCTGCCAGGAAGGGATTGCTCCAATCTATGGACTTTTACAAAGGTGCTACCATCCTGTTTAGTCATGCACTTGAAACTGGTCACCATAAAAATTACTAAGAACTACTCATGATAGCAGCACGAATGGGACAATGAAGATGACTTGCAGTTATGCAGAGAAAATACACTGACACTGTAAAAAAAACCACCTTTATTTAAAACCATAGTGCTTCTACCGCTTGACTGAAGCAAGAAAGGCTTGATGGCATCAATAAGTACATTCTAGAGCAGTAATGATTCCCATATAGAACAGGGCACTGGGATGAAAGGGATTTTGTCCCTGTCTCACCTATCCTGTGACCACATAAGCAGCTGAGGTTGTGTTGATAAGCATCTCTTTAGACTGAATTGCCTTCTGGTGAAGGCAGGTGTTAATTAAAGTATGGAACCACTATTTATTCAGTTTAAGCCACTAAATATTAGATATAGTGTTTGACACGATCATAGCTAGAACATGCAGAAAGACTGAACAGTCTCTTGAAGAAATGAACAGCTGTACACATTTTTGTGCCAAAGAGGAGTGAGCCATGCTAGACATTTTGGCAGAGTAAATTAACAGCAAGTATTTAATATACAAGGATGGCATTCATATTGTTGACTTGGGTAATAATAAAAGTACAAAGAAATTTCTCCTTAAAAATAATCAAGTCAGTTGCACAATCAGTTCAGCAAACTACTGAACAGTGGGAATTGCACCTTTCCCTCTGGTTTTAAGAGAACTTCTTCATGAAGCACAGTTTGAGGTAGGCGATGGTGAGGAAGATCAGGGTCATGCAGGCCAGAGCCAGGTGGTTCTGCCACAGGCCCCAGGTGCTCGCATCGATGCCTTGACTCTTCAGATAGTCATCTCCAGTACATTTTCTACAGATAAATACAGATTGATAAGCTTAGTCGCTTAATAACCCACTCAGCAGGATCTGGGAAGATCTCTAGAAGTTGTAATGTGCTTGCATGTGTGTAGTAGACCAGGCAAACACCAGCAATAGGTCAGTGGTTAATTTTCCATTTGTAAATTTTCTTTTCTCATAGCTCCAGTTTCATGTAGGAAGCTGAAATGGATTTTGTGAGACTGTACAATTGTGTGCATGTGTGCGTAGCTCTCACTAAGTACAGTTTGAAGAAAAGTAAGGAGCATAATGCCAGATATTTCTAGTGTTATAAATACTAAATATGCCACCAAGCAAAATGTTCCATGCAGTCAGAATGCAAACACCCAGTCAAAGGCTCCTTTTCCATGTGAAAACTCAGAGATTCCCTCATCATCAGTGAGTATCTCTGATACTCAGACTGATGTTCTAGGGCTTCTAAAGCTGCTGAGGGTGGCATTCATTGTAGTGTACCAAAATACTTACACCAGGCCTGTCTCTTGATATCTACTGTCACTGCTTAAAACTGTATTGTTACTGCTGCCACAGAAGTTCAGACCAGTCAACTCATTGATCTGTAAAGCCTTTTAAAAGAAAAGAAACAATGACAACAGAAATTAGTAGGTAAAGGAGTGATACATTAACAAGATGAGATATAATGCAATTAAAATTCATTCTAAAAATGTGCTGGTATCACTATTATATTTGCCAAATCCCAATTTTTTGGCAAAGTAGTCGAGTTCTTTTTTTCTTTTAAGAGAGGAATGTACACACCTGGTAAAGCATGCACCGCAACAGGTTTTACCACTTCTCCCAGGCCAGACTATTTCTGCACAGGCACAGTAAAGCCCAAATTTTTCTGCAAAACATCACTCTGACTTCAGTTTTTACAAATTAGGAGAAAAGCTTTAGCCTGACAAGTTTTCGTTTGATTGATGGAAAAGAAAAACAGGAGATTTTTACTTTTTTGGGTGGGGATAGCATTGTTCTTTACTTTGAAACATTTCTGTCCAGCTGAAGTCCAGTGAGTGTAGTAGCTATGTCTCTCCTATGAGATGTTTCCAAATTACAGAAATGAGCTCTTCTAAACAGAAGTTGGTGCTAGTTGATGAGAAGCCCTTCTTGTTTCAAGATACTGTACAATACTCTGAGATTGTTGTACTTAATTAGCTTTCCTTCTGTTCGTTAGGCCATCAAGTGTGAAGATTTCATTATCGTGATTCAAGACATTCCTTTCTAGCCAACCATTTCCAGGTTTGTACACAGGAAATCAGAGCACTTACTGTCATTCCATATCGAGGGATGCTAAAGTATTTGAGCCAAGAGAGCCAGGACAAGACGCTTGTGAGATTGACCAGCAACCCAGAGAAAATCTAGAAGCAATGTTTACAAAAAAAAGCCATAACAAAAACAAAAACAAAAAACAAACAAACAAAAAACCCACAAACAAACAAAATATTGCAAATTACATGCTTTTATCATGTGTCCTTCTCTAGCTCTTGACTTTGCTTCTTCAGATAAAAAGGAATGGGAAAGCATTCCTAGAGGAAGAAACTCTTCCAGCAGAAGAACAAAAGGGAAGGATTTATATGTTATCCAGCTTTGGGCCATAACCTCAGGTCCTTCCCCCAAAACAAGGGACAAGGAATGCTTTCCCCTGTGCAGTAAACCCACGTGCTTCCTATCTAGGGGTCCCACATGAACTCTCTGCAGCTCCTCAGAGTGGGACTGCTCTGGGTTTTTCCTGTGTGCCCTGAGTCTGAGGCAATGTGGATTTTGGCTGTAGGTTCAGCTCTGCCTCATCTGAAGTGCCAGTCTCCTGACTGTGGCTGTGTGTTGCCCAGTTTAACATGCCCAAGGTGGGCTCTGCAGCTGAGTAGGACAGCTGGGCTGCTGGTCTCAGAAAACAGGGGGCTGCATGTCATGTTCTCAGCCAGACAGTTCTCTTTGCCTTTCACAAAGTTAAGGGAGAGAGAATGAAATATAGCCCTAAGTGGCTTTCCTACGTCCCAGGCAGTTTTCTGCCTGCTCAAGCCACAGAGAAGAAGTCAGAGGAACTCTCCTCCTCACACCCAACCCCCCAGCCCCTCACTTCTTGTTCTTTCAAAGGACAAATCAGAATATTCCACCCCACAGTATCAGGATACTCAAATCAGACAAATCAGTATATGTTGACCCCAACAGAATTTTGCAGAATTCAGCTTAACTCCATGCTAGTAGGATTTCTGGATTTCAGCATTTCTGGGGTTTCATGATCCAGACTAGAGAACTGAAAAGTGCTACTCACAATCATGAAAACAAACGCAACAGTCGTGAGTAGGTTTGCTACAGCGACCACGCTCTGTCCTGCTGCAATGGCAAGTGCCATGGAAGTGGCTGCGTAGGACACCATCATGAGAGTGAACATCATGGTAAAGAAGGCTCCTACTGTTGGTTTCAAACCTTAAAGATCAGAACAAGAAGGGTTTCAGAATGATCCTGCTGAAAGCTCTGGCATAAGCTGAACACTATCCTGACATTCCTAGTGTGTCCTGCTCACAAGTTATACTTTGTCTGCCAGCACAGGCTGTGTCACTGAGACCCAAGACTGCTGTGGTGCTCGTGGCTGCCCTTATGTGTCTGTCCTGACAGTGGAAGAGACGGTGAATAAGTAGCATGCCCAAAACTGCAGTAAGACTGAAGATAGTAGAATGTGTAGAAGTACAGTACTTCACACATCCAAAGTAGCTGCAAGTTGTCCATCAAAGGAGAAACTTGTAGTGCACTTCCATGAGCAGCTGTACATCATTTTGCTAGTTTCCAGCAGAGAGCTCTCCTAAAGAACCTAGCAGCCTTGAGGTGGTTATGGATTCAGTAGCAAGGTCTGTTTATCTCCAGTTTCACAGTTTGAGAGCCTCTTGCTCATGTGGCCTTGTTTCCTACTCCTTAGGGTAAAATCTCAGACCAAAGCCAACAAACTGGTACTAATTCACACAGTATTAAGATCTTAAAACAAAACCTTTTCTTTTGGGTGTTTTTGCAAAGATCAGAAAAGTATCTTGTAAGAGTCATCAGAAGCCAAGAAGGCCACAGATGAAAAGGAATAAATCAAAACAATGTTGTAAAGGTTATGGCTTCCTTCTAAGGACAGTGGAGATGAGACATGTCACAGATTCTCTGATGAGTGCTTTACTCTTTGTGTCTTTTCTGTAGAAAACATGGTGTGCTCAAAGTAAGCTCAGTAGCCAATGCCACGCCAGTGTGGGGATTTGGCTTATATAAATATACACATATGCATACACATCTATAAGATGCATATGCCATGATTTATTGGGGGGTTGGAATGAGATTGTAGGAGAGCATACTTGCCTAGCATGAAGTAAACTATGCAGGTGAAGATGATGCTGGGCATAGTCCTTATGGGTATTAAATCAGCCAGTAGCTTTGCTATGAAGTATACAGATGTTCTGTAGTACCCACTGATATATTCATGTCTGGAACACAGAGATAGGTACAGCACAATATAAATGTAACCACTAAAAAACAGTTTGATTTTCACCTCTTGACAAATGAACTCTAGCTCAAACTGGAAGAAAATCTTTCATACTTAGGCTGCAATGCAGCTGTCCAGAAAGCCTATACACTATAGAACTGGTGACATTTTCATGTGCAAGTGAACATGGGTATTTGTGCACATAATTTTTAGTATATTAATTTTTAGTAAAGTATGTGTCATGTCATCAAGACAGAGAGCGTAAAGTTTGAATAATTTTCGTATTTTATACAGCATAATATGCATAACTTTAAAGAATCCAGTTAGATGACATTTATTGCCCTCACTAACAAGTCACACTTTATTAATCAATGCCAAAACTGAGTATTCAAGGGGTTTTACCAACTGTGTCAGTAATATTACACTCTGAGCCAGTTGTAAACATAGGCACCTTTTGGGGGATTTGCAGACAACTCACTAGCAGACTAACAGAGTACATTTGCAATGACCACTATTATTGAAATAATTTGAAAATTTTGCACTAACTGTACTTAAATGACATTTACAGCATGTCATGTGGTGTAACAGCAGATTCTGGTATCTTTTTTGTATGTTTTACTTACATAAATATCTTCTTTTCCACAACAAAGAGTTCAAGAGCTGAGACACTGCTGAAACACTGGTTAGTGGTCAGAAAGAACATTGCACCCACTCTGCAAAATAGCAGTACAGTGAGCTGTTATTTAAAATGGGATGTAAATGTAGTGTTTCCACAACAGAATACATAAATCTACTTGCAATGCCTGAAATTTGGCAGTATTTGACCTTCCATCCCAAAATCCATGGGAAAAGTCTTGGCTATGAGTCTGAATATGTAACAAGCCTGACCTAGATGTAGTACAGTCATTTTTTGGTTTTGGCATGCAATGATAGCACATTCTCTGATGCAGTCAAAATATAGAAAATCAACTGAGGTTTTTTTTGAGGGGCTGCGGTTTGGTTTTTTCCTTTATGTAATTTCCTGACACGTTAAAAATTCTCAGATGGTGAGGCATTTGTCTGCTGCAAACAGAGAGGAGCCAAATAAACAGTGTGAGAAGTAGTTTTCACCTTTTCCACAGAAATTTAAGGCACTTCTTACTCAATTTAAAACTGGGCTGTTTTTAAACAAATGCTATGAAGTCTTACAGGATTAAGAACCCAGAGGTATCATAGTGGCAAACTCATGTGTCAGGTCAGGTACATACAGCTGTCAAAATGATACAGAGCAGCATAATCTGAAAATCTCTTACTGCTGGTAAATTCAAGTGTGTGGATACAAACAGTTGCAAGATTACAACTTTAGTTACCTAGGTTTATGTAGCCCAAGTCTGTATATGTTAATGCTGTCAGTTCTGCCAGGACCTTGCTAGAGGAACAAAATCACATCCTCACTTCAAAGTCACGCGGGCTTGGACTTACTGATGTGAAGGGAAGCATTTGCTTTGAAGAGGTATTAAGCTCCTTTAAAGGGAGCTTTATCAAAATTTTGAATATCCATTACCTAGACTGACTGACCTGTTCTGTAGTCCAGCAGAGTTTTCTTCAAGTCCAAAGTAGATGGCGCCTACAACCAGTCCCAGAAAAGCTGTAATACAAAGCTAAACAGGAAAAACAGAAAAGAGGAGGGAAAGTATCATTCACATTGTTTCAAAGGTTTTCCTGACTGCAAGGGTGAGGATGACAGTTTATTTTCATGCTCCACAGGGCTCTATCATACATCTTACTCATGGGATTGTTTTTAATGAGATGCTACAACAGGTCTGCAGATATGCTGATATTTACAGCCGGTAACTATTTAAATAGAAGAGATAACAGCTGCCACAAGGATGTCACTTAAAAGACTGAAGTGTCTGCATCACACTTTTTAAATGCTAAATGCAAATGACAAAAAAATCTCAGGAAAACAATGGTATCAGGCAGTTCTGTCACTTTTAAGCCTGAGCAATGCATGAGTCTTAACACCATAAACTACTTGATCCTTGGTACCTTCTCACTAAGATCCTGCCGAAAGGAGCAAATGTCAGGGATAATTCAGCTCCTGAGCCAGCTGCAGTGGAAAGCAGGGATCATTTCAAGTCCAATTTGGAGCAGATTAATGAAAAAAAGGCCTAATGAGCCATGGACCCCTAAAAGAATGCTGGACAAATCCACCCCTAATGAGGGTGGGGAGATAAAAAAGATTGTGAGAAACAAGTCAGGACCATTAACCTTGGGCTGTGAAGGAGGTTCTTGGGAGTCTAATTCTTGTCACAAGGTCAAGCTTTTACAAAGCAATTATTAAGGATCTCCATAGTATCAACATACAGGCACACACACGTACTCAAAGCCTTTTAATCTCAGGGAATCTGGACTTGTTTTACCTCCACACCAGCCATTTATTCATTCATTATATAAAACATGATGAAGATAATTTATAGCCCTGGCTACAGGCCAACTTTTCTATTGGCCTCTCCTGAATTGCTGAGAATTGCAGTGGGAGTTTTGGTGGTGCTGTGGCTGCAGATTTTGGCCCATGAATTAGGGGATTCCTGAGGATTAATCACTCTGCAGAGGCCAGGTGGACATTCTTCAATTTCGAAATCAATGTGCAGCTCTGAAGGAGTCAACACTTTTGGTCCTGATCCTTCAGAAAAAGCAGCACTAACAGAGCCACTGATTATCTTTCATGGTGGGTGCTGAACCCCATTGTGGACTTCATGACACCTTATCCAGAAGATATCATCACCAATATGAACAGGCAAATAACCAAACAGCACATACATTACGAGTCTGCAAAAATATTTTTGCACTTGAGCCAACTTCCAGCACTTCATTTTGTCCTGAAGCTTAATGAAGTATGCAAATGCAGTCTGTTAACTTTTCCTGGTGGGGGAGAGGATTTGAGGCCAAACCCCACAGTGCCAAGCCTGGACAATTAGAGTCAAATCTGAAGAATGTTCTTGAGCAAACGTGTGAAACTTCTTGGGACATAATGTGCTCCTGGCTGGGAGTAGCAGAATACCCTTCTGGGACAGGTCTTGCCTCCCAAAATCTTTCAGTAGTCCAAAATTAATTACTGAACAGTCCCACATTTGCGAGCATTCAGGACACCTTTTATCCCCAGATTCCTAGACCCTGCACACTCTTTCTTCAGATGCTTACTGCAGTCAAGATATCAAGAGGCAAAACCACCCCATTGACTTATCTAATAATCCAGGAGCCAAATAAATTCGGCATATACCACAAAACTATAGATACAAATAATCTTACCTGAGCTATGGAAGCCTGAGGGTTTCCTATCAGGTTTTTAAATGTGCGCCTGGACACCCATTTCAGCTGGTGGAGGAAGGAATTGGCATATGTGATTTGCCTGAAAAGTCCTTTGGTTTTCTTTTTATTTCCTGAAGAAATGCTCTCTAGATGTTCTTTTGTTTCTCGGTAGTAAGTAGAGTTGGCGTATTTTACTGCTAATTGCTCAGCCAAGGTTTTATCATATTCAGAGCGTTCTTCAGTGCTATCTGCTGGAAAGATTAAAAAAACAGAAGAATTATGATGCACACGTAGTTCCAGTGATTCGCTGCACTCAGTTCCATAGCAGACAGTTCAAAAGAGTTTGTACAACTAAGACAAAACAACTGTGTTTTTCTGTGCAACCTGTCCCACAGCCTCTCAGTTCTCTGACCAGGCAAACTCTCTTCTGCTCAGGGAGTTGCAACCTGGTAGCAACACGGCTTTTAATCAAAAAGTGATTTTTACATCCCCTTTGCCTCCAAAGGTTTCTGTAAGTGATTTGTTTCATAGATAATTACATAATCCTAGACTTCCCAGGCTTTTAGATCCAGGTAATCCTCTGTGTGTCTACTTTGGTCATATATAAATTTCAGCTGGACTTCCTTTTTCTCTTAACTATGGTACAGTGTGAGCTTTTGCAATGACAGATATAATGTGTCATATCTGCCAGCTATCATATTTGCTAGACCCTGATCAGAGCATTTTTGTAAAATGATGGCTGCTCCTTTGGTAAAGGTATAGTGAAACTGTGTTTGGGCCCTCAGCAAATTAATTACTTCATTTACCTTTTTATTCCTTTGAAAAGACAGTAAGCTATTACTGAGTGACAGCAGAAAAGTATGAGAAAGCGTGCTCCAAAAAATAGGTGCGAGCTGAGCTGTTAGTTTGGGGATGATTTCTACCTTAGCACAACTTCAGGGAATCATCAGATGAGCAACAGTACCCTATGTTTACCCCTTCCCACCCTGCTCAGAGAAAGGAACACAGTAATTTCCTAACAGAAAAGTTGTTACATTAGGTAAAATAGTCAAGTCATAACTGCATCAACTGCATCCTGTCCTTAACAGGAACAACCATCCTGGTTTATCATCTCTGCTTCTGCAGGATTTCAGCTGGTTTGCCTTGAAGATGAAAGAAACTCTTTCTGTGTTTCTTAAATTCCCATTCCCACACACGTTAGGATAACTTGACTCAGCTCAGAGTTTCATACCTGTGTTACTTTCATCAGCCTTGTTCATTGCCACGGCGGTGGAGTCTCCATTGATGACATCCAGGAAAAAATCCGCGGGGTTGTTGTAGTGCTCGCACTGGTAGCCTGTGGTGACAGTGACACTGTGGTGACAGTGTTGTGAGCCCTGCCTGGGGTTGTGTGACTGGCCAAGGACTGTGCTTGGCTATCAAGAGCACAGCCACACATCCCGCCCATGGAGCAGCCTGCACCAAAGGCATGGCAGCCTTTGGAAAGTCCATGCTTTCTTGAGGGATGAGTAGCACTACCGGGCAGTACCATCAGCAAAAGCCAAGTGACAGCTGGCAGCATGCCCTTCCCAGCCCTAGCCCAGCCTTTCTCTAATTAAGATGTACTCTGAACAGCTCACCCAAATCCATGTGTGGGTCAAGAGGAGAAACACACAGAGAAATGGGTTAAAATACTGTTAAGCCTGTTAAAACACTGGGCTTGCTTGGACACGCCACGTCCAATTCTGGCCCAGAGCTATTGGCATTTCACTGGAGTTGGTGCAAACCAAAGTTTGGGCCTGCTGGAAGTAGTGCTCACCAATGGACTGAAAGTAGTCGATGGCATGCTGGGCCGGCCCATGGTACAGCATTCTCCCTGCAGCCAGCAGTGTCAGGGTGTCAAACAGCCGGAATATGGAGTATCGAGGCTGGTGGATAGAGAAGATGATTGTCCTTCCTTGTTTTGACATCCTGAATGAGAAGAATGACAGAGATGTCAGCTTTGCAAGTTGATTTAGTGTTTAGATAAGAGCATTTGAAAGTTCAGTTAAGTCTTGATGAAGTCTGATTAACTTGGTATGCCAGAGAAGGAAGAAGAAAGAGAAAAAAAGAAAAAGAAAATATTTAGGTCATATTTACTGTGTCTATATGAGAAAAGAATTCTCACTTTGGAGAGAGAGAATTAATTCAGTTTTTTTCCTACCCCTCTCACATCCTTGGCTCACTGGTGAGTAATTACATGTCTGAATTCCCTGTTTGCTCATTCGAACTGTAATTCGAGTCAAATACAACTGAAGTCTAGCAGAGTGGAGTGGTGAGAACAGGAAGCTATTTCTAAGGCCACCACCTTTTCAGTAGCAGTAGGACAGCATTAGCAGTGCTGGCATCAAGTCCTGTGGTTGGCTCATCCAAAAACAAGATGGCAGGATCCGTGATGAGCTCCATCCCAATATTGGTCCTTTTCCGCTCTCCTCCAGACACCCCACGAGAGAACTGGGTACCAACCTAATAAAAAAACCATGAAACTTGTCTTGTTTGGCCCAAGTAGAAATCCTTGAGCAAACTGTATCGTACCCACATGGCAGTATTTGGGGAGAGTTGTAAGGAATTTTGGCCCTACACTCAGAAGCAGATGTAAATGTTATCTCACAAACAGCCTTGTTCTTAATGTTAATATTACTTGAGGTCTTGCCTTTTTCTCCAACCACTGACTTTCCCTTTCACCTTTGCCTTTCCCTTTCTTTTTCCCTGCAATATGTACCATACAGCAGCATCAGCACAGTCTGTACAGATCTCCACACAGAAATGTCACTAATTATTGTTTTACTGAAACATCCTGTTGAAATTTACTTTTTTTAAAATCTGGCATGATGAGTGATTTGGTTAATTAATAACAACTTGCTACATTTTAAGTAACACGTTTACAGGCCTTACCTTGGAATCTGCAACTTTGCTCAAGCCCAGTTCCTTGATGATCTGATTCACTCGTTCATTTTTTTCCTCTTCCTTCACTGACTTTGGCAAGCGGAGTGCTGCTGAGAACTTCAGATTCTCTCTTACAGTCAGAGTTCCCATGACCACGTCATCCTTTATTAAAAAAAAAAAAGGGGTAGATACTTGGTGGTTGCTCAGCAGCTTCTATTTATTCCTCTGAGAACTGTTTCTACCTATTTTTTTGCTGTCCTTGCATGCAGAGGGACAGTAGCAGCAGCCAGAACATGCAGTGAGGTGCATCTTCAATGCCTGTGTCATAGAAGAGTTTGGATTTCATGCATATAATTATATTTGCCTTAATTAATAAAGCGATGCCACATAGGAACAGCCTCCATCATGCACGATATCAAAATATATAAACAGCAAAGTATTAAAAACAGTCCCTTATGTATTCTTACCTTATTCAGTTTTTGGAGGTGTTGAGGGAGAGACTCATGGGCTGAAGGGACCTAAGGAGCGGCTACAGCTCAGGTCATTATCACAGTGTGTTTGCCTTGCAGCCTCAGCCCACCGCAGGTGAGAACAGGGAGAAAAGAGGGAAGGTAAAGACAGGTTGGGTCCATGTGGGTGAGGGTGATGGTGTTCCAAACTTGTTTTGTCAAAGGAGGAAGGAGGGGAGGTTTTTAGATACCATCTACTTGTCTCTTGCAAAGGGAATCTGTCAGTTGCAGGAAGTTGAGATTTACATGTTGTTTGAGAGACCACCTTTCTGTAACAGTTTGACAGTAATTTTAAGGAGTTTTCCTCGATTCTTGGGTGAAGGCAAGGTATTTGCAACTCAGCAGCAACTTCTTACAATAGAATCCACAGTGATAAAAATTACTTACCTGTACTACATACCCAGAGGTACATTTAAAGTTGGCAGGCTGAGGAGCTCCATTGATCAAAATGTCACCAGAGAGCCCACGGGGATCCTTCCTTGCTGCCAAAATGTCCAGTAGCCTAAAGGAAAAGTCGGTTACTTTGTCAGATGAACACTCTCTGAACCACAAACCCAGCTCATGGAATGAACAGCTACAAAACAGGTATAAAAGCAGATCACATTAAATGTCTGCAATCTAGAAAACCCCCAGCAACTTTCAAGGACTGAGTTTCTTTTGTCCTGGCTTCCTAAGGAAATGAGATCCATGCAGGTCCATGTCAATTTTTTCAATAATTTGCGTTTACCCTCAGATTGGTTACACATTAGCAGAATGGTGTGTAAGGAGTGACTGTCAGTAAAGTATGGACTAAAACTGTATTTCAACTTTCTCATGTAATCTGATTGTCTTTTGGAATTCAAGTATTTCTCAGAAAACAGTGAGACTTGCACAGTCCTAAATAAAAACCCAATCTTTTGCTAAAAGAGAGGTCCACTACTGCTGTATGTGTACAGTTTCATTTTCCCCTTGGTGTAATTTCTGCGGAAGGCAAAGGGGGCACTTACGAAGATTTACCACTGCCAGTGGGTCCCATAATTGCATTCAGTCCTGGTTTCATGATGCCACTGTAAGACAAAATGGATAAGTTTTACCAAATAATTAGGGAGGGGTTATTGCTTTGCCTGTTTCAGCTGGCAGGCCAGTGTAACTTATCTGTACAACTACTTTCTGCATGCCATTAATTTTGGAATTAATGAAGCTGCCTATTCACAAGAAATATTTAAGATCAGACTTCACCTTAACTTTTTCTTCCTAATTCAAGAAAAACTAATAATCTTATAGCGAAGACAGAACAGAAATATGACTAAAATGTAGCAAAATCTGTGCATGTATTTTTACCACATGGATCTCTACAAGAGAAGCACACTTGTTTTGATCATACTCAGTTCTAAAGGTATTATTCTCTCAACAGAGAGAATAATAGTCCCTGTAGACAGAATAAACTAGGGATTTGTCTGCACTTAAAATGCAATTGATAGTTTCTCTATATCTTACATTAAAGCCCCATGAAACTCAAAAGCCAGATGGAAAATGTCACAAATGACCCATGTGAGTCAACTGAGGTATCACAACACATGGCTTTTGAGGAAAGCAAGAAAGCCTTTAAGAGCTCGTGTTTAGTGGAAATTCCCTGGGCAAAGAGTAGGATAGACAGAGCTACACAAAAGGGTGAATATTTATGATAGAAATTGGAGTTAGGGAGCTGAAAGTCATGGGTGACTTGGAATGGCATATTGTATGCCAATGCCTTGCCACTGAGTTTAACTACTGAACTGTGAATGGGCAAGTTTTATTCACTGATTATTGAACAAAGGCCATAATGACATGACTGCTTTACTGCAGTAGTGCTAAATGTTGGGAAAAAAAAACACAAAACAACTCAACAAAAAAAAAGTCAAAACTCCAGAAACCTTCACATCTCTTCAAAGTTAACCTAACCCTCACTTATATTAATGTGTTAAACGTTTTAAGTTTAACTCCTCAAAAATTAACCTTTCCCAAAGCCACCTAAGGGAAGGAGACAATGAAGGACAGGCTGCTAGTATCTTAGCTAAATACCCTGGCACACTGGGAGGATTTCTGGGGAATGTAGGAGCAAGCAGAGCTGGCTGGTGTGCCCAGTGCTGATAGCAGCCAGGAGGACTGTCTCCCCAGGGCCAAGGGAAGTGTGCTCTCTGATGTACAGGCTCAGCCCAGGGACTGAGGACCTGGGCTTGAGCACAGCTGACAGCAAACGCAAAGCAACCACGCATACAAATAATTTTTCTAAATCTTGGTCTGCATATTGTGCTGAATGGCTCAGTGACATGAGTGAAGTCAACTCTCCGGACAGAAATCAAACTTACACGTACTCTAAAGAGATGTTTGAATACATACTTGACATCTCTCAAAACTTCTTTTCTGGTGGTTTTTTGGAAACAGGAAAATCCAGTCTTTGTCTTCACATGGTAGCAGATGTTGTGGAAGGTGAGCACGCTTCCTACCCTGCCAGCCAAATCTGGCAAGGACTGCATTTTACTGGGAATGCCATTTGTACTGGATTCTGACATCTGAATACATAGGTGTGGTTGGTCTTCTGCCATCTTTCCTCTGGACATGAAACACAGGAAAGAGAAGATTTCATTAGGTACAAAGAGGAAAGGTGTAAGTTTTGGGCTCAGTGTTTGGCACGGGGCCCATGGTGGGCCTGGAAGAGGCCCATCTATGAGTATCTCTTTTGGATAGGAAGGTTGTGTCCTGTGGGCTCAGACCTGGAGATGACACGAAGCTGATGAGGGTCTGTCAGAGGCAGGGAGATAGAAGAGTTTCCCTTCCTGATGGTCTGCTGGGGAGGGCTGACCTTGGGAGACCACAGCTGCCCACCCAGCTGGCCTGAGGTGAACATCTGCTCTGGCACCTGGACTTCCTTCTCTAGGGTCTGTTTCTCCCACATTTTCTCACTCCTCTCTCACAGTTGCTGAACATCTTTTGCCCTTTCTTACATGTTTCCATGTGAAAACTACAAGGTAGTTGTGGAATAATTAAAGTTATCTCACCTCCCTCATCAGCCAGGCTTCTGCCTGTGGACCATCCATCTGCACGGAGGAACATCCCTGGCTGTCCCCATGCACACAGACCTTTGTCCCCTTTGTTCTTCTTTAAGGGTTATCTGGGGGAGAGGTAGGGTCTGGCCTCTCTATACAACATGTTGACTCATCAGAGTCTAATTACTTTAAACGCCACTATGGGAAATGTTAGCACTGCAATAGTTCATGGGAATCATGATCAGCCAGGAGCTCTGGGGTGACCAGTCCCCTAACTCAGCATAGTTGCACTGCTTATAGCAAGAAAGGAGGTAAATTATGACAGTTTCAGACATGCTGAATGAATCTGAGAGCTGTTAGTAAAAAGAGGCTTGGGAAAAAAAAAAAAGCCATTTAATCTAACAGGCTCATATGGTCATATAAAAATCCAAACCCTTATCTTTTCAGTTTGCTAAGGGTGCTTGACAGACAGCTGAGCTCTCCTTGGTGGCTATCAGCACAGTGAAACCTCTGGAAGCTCAACATTCAGCAACTGGCCTATCTCCACATAAAGGCTGGTTCATCTGTCTCTCAGTGATACTATCTCACATCTAGCCCAAGATTTCCTCTTCTGAGAAAGTTGCAGTCTTCCGTGCTGACAAAAATATAAGGTCTTAATGTTTTAGTAGCCAGCAGTCTTGGCCCAGTGCAAAGAAACCATGTTTGAAATGTAATTACAATGGACCTAGCTTTAATTTTAGCTAAAATGCATTTTGAATAAGTTGAATATCAATCAAATGTGCAACATTTAAAATATAGAGGCCTTTTACTGATAAATTGCACACACTCTCACTGATGCCAGAGCAGATTTACCTGCCTGGAGGAGGACAGGAAATTTTTCTATGGCTATTTTTCCTGCAGTTTCTGGATTAATCTGTCTGGACATCAATCACTGCCTTTTGAAAGTTTGCTTTAGTAAATTAGAGATGTGCATTCAGAACTACAGTGAGAACTTGTCACTTAAAGTATCACCAAGCTGAGCAAATATTTGCTGAGCTAGGTACCAAATACTCAACCACAGGGGTAACACCACGTGTAGACATTAGAAAATCTCTTGAGTTGTTGGACAGCCAAGCAGCACAAAGTGCAGAAGTCAGGACGCAGTGTGACTATGACCTTGATATATCACTACATAGATAAGGTATTTGGATTGGTATTTTGCTTGATCACATTTTTTTCTTACCTTAATATTTCAGTATTACAAGTGCAACATTATGAGCTAATGAGAAAAAAATGAGGTAGAGTTTGACCTCAGACATAATCAACAGAATGGTTACATTTTTCTTTGTTTAATTTGATTTTGTTGGGTTTTGGTCTTTTTTTTTTCCAAAGACCAGCATAAAAACCTAGTTCAGCACTTGCACTAAAATTTCTGATATGCTCTTCAGAAAACAAAAATTTTTTTAGGAATTAAATTAATTTTTCCAGACTGAACTAGACAGGTAGACAATAAGCAGAGAATCAGAAACTGTTTTCACAAGTAAAGGATCATACTGCTTTTATAGTGTCATTCCTAAGAACAGACAGTCTGTCATAGTCAAATTTAATCTATCAATCAAGATAGGATGAGATTGCACACTTCCTTGCAAAAATGTGTGTAGAAGCTATATAATTAAATCAGGTATGGGAAGAATTACATATATCCATAGCAAACACTCTCTCAATGGCTATTTAATACAGCTGTCAGCAGGAAACTTCCAGTTCAGGAAGGCTGGATAATCCAAATTTCCGGAGAAAAACAACATTCTTTGCTATTGTCCCTTGGGAAAGAATTAACTACTGGGAGCTGGGAGCAGAGGCTGGATTCAGGTCTCGCTGGATCTCTGGTTTAAGTTGTCACAGCCCTTCCTGGCTGCAGGGTGCTTGTGCCACTTGCAGGGAGAGGGTGGGGTGCAGCAGGTGGAACGCCTGGTTCATGGATTTACCTATGTTCTCTACCTCTCTTCAGGAAAAAAAGTGTATTGGTGAGGACATGCCATTTATCAGAGTAAAAAAACCCATCTATTTCAAACGTTACATTAATACTGAAAATAGCATTTCACACTTTCAGAGGTACTAGAATTTATTTCAGAAAGAAATTGCAGAATGCTCATTCACTTAGAGCTGGTGTGGTCATTTCTGCTGTATAAAATCTGTGCTCTGCTCTCTTCTGAAAGGGACATAACCACTGCAAGGTCTCCACCACAGCAGCTCCTTGAGCTGGCAGAATGACAGGGCTCTGGACATGTTAGTGGGAAGGGGCTGGGGGAAGTCCCAAATTCCTGCTTCTCCCTCAGAGCAGGTCTGGCACCAACACGAGATTGGGTCAGCCATGACTTTGCCTGGGTGATCCGTGGAAACCTCTGAGAGTGGGCATTTGGATTTCAGCTAACAGTGTGCTGGGAGGAGATGAAGTGCCAACAGTAGAAATGATGCACACATGCTAAAATTAGGCATTGGATTTGCTTTGCTTTTTTGGATGCCTCTTTTTTGCTGCAGTGTAAAAAGTTGCAATGAGATAATCAGTTTGGTATTTCACAAAACAACCTTCCCATTTCTGATCTAGCAATGAACTTCACCAGAGGAACAGAGGATCCTGCTCCTTCACAGCTAATATAATTGTCAGCTGTTTGCAATTGCTCCTCAGAAATTGAATTTTTAAAATATTGCAGATTCTATCTGCTAAAAAATAATTATTTAAGTTTAATGTGACATACAGCCATGAAACATTCTAAGTCAGAACTTGTGCAAGAAACAACCAAGATGAATGTTAATCAAATCAATTTCTATGCAAATTTTAAATTAAGTTTCTCAGATTTCATTGCCATTGGCTTACAAATATTTCCTTTAGATCAGAAATGAGCAGGAGATTCTACAACAACATGTACCTCCTGCTGTATTTAGAAGTATTTGTTAATCTCAATAAATTGTTTCATATGCTCATTATATCAGTCCTGAGTATAGTACACTTTGCATCAGCAGAATAAAAATTGTATAAGCTCTCTGGAAATTTTGCAAATTGTGTTTGTTTTGCCAAATAGTTTTGAAATATTTATATTGCCACTGATTTCAGCATAATTTCGGTTCAGGTCTAATAGAAAATAATTTTCTTCAGAGACATGTAGTCTCAGAAAATTTTTTCCAGGAGACAAAGTACTGGATCTAGAGATTTAACCTTTTATGAATGGCAAAATGAAACTACTCTCTTTAAAACAACCAAGAAATCTCTGCCCACTGTTTCAATGCAGATAAAATGAAAGTCTCAGTACAATCATTTTTCTGAATATTCTTCTGAGACTTGTAAAGTACAAAGTCTCATTTTTCCTACACACACAAAAGGAAACAAAACCATCAAACAACAACAAAATGTGCTACAAAGTTCAGTTGATTCAAACATGCTTGAACCACAACAAAGTAATCTTTCAAACAGTTTCAGTAAATGTATTTGTGTCCTTTAAGATACATTGTTTATATAAAAAGCTAAGGAACATTTATTCCTGTCAGTCTTCCTGCAAAGGTTTTGGCACCAGAAGGATTTGCAGTTCAAATAGAACGCCCACAATAAAGAACAATACTACAGGAGGGATAGTAAAATTACAAATAGCAAAATTCAGACATGCATTTTTGAAAATCCAGGCAGTTACTCAATAGATTCTATCTCTATAGAGAATAAGCATTGAAGTTACTTAAGGAGGAAGAGTTTTAGAGACAGACGCAGCTTTCAGCATAATTTTCCAAAGGAAGCTGCCCTAAACCCCTCTTAAAAATATTCTTTTTATTTTTTTCTGGATACTTGAACATGCCAGAGAAACCACAATTAAGTGTGATATTATTTCTCTTATTTTTAGTGGTTACAAAGTTAAGTCTTGCAGCCTGCAAGCTGAAACAGTACTGTATGTGCATTTTGGAGTTTCGATATATATATAAATTCACAGAAGCTGTAACCTTTCCATATATATAAATTCACAGAACCTTTTCCCCTCCTTCTTTAGCCATTTCCAGGGATGTGGACTGACCAGAGAATGGCTGTGGGGATGCAAAGGGGCCAGAACCACACATTCCTCTTTCTCAGGAACATGTGCAGGAAATTAAAACCGTTTGAGTAAATGAGGATAATGCGATTGAGGCAATCTGTAAGTCAATTGCCAGCCTATTTACCGCGGATTTGTAATCCACCTTGCATGAAAAGAGCCCTGTGTGTTATGGGGACCGAGCAAGCAGTGCACGGTGCAACAGAGAAAGCAACTCCTCCAAAATTTTCTCATTTTTCACCTTTCTACTGGTTTTAATTTATGCCTTGACACTTCCCCACCCCCACCTTTTATAAAGCATATTTTCATTGATTTCTTGCCGTCCCAACAAATCCCTTGAAAAGCTGGGAGGAGGCAGGTGAGCGTTTTGCTGTGGTTTCCTTGGGTGTTGGGGGAAAACAGCTGCTGAATATCATTCCATAGCAATGGCAGGGCAAGCAATTCATGGACCGGGGAGCAAACCCCTACACCGAGCTAATTCCCTCTGGGTAAAAGGGCTGAGCTGCTGCTACTGACTCACTCACCAGCTGCAGGTCCGGGTAGCGCTGCAGGGCTGCTGAGGAGGTGGCAGAGGCGCCGGGCGGGATGCAGGATCCAGGGAAGGGAGGAGGGTGGCCCAGCTCCGGCGGCTCGCAGGGCTGGGCAGTGCCACCCGGCTCTCACATCTGCTGCAGGACGAGCTGGCAGCGGGGTACCCTGCGCTCCGCCACCCCCGGGAGTCTCCACCCTCTCCCTCCGTGGGGAGGGCAGGGCCAGGGCGAGCCGCTGTTTCAGCTTTTCTCCTTTTAGCCGAACAACTCCTAAGCTGCCGCAACCCAGCCACGCCTGTAGCGGTGACACTGTGAGTGAAAGAGAGCATCTCCACCTGCCCAGGCTTGCAGCCACGAACAGGGCTAGCAAAGCTGGCAGGGTGGGATGAAGCCCAGCGTGGCATGTCAGACAAGGCTCAGTCAGCTCTGATATCTTCTCCCCCAGTGTCCTGGAGATGGATACATTTTCCTTCAGTTCCAAATACCTGGAGAAATGTGAAGACTTTTCTCTATCCATCAATGTCATACCCACATACTGTCCTGCAAAAACCAGAGTGGGGTTTTCACAGGACAGTATGTGGGTATGACATTGATGCTGTGGAAAGAACCAAAGGTAAGGCAGCCTTTGTTATACAAAGCAGGAGCACTGGTCCCCAGCTGAGGTTACTGGGCAGCATCAGCCACAGATTTCCAGGAGCTGTGCTAACTGGAAGTAGGATCAGTGACAGTATGCCACTTCTCCTATGTGCTCCCTGATGAAGTTTTGCTTTCCAGGATGTAGCTTCTGATAACCCCAAAGATGAGGTTGGGCAAACTCTGGGCGATACTGAAAGAACTCTTTCAGTTCTGTTGGCACCATCCCACGTGAGGGCTTTGACAGAGCTTTGACAAATACATAAGCCCATGGAATCACAATCTTTCTCCTTGGGAGAGTACACATTATGGATGGTTTCAATTTAAAATCATGATTTTTTTTTAATAATCTCTTTTTCCTAGAAAGACTTATCACTAATTATTAAACACCAAGTCTGCCTGTAAGAGCTCTCCTGGACCAAACACTGCAGGGCCAGATTTTTTTTTATGTAGGTGTAACCTGGGATAAGTAATTCATGAATTTATCATTGTTCATAAACCATGTTCCTGAGACTTTGTTCTTTCCCCTATCAGCGATTTTACAATAATTAACTCTCTACTGTATTTATATGAGACTTAGAAGCATGTGACCAGCTAGTGAAAATCATTGCATAGTCCCAGTGGCATTTGAGAAGATGCACATGTGACCAAAGAGGTGCAGAAATACTGTTATCTTGTTCAGAGAGAGCATATCTGCAGCCTGGGCTGGAAACCTCAGCAGACAATTTGTAGTATCAGATCTGGGCTATCCCCAGGCAGCTTGGATGCAGGACTCAAAGGTGTATGCTCAAATATGTTGCTACATTGGGATGAGCTGTTGACTCCCTTGAAGGCCCAGCAGAGAGACCTTGACAAGTTGGAGGGCTGGGAAATCACCAACCAGATGAACTTTAAACAAAGACAAGTGTTGCATTTTTCCCCTGGGATGGGGCAGCCCTGGATGTACGGACAGACTGGGGAATGAGGGGCTGGAGAGCAGCGCTGTGCAAAGGGCCCTGGGGGTCCTGCTCGATGGAAAGCTGAGTGTGAGTCAGCAGTGCCCTGGCAGCCAGGAGGGCAACTGTGTCCTGGGGGGCACCAGGCACAGCATGGCCAGCTGGGCAAGGGAGGGGATTGTCCTGCTCTGCTCTGCTCTGGGGCGGCCTCACCTCGAGTGCTGGGGGCAGTTTGGGGTGCCAATATATAAGAAAGTATGAACTATAGAGAGCATCCAAAGGAGGGCAACAAAGATGGTGTATAGGGCTCACCTCGGCTGGGTTTTAGGGTATCCCCGGCGGGCTGCCCAGGGTCTGCATAGCCTAGTCCTAGTCCTGTTCTGAATTAACGTGGTTTCTGCTGGGCTATTGGGATCCACTCCAGCTAGCTATGGACCCTTGCCCACACAATAATTCATAGACTAAAGTAAAAAGATTGAGAAGGGCTCTTATTCACATGTGAAACATTTTCCTTTATTCCAAGAGACACACCAGGTGGACAAACTCATGGGAGAAAGAGAGTGTTCCCTGGTGGCAGGGGACTTTTATACCCCGGGGAATGTGGACAGCGGGAGAGGTCCACAGCCAGTGGGATACCAGTGAGGAGTGGCAAGGGTAGGGTCTCTTAACCCAGGGGAGAGATCACAGGGGTACTGGGGTGGGTAAGGGAAAGACCGTGTGATGGGGGAAAGGGATAGCAAACCACATGATATAACATAAGCTATTCAGTGCCATATAAAGACTACTCTGTGCAAATTCCCAATCACCCCATGCAAAAGAACAACTAAATAAACTAGTGCAACACAACGCTGTTCAGCACAGCCTGTCCGAGCTCCCAGGCAGCTCCCAGCCACAGACAACCTTAGCAAGCTCAGCTATTAGTGATTTCAGCTCTTTATCAGCTCATTTGTGATTTCATCTCTTTAGCTTGCTAAGTGCCTTTGGCAGATGTAGGGCAAGAGAGGAGAAGGCTGTGTGAGGTTCCACAGAGGTGTCCTTTATTGATCTTCTGCAAAGGTCTCAGGGACAGCGCCTTCTGGCAAACTGGGCAAAAGTAGCTCTTTATATGGGGTACAGGAGTTTTAGAAATCTTCCAGTAGTAAGGGTCAAGGGAAAAGTGACCTATCATCTTACAGAGAGATAGGCAAAGGTTTGAAGGTGGAAGAGAGGGGCTTCCTAGGTCCAGTCATGATGACTCGGCATTCCCTAGCTCAGGCTGCTGGCCGCCATGGAGGCCTTGCAGGCCCTGGGCCTGCTACGACGGTGAAGGGCCTTGAGGGGCAGCCACACCAGGAGTGGCTGAGGTCACTTGGTCTGTTCAGCCTGAAGTAGAGGAAGCTGAGGGGGGACCCCATTGCAGTCACAGCTTCGTGGTGAGGGGCAGAGGAGGGGCAGACACTGAGGTGTCTGCAGACACTGAGATCTTCTCTGTGGTGACAGTGACAGGAGCCCAGGGAACGGCCTGAAGTTGTGTCAGGGGAGGTTTAGGCTGGATATTAGAAAAAAGTTTCTTTGCCCAGAGGGTGTTTGGGCACTGGGAACGAGCTCCCCAGGGAAGTGGTCACAGCTCCAAACCTCACAGGGTTCAAGAAGATTTTGCACAAATCCCCTTGGGTGCATGGTGTGGTTCTTGTGACTGTCCTACGCTGGGCCAGGAGTTGGACTTTATGATTCTTCTTGGGTCCCTTCCAACTCAAGATATTCTTCCATGAGTAAGGAAAAACCAGAGCACTTGCAGAGGATGCAGAGAGAGGTGACTCTTGCTCTCAGCATGACTGGTGGTCCAGCTTAAACCAACCAACCAACAACAACAGCAAAAGGAGATGAAAAACTGTGGTTATTTTGTTTGCACAGATATTTGCTCTACTTCTAAGAGCCAATATGAATTGGGTTTGGTTTTGTTGTTTTTTTTTTAATCGTGGGCACAGGTATCCTTGAGATTGTTTCTGAATGTGTCAATTCACAGTTGTTCCTGTCTTCAGGCATGGAGCAGACTGTCTGAAGGAAAGCCCCAGCTGATGCTTGCATTAGAGTCTGAAACATTGAGTGAAAGGAATTCAGCCTTTCTGCAGTTTTGGGAGCTGGCCAGGAGCAATTTAACTTCACTGGGAAGTTTTTTCTCTTAGACACATGTATAGGACACATGTATATACACTCTGAAGGGACTGTGTTATCAACTCTGGTAGCTGCTAGGATGTTTTGTGGTCCTGTATAAAGATAGTACAGAGCCATTCACATTCAAATAAGCAATAAAAGAAATGCATTGTAGGAAATGATTCCTCAGAGATAAGATTATATATTTCATTAAGGAGAGACAGTGCACACTTTGGCATCTCATTGGCTTTACTGCTGCAGGGCTCCCACGGGATCAAGGTTCGCATATTGCTGCAGGGCTTGAAACCTGTGCCCTCAGGAGTGCAAAACTCAGTAATGAATTCAACCCTAATAAATCTTTTTCTGTCATACTGTTTCCATGGCCATGCCTGCCCCAGGTGCTTATTTGTCAGGTAATGCACAAAAAGTGATCATAAATTTTCCCTCATCTATCTTTGGACAAACGTGTGGTGTATTGCAGAATTACTTAATGTTAGCAACTGGTCAAATAGAGAGTTCAACCTTACACACTTCTGTTTTGTGCTTGGTCATATGTGAGGCACAGCCATAACACACATGTGAGCTTTGCTCAGTTCACAACATAAAAACCCTGAGATGTTAAACACACCATAAGTGAGGTATCACCTTATCAGACAGTCCTTCGAGACAGCTTGCATGCTGTGTTTAAATATTAAATCTGGCAGAGGTCACCACCAGCTGTCCATTAACCAAAACGAAAGGTGAAATCTGCACAGCAGCAACACCAACCAAGGTGTGCCCTGAACTGTGCCCCTTCTTTGTTTGGACTTGAATGAAGCTCTGAGCTTTCACCTCAGCACTCGGAGGCAATGTTTAACAACAGGATAAAACTTTATTACAAGGAGAAGAAACATATCTTGTATGAGTAATTGCTATTGAAAAACTCAAGGTGATAAACCTGAAGGAAAGGATGTAGATATTGAATCTAATGTTGATCAACATGATGCTTACCAGGAATCCTCCTGAGCTGCAGATCAGGCTGGCATGATACTGTGCAGTATTTCCAGCTTGGTGTCAAACCTCTCAGGAATCATTTGGTCTGTCTCATTAGCCCTGGAAATAACATGATGGGCCTTTCCCTTGTAAGGTTTAACATTCCCATAACAAATGACTTAAACTGTGCCCCAGAAAAGTACCAATTAAATCACTATGATGTTAACATCATATATTTTACTTGAGTGGGAGATTTCCTAGCAGGTTCCCTGCTGCTCAGAGTGAGCTGCATTTTACTGATGTGTTCCAACCTCCTGAATTTAGGCTTAGAGATATAATCCTTCACAACCCTGCTTTGTCTTACAGGTGTTTTGACTCTACCTTGCTTTGCAGGCCAAAACCTGTCTTAGCTGAGAATTAACACACCTGGGAAATATCTAAGGCCTCTGTTTCCTCTCAGTGAACACAACAGTCTATTAAGCTGCTAACATCAGATTCTTCTAACAACTTTCCATGTCTGCAGTCATGTTTTCTTCCCCAGCTCTCTGATTTCATTGAGACAGCAAGTCCCAGGGAGGGAGTTGAAGCATCCCAATGGCAAGCACTGCACACTCTGTGAAACGTCCTGAACACAAACAAAGGGCAAGGACAACTTGATAGATACCCTCAGTTTTTACATCCATTAATAGCTGTTCTAATAAGTACCAGTGACTGAGATTTTTCCTCCTCACTGCTAAATTGTTGTGATCTTGTGCCAGAGCAGAAATGTTTTGTTATGGTGAAATTGCCTGTGGACAAACAGCAGCAGCAGAAGCAGCAGGGCAGTGCTGAAGAACAGTCCCTCCTTCATGTGCTGAGCTGTGAAGCAGAGAAACAAGTGGAGCTCTCAGCATCCTTCTTCCCTGGTGCCCTCTGGTGACTGACTGCTCTCCCAGATCACACTGCACAGGATCCCAAAACACAAACCTGCCTAGGGGCCAGGCCTGGGGGAAGAAAAGAAATAGTATCAAGTTTGTCCATTAGTAACAGTGTGGGATGTGAAACTTGGTGGTCTGGTTTATTTCCCTGTAGTTCATGCAGGCAGCACCACCACTGCTGTGCACCAAAAATGAAGGAACAGTGAAGGAACAGCAAAAGATTTCTTGGAAACAATGACAACCACCCTGGAAAAGTAGGTAGGCTTTCAGGAGGGGCTTGCATTAGTTGTGCTTTTGCCACCATACACTACATCAATACTCACACTGCATTAGTCCTGAAGAGAGAAGGGAGTGTCTGATCTGATGCTCAGGGTCGTGCCCCACTGCATCATCTCATGTCCCTGTGGGATCAGTGCAGAGCTGGAGATGTTTAGCCTGGAAAAAAGGAGGCTTAGGAGAGAACTTTTTGCTCTCTACCTGGAAGGAGTTTGTAGAGAGGTGAGGATCAATCTCTTCTCCCAGGTAAAAAAGTGACAGATGAGAGGAAATGAAATGTCCTCAAGTCGTGCCAGAGGAGCTTTAGATTGGATATTAGGAGAAATTTCTTCATGGAAAGGGTGATCAGGAATTAGAACAGGTTGCCCAAGTGGTGGAATCACCAACCCTGAAAGTGTTAACAAAATGAGCAGATGTGGCACCACTTGGGGATGTGGTTGAGTGGTGAACATGGCAGTGTTAGGTTGATAGTAGGACTCAGTCTTGGAGGCCTTTCAGACCTTACCAGTGTGCTTTGTGAGACAGGCTGTCTCCCATTTCTGGGAGTCCTTCAGACTGTTTGCAAACATCCCCCAACTTACTTAATTTCTGCCTCCGAAAGCAGTGGGAGCACCTCTTCTTTGGCGTGTGCTGGAGCCAAAATAGCTCAGGGCTTCAAATAACCTGAGGTGGAACACCCACTGCCTGTAATTAGCATCCCACATCCAGGAGCTGGAATCACCTGAAACTCAAGAGAAGCCCAGGTGTCCCTAACTCAGGGTGTAACAAGGGGAGGACATCTGCTGGTAGGAGCATCTTGTACCTCAACAGCAGAGCAGCCACAACTGTGATCTGGAGCTGGAAGAGGCAGGAGTTGAAATCACTTAGAGCATCAAATACTTTGAATTGTAAGCAGCTGGAGCATTTATCAGTCAGAGCTTTGAAAACCAGGAGCAGCTCTAATCCAAACTAGCTGGGGTGTCTATCAGCTGGAGCCAGGGTGTCTGTCACCCAGAAGCCACACGGGTTGTCCTCTACAGGGAGCTCTACTCAGCAAGGAGCCTGGCCTCTTCCCTTGCTGATTAAACACATGTCACATGCTCCTCACTGCATGAAGGGTCTCTCTCAGTCCCATTCCTGACAGCAGAAGTGAGATGAGGGTGAGCCTGGCTCTTCTGGGCTGCCCTGCTCTGAGGGCCCACAGGCTGTGGCTGCAGCTGAGGCAGCAGCACAAGGCAGTGGAGTCCCCTCTGTACCTAAAAAAGGAGAGACACCAGTCAGTCAGAGCTCCTGGTGGCACACCCCAGAGACCCTCGGGAGATGCCTTTCCCGCTCCCTATCCAGAAGAGTCACATCTCTCCCAGAAGGGCAGTCCAGGAAGGGCATTTACACAAACCCATCTGTGAAGCAGGGTGAATTTCACCTTGACTGTGTGCACAGGAGCCGTACCCACACTGTCCCCAGCACTACACAGAACTCCTGGCAATGGGGTGCAGCTGGGCCAGACCCCAACAACTCTTGGTTCACCTTTCCTGAGCTCCCTTCCAAGCTCCCAGGCCCCCAGACATTAGGCACAAACGTCCTAGGAGAGGCTTTGGTCTGGGGGGCTGTGACAGCTCCCCACATGGTGCTGGCCCCCCTCTGGCATTGTTTTCCCCCCCACTCATATTCATAGGGTGCCAAGAGAGGCAGCAGGAACAGAACCAACCCAGCCAGCCCTTAGAGGGGATCTCAAGTGCTTGTCCATCACCCACAATGAGGTTTTCCCAGTTATGCTGGGCTTCTCCCACCCTAGCCAACAGCAAGAGACCCCCTTGACAGCATGGCTGGATGTGTGGTCATCACTTCGGGCACTCACCAGGCACTGCCTGCAGCTCCTGTGTCCCCTGACACTCCTTGGATGAGGTAGGCACTTGGGGCAGGCAGCTCCTGGCTCCTTGCTCACCTCCACAGCACGGCCTGTGCAAACAAAGCCCCGTGAGGACACAAGGGCAAAGCTGTGTCAAGAAGGACCCGTCTTAGAAGGAAAACGACCACCACAACCATCCTGGCCACCAGGAAACCACAAAGATCCCGGCCCCAGCAAGCTGGCAGCGGCCTGAAGGGAGGTGGAAAAGCACAATACAGGACCCCTCAGCAGGAAAGGGAGGCTCGGCATTACTGACAGAAACGCCTCAGGACCCGTAAAATGTCCCCGTTCCGGCAGTAAGCAGCCGCGGGGCAGGGGGCTGCTGCCAGTCCAGGGCTGACCCCGACCGGGAATTGCTGACACCGAGGTGCCTCACCTGGGGGTGCTGTGGGCAGGTCTATGTCCCTTGATATCCCTGGGACACGGTGCCATCCCAACAGCACTCAGCCCGAGAGTCGCGGTGCTCCTGGGGCAGGACAGGTCAGGAAGCGCGGAGTCCCGGCACATGGCGCTGGAACAGCCTGCAAGGATCTCACGGGAGAAGCGGAATCCCTGAGGAAAAAACAAGCTCGCCGCGCCTCCTAGTGTGCTCCAGGAGGGTGGAACACCGGGAGCGAGTGGCTGAGCCGTGCGACAGCCAGGGACCGCCCGCTCCGGGATCGGGATAGGGGCGGGTGCAGCTCCGGGCTTTACAACTCTGTGATGTGGAGCACCCGCGACAAGAGGCTTTTCCTTCCTGCCCGCTGCTGGCAGCAGTTTGGCAAAGTAGCACTTCAAATAATGAATACAGATGAGTGGTCTTAAGTGCATACTTGCTTTCGTAGTGGTCGTTTGTAGTTACTTCTAATAAAGAAATTCACAGAAACAAAACCTCTGTGTCCTCGCGTCTGCTCAGCAGCCTCCTGGCTGCTTCTGGCTCACTGTGGAGGAGGACACGGCTGACTGTAGAGGTTCGTGCCTTTGGTCCTTGGTCCCAATGGACAACCCCTGCATGCACTGGAGGAGAAAGAGACCCCGGGAGGAGATCCATGATCAAGGACGGGCGTAGAAGGATGCCAAGCAGGAATGATTGTCAGGGAAACCCAAAACAACCAACCCTGTGGGAAGAGAGATGAGGACAGGGGGCCGGTGAGAGCTCCGTTCTGTGGACACAGGGCTCACTTGTCCCTGGAAAGAGGGGACCTCAGCACTCCTGACTTACAAGTCCTGGATCTTGGGTGCTCTCAGCACACCCATGGGCTCCTCAGCAGCAGGGCTGTCGCTGAGCTGGCCAGCTAAACCAGGCAGCTGCCTGCGTTGTGGGCTGGGCTCAGAGCCAGCCCCCAGCCCCGCGCTGTTGGCTGGCAGGGTGCACGTAGCAGGGATTTAGGACCAGCAGCCAGGAGGGAGCAGAGGTGACCCAGCATGCCTGCGGCACCCGCGACATCTGTTCCCGCAGCAGGCACACTGCCAGCTCCCAGAGTGGCAGAACCCCCCTCGAGCCCCGTTGAATCCCATGTGCCAGGGTCGGCACATCATAAAACACAGAGCAGCACACGCGTCCCGAGGTAACTTTATTTCATGCAAAACTTCCCCTCCTCTTCATCCCGGGACTCCGATCGGGGGAAAAAAGGAGCTTATATTTGGGGGCAGGTCTCAGGGGAGGGTACAATCTTTAACAAATCAGGAGAATTGGGAGTAAAAACAAGGCGGGAACTACAAGGCATAAACCAATAAAAATCCCAGGGGAGGAGAACAGTTTCAGTAAACTGATAGAGTTTGGAGAAATAGAAACTAGAAACTAACAACAAAAAAAGTGACGAAAATTCTGGGAAAAGGTGGGAACAAAAAGGAAACCGCATAAAGAAACTACCAAATTACAAATCAAACAATAAACCTACTAATAAAACAAAAAACACGCTGCAACTTGAACGCACACGCCGTCAGCAGCGGCACAGCCTCACCCCTTCACACCGGGAGCAAATGCAGCGGGGGTTGTGATGCTGAAAACAGGCGAGTGGAAAAGGTACTTTTGAATAAATTCCCGTCCTGTCCAGCAGGTGCCAGCACAGAAGTACAGATATGCCAGAGCCTCCAGGCCCCCTGCAGCCCTCTCTGGGCAAAACCCCAACATTCTCTGTTCAAAGCAACAAACTTTAAACCAATCTGAGCCAGAGCAACCCCAGACCCAGACTTACCTCTTCCCTGTTTGTCACCATGGTAGGCAATGGATAAACCTTTGCACCCCCAAGTCCCAGCTCTTCCACCATAGCATATTACACCCAACACCCACAACCTGCAGGGTCTGACCCAGAGAAGCCACTCCCATGTAATGGTCTCTTGGTCTCTTCACAATCTTTATGTGGGGAAAGCAGAGTGACTGGGAATCCCACAGCATCACCACTCCCCGCTTGTGTCCTGGTGCTGGGGACAGTCCAGGCATCCATAGGGATGGGTTCAGTGCTTTTGGGTCTCTCTGAGCAGAGGGCAATGCTGTCACCAGATCTGCACATTGGTGGTGTCCACAGAGAAGTTGTTCCCATAGCAGATTTGGCTTTTGTTTTATCTTTTCTGTTCCCATAGCAGATATGACTATTGTTTTATCTTCTCCTCACTGAATTTTGTGGTCTGGCCTCATTCCAGTGTGGGTGGGCAAGAGAAAGCTTCATTTACCTGACAACTTCATAGTGCCTCTGGCCACACAGCCTAGAAAAGTACAGCACTGATTCTGATGCTACAGAAAGACACAGAGACATAAATAACAACACACAGGCAAGAAGACAAGCAGTGCTTTTATTGCTGGCTTTACCAAGGGAAAAGGGAATCGAGCAGAGTGAAGGCAAACTCCTCATGGTGCATGTCCCAACATCCAGGGCAGCAGCAGCTCCTGCCTGCACAGGCTCCACAGGGTCCAATGAAGATGGCAGCATCTGCAACGGGACAGGAGAGCAGGATTACCCTTTCCTCAGCCATTACTGCTCTGGCACTGCTGCAACCCTGTGTCTGGAGTCAGGTGTCAGAGGAAAGGGAGACCCAGGGAAGGCACTGAGACGAAGTAGCTCCAGCCCCCCAGTTTACCAGAATATGCCCATTGCCCTCCTCCGGTTGATGTCTCTCTTCAGCTGGCAGAGTGCACACGGGCTGCAACACCAGAGGGCGCAAAAGTCGTTCAGGATGGAGCCCTGTGGAGCAAGCGACATTGCATGAATAATCCCTTCCCACACCAAACGTTAAATCTTTCAGCCTTTCTATTTCACATCGTCAGCATCCATGGGAGCTCACCCGGGCCCTGCACCTCCCAGCAAGGACTGGGATGAAGTAGTGTGCGCTGGGATTACCTGCAGCTCACAGCGGTGAGCCAGATGTGTCCCTTACTCCTGGCCAGCTGGGATGCTCATGCAACTCCTCACCTCTGCCCTTCCCCTTGGGCAGCCCTTTCTCCTTCCTTGAGCCCCCACCCCAGCACCCATCCCGTGGCTGTTGTCGCTGTTGGGACAGGACCCCGAGCTGGTCACTCACTGGGATTTTGTATCTGGTGCGGTACAGGGTCCTCATGGCCACGCTAGAGCCACACAGGCAGCACTCGTCCATGTCCCCAGCCACTTGGCAGCTCAGGCAGAAGAAGCAGAAGATTCCACAAAGACCTGTGAGACAGTGAGATGTGGACTTGGCTGAGGGGTGCCAATACCGAGGAAAGGGGAAAAAAACAGCTGAGAGCTGTGGCTCTTGACATCAGGCAAGAGCTGCTCTGCCTCCAGTACCCACGGGAGTGGGGCTGGCAGCAGGGGTAATGCTGCAGGAGGAGAAGGGTAAAACACCAGGGACATATAATGAACAACAGCAGGAATGAGGGCTACATTATGTACTCACATACGCCGCAGTCGGAGCAGCAGTCCAGCATCCCTGTTTGCCACTCCCCTGGCTGCTGGGCAGCTAAAAACTGGGGTTGGACTGTAATCACATTTTGAGAGGCCATTGCCAGCACAGGTTCAGGTCCCTCCAGGCAGTTTGTGGTCTGGAAAGAAAAGCCGTCAGAGGCGGATGCTGCAGGAATTTCTGAAGTGGGTGTCTTGCTCAGGCTGCTGCATTCAGAGTTCCTTGGGGAGTCCCCACTGCCAGGGTAGTGCCACCCTCACCACAAAGTGGGGGGCACAGCTCTGCCAGAAGCTGACACTACCCTCTGAAGGAAAGCCCTCCCTAAAACCAGTCTTCCACGAAAGGCAGCAGCACACCCTCCCTATGCAAGTAAAATTTCTCTGGGAAAACAGAGGTCCTTCTGCTTCAGAATTGAAATGCTTTAACACCTCAAACTAGTCTTTTCATCTCCAGGTCATCTTTCATTGTTCTCTGTGTAAAATCACATAAAAATATCTGTGTAAAATTGCCTGGGTAAAGTTGTCTGCATTTTGGGCTGTTTTTTGGGGTTTGTTTTGTTTTGTTTATGATCACAGTCTCCCAAAGTTATTACTGCTCAGTTCTAGCCTCCCCAAGCTCTCAGGAGTCAACTTAATCTTTGCTTTGTTCTATGAGAATCTCAGCTTATTTGCTTCCCTCTCTCCCTTCCTTCTTCACTTTCCTTCTTATGGTGTTTCAAGGCAGTGGGTTTTCGTTGTCTCTTTCAATCACCCTAAGCTCTGCCACCAGTTCCTATCCCTCCTCCACTTGACTGTCTGTGCCAACACATCATCATCCTCCTCTTCCTCAGTCTTGTGGGGTCACCATAGCCTGTGGAGCTCCTCTCCATCCCATCCTTTCTCAGCAATGGGCTGCATTCTCTGAGAAGAGGAAAGCTCCTGCTCCACAGTACCATCCCCAAAATCACCTGACCAAAGTAACCACTCCCCCTGCACCTCCATCAGGGGCCCCTTCCCTCCCTGCCACCCCCGCAAGGCACAGCACCAGTTCTGCCACTCTCACTTTTGGTTTTGGAGCTTTAATTAAAACAAACAAAAAACCTGAGGATTCTCCCGGGAGAGCTCCCATGCAGACACACTCCCTGCCCTTTGCCCAGTCTCAGCACCACTTTGTTAGGCACTCTGAGAGGATTGTTTTCTCTCCAGAATTGCACAGTTACACAAAGTTAAGTATTAAACGACACAAGAAATGGGGTGGAACAATTACTGTGCCCAGCACTCAGACAATGCCATCGAGCTCATTGAGAGTGGCACCGGCTGTGGCATTGCATTTGTACTGACTAATGCCAACAGGTGGCTCGCTGGAAGCTCCTGTGACTCCCCAGCACAACAGACACATCCCAGCTGTCAGAAACAGCCCTTGTTCCTGGCAATCCAGGAAGTGGAAAAAGGTTGTTGAATTATGGTGTAAGAGGGAAGAAAGCTGGTAAAAACCTCCGCATGGTTTGCTCCTGACTTTTTGCAGGCAGTGGAACAAAGCTAGGCTGTCCCTATCTGAGACACCTGTGGTGCAGCAGGGGACACTGCATCCATCGTCCCTCTCCGGACACCTCCTGGCCCTGCCTTGGCCAGCTGTCCCTGTTTGTTAGTCTGTGAGATCCCAGGTAATTCCCACCACCTCTGCAGCCAATGTAACACCTCCTGGCATGCCAAAACAGCAGGCCCCTCAGGAAGCCTTGGCACACGATGATTTAAGAAAGAAGCAGGAGGGGCAGGAGAGGAGACAGACCATGGACAGGCTGTGCAGTGGTGAGCCCAGCATGGGGCTCCCATGCAGCAACAGGGACGTTTAGCAGCAGGCAGGACCACAGGGAGAAGTGTGCACAGGAACAGCAGCAGCAAGAGAAATTTTAGGGGCAGGATCCCTCCCAGTCAGGTTTCCCCTTCCCCTCCCCAGGTACGAGCACACCACCCTGCACAGGTGGTGGCTGCAGTGCAGAGCAGGCAGCAGCCTGGAAAAGCCTCTGCCACACACTCACCTACAGAGAGATGGGCCAGGCCCAGCACACCAAATGTATCACAATTTCACAATTCACACCCCATGGCTTCACCAGCCACACTGGAATGAATGATGGGGACAAAAACATCCTGAAGTGCATGCAGCTACATTTCACCAACAGCCAAGGTCACAAAGCTGTATCTACAGGCACTGTACGTGCACAAATACAGTGCACTGTATGAGCAACACAGTGCAAAAACTGCTATCCTCTACCTCTGTTCCCCACATCTGTCAGGATGCCATCAGCAGCACCCACCACGCTGTGGTTAACCCTTGAAGCAGCTTTCCAGGTAGAAAACCTCACCTTTGCTTCCAACCCTTCCCCTTGCCAAGCATCACCACATCAGCCACAAGCAGTTTCCGTACCACAACCAAAGCAAAGCCAAGCCATACATACTTGCCAAGCTGTCCTTGTCCCAGCAGAAGACACGTCTCTTTTTCCTGGCTCTCATGCTTTATATGCACTCTGGCAAATGACCTTTGCTCCCTCTGACTAACAGAGCAAATGGTGCAGCTTTGCACAATGGCAGCTTCCCTGCTGCATTCCTGCTGCCAACCTTTGCCTTTCCCCACCCAGATGTTCTCCAGGCCCAGAGCCCCGGTGGGAGAGGTTTCCAGAGGAGGGCAGTTTATTTCCAGGCTCTTGTGCTGTCCTAAGCCGTGTGCTGCTGGAGGTGCAGCACCTGTAATTGCACTGGGTGACATGGGGATGAGCTCTCTCAGGCTGAAAATGCATTTTTCTGCATTTCCAGGGATCATCCATAGGACCGTCTGAGCCATGTGGGTTTAAGCAGTTGGGAGTGCCATCACACCCACCCACCCCTCAGCACCGACAGAGCCACTTAAAAGTTTTGTGGTAAAGGTAGAGAGGGGACAAAAAATAATCATAGTCTCCTTAAAGAATGAAGCTGGGAGATATTTGCAGGGATCAAAAGTCCTTTAGCATTTCTCTTGAGAGTGATGGAGAGAGGGTGGCTGCAACCTCCACCTTCTGCATGGGAATGAGGGCTCACAGCCCAGTGCAGACAAGATGGGCTGTATAATGCCATGCAGGAAGATGGCACTAATTGTACCTAGAGAGGACACAGATAACCCACGACCCAGACAGGTTTTTTATTGCAGGTGTGGAGGAATTCATGCTCAGGGTCCATATCTCTTCAACATAGAGGTGAGCTGGTGCCAGGTACCCCATGCCTTTCTATTCAGAAAGGTGTCACTGACCAACACTGGGCAGCCACCTGGGCCACCACAGCAGGGGCAATACTGTGGCCTGCAGAAGTCACTTGCCTACAGGAAGACCCAGCTCTACCCTGCAGCAGTAGTGATTTTCCCAAATTTTGCAACTTGGGATGAGCAAAACTGGCTCCTTCAATGTATTAAATATCCTTTCTAAAAGCTGATCCAATAACAAAATACTAGTGAAAATCTTTCTCTGCAGCAGGCACAGGGAAACCTCAGCTACACCAGGGGCTGCTGAGATGGATGGAGCAGGAGAAGGATGGGTACTCTCAGGTGGTGCAAGAGTAACATACACAGAGGTAGGAAGACAAACTCAGAACTTTATTTCTGCAGTTAAGTAGAGAAAATCAAATGCAGTCAAGGTAAGCTCCACGTGGTACATTTCCCAACAGTGTTGACTCCTGATTGCAGCAGCTCCAAGGATGCAGCAAGGATGGCAGCATCTGCAACAGGATGGAAGAGGAGTGTCAGGACCGAGCTGAGCCTCACCACACTCTGTCTTGCCCCAGTCCTCCCCGCTCCACCCTGCACAAGGTCCCCAGCCATATTTTGCTTCAGGACACGTCACTCTGGTCAACTGTCCATGGCCATTTCCCCACTGCAGCAAACTTAGTCTGGTGTCAAGATGTTGGCAGGAGAGGCTCTGGGAAGCCACCTGGCTGCATGTGAGAGCAGCTTTATGGACAAGCAGCTGCACCCCCAGCTTACCAGAATATGCCAAGCTCCTTCCTGCGGTTGACGTCTCTCTTCATTTGGCAAACAGAGCACACGGTGCACCACATGGTGATGCAGTAGTCAGAGCAAATGGACCCCTGTCAGGGAGAAACTGGTTAGGGACAGAGGCTTCCCAGAGATCATGTTCCAGCCAAGAAAATGTTAATCACATTCCAGGTCAAGTACTCTTCTTGGCAGGCTGCAGCATCCTGAGTAGAAAACACTGAAGCCCTGGGCTGGCAAACCCCAGGCACCTCGGAAAGGAAGGAAGGAGCCCTTTGTGCAGGCTGCAGATAGCTACTGATCTTTTGACTTCTAAAGGTCAGACTGGGAATTAAAATGTTCACAGAAACAGACAGTGTGGGCAGAGTGAACTTGGGACCCTATGGCTTGCCCTTGGGATGGCAGCAACCACCTCCCATGCAGGAAGAAACACCCTCACGTATGCACTGTCCACCTTTCTCCCAAACCTGATGATGGATCTTTATCCTTGTAACCATCTTCACCTATTCTTTATTCAACCCACAGTTATCTCAAGTCTTTCCCATCTTTCAAAGCTCAAAGAAGGAAGCAGCAGCTGAGGTAGATAAGAATGGGAAAAAAGGGGAACTGGAAATCACTGCTGTCCTGAGCCCATCCCTTAAGTGCAGAGAAAGGGGCCTCGGGGGCACCCTGTCCTTCAGGCTCACAGCAGGGTGAGGGCATAGCTCAGCACTGACCGGGATGTTGTATCTGGTGCGGTACAGGGTCCTCATGGCCACGCTGGTCCCACACAGGCAGCACTCATTCATGTCCCCAGCCAGCTGGCAAGCCAGGCATGGGAAGCAGAACATCCCGCAGCAGCCTGGCAGGGGGAGAAACACAGCACTGGATGAGGCTCTGCCTGCCCGCCTGGAGCAGCTGGGCAAGCCAGGCTGCCTGGCTGCACAGTGGCACCGCTGAGCCAAGCAGCAGGGGCAGGAAAACTGTGTGCAAGGCACTCACAGACGCCACAGTCGGAGCAGCAGTCCATCAGGCCCGTCTGCCACGTGCATCTCGACACAGAGGACATGGCCCCGCCATACTGCGGCTGGATTGTCACAACGGTTGGGACAGCCATTCCCAGGTGCTCTTCTGAAAGAGACAGGAAACAGGAGAGTCAGTGAAAAAGCTGTGGTTGGGCTGAACCTCCAACTAAACTGGTGGCTACCACCCCTCAGCAGGCTGCCTTTTGCCCAGCTCGCTAGCTGCCACTGGCGGTGATAGAGCATAACCATACCTTGCCTGCATTTCTACCTGTGATGGATGTTATGGAATAATTCGTGCTTATGTAAAATATACATGAAATAAGTTGTGCTTGTACGAAAAATTCTTAAAGATTTAAAACCACAAGCCGCAGCCAGGGAAAGAAATTGTTTCACAAATTGTGATTTCAAATCACAGACAGCGAAGAGAAAAAACCTAATTAGCAAATGACAGAGGGAGATGGGTCCTTTCTCGGGACAGTCCAGAGACCCCCAAGCGATTGAGTACCCGAGAAGTATTGGTGATCAAGATAGTCAGAGCTGTCAAGGGTGTGCATCCCAACACCAGGTTCCAGTAACCTGACAATCAGCATTCATCACTTCCCAGAAAGGATTTTGTCCAGCCCAGCACAGAGAAAAGGAAACTACATGAATATGTGCAGCAAGAAGAATAGGAGAAACTAGAGAAGAATAGGAGAAACTCTGCCCCAGGTGAAATAAACCATATAAAACTAGCCCGGCAGAGACAGCATTTGTGAACAGAGAGGATTTGAAGCGGTAGAGTTCGGATCTGTGTTCACCCAGTGCGGATCCCAGGCTCGACACCGACCATTTGATTGTGGCTATCGGAGACCGAATCTTGGTCGTGAAATAAAAACCTTTTTTAATTGATTATTGATTTGGCTTTATCATTTTATTATTTATAACACATCTGTTCAAGGTTTTCACGTTATCTCCCATTTTATCCAGCCTTCAAAATATCATCAGGCCACTGATGTTCCCCACTCCACTCCACAAAGGCTTTGCTAGTGCTTAGACGTGACTCATTCCAGGCTAAAGGGAGGGACTTGGGCATTCTGGTTGTTGGACTTCTTGTATTTTACACAAGAGGCTTTAGCATGGGCACAGGGCATGTGGGAAGCACCTGTGGACTCATTTCCTCATAACAAAGCCAGGCTACACACAAGAGAGTAGAACAGAAAACTCGTATCTCTGGTTTCCTGGTGTAGGGAGCCAGAAAGTGAGAAAATCAATGTCCAAAGTCTGAAACACTCCTTGCATTTCTGTGGTTAAGCAAGCAAGTAAACCTTGCAAACCAGTAAGCCGTAGGTCTAAAATAATAATAATGATGATGATGATAATAGTAAGAATAGCAACAAGAACAATTCCTTCCTTTCTGCTTCTAATTCCCTAGCCAAGTAAAAAAGCACAAAGTATTTCTAGGTAACAATTCTGAGAAAGTTTGGGCTTGGGTGAGGTTCTCTGAGGTAAGATAAACTGCCTGCTCACATTTGTTGAACCTTCTTTTCTGTAAGTTGTGTTGATTTATTTTACGTCTTAGAAACAGCAGTTCAACAAAGGCAGACCCACCCTATTGGATGGTGAGCTGCTGCCTCCTCCTCCTCCTCCTCCTCCTCCTCCTCCTCCTCCTCCTCCTCCTCCTCCTCCTCCTCCTCCTCCTCCTCCTCTTCTTGCTTCTGAGCTCAGAAGCCAGAATAGAAACTAAAATCAAGGAGTGATGGTGGGGGAGGGGGAACACTCACTTTCCCCATCCTTTGGAGTAAGGTGTACTTCTCCAGAAATCCCACTCCTGGCTTCAGCTGGCAACACACAGCAGCCTGCAAGCCCGGCGGGAGTGCAGCTGGAGGTGGTATCAGGTGTGTGTCCAGAGGGAAGCGCAATGCCTCTGCCTATCCACAGCTTCCCTCTGCCTGCCAGCAGCAGTGCCACCCGCACAAGTATTATTCACCTATTTTCTCCTCTCCTAGCTGCAAACAGCAATGAAGAGTTTGAAGCATAGCTGCTCTTGCCACCAACAGCACACCCCACTGAAGGGACAAGCAAGCACACAGAGAGACCAGGGATCAAAAGCCATCCATATCCAAACTTCTGGTAGGGCAGTTCAGTTTAAACGGAGAGTAAAGTACCAGTCAGATTCCTTCAACACGTTCATACAATTGTGTTAGCGTCAGAAAGCAGTAAGCAAAGGTAAACTCTCCATAATCCAGCTTTTGCACATAGCTTTTTAAAAGCCCCCTCACTTCCCCAAGTAGGATTTGCCAGATAGTTTGATTTATATTTTGAGCTAAGCAGGAAAAAAAAAATCCCTTCTTTGACACTATCATCCCACTTTTCCCAAGCTAACAAGTTACTGATACTCCCATGCTTTTAGAGAACTAACCTGGTGAGCAGCCTTGGTCAGTGCAGACTTCCTCTCCCTGCACAAAGAGGCTCTGGCGAAGATGAAACTAAACTTACTCCCTCGGATGTTCTTATTGGCAGTTAGCAGTAAATCGTACAATAGGTGGGAGGTAACTTGAAGGGGGAGGTCAGGAGCTGTGCCCTGTCCTTACAACCACAGACTTTACACGTGCAAAACACAGTCATTTATTTTTCTTTTTCCCGGGATTACTTTTTTTTTTTAATGTTTGCATGTTTATTGTCTTATTCCCTTAACTTTTTCCATGTGATGTTGCTGCTCAGGGAAGAGCAGCTCTAAATAATGTACTTACATCAGAACAGACATTTAGGTTTTCATTTCTTAGAAAACACATCCCACATGGGGAGGCTTTCCATAATAATTAGGCTGATTCCCTAAGTGCTTGTCACAGTCACTGTAGCCCAGCCACTACAGTAAAATTAACTGAGCAATTACCATACACACATAAATTTCACTTCATAAGATACCAATATTACAGTTTCTACACTAACATGCCCCAAATACGTAACCACCTATGCCCTGTGCAAATCATGACAGTTTTGGATGCACTTCCAAATTTTGTGGAGAATCTGTGGCACCAGGACCGCACGTTTTGTTTCCCAGCAGGATGCACACAGTGTGCAGAGATCCCAGAGGGGGTCTGAGTGGCTGTTTCTCAGGAGCAAGTCAAGTTCAATGCATCCCATGGGAAGTGCTGATGGTGAGATTCCCTTCTCTCTTGCCCTCGTGAAGAGTGGTGAAAGGAGAAGTTTGGGCTAAACTTCAATATGGCAGCTTTGTCAACAGGCTGGAATTGAGGGTGCTTTAAGTGAAGGCTTTTTTACCAGTAGTGCTGCTGAGAAAACAGGGAGCCATGCCTTTAAATGCTTCCCTTGGCTTCCAGCAGCTCCAAAGTTTAACTGTGTCTGTCCCTGCTTTACAATGGGGCTGCCTGGCCACTCCCTGGCTGGATCATACACACTCGGTGTTCTTTGTAAGAACATTGCAACAGGCTACGAAAACGGAGGTCTGCAAAAAGTTGTAGATCAGCAGATTCTCCCTAGGGGAGGAGATGCCTGACATCCTAGCAGCTGGCTGGATGAGGCTCATGGCCTAGGAGTCTGCTGGGGAGGAGAGAACCAGGAAGCTGAAATGCAGTCAGGTTTTTTAGGTGGTAAGAAGGAAAGGCTCCAGAGAGACCTCAGAGCACCTCCCAGTACCTAAAGGGAGCTGGAGAGGGACTTTTCACAAGGGCATGTAGTGACAGGGCAAGGGGGAATTGCTTTGAACTGGAGGAGGATAGGTTTAGTCTATATTACAAAGAAATTCTTCATTATTAGGCTGGTGAGGCACTGGAATAGGTTGCCCAGGAAACCTATGGATGCCCTGTCCCTGGAAGTGCTCAAGGCCAGGTTGGATGGTGCTTTGAGTAACGTGGTCTAGTGGAAAGCATCCCTGCCCACAGCATGGGGTTTGAAGCTAGATGATCTTTAAAGTCCCTTCCAAACCAAGCCATTCCATTTTTATTTCTAAGAAGACAATGGAAAAATTCCACTGAAACCAATACCCACCAATTTAACATGTACTACAGTAAATGCAACACTGATGAAGATTCAGGAGCACAGATTAAAAAAAATCTCCCTTAAGACCTTTTTGCTCTCTCTGCAAAGAACAAAGTATGGATTACACAGTCTACCACTGTATTTTGTGGAGCAGTTACAAGCAGAAATGAATTTATTCCAGTTTGGGCCACTCACACATAAAAGTTTGTGCCTGTTCTCCGTACCACTTAAAACAAGTCCAACCTGCAACTCCAAACATGACCACAAATGAGCAAAGCCACTTCCCCCAGCATGCTGCCTCATACTATTGACACAAACTAAGATGTCTTCAGTGGTGAGAGGTGTGTTCATTCACAGAGGGTCCATGAATCCCATTGGTGTGCAGGTCAGGGGGGCTGCTGGCACAGGAGGGTGCCTGGGGCCATCGTTCCAAAGCTCTGGTCCCACCAGTCCTTTCCAGAGACAGAGTAACAGTCTCAGGGTTCTGTTTCAGACATGGAGAAGGTCTTCTGAATCAGAAACTTCACCTTTTTTCTAGATGTCTCCGCAGCTTCAATGGAAGAACATGTTACCCACAAACCTTGCTTCCTTCCCACAGCTTGAAATGGCTCAGGCAAAAGGGAAATTCCTGCAATGGTAAAAGCTGCAGGAGAATGGAGCTCAGTAAGTGTGAGGGAAAATTTTCACAACCCTCAGAAATATAGCTGAGGGTCAGATGCACATCTCACCAACACTGAAGCCATTGTAGCTGGTACAAGCAGAGAGCTGCTCCCATGTCTGCTCATCCCTCATCTCTCTCACGCCAGGGACACTGCACACACTGGAGAGGGTCTTGGGTAGCTGATCAGACAAGAAATGATGTTGTGAGAGCGTAGTGACATCTGGGCAAGGGGCCTGAAGCCCTGTGCCACAGGCACCCAAACATAAAGTCCAGCACACAGTGAAGAGCTCACAGCAGGACCAAAGGGTACCACCAGCTTCACAGCAGCTCTTAGTCACAGCTGGTCAGACCTAAAAGTGGTTTCAAATCCCTCTACAATCGTATGCTAGTGCTAGCAGTGGTTTGTCACAAGATGTTCCACACATCTTGTATGAGAAAGATATCACACATCTTCTGGCTGAGCTTCTGCTTCCTGTGCCTTGCTACCTTTTTGTGCTTTCAGTGGTGCCACTCTTTCTCCAGGTCACTCAGACTTAGAGTATAATGCCCTGTGGGAATCAAGCTTTAGCTCAGGAGCTCACAAGGTAAAAAACAACTAAAGTAAAAATCAACAAATCAACCCTCTTATTACAAACAGACCAGTCCAACTAATACATTTTGTAGTGTGCCGCTCCATTAACTGCCTAATTCTCACTGAGTTGCACCTGCACACAAGAAGAACTATCAGAGGGTGCAAGTGTGGACCCTCCTGTACCATCCCCATCCCCATCACCAGAGAATAGTGGGAAGCAGGAGAACCTCAGCAGTTCAGCTGCTCTTGAGTCAGCTCCAGAGGCTTTCTGGAGTAAGCTGACCCATGGTTAATTTCTAGCTTGGACATGTGCTCTGTGTCTTTTCTATGGCAGTTTTATCCCAAGCTGACAGCTTCCTCCAGAGCAATGGAGGGGATGATGGACCTTCCCTTCTGCTGTCCCTTGTGTCTGCCACACGTGGTGTCCTTGCTTTAACACCTGAGCAGGAGCAAAGTAAACAGCCGCACAGGATGCGTCATGAAGTTAATCCAGCATTAACCAAGGTATTGGCAGAAGGACATCCAACACACTTTGCAATGTTATTTGATGGGTGAAAAGTGTTTTTTTAATGTATTGATGTTATTCAGCAGAATAAGTTGTACTGTGGATTAAAAGGGCCTTTACTACTTAATAATAATGATGTTTTTAAGACAGGTGGGAGAAAGTATTGAGAGAGTTGAACCAGGAGAGATGATGTGCAAGATGGGGAAGCTGTATGGCTCCACACCTGCTGCATGTACATGACCCCAAGTCCTCTTCAAACCTTTGCTTCTCCATGCCAGTACCATGATCCAACATTGCTCACCCTGATGGAAGGGTAGGTTATAACCTCTGATGGAAGCTCCCCTATTGGATTTTTTTACCAATATTCCCAAACGGGACTGCCTTGGTCTGTGTGGCCTCAGCTGCTGAGCCAATCGCGGCACCTGTGGTGTTGTCACCCCAGAGATGCTGGAGTTAGCTATGAGCACGTGGGGACAAGTCCAGGCACATCCCGAGCTCCAGTGCTTACGGCTGGAACTTGCTGTTGATAAGGGTCACTCCTCGGGCCTTCCTGAGCTAGAGAAGCCCTTAAGGTGAGGTGAAGAAAGGAGTGAGTCCTGATGGAGAGTTTTTAATCCAGAGTTCTTATTTTGGGCTGCATGGCCTCTGAATCCTACAACAGCTCCAACAGAACTCTTGACTGCATGGTGTGCTTGCTGTTTTACCTTGGGAGGGAACACAGGGAGCACCAACCAGGTACAGGGGGAGGGGGTCTCAGGTGAGAGGGACACCTGGATGGGCCAATGGCCCCCCAGCGGTGGAGAGCATCCTTTGAACCTGCCAATCACTCTATGCTCCCCTTGGAATTTTGGGGTTGATAGACAGTGCCCAGCAGGGGTCAAGGATGGGGAAAGGAGAGGTGATTGACACCCACCTGGGGAAGGAAACTTCAGGGGAAGAACTGGGAAAACTGAGGCACACCATGACAATACACTGCAACACTCCCCAGCAGTTTAACCACCCTTTTTCTGACTTAACGGGTCATAAATAAATCAGCCCTGAGCAGCTCAAATTCTTGAAGGCAATTTTTGCCTCTCGCTTCCCCTCCTGCCACTGATTTCTCAAGCAAACCCTGAAGACAGCAGATACAACACTCACTCTCTTTGCACCTGCCCCATATGGATGGTTTCCCTGTGTGCATGCCCCAAGATCTCAGAGGACTCCTGGCAGCACAGCATCTCACAGCTGGGCTGGGGCATGGGAAGGAGTGAGAGAACACTTCCCCCATCCTACCCAGCACGTGAGAAAAAACCCACCAGCAGTCACGCCCAGGTGCTGCTGGCACTGGCCCTGCTGTAGACAGCACATTCATCAGATAAAGACACAATAAGGGAAGAAACTCTCTAAGTGCCAGAGTCCTGCTTGGGGTTGAGCAACCCAAAGTTTATCACCGGCCACCTGGGAGAGGAGGCGTGCACTGCACACCAGACCTTCAGCCTGCCCTTACCTAGCCAAGAGCAGCCCCACCAGCTCCAGGGACAGCCTGTGCATACACGCCTTGGCTTTCTGCCCAGGACTTTCCTCCCAAGGAGGAGGGAGGCAGGAAACTCCCACCCCTCACCTAACAGCTACAGCCAAAGTGACACTTAACTGGTGGTCTGCCTTGCTGCACCCACTGTGCAATGCCATGCATGCGGAAGTGCAGGGGGAAAATGGATCTTGCCAACTCTAAGCAAATAAAATCAAGGTGCCTTCCAGCACATGCTTAAAAGCACAACAATAATGCATGTTATGGTGTACACAAAGTCTGTGTTTTCCTCCATTTTCCTCTCAAGTATTTTTATTTCCATTTATACATATTCCCTGGAAAAGTGATTAACAGCATGACAGAATTTGGGAAAAATAAGCTCTGATGAAGGTAAAAATCTGTTTGACAAATATTTGGCTGTGCTGCAGCATGAGAGGCAACAAAAACTGCACACAGGTTTTTCTACTAAGCAGCCACTTAAGTGGTGTGGTTTCACAGTGTTCAAGTCAATACTGAACAGTGAACAGTGGTTTCACCAGTTTCTCCCCAAAGTAGTTCCCTGGTGTTATGTATGTGGTGCTGCTTATGAGGTTGAGCATTGAACAGTGATAACTTGGAAGATAAAATTATTCCACTTCAATATCAAATTACAGAAAAACACTTATGTTGGAGAATACCTCCAAGATCATTGAGTCCAGCCGTTAATGCAGCACTGCGATGTCCAGCACCATGTCCCCAAGCACCACAACCTCACACCTTTTGAACACTTCCAGGGATGGTGATTCCACCACTTGCCTGGGCAGCCTGTTCCCATGTGTGACCACCACTTCAGCCAAGGAATTTATATCCAGTCTAAACCTCCACTGGTGTAACTTGAGGCTGTTTCCTTTCCTCCTCAAGTACTTGTGTTAAAAATTCCAAACGAGGCCAGATTCCAGAGCAAGTTGAAACAGGCTCTCGTTTATTAAAAAAAATAAGCCAGCAAGAACAAGGGACCTGGGATAAGCCCAGAATCCCTACACAAAGGCTCAAAACAGCACACCACCAACAACAACAAAATCGAAAGAACCCCCAAGTAACTGAAAACCCCGCTTTTTATTACTACCCCAGTCCAGGATTGGTGGGGTTTGGATCCGCGCACTGATTGGTGGAATTCGGGCGCTTTGATTGGTCCTTACTGGTGTTCATTCTGGACCAATCATTTCCTCAGGGTGTCGAGTGATTGGTCAGTGCCCTGGTCCAATCACCTTCCACCGCCAGCCCCCACCAACTCCTGGACACTTCCCTTCCCCCACAACAAGCAAACCCCAACTTTATAAAAAACCAAACTTGTAACAACTCCCCCCTCTAAAACTTTGATCGGGCTTTAGCCCGCATCAACAACTCCATTCAGTCTTTTCTTAAGCAGTCTTTTTGAACAGTTTCTTAGTAGTCTATTTTTGAACAGTTTTGGAACAGTTTCTTTAGAAAGTCTTTTCAACAGTTCATTTTGAACTGTATTTAAGCAGTTTCTTCTTCTATGGTATATAATTTTCTTAATTTCTGGTATCTTCTCTATGTTTCTGTTGCGGACTCATCCGTCTCTGCCATCGGGTTGGGTTCCACTCTTTGTTCTTGTAACATTAAAATGCTTTTAGCATCTTTGTCCTTGTCTCCACTTTTGAGGGTGAGCTCGAGGGAGTTGATCACTGTTTTTGTAACGACTCGGATGAGGCATGTGATCACACAGGGAAGAAAAATTATAATTATTGGAGCACCGCTTAAAACAATACTAGTTTCTCTCCCAGAGTTGAGATTTTCAGTCCCTTTTTAATTACTCCATTTATTTCTCTTTTTCTTTTATCAAATCAGATTTATCCTTCTCATATCTTACTTATCCTTCGGTAGGTTTCTTTGCAGAACAGATCTACTTTTCTTTTATAGGGCATTCCCCCAACAATTTCTGTTTAAAATTTCCTATATTTTCGAACAGCCAATATGTTTTTCCGTCCTCTATGCATGTTGTTACCGATAGAAAGTTGATACAATTAGGACTCGGGTTAGTGTGTTCTGAGGATGGCAGTCCCAGATTCTCCTGCGTACAAAGAGTAGTAACACTTTTTACATGGTTCTGTCTATCCCTTATCAAGGATCATAAGTAGGAGGATACATAGGAACGGGGGTCCGGTACAAGCCACTCTCCCAATCATGTCTCCCCTCCGTAGAGGATCAGCAACTTTCTATGGCGAGAATGTAACTTGATCTGGTCTTGCCCCCCTTTCTCCTTTTCTTAAGGTGTTACTCTTACTAGTTACTGTAGCAGGAGTTCACTTTCCCTTTTGTATCAACTTCTTTCTTCTATCCTTTTTAGGGCCAGATTGCTAGATGCATGGGAGAATGCTCTATTTCTCTGCTTGGACCTTCTGATCTGCAACAAAAGATACCAGAAATTAATATTTCACAATTACTACATCTTTCACACCAAATATCCGTTTAATTTAAAAACATATCAACAACTTTTCACTCAAACATTTACATAACAACTCTCAGAAATTACAGTCTATGGGTTTTTCGGCAGTGTATCCGAGGTCTCTTTAGATTTTGCTAAGGTTGGTAGTAACTCTTTGGGTGCGGAAACTGGCCTTTTTACTCTAGTTATATGTGTCCACCCTCGTTCCTGTGTCCGGACAGCTGTTTCGGTAGTCAATAGCACTTGAAAAGGACCTTCCCACTTTGGGACTAAGGGTTGTTCTTTCCAAGCTCTGATTAGTACCCAATCACCAGGCTGAAATTTATGAATCTTGAAATCAATAGGAGTGGATTGAGGAAGATATCCTTTAACTCTCAGTTCTTCTAAAGTGCTGGTGATGGTCTTTATATATTTTCTTACACTCATTTCTCCTTCTTCGTATGTTCCTGCATGTCCGAGAGTTGTTAAAAATGGTAGTCCAAACATCATTTCATATGGGGAAACTCCTACATCTGCTCTTGGTCCTGTTCTTATTCTTAATAAGGCTAAAGTGAGACATTTTAGCCAATTCATTTTTGTCTCCTCTGTTAATTTGGTAAGTGTATTCTTGAGGGTTTGATTCATCCGTTCTACTCTCCCAGAACTCTGGGGTCTCCAAGGTGTATGAAACTTCCATGTGATGTTAAGGGCTTCTACAAGCTGTTGTATTATTTTAGCTGTGAAGTGAGGACCTCTGTCTGAATCGATGGTGTTTATAATTCCATACCGGGGTATGATGTGTTCTAATAAGATCTTACTTACAGTTTCTGCAGTTTCTCTGGTGGTCGGATAGGCTTCCACCCAGTGTGTCAGATGGTCTATTATTACCAATAGATATTTGTACCTTTGCACTTGCGGTAATTCTGTGAAATCTATTTGAATGCTTTGGAATGGTCTCTTTGCTAATTCTCTTCCCCCTTGAGGCGGTTTTCTCATTACTTTTCTATTTATTCTCTGACATATCATGCAGTCTCTAGTTATTATTCTGGCAATTTCCCATACTCCAATACATACATAGGTCCTCATAAAATGGTCATGTAACGCTTGAGTCCCCCAATGGGTTGATGCATGCAGGTCTTCCAATATCTTTCTGGTGAGTGCTTTGTTTACTATTTGCCTCCCATCTGGCATTTCCCATTTTCCTGTTTCCTTCAATATTGCACCTTGTTTTAGTAGCTCTTCTTGCTCTTTTTCATCAAAAACAGGAATTTCTTCTATTCCTTTATCCTCTTCCTTCCCATCTCCTATTTCATTCAACTTAAAGATCTTTTCTGAGTCCTCTAGAGCAGCCTGTTTTGCTGCCATATCAGCTAAATTATTTCCTTTTATCTCCTTAGTGTCCCCTCTTTGGTGTCCTTTCACATGAATAGCAATTTCCTTAAGTCCTTTCAGAGCTTCTAAAATTGCTTTTATGAGACCTTCGTGAATTAGGGTTTTCCCTTTTGTATTAATAAATCCTCTTTCTGCCCAAATCTTACCCAAGGTGTGGACTACTCCATAAGCATATTTAGAGTCAGTATAAATAGTTCCACTTTTTCCTTCAAGCTGCTTCAATCCTCTCAATAGTGCATAGATTTCACAGCACTGAGCTGACCAGTTTACAGGTAATTTTCCTTGTTCTGTTATCATCATAGTATGGCCATCTACTACTGCATACCCTGATGCTCGCTTCCCATCCACCACTCGAGATGACCCATCTACAAAAAGTATTTCTCCTTCTGGTAATGGCTGTTCCTGTAAATCCTCTCTTACTTTTATTTGCATATCTATGGTCTCGAGGCAGTGGTGTTCGAGCTTTTCCTTAGGTTCTCCGTATAAAAATTGGGCAGGGTTTTGTATCCTGGTGGTGGATAATTCTATGTTGTCACTGTTATTTAAAATCAATTCATATTTTAACAGTCGGCTGTCGGAAATCCACTGACAGGCTCGTTTGCTCAGTAGGCTTTTTAAATCATGGGGTGTATACACTTTGATTTTGTTCCTTAAGGTTAGTTTGTAGCCTTCTTCTACCAGGGTTACTGTGGCAGCTACAGCTTGAAGGCACGTAGGCCAGCCTCTGACAACTGGGTCCATTAATTTTGAAAGATAGGCTATAGCTTTCCGTACCCCGCACCAATCTTGTGTTATAACACCATAGGCTATTCCATCTTTAATGTTAACAAACAATTCAAACAGTCTATTTAAGTCCGGTAAACCTAGAACTGGAGCATTTGCTAATTTCTCTTTGAGTTCTTCTAATTTTGCATCATCATCTTCATTCTAATTAACAGGTTCATCTTCGACTAATTTATTGTATAAAAATTTGACTAATTTTGTATGACCATCAATCCACAACTTACAATATCCAATTAGTCCTAATAATTTTCTTATGTCTGTTTTTGTTTTTGGTGCTGGTAACGAAAGTATCCCTTGAATTCGATCAGCATCTAATTTCTTATAACCTTTTCCAATTAGATGTCCTAAATATTTTACTTCGGGTTCCACAAATTGCAATTTTCTTTTTGATACTTTCAACCCTTTTTCACCTAAGAAGTTCAACAAGTTAACTGTTGTTTTCTGTACCTCCTCCTTTTGTTCTCCAGAAATTAATAAATCGTCCACATATTGCAGAACTTGGGTATTGTCCTCAGGTGTAAAGTACTTCATTATTTCCTCCAAGGTCTGTCCAAACAAATTAGGTGACTCTGTAAAACCTTGTGGTAACCTTGTCCACTGTAATTGTTGTTTCCTTCCTGTCTCCTCATCTTCCCACTCAAATGCAAACCATTTCCTGCTTTCTTTTTCTAGTGGGCACGACCAAAATGCATCTTTTAAATCTAGAACACTGAACCATGTATGGGTTGCTGGTACTTTACTTAGTAAATTATATGGGTTGGCAACTACAGGATACCTTGTAATTGTTTGTTTATTTACCTCCCGTAAGTCTTGAACCAAACGATATGTACCATCTGGTTTCCTGATAGGTAATATAGGTGTGTTGTGCGGTGACATGCATGGTTCTAATATACCTTCCTTTAGCAAATTTTTGATAACTGGTTTCAGTCCTTGTTTTCCTTCTACAGAAATTGGATACTGCTTAACTCTAATTGGAGGAAGGTTTGGTTTCATTTCAATCTGAATAGGTGTAATGTCTAGCGACCCATATTTTCCTTCCTCTGCCCACACATTCGTGTTAATTCCTTTTTCATCTTCATCTTTTAATAACATCATCTTTGCTACCATATGCTTTCCTTCTGGCACCACTCCTATTTTTAGTAGCACCTGTAAGTCCCGGCCTAGGAGATTCGAATCAAGTTCTGGCAAATATAGGAGATCAGTACAGCCTTCTCTGGAACTTCCCTTCACTGTTACATCCTCTATGATAAGTACTTCAAAAGGATTGTTTTCAGCACCTCTAACTTTGCAAGTCCTATTACTCAATTTGCATCCTTTAGGGATTTTTGAAACGCTTGATCGGTCTGCTCCAGTGTCTACTAAGAATTCGGTTTCCTCGCTCTGAGGGCCAATTTCCAAGTTTACCAGGGGCTCCTTTTGATAACCTAATCCATCCCTCAGAGCATAGAGCTCCCGACACCCCTAATCGTTCCCTCTAAGCTTTCTTTCTAATTCCTCTTGTTCTTGGGACATAGCATCATCTCTTTTTCTCTTTTTACAAAAGTTCCTTGTGTGTCCTTTCTCACCACAATAAAAACATGTAATCTCTGCCCATGGTGGTCTCCTTTCCATCCACGGTGTTCTACTGTCTTTAGTATATTCACTGTTTCCACCAAATGGCTTTTTAAATTCATTTCCTCTAGGTCCAGTATACTTATCCCTTCCCTCTCTGGTCAGTCCATCATTTCCAAATCCTGCACTTTCTCTTGCTACTGCTACCATGATTTTAGCCTTGGTCCTTGTCTTCTCCTCATCTCTCCTCAAATATACCTTCTGTGCTTCTCTTAACAGTTCATTCATACCCTTTTCTTGCCAATCATCTATCTTTTCTAGCCTCCTTCTTATATCCACCCATGCTTTCATAACAAATTGTATTTTGACTAACACTTGCCCTTCTGGGCTATCTGGATCTACACTTGAATAGTTGAAAATTTCTTTTTAACCTCTCCAACCAAGCACTTGGCGACTCATCCTTCTCCTGTTGGCTGTCAAAAGCTAGTCGGGCATTATTGGTTCTTGGTACTGCCTCCCGTATTCCTCTGATTATTAATGTCCTGTATTGCCTCATGTTTGTTCTTCCTTCCTCCTCGTTGGGATCCCAGTCTGGTACATTAAGTGGCATTTTGTCCTCCCCTCTAGGGCCACCTCGATTTTCTCTTTCTCATATTCTCATGCCTGCTGCTCTGATCATTTGTATTTCCTCCGAAAAAAATAATATGTCCATAATTGAATTTAGTTCTTCCCACATGTAAATAGTAGGTCCTAAAAACTGATCCAATTGTTGGGAGATACCTATAGGGTCTTCCAGGAGGGGTTTAATTTCCTTCTTAAAGTTTCTGACCTCTGAAGCGGTTAATGGAGCATTCACAAACCCTATACCTCCCCTGGCTCCACCCATAGGTACTTCCCTTAAAGGAAATAATTTTTCAGTCTTTTCTAGATTTTCCTTCATTCTCTTTGCTTGGAACCTTGTGTTATATGGATGACCCTCAACATGTTTGTCTTGTTCAGTTGTTTTACTCTCTTCTTTATCTTTACAACAGCAGGTTATTTTTACTCTTGCATGCTCTTCCTCAATTTGACTTTTAGGGTTTTGGGGTACATGGGGTATATAGAAAGGAGTACCAAAAATGGAATTTTGAGGGATTGGTGGAAATATAGGGGAAAAATAAAAAGGAAAATTTTGGAAGGTTTTAGGAATTGCTATAGGGGTAGGGGTACTTTGGGTAGTATTTGAAGAATTTGACGCCCTTGGCCAAATTAAAGATGAATTTGAGTGCTCAGGCTCAGGTGTTACTGGGAGGGGAGATGGCACAGAGGAAGATGCATCTATAATATGGTGTTCCCTGCTTAAGGAGGGAGGTGATTTTATTGTCTCTACATTTGTGCCTTGTCTCAGTTTTTCCCCTGAGGTTAGTATTGTGGGGTATAACTCTGGGGGAGGTGGTGGTAAATCATGTATGGGTGAACTTGAGGAAGGAGGAGGTAATGGGAGGTATTCTATTGGATCTGGAGGGGGTGGAGGAGGAAGATGATCTAATGGGTCCCACCTCCTTTCTGGTACCTTATTAACTTCTTTTTCTTTGGAAACCTTATACACTTTTATTTCTCTTTCTTGCTTCTCCTTTTCCAGCTAACATTTAGCATATTCAATTTCCTGTTGGCATGGCTCTACCCTGGTATTAACATATCTGTTTAAAGCTACACACAACCACTTTTCTTCAGTGCCATACCATGGCCAATATACCGGACCTTCATGCTTTCTTTAGGCCATATTTCTGTGCAATACTTTATCATTTGTATTCTATTTAACTCTTTTAAGTTCTCATTATCGTCCCAGTTATTTAACATTTTCCCCAATGGACTACTGGGAGGTATGCTCTTAAAGGTTTGCTTCACCTTTCTTGTCTTACCTACACTTTTTCCTGCACACTGTCCCATTTTAGAGTTTAAACTGCTCCTCTTACTCTTTACTACACACTAGAAACACTGTTTTAAAAAGATCAAATATAACTAAATGTAGGCAACACCAAGCGTGGGAATTGAAATGCAATAAAATAAATATGACAACTTATGGTGGGAATCGAAATAAATATGGCGGGTTTTATGGAAATGAAATAAAATTAAATACGGTGACTTAAATAAAACAGATAAAGTAACAGGGCATGGGAGTTAACTGTGGGAACCACTTAACCGTGGGCATTGAAATAAAGATGGCTGATTTTATGTAAATGAAATAAAATAAATATGGCTGTTTAAGGTGGGAATCAAAATAAAGATGGCAGATTTCATAGAAATAAAATAAAAATAAATATGGCGTCCTATGACGAATGAAATAAAGATATAATAAAGAAAGTGACAGGATGTGTGAATTGAAATAAAGATGGCTGATTTTATATAAATGAATTTTAATAACTTTTACAATTTAAATGAAACAGCTATAGCATAATTAATCAAAATGGCAGGACGTGGGAATTAAAATAAAGATGGCGAATTTGGATTAATGAATAAAATGGCAAAATGTAGGAATTACAATAAAATAATGAGTTTTAAAGAAATTAACTATATCTTAGATTTATAAGGAATTACAGTAACTAATGGCTCCAATGTAATAAAATGGGAACAATTCAATTAAAGGAGTAAACTAATCTGTTTTAAGAGAATCAAAAATCCAAACAGCACTTTGGAAGGAAATTTAACTAACAATTTAATTCAACCTTTAATTAAAATAACCACTTAGTTTTCTGGGTATTGTTTCACTTCTCAAAATGGCCACTGCAGCCTTTACACTACAAAGCACACACTTAACTCAAAATGGCCACCACTCGGCCAATAGCCACCACACAATAGGAACTTGAAATGGCTGCTTCACAGCTCACACACTTAAAAATCACTAGGCTAAGGGAGCACTTAAAATGGCTGCCTACCAGCCCACACTTAAAAATTACCAAGATAAAGGAACACTTAAAATGGCTGCCTACCAGCCCACACTTAAAAATTACCAAGATAAAGGAACACTTAAAATGGCTGCCTACCAGCCCACACTTAAAATCACTAACAAAAGAGAGCACTTAAAGTGGCTGCCTACCAGCTCACACTTAAAAATCACTTGGGAGTCGTCTGGGGACTTTTGGGCTAGTCCTCACCCCAGAACCTTACTCCTTATATCCCGAACACAATTTAAATGATAATTAAAAAAATCTTTTCCCTAGTTCCAGGCCAGTTCTAACCTCCTTTCCAGTCCTAGTGACTGGAAAGGCCCTTCCACAGCCGGTGGCCCACCTCCCCCCTGTGGGTCACCACTCCTGTGAAGATATTTTCAGCTACCCCTACGACCCTCTTTAGCTAGGATCCTAGCTCGGGGTAGCCAACTTCCTCCTATGACCCCCTTCGACTGCGGTCCTAGTTCGGAGGTTCCTATTTCCCTTAGGTGGGGCACCCTCTCCCTTTCCTGGCCTGGAAAAAAAAAAGGGGCACTCCCCCACACGGTGGCTGCTTTAAACACCCAGTCTCCGTGTGAGAGTATTCCTTCCCACACCTAAGGTCCTAGTTCCTCAGAGGTCAGACTTCTCTCTGTCTGCCTCTGAGGAACAGCCCTCCGGATGGTTTTAGTTACTAGGCAGAAAACCCCCCACCGGGCAAATCTGCCTCACTAACCCCCACCCAGACACTCCTATGACCCCCTTCAACTGGGGTCCTAGTTCAGAGTGCTGGGTGTGCCCCCCTCTATGACCCCCTTTAACTGGGGTCCTAGTTCAAGGGGAGCAATTCGGGCCACTACCTAAAACCACCCCTAGGAGTCTCCCTACTCCTCTCGGAGGGCTTACGCTTTTGAGCTGCGGCTGTTCTCACTGGCCTCGGGAGTCGGCGCCTTCCCCTCCTCGGTCCGATGTAGTCCAAAGCTCGGCAGCCAAAAATGTGGCTGGACGCGTCTTCGGGCTCCAGGCTACCCCGGACCACCTCAGGGTCGTGGCCGTATCCCGGACGAGCCCCCAAAAGATGTTAAAAATTCCAAACGAGGCCAGATTCCAGAGCAAGTTGAAACAGGCTCTCGTTTATTAAAAAAAATAAGCCAGCAAGAACAAGGGACCTGGGATAAGCCCAGAATCCCTACACAACAGCTCAAAACAGCACACCACCTACAACAAAATCGAAAGAACCCCCAAGTAACTGAAAACCCCGCTTTTTATTACTACCCTGCTCCAGGATTGGTGGGGTTTGGATCCGCGCACCGATTGGTGGAATTCGGGCGCTTTGATTGGTCCTTACTGGTGTTCATTCTGGACCAATCATTTCCTCAGGGCGTCGAGTGATTGGTCAGTGCCCTGGTCCAATCACCTTCCACCGCCAGCCCCCACCAAGTCCTGGACACTTCCCTTCCCCCACAACAAGCAAACCCCAACTTTATAAAAAACCAAACTTGTAACACTTGTTACCTGGGAGACGAGGAGACAACTCCCACCTGGCCACAAGGTCCTTTCAGAGAGTTGTAGAAAGTGAGATACTTTACATTCAGAGCTGAACTCTCAATGCTTTGACATCAGTGCAGGGAAAAAAATAAGGTCCTGTGGAATGGGCAGGCCAGTGCTTTCCCCCATTGCCCTTACAACCTGTTACAGGCTTGGTTCTTTATGCAGTTGACACAACTTATATTAGATAACATGTAGCTATATTTTATTTATTTATTTTATTCTGTGTATTTCCTTGTTACTGGACCAGTCACAGACAAGAAGCTCTGCAATTTGGAGGAACTGTGTTTTGCAGGCATAAGAAGTCAGGGGTGACTTTGGATTTCGTTTTGCATTAGGTTGGGAATTTCCATCCCAGAAATTACAGCTGTATTGTTAGAACCATTGAAGTTGGCATGAACACTGTTGTTTTGTTGTTGGTTTTGTTTCTGTTTCTTTTAAGTGTATTAGGCCTCTTTCTGCTTTGTTCAGACAAAATCACTTCTGTACAGCTGCCTGGAAATGGTATTTTTTGATGGTTTTTTAAACACCACCATCCAGGCAAAGAAAAATGCTGTAAGATCAATGAAGATTTTTCTATTTCCTTTGTAATTCTTGTACTGCCTCTAGCACACTGCATTAAAATTTGCTCTGGCCTTTTGCCTCCATCCCAAAATGCAGGGAGGCATCGCAGGAAAAGCAAAATCACCTCTTCAGTGTACCAGGTACCTTCAGCTTGTATCTAAATTTCTCGTTATCCATGGCTGGCTAAGATGCCCATTTTTTCTTGGCAGATTTCTTTTGAAACTCAGAGCCTCTCTCCTGCTATTTGCACTGTGGAGTGTTTAGAAACCAACGGCCCTCTCCTAGCTTTTGCCAAAGTGGAAATAGGAAAGGAGTGCCTTTTTTTCCCAGGTCATGGCACCAGTGGCTGGCGAGATGCCCGACCTACTGCCATGGTGCTGCCAGGCTCCATGGCAGCCAGGCTGGCTGGCACGGGCACTCCGGCTGTTTACACAGCACAGCTCCTGCAGCACTCCTCGGGAATAGAGGGAGGGAAAACCCCGCCCGCCCCATGAACACCATTATGTTTACCAAGAAATACTAATAGCAGAACCCAGGCAGAGTTTGCCTTGGCTGACCCTCCTCTGACGAGTCTTCTCGCTGGGAAAGGGGAGTGTGAGAGCTCACGTGTGCCACAGTACAAAACAGGCTTCTAAAACAAAGATCCAACCCCACCCTGCCCGTTACCAATGCCTTGGCAACCTCTTCCTTTATCCCTGCAGGGGTACTACCCTTACCTCTCTATAGAGCTAATCCTGGACAAAGAGCTGGTGGTGTTTTGATACACCCTTCTACAAAGTGCAACACACAGGCAAGGGCTGATGTTGGTACAGAGCTTTCTGCTTCCTGAGCAACTGGCAGTGTTTCAGTTTGCCACTGTTAGGGACATTTGACCTTTGCATTGCAGGAAAAAAGCATTTTTTTATCTCAACATTCTGTGGAAGAATACTTGGAAAAGGAGGTGTGGGAGAAAGGCAATGATAGTGGAGAAGAAACTTCCAGAGGATGTTGTTTAGTTCTGCAAAAGCACACTAATAAAAAGCTGATGCTGAGAGACAGAAGTATTTGAAAACTTTTTAAGAAGCTGTATCCAATTATACCAGAGAGCATCTTAGTGAAGATTTGCAATAGAACACCTTGGGAATGAAGAGAGGAGATGTACATATATCACGTATATCTGCCAACAGATCCAAACAGGAAGGTTTAACCAGGAAGCAGCTCAGCCTTTATCTCTTTTGCGCTTTAAAAATTATTCATTTCTGTGTATTAATCACAAAATGCTCACGCAATTAACATCCTCGGTAGCCTTTACCTCTTTTGCACTTTAAAAATTATTTATTTCCTTGTGTTAATCATAAAGTTTTCCCTAATTTAATATCCTCAGTATTACAAGCCTGGAACCTAAATCTTTCTGTTTTTCAGATAATGAACAGCTATGTCTTATCTGTGTAAAATGAAACTAAGATAAATTTGGAAAACAGCCCCAGAAAACATTATTTTCATGTTCCAGACATGAAGACTGTTTTGAAACTTTAATTTATACTGTATTTAGTGACACCTTTTTCCTCTTCTCATTTTAAGACAAACACTTGTGACAAGCAGTCATCAGACAAAGGACACCAGAAGGTTCAAACGCACAACAAAATGTGAGCTCTTCCCAAATCTGAGCTACTTAAAAGACACTTTAGTATGTTAAAAACAGATTAATAACTTTTGCCACCACCTCACTAAAGTAACACTACTGAAACTGATCCATACTAGTTACTTTACAAGACTTTTTAATTACTAGTAAATAGCTAATAAAGTTCAAGTTGGATGCATCAAATTCTCCCTATACAAAATGCAGCTGCCACAAAACTGATCAGAAGCTTATGGTTTTTCATTATTAAACTGCTTTTCTTCAACTTAATACTTTCTTCACCCCAGAAATACAAACCCTAATTAAGAACAACTTCTGTGTAAGGCCCATTTAGTTAGCCTGCACTTGCTATATCTACTGTTTCTAGGCACTCCCCTAGAAACAAGTTTTTCCTCTAAGACTACAAATAAGACCGGTAGGCAGAAGTCAAAACAAGAGGAATTAAAAAAAAAAAGTCAACAGTTTGTGTGATGAAGTTGTAGCCCAGGGTCAACCACTGCTTACACACACTTGGCAACAGCTCTGGGCTTCTCTGTTTTTGTTTTCAGTCCTTACTCTGTGTTCAAACCACTCCTAACAAACAACCTTAGCTCACTCTGTGCAGGCAACTTTGCAGAAGCCTGTCCTTTTCACATGGAAAGCACCTGCTGCAGCAATCACAGCAAGAGCAGAAAATCTTAAATATTTGTCTGACTCCTTATTGTGGACTTCACACACTCAGTCCTGACTGTTCCTAGACATCCCAGAAGAAAAAGTTATTGCAACTCTTCCATGAAGCAAGCTCCAACTCAAACTGAAAATTACCTTTGTAATAAATCAGACCATCAAACATGTACAGCCAGATTTTATTTACATCCAGAAATCATTTTGCATTTTCACCCGTGCTGTCACTAAGAAACACCTGCTTCATATAAAATCTTGGGTTCACGGTCTCCAGAGCTTGACAGAAGTTTGCTGCTACTACACAGGACCAGCAGAGCTTTTTGGAGTTCACTTTTTGGAGCTTCTGTGCAGACTGAAGTTATTTCCAGATTACCGAAACTTCCACTGTAGAATTATCTCAATTGCATGATTTCAGAAATGTTTCCACCAGCTTTTATAAATAAACAATATAAAGCATCTATATTTACATTAAAAGTGTTTTCCTTCTTACAATACTTACACTTCAGTTAGACTAAAATGTCAAGATAGTGATTTCAACTATCTGTTCTCTGAAGGCTCTTCTACATTTGAGCCTTTTTGTTTCCACAGATTTCCAAGCACAATCCCTATGAAGAGCAGAATTCCTACAGTACGATTTGAAGCAAATTTTTTCCAACAGTCTTCAGGCTTGTCTATGTCCAAAGTGTAAATCTGCAAAAGCACAGTATAACATTAGAGGATTATTATTTTACAGACTCATAAATATCTGACACATCACAAAATTATCTGCAACTTCAAAAAATTATTTTTAAGCTATAAAGTCTACCTTTAACTGCACAAGAAACAGGAATACTCTGTGTTTAAAATTTTTGTTGCAAACTGGCATCTCTGTTTGACAAATTTTTTTCAACATACAGCAGAAAAGTCAAGGATCTTATAAGAACATGATTCCCAGACCATCTCAATGGAAGACTATATAAACAGCCCAGTTACTGGTGTGCCTGGATTGATACTTAAAAGTGCAAAAATATCTAGACATGTAAATAAGTCTCTCTGAGATTTTCCTCAGCAGGTTGCCACCTAACTCTTCAATGTAACTTTAAATAAAAATAAATGCACTTTTCCATCTCTGCTACAAGGTGTTGTTCCATGTTTCAGTAGAGACAAGGCACTGGAGAGCCAGCAGTGAACCAGAGCAAGTGCTAGGCCCTGCCTTGCCACACAGGGCTGGTTTCTGTCCAGATGCTCTGAGCCAAGACTATGCAATTCCCTTCCAAACAAGGACCAGGACACCTGCAATAGCAGCCAGAAGCAAGGCCTGGCTTACCCACATGGCAGCTCTCTGCTGTGAGTCACAACTAAAAGTGAAAAAAAAAAACCCAACCAAAGGAAAACCCAACTCTCAAGGTATAACAAGAGCAAATTTACTGAAAAAAATATTCCCAAAACCAAAATTTGGTGCAAAAGTCTTGAGAATGATAACAAGAGGAAATGTTGAGCAAAATGAGTGAAAGCATTAACAGAGAAGGAGCCCCTAAAACTTCAAATTCAAATTTTGCACTTCAGCCTTAGAAAGAGTTAAAGCAGAAAGTATTTGACTGAAAGAAGTGAAACCTTGCCCAGGAAATCTGCTTCATTTGTGGTTGTAGAGAGAAATCAGGGCTGGGTCCTGATCAAATAATCAAAAACAAGCTTCTAAAATATGATGTGATCCACACCCTTAAGAACCTGTCAGCTTCTCACACACTGGGAACTTGAAACACTGAACTGGCACATTAAACTAAACAGCAGCTAAGCTATTCTTTTAGCACAAGGAAAGTAGATGTTATTTTTCTATTGGCACACTTCTTGAGAGGGATACAATTTGACATCATCATGACCCAAATTCTTCTGCCTCAGATAAAATTTCAGTGAATCAAGGAAATCTTGGAAATCCTAGTCCTCAAGCATCTTACTCAGCCTTCTAAACTCAGTTAAGGACACGATCAGAAATCTTGAACATGAAGATAAGCATAAAAATGCTCAAGCAGGACTATATTAAAATCATTCCTCAAAAAGAAGCTACTCTGCGATACACAGAACAGTGCTGCTCTTGTGACTTTGGCAGTCCACACAATTGTGAATTCTCCATCATTTATACTCATTAGTCTGCATCCTCACTTGTAAAGATCCTTAAAAGTGGTTCCCACTCATGACAAAACTACAGCACAAAGGCTCTCTGACAATTCAAACTGTAAATGATCATGCAGTGGACATCCATTTCCAAACACAGTCACTACCAGAACAGTGGCTGAGTGCCAGACTACATTACCACAAGGATTCTCTTACCCAGTGATGTGTTTAATATCCATTACCTGCATGAGCTCCACCCATTAAAATGCAACATTACAATTAACGTGCTTTACAAAAAGTTCCACATTACCACAGATTTAACTTCTCAGACTAGCAATGAATTCACTACTTGCAATACACAACACTCTGCTATCACTTACCAATCAAGACCAGCAATTAATTTTTGAATAGACTGACTTATCACTTAGTACAACTGTGTAACACAGTTGTTACAATTCAGAAAGAACAAGATAACAAGATCCTATCTGCATCCTTTACTGACAAACCTAATTTCTTTCTTTCTGTTATTCATAAAAATTTCTAAATGAATGCAACTACAAGACTGAATTGGATTGTTCTCTGCTTTTGAGAGAACTCTTTAGAACTGTCAATTAGCACAAAATTATGTTAACATCTGCTGTTATGTGTGCAGACACTGCAAGAGCTGAATCAGAACAGTCAACACCACAGTATTTTGCAGCATATTGAGGTGGATCTAGCAGCAGTTGCTGCTGGCAGTGAGGAGAAAACCCCTTCCTTGAGATCACAGCTTAATGTGTGGCACTTCTGTTGGTTACAAACAGACTGTAACTCAGTGCTCCACTGTTTGTGGTCAGCAGTAAAGGTCTTCTCAAACAAAAGGTCTGCAAAAGGTACTTCAGAAGACCAAGTTTATTGTCAGAAGACTTTAGTTCTCTTTACAGTTCCTTTTAGTTTTCTCTGCTTTTCATGGGTAACTCATTAATTGATGGGGGTTGAAAAGCCCTCTGACTTCTTAGTAAGAACCTCCTCATGGAAAAAGCATGAATAAATCCATCAAACCTGGTGGGCCAGGTGAGCCCCTACGGCAGCCACAGCCGAGTAATACGGGAGGGTTTGGTTGCAATTCATCCCTGCCACACACAAACTCAGGAGCATGGCCAGGCTGAAGCCACTGAGCCACTGCTTCGTGTCCTCCCTGAACTGCAAGGCAGTTGACTTCACACCAATCATGATGTCGTCCCTCTTATCCTGGAATGAAAAGATGAATTACCACAAAATCCATAATGCAATGCCACTTCATAAGAAAAATAAAAATGGGGGACTTGCTTAAATTTTCAATGCTTCTTACTAGGAACCCAATTTAAGGGAAGTTGTAGGTCCCACATTAAAATTTAAACTAGAAGATTGGTCTTAGAGCTGTTTAGCTGCCAGGAGTTAATACTGATGTTGAAGTTATTTCCACAATGCAAAAGCATAAGAGCACAAAGGGTGTTGTACTTCCATCTTTCCACCTGACTTGTAAGACCTTGGCAAACAGCAATAAAATATTGAAGGGCTAGGACTTCTTTGCTTCAGCTCATCTGAGTGTGAAGAACTGCAAGAGGTTAGCTCTGCTGTTTGACAACAAATCTGTAAATGAAACACACAAACTTGGGTGTTTAGTCACAGGTATGTGGAAGATTTCACTGTTACCCTACCTGATGTGCATAAATGGTGTCGTACACCAGGGTCCACATGACTCCAGCAAAGTACAAGGGCAAACACACAGACCACTCACACGACCCTTTGACAGCAGACCAGCCAAGAAGGGCTCCCCAATTAAATGTGAATCCTAAAAACATTAAGAGAGTAAAAAAAAATACAAGTTACAAGAATGCCAGCAGCAATTAAATATGATTGATTTGAGAGTGTAGCCTTTTGTATAATACCAACATCTCTATTTTTCTACTACTTATTTTCAGGCAGGTAATAAATATAAATAATTTGACATTAAATACTCTGGACATGCAAGAAAAAAATACATATGCCACAAATTTTTCCCTAATTGAGTTTGACTTCATTAGTGTAGGGAAACCTTTGCACAGAACTATTCCAGAATACTCTAACAACGGGTCTGAAGGTAAAATGCTCAGGTGTCAGTGTAACAAAACATGTCAGCATAACTGGCTGCAAAACAGTACACAGCAGCCAACTAGCTGGCAGTTCTAGCCTGAAAATGACAATTTTGGTTAAAAAACCCTTGAAGACAGCTCAAATGTGAAAGCCAATATACACAGGTATGTTTTAGCAGCTCACCCTAAAATACAAGCACCATCAGTATCTGTTCAGGAGTTATTTTAGAAGCTGAAGACTGAAATGCTGGACAGACAAATCTGTATTTAAGAAGGCTTTTGAAATAACCACAAAACTACATCTCATTCTCAAATGACAAATGTTTATTTCCACCCTACTCTTCTACCTCCTATCACTGCATCAAAACAAGGAACTGATTTTCAACAACAACAAAAAAAAACAACCCCAAAGCCACACATAACTCCAATGCCTGTCATAAATTAAGAAGCTTGTGGCACAACAGAGCTTTGTCTGTAAGGTATTTCTATTTTGATATAAAGTTATAAAAAGTCAGAAGCTCAAGTACTAATTTGTAAAACACCCCAAAAACCACATCTGAAATTTAAAAAAGAGAAAAAAAATCTTTCCATCTCACCCAAAACTAGCTGTGGCCAGTATGTTATTCTCTTCATCAGAGGGTAGGTGACCACAAGGATTAAAGAGGATGCTCCCAGAATGATACTGTAAAAAGTACCAAGAGGATTATTGTTTGCCAGGCTAAAGATCAGTAGATGTAGAACAGCATTGCAGGAGCTGCACACGGTACTGACCTAATTCCTTTCCTTTCCATTACAATTGCATTACTAATAACCTCCTCCCTCTGACCCCAACACCTTTTCTACTCAAAATCTCTGCTTAACTCAGAACCAGACTTTAAAAACCAAAAGATAACTCATACGTCACCTGTAATAATTCAGACACAGAAGCACACAGAGTGCCAGGCTGAGCTGTCCCCCAAGAAAAACCAAGGACTGGAAAGTGGAGATATCTCCAGCTGCCAGGGGTCTGCTTGCTGTCCTTGCAACCTAAAAAATGGAAATAATATTACCACTAGGTACATCTGTAACTGATGGGCAATTTACAATGTCTGTTTCCTACTTTCTGAAGAGAAATGAAAAGGCCCTAATTCTGTTTCTTGCTTTTGTTTCTCTCTAATGGCATTTTCAGAATCCAGTTCCACTGATGTGGAGTTAATAGCTGTGAAAAGACATTTAATCCCAACTGGGATGCAGTGGAGTTTAGAAACTCTGTCTGGAACAAGAAATCATACAAGGTAAACTGAAGAAAGAAACAAGTATCAGAAAAAAAGATAAAATAAATGAATGGTGAATTATTTGCCAAAGGTGACCAATGCCAAAAAAACCCTCAAATGACTGAATTCCACCCCAACATGAGGAAGAACTTCTCTACACTGAGGGTGGCAGAGCACTGGAACAGGCTGCCCAGGGAGGCTGTGGATTCTCCCTCTGGAGACACTCCACACCCCACTTGGATGTGTTCCTGTGTCACCTGCTCCAGGTGACTGTGCCTTTGCAGGGGTCGGACTGGATGATCTCCAGAGGTGCCTTTCAACCTAGCAATTCCATTAAATTGGGCATGGTGAGGGAAATAGTGTCAAGTCTATTCAATGAGGTTCAAAAGCCAACTTTCTACAGAATATTCTGTATGTAAAAAGTATCTTGCCTATGCTTGAATAATGCAAATTTAAATTAACTCTTGTAGCTTGTTCTCCCCCCTGCCATCAAATACTGCTTTTGGAGCACTAAACATGCACTTAACATACCTGTGACCAATTCCACTGCACAGTGCAACCAAACATGGGATGTTTCACTTAAAGAAAACATGTCCCAAATAATCAGTGACACAGAATCTAAGCCCCAAACCACCATCACCTACACCAGACAACTCCTGCTCTTGGCCTGGCCTCTATGGCACCTGTGTTGGAGGCAGCCTTGTAAGGTGCCCCAGAGAAAGCTGTGAAGGCAATTTTTAAAACTTTGTATCTGACCACATCACATAATGCATAAATTAAATAATTCTATTGAAATTCCCTCTTACTTATCACATCCCCAGATCAAATCTGTTTAGCATATGTAGTTGTTAACACCTTCTAAACCCTAAACCATCCAAAGCTGCCATAAACCCCATTCTAATTCCCTGCTTCCCAACAGCACAAACTCAAGTGCCATACTAAGAACTTCACATACTGGATTGGCTCATTATTCTGTGTCTTGCAGGGCCGAAACCCAAACTCCAAAACCACAGGAGCAATACAGGAACAAAAAACAGGAGAAGCAAACAGTGACACATCACCAGGACCTTCCCCTCCAAGACTGCACCTGTGCACATTTCAAAATCTCACACTGGGCTCTGCCTTTTGCTTATTTCCCTCTACTGTACAAATGGGAGATGATAAATGAAAACATGCAACATAACAGAGGGGATTAGCTCAGGGTTGGGCACGATACTCTGAACAGCCAAAATTAACAGTACAACAATAAAAGGAAATGCTGCTCCTAAAATTAAGAAAAACAACAAAAAAAGTTGTTCTTGGATAAATTGTCACTAGCAAGCATAACAAAAAAGGTGTTACTTGGTTTGTTCTGTGGTGCAAAAGAAAGCTGAGAAATAAACTTGCTCATGTACTGCCTACAACAACAGCATGTATTTTATCTTACACAGAGGTGAGTACTCTAGAAGACTTACTACAGTCCTGGACAGAGAAGTGTTATATGAAATAAAATACTTTCTACTATTTTTGGAGGAAATGTAGAAAAATTAATCACGTGCATCTCAGACAGAAACATGGAGGAATTCCTGAACCTGGAGCCTGTACTCATCAAGGAATCCCTGGTGATGTTCATGTACTTCAGTGCCTTTAGAATCCTTAGTGCATGGCTGAGAAAAAAACAGCATTTGTTAAGAGGAGTCTCTCTCCCTGGAGACATTCAAAACCCACTTGGATCGTTCCTGTGTAACCTGCTGTAGGTGAGCTGGCCTTGGCAAAGGGGTTGAACTAGATCATCTCCCAAGGTCCCTTCTAACCCTACAAATTCTGTTGAATCTGTGACGATGGAGATGAATGGGCATGTGCTTGGTCCACTGAATCACAGAAGGGCTTGGGTTGGAAGGGGACCTTATAGATCACCTGGTTCCAACCCTTGTGCTGTGGGTGGGACACTCTTTGCTAGACCAGTCACTCACAGCCCCATCCAACTTGGCCTTGAACACTTCCAGCGATGGGCCACCTAAAACTTCTCTGGGCGACCTGTTCCAATGCCTCACCATGCCCAGAGTGAAGAACTTCTTCCTCATATCTAAACGCACTCTGAATTGGAAGCCATGCCCCCCTGTCCTGTCACTCGCCCCACGGCTCGCTACCTGTCTGTCATAGTCGCGGTCCCACATGTCGTTGATGGTGCAGCCGGCGCCCCGCATGAGCACGGCTCCCGCGCCGAACAGCGACAGCATGCGCCAGTCCGGCAGGCAGCCGGGCGCGGCCGCCAGCCCGATGCTCCACGTACACGGCAGGTACAGCAGCCACGTCCCTGCGGGGAGACAAACCCGCGGCCGGGCTCAGCGGGAGCGGGAGGCGCGGGGGGGACGCGGCCCCGACCGTCCCCGCGCTCACCGGCGGGCTGGTGCAGCCGCATCAGCCGCAGGTAGGGCTGCAGCGGGGCCGGCGCGGCGCGCACCAGCTCGGCCGCCGAGAAGCTGCGCGGCCCCAGGGGCGCGGCGGGACGGCGGAGCAGCAGCGGCGGGGCGGCGGCGGCGGCGGCGAGGGGCGGGCGGGCGGCGCGGAGCCCGAGCGAGCCCCGGAGCCCGGGGGCGCCCCGGCACAGCCGCGCCAGCAGCGCCACCGCCATCTTAGCGCCGCCCCGCTGCCGGCGGGACGGAGTGTCGCGACGCTGCGCATGCGCGGCGCCCTCAGGCGCCCCGCGCCGGGTCTGAGGCGGGGCGGGATAAAGGGTCAGTGTGTTCTCGGTGAAATCGTCGTCCTCGAAACTTAGCGTGGTCGTTCTTAGCATTCGTGTCTTAACATTCGTTCTTAACATTCGTGCCATACCTTTCCTCACTGTAGGAAATTTTAAAAAAAGGAAATCAGATTTCCCACGTGGCCTTTGTATCAGTTCTCCCGCCGTCTGTGTGAGGGACTGAAGTGCTGCCCTGCTGGGGATTGGTGGCTCCAGCCACCAGCGAGCTCCAAAGGCAGCGCGCTCTTGGCCGAGGCCGGGCCCAGGGGAGGAGGAGAGGGCTTGGGGTGTGTGCTGGGGAATCTCAGACCTGCGTAGGAGCAGCACGGCTGGCCACAGCAAACCCACCTTAGCAGCAGGAGAGGTACCTGGGCATTCCCGCCTGAAACAGATGGTGTGTTAACCCCAGGAACTTCATGTTTCAGGGGCTTCCCCCACCCCTGATGGATCAAGACTGTGATCATCACGCATGAAAATTCAATGCATCAATTAAGTCTTGTTGCTGGGTCCACAGGTGACGTTATCTGTGCAGAAAAATTCACAGCACCAGAGGTTTATGTCCAAAAAGGAGACAGAGAAGTCCTCTGACTTTATTAAAAAAAAAAAAGGGGGAGGCCATTCCACTGGCATCTCCTAAGTTTTTGGAGGACGTAGCTTTCTTTTAATCCTATTTTCCCAGCTGCATGACTGTCGTGTCTGGTGCCCCATGTGTGGAGATGCGAGTCTGGACTCCATGTTCTCAGAAGGCTGGTTTATTATATTATGACATATATTATATTAAAATACTACATTAAAACTATACTAAAAGAATAGAGAGAAAAAGATCATCAGAAGGCTTGAAAGAATAAGAATATAATGCATAAGAAAGGCTTGTGACTCCCTGAGAGTCCGAGCCAGCTGCATCTGTGATTGGCTATTAATTAGAAACAACCACCTTTTCTTTGTATCTCTAAGTCCAGGATTTTAATACGGCCTTAGATGAGCAAGTCTGTCAATTACTAACATTCCTCTGGAATTTATGGTTACTCCCGTTGCTTCTTTCACCTATCAGCATCTAGCTTTTCCTACAGGCAGGCTCAGTTTGTTTGTAAGGACACATTCTTCTCATTCCTTTCATATCTTCCCATAATCTTGTCCTTTCTCTTTCTTTCACTTATATATTTTCTTAAATTCTATATTTATATTTTCTATGGTTGTATTTCTACAGATAATAACCGAAACGGCTGCGTACCTCCTTTCCATCATTAAACTAAAACTGCTGTATATAAACACCAGTCATTAATGTGTCATTTCACTCTTACCCACCCCAAGGGACCCTTTAACAAGAACCTCAGTTACCTCACCTTCAGGGTCATAACACCAACTTATGAGTTATTGCACAAATCAGAGAGCAGAGGACAGAGCCATAAAACCTTTGCTTTTCATGGCATGGTTTCAGTGTCTAAATGTCCTCAGATCTGCTGCTAAAAGATTCCTTGGGGAGTTCATTGTCCCTCTAGAGTATAAATTCTTTTGCATTACACACTTCCTTCAGCTTGAATGACTCACACACTGGTAGAAAACAATGGAAACCATTCTGAACTTTAATTTCCCAATATGCTGACTAGCAGGAGGAAGTGAAATATGAATGCGATGGAGAAGTGACTTTAATGGTTTGCCATTGTTTTATTGTTTTAATGAGCAGTACTCCACAGCAGTAAAACGATTTGCACAGGACTATAAAGGAAAGAGTTGCTCAACTCTGATGGAGAGCAGCTAATAATCTAGGTTCCATATCACACTGATAAAGTCATTGCAATATATGATATAGGTAATTCGTGCTTATGTAGAATATCATATGAATATATGTTATAATGTTTAAAAGAAATAGTCAAAAGCATTTTCAAATCTACATGCGGGAGCCGAGGAATTGCCTCATACAAAGAGACTGTCCATGCCATTGCAGACAGCAGGGAGGAAAAGTCTAATTTGAAGTCTAATTTGCAATCAAAAGAGCCTAGCTCAGGAAGGAGATGGGCGAAGCTCTGAGATCAAGATAGCAGAAGCTATGGGGAACTTGCATCCGAATACCAGGTTCCCTTAACCCTGCCATCAGCATTCATAGCTTGCCAGGAACCACACTCTCCAGTCCGACTGGGAGAAAGAGGACGACATGAATATGTTTGACTGTGAAAAGAACAAGAGAGACTCTGCCTCGGGCAACAAAAAGGGTATAAAACCTGACTGCACCAGTCCAGCTTTGTGAACAGAGCGGGTCGATGCGATAGAGGTCGGAGCAGGGTTCACCCAGTGTCGAGCCTGGGGTCGACGCTGTCCCTTTAATTGTGACTGTCGAGATTGTATATCGGTCGCACAATAAATTATATATTTTTTTGTTATCAAATTGGCTTGATCAAATTTTTATCTATAACAGTCATCATGGGCTTTATTCAGATACAGACTAGTAGCTGAGGTGTGGTTGAATAGTGAGTCCTGGCAATGCATCCCCACAGCCTCTCTGCCTGCCATGTGCATAGGAATATAGATACTCTGATTTTCACCAGGTGGACGTCCTCTGCAGACACTGCTTTGGTGCTTTTATGTGTGTGAAGCAGAGAGGAAACCCTGGACTGTCTGCAGAAAATTTTTAAGGAGCTCATGGAAGTAAAGCAGTGAAGTAAACTTGGTTAAAGTCAATTTTTACAGTTACTGCCACTGTATTTACATTCATAATAAAGTGGCCTGGCCCTTCACTGAAAGATAATCTAATTTCAGACTACTTTATTTCAGTAAAGCCCAGTTGTCTTGTTTAGCTGAAACCTGAGTTGATGGTGAAAATGTCCCCGACACTAAGGTGGTTATCAGTTTCCTTATTTTCACATACACCAAATGATCCCCAAAGTGTGATGCAAATTACGCCACCTTCTAGGAACTGATTTACAGTAAATTCAGTGTGAGTAATCTGACCTCCAGAGTCAAAAGGGCAAAAGTGAACTGGAATGAGTGCGAAATATGATTCTCCCTGTTCTCAAATAAGTGTACACGCATATATTCAATCCCCCAAGGTTTACAATGTTCGCAGAGGAATAAAAGTCCCAGAGATAAGGGTGGGGCAGGCATTGGTGATGTTCATCTCTGTTTCAAGCCGTAGCTTCCTTGGAGTGCTGGGATCCAGCATCTTTCCTGTTCCCTGCACTTAGGTCCCTCTTGCTCTGTTTGTATAGAGCTAGCAGTAGCTATTAGCTTGATGTGCAGCACTTTGTAAATAGAAAGGTGGTTCCTGAGCTGTAAATCAAACCTCCCCACCCCACCATCAGGAAGAGGGCTCAGAGAGGAGACACGGTTGACAGCAGCTGTCATTTGCATGGGCAAACATCCCCGGGGCCCCTCCTGGCAGTTCCTGTGTGCCAGTCACCAGCACTTGTATCACATCTGAGTCACAGTGGGTGGAGGGCCTCTGAACTGGTGGGCAAACACAACTCAAACACACCAACCTGTGTAGGATTTCTTTCATTTTTGTGTACTTGGGTACTCTTATTGATAATAAAAAGAAGCATGGGTAGTTATGGCCAAAAGAAAAGTAGGGAGTGTCCTGGTATCAGCATGTCAAAAAGGAGCCTTAAAAAAAAAAAAAAAAGATTTGCCAAAAGTTGGTGTAAATCGCTTTAATTAAAATCTTCAAATACAAAACTCACAAGCATTGGAATAAACAAAATTTTTAGAAACGTTCTAAAAAGAAGCTACCAGGCAAAGAATAACTTTGATGTTTTAGTTGCAACTTACATTTTTATAATAATAATAATAATAATAATAATAATAATAATAATAATAATATATTATTAACTTTGTGTTGACTGTATGTAAGACTTTCCATCTTACACTCTCTTTACTTGTGTTATGGAACTTAGACAATGCAAACAAACTCAGCCCTCCTCGTTTCTGATCTATGTTATCCCCTGATACATAACCCTTAACAGAATGCATCTGCTCCATGGATGCACACACTCCTTTGACACACTGAACTGAAGTATAACCTTTTTAGTGTGCAGGTTTTCATCACAGCTACAAAAGTACATCAGTTTTGAAAGTAATCTCATTAAAAAAGGTTCCCTGCCCTGCGTTAAACCCCATGTAGCTGGTAGCATCTTTTTAAAGCTTAAAAAGGGAGGTACAGTAGTGTGGGGTTGTTCTTCCCTGCTGTGCTCATAAATATAAGACATTGAGAGTGGTGTGGGTTATGTACCTTCAAGAAAAGCAGATGCAAATAAATACATGCAGAAGGCCACAGCTACTGTCCTAGGCTTTTTGTTGCCCTGGGGACCAGCAACCTGTGTGCCACAGGGAGCTATTGCTGGCACAGCCAGCTGCAACAGGGTGTGCATGGGGAAGGCACAGCTAGGGAGAAAAGCCACCACCAACACAGATTTCTGTCCAAAATCACTGTTTTCCCAGTAGGAAGGATGTCAGCCTGACTGGGCACTTCTGTCCTCAGGATGCTCTATAGCAAGTGATGTCCCTCTGGTGGTTGAGGGGTGAGTGGTTTCCTCAGCCTCTTTCTCCAAGACAGAAGAGACCTGAGTGCATTAGGGAGTGTAAAGCAGAGAGATCTTGAGAGCTTTACCTGTGCATAGTTCAGGAAAGTCCTTTCCAGCTGAACTGCCTGCAGAGTGGTGCAGGGTGAGGTCATGAGCACTCACTTTGCAGCCCCCTGAGCACAGAGGGTTATTGCCAGGGTCTGGTGGGCTCCTCTCCTTTCCATGCAGGGAAGAAGGGTGTGATGGCAGAGGCTGACCACCCTACAGGAACAGCTTGCATTTCCTGCATCAGCAACTCACAGAACCACAGCTCCATCTTGTGACTGAACAATCCTAGCTTAAGAAAAATGTGTGTTGTTTCCCCAAATCTAATAGAGGATCTGGTTTCTCTGCAAGGCCTTTGCCCCTGCAAGCACCCTGACCTTGGTTTGCCTTGTGTGTCCAGACCTTCCACCCCAAGATAACCTCAGCAACCACAACCCCCACACAGTGTGAGGCCACAGCTGTACAGCACAAATACAAAAACTCTGTTCATCCTTTCTGAAGGCAGGCTTTTGAGGAAACTGCTTTAGGAGCTGTGCTTGCAGAAACTAGAGGGAGAGGGGAGGTTGCAATGCCTGGGCTAGCAGAGCCCCAAGTAGTGTGAGAAGCTCCCTGTGTGGTGTGGAGAAGAGTTCCATGCTCAAGCACAGTGACAGGTTGGATCAAGAGCAAAACCAGCCCCTGCCTGGTCTTGTTCTACCTGGATAATTCTCCTGGAATCTTCCTTGTACCAGTTAGCCAGTGGGATGTTATGTCTTCCCCAGCTAAGATTTGTATTCATGCTGCGACATTTGCATCCCTTACCAGAATTAAATCCCATGATAAAATGTGAATTTCCAGGATTAGAATTTCCTACTAGCCAAGTGCTTTACATTTATCCTGAGCGTGTGTGTTGACCGCTTAAATGCAAGCAATAGCTTTGGCGTTTTTGATAACATAAAAGCCATAGGAGAAGGCTGGAAGGCCAAGCAGTCTGCCAGGACCAAGGGGCTTTTCCATAAGCTCTGGCAGTGTTTCATCGTCCAGCATCCGTAGCACATGGCCGTTCAGCTCAATAGACCTGGAGAGGGACAGAGAGACTGTTTGGGCAGCTGTGCTCTGTTTGCTATCGAGTACAAACTGCTCTGGGCCTGAGTGTAAACATTAACTGAGCCCAAAGCCAAACCAAACTTCCCCTGAATGTGTGTGTACACACACACACAGACATCTGCAGCACTCCCACTACAAGGACTCCTTCAGGCTGGTAGCACGAGCACATTTAAAAGTACGTTTCTTTCTCTTCCAGTGAGGTCAACAGTTAAATGGGCTTTGAAAAGTGCAAATTTAAATTACTTTTTCTCCTGAAAATATTAATATTCTTTTTTGCCCACAGAGCAGATCTTTTCCCTGTGGATACATTAACAATGACAACAAAAAGACCCCACCCACATACAAAGGCTGAACACTTTGCTGTAAATCAGGAGCTAGCACTTGGGAAAGCAATATACCTGTGTTTGTGCAAAACAACCCCAAAACCCAAAACAAAACAGGACTTTAGCAGCTGGTCCAGAACACTGACACCTGCTAGGATAAACTGCCAAATTAACATCAAGTAAATGCCCTTATAACTTAGCAAGCTTTCAGCAGCCTGAGTTTAGGAGACCTGATTTAACAGAAGTCAGATCTTACTGAAAAAATCCCAGATGAATGAATGGTAACCTCTTCTTTCCCTATGCACATTGAATAAGGTGAGGTTTTAAAGAGCATCTAAGCCTACTCACAGTCTTTTCCACAGGGACTGGAGGAATTGCAACTTACCTGGAAAGAATATTCTCTTTGCCATGAGGCAGTAAGAGGTACTGATCCACGTGCTTGCTCGATAGGTAATCTGGTAGCTTCAAATGTTGGGTGACATTGTAGAGGTTTAAGGCAAACAGTGTCACATCCCCTTCTCTGTACTTTGGGCTGCAAGGCAAGAGAAGGTGATGGTGGGGATTAGAATAATGTGTGACCTTGCACTGTCCCAAATGGCATTTGCTGGCCCGGGGGTGGCCACGGGCTGTTTCCAGGATATTTTGCCCTTTCTGGAGCCTTACTTGAGGCTGTTTGTGCAGTGGAGGTAGACACGGAGCTTCCTCTTGTTGGCTCCTGCCAGGCCGACCTGCAGCACCTTGGTACCCACCAGCTTCTTGTAGAGCAGTGAGAGCCAGTAGTCCTGGGAGGCACAAAAACACATGGAAACATTTGTGTACGTGCCAGGTGCTCCACACAGTGCTTAATCTGACCTTCATTTTGAAGCTCATTTCAAGGGGTTTTCCCCATAGCTTTTTGCTTTACCAAGCTTCTCACATCTACTTAAATTTATACAAACACCATAGCTAAAAGGGAAGCCCTGCCTGCGAGCAGCTGTGTTTAGAAGGTGCCTTAGGCACGTTTTCCCCTTCATAAGCAAATCTCAGAGCTCTGTCAGGGAGAGATTGTGCTTTCGAAATACCCTTCTGCAGGGTACAGAGAACCTCAGTGCTGAATGTAGGGGTGTGAGCTGCCCTTCCTGCAGGACAGCTTGTACCTAAGGCACAGGTGCAACACCAGGAAGAAGCTCTTACACTTTAACCCCTTTCATTAACATTGTACTTTTGAACAAGTATCAGGATTGATTTCTAGATCCAAGTCACAATTGTATTCTCTGACACTCCAGGATGATGCCTCAGAGCAGGGCGATGCCCAGTGCAGACTCATTTTTTCCAGGTCTTTCCTGGCTTTCAGAGACCTTCTTCCAGTTCATCTGTTGGTCTTTGAGGTTTTCTTAGGAGGAAGACTGTTGTGTTTCTCCTCTGACTCACCACAAGCCTAGGAAATTACTTTTGCTGTCAGCCTTCATGCTGAATCTCTCTGCAAGGAAATGCGGCCTTCTGACAGTGATGTGCTTCCTCATTTCAGTGCTAACTACAGCTGATGCACCTAGGTTTGGATTTCCTTGCCTCTGAAGCATTATTGGCTTGGTTAGCATCTGTGCTGCTGGTAGGTGAGGAAAAGGGCACACATTTTCAGTCCAAATTAAATCTATTTTAAATGAGGGAATGAAAAGCCTAAAGTCACAAGTCTGATGATGCATCCTCTGGCACAGCAAGCAGCTGAGCAAGTAAGATGGAAAACCCCTGTATGCTGGGTTTTCTTTTAGGCTGGCTCTTTGACCACCAGTGAAAATCACAATTTGGAAGCAGAGAAATGAGAGGAAAGCTAAAAAGGAAGATGCTGTCCTCTCACCCCAGTCTAAGTGCCGTAGTACAAAGAAATGTGCCACATGTGCAAGAACAATGCATAGTTCATATAATGGAGTTTCATCACAGCAAAGTGTTATTTCCTAATAAATCATACTATACTAAATGTATATTTCAATTTAATTATACATTGACCCGTAATGGAACATGAGATAACTTTAGGTGCAAGGATACCTGTGACCATCCAAGCAAAAAGAGGTGTTGTTAAAACAGCTGACTTGTCCCTCCACGCCCAGCGTTGCCTGTGCAGAGGTGCATTCAGGGGGTGTTATTTACATACCGGCAAAGGCTCAAAGTTGGCATCCACCAGGTGATAGGTCCCTGCCCCGAAGAAAACCTGTCTCATTACCACATCAATCCCCTGCCTGGCTGAAAGCCCGAGTTTGTCCAACCACCTGCCAAAAAATGAGGCAAATATCATGCAGATGAAAGTGCTAACCTCAACAGTACATTGTTGCCCCTCTCAAACCAGCTCGGGAAGCAGGAAAGCAAAACTTAGTGAGTAATGCTGACTTCCTTAAAAACACCCAACTAATTTCAAGTCTTGCATTGATTACATTAAAAAATAATTTCAGTCCACCTCTTGAAGTCCAAGTTGATGGGAGCAGTTGCTCCATTCCCCTGTTTATGGGGGGTGGAAACAAGGAGTGGCAGCAGATTCTCCTGAACTGGCCAAAGGTCTGAAGGCTGAGAGAAATCATCACACCGAAAACAAGATTGCCTGTCATTATCAGACTTCGACTTGCTGGCCCACCAGGCCCTGATAAAAAGTCATTGTGTCTTATAGGATGGAAAAAGCTGCCCACACTCCCCAGGAAGCCTGAGGAGGCTACATTCCTCCTGTGGGGCAGCCCCATTCAGCTGTCAAAATACGTAATTTCTCCACACCTGGGACACAGTACTCACATAAAGCCAGCAACATAAGTGTTAGACAGTCTGGGAGCTCCTCCTCCATAGGCAGAGCTTGTCTCTCCCAGCCACACCTTCTTGTCTGGCACAGTCTGATCAACAATCTGGTCAGTGTGGCATTCAGAAAGAAGAGAAAGAGATGACAGTTAATTTTTTGACTACTGAAATAGACAAAATTTTGTGTTTTAGCCAAAGGCTTGCTTAGGATGTTTGCATTTAAGCGATAGCACTCTGAGATGGGATGTCACAGAAATTTGGGTCAAAAGGACTAGAAGTAGATTTACATGCCCCCCAGAAAAAACCCCAAACTTGCTACCCATGTAAAACAGGGCAAACATCACTAAAATGCAGGTCCCATAATTCTTCTTGTGCTGAGTAGTGCTATATTCTAACTTATAATGCTGTCAGGATCTTAAAAAAAAAAAAAAAAAGTACTGGGGGGATGGAATAATCATAAATGGCATCCCTGAGTAATTATTATATCAATAAATGAGAATGTTGTAGGTGTGTGATGCACCTGGCACAATTTTTACTGCATAGCAAACTGTTGCAGCTCATTTATTGCTAGTATCATTAACAATCATCAATTAATTTTAATTATATTTCTTTTAATATACAATGTCAGCAGAACTCAAGCTTTGAGTATCCCTGCCTATTGCTAGCAAGAAATAGTGCTTTATTTTGGATTCTCTGTTAACCTGCTGGAAACTGAACATAGGAATGGTTGAACAGGACAAGGTACCTCCAGAACTTCATATATGGCTGTGGCAAAGGTGTCCAGCACTTCAGGGCTCAAGAAATCCCCCCTGGTTGCACTCTGTCCATTCACGTAGTAACTGAAAATGGGGGAAAAAAACATAGACAAAATTAGGGAGTAATACCACCAGTGCTACAAAACACCACTGAAAGTATTCAGTTGTTTGGTACATTTATCCACAGCATGATTTTTCTGTCCAGTGCTTTTTAATTTTTTGTTTTCCAAATGTGTAGGTCTGTCACTTGTATTTAAGGGACTTTAAGATATAATTACCTCAGTGGAGTCAGGATATCACAGAAATTTCCACCAGCAGAAGTAATAGGTTTGTTTGCATCTATTTGTTAAGATTAAGGAAAACATCACCAAGAGCTGGCTTCTGTAAGTCTTCTCCTGTTGAGGAGTCCGACACTCCTACATGATTACTTGCTTTACTCTATCAAGTTATATATTAAAAATATCAGCTCACAGCATCTGTCCATCTGCTGGAATATTTTGGCCACTTGGAGGGAGCTGAAATGTGGGCATTCCTATGGTGTGAAGGTTGCCCTTCACCATGAGCAGAAGAGCTTTTAATTCTTGTTTGTCCAAATAAATTGGAATGGTGGTTTTTGCATTTCATCCTGCTATCACTCAGTCCGACCAAAAACAGCTGAGGCCTTCCAGCCACAAGAGGAAGCTAAAACCTGATAATCCTAAATGAGTAAACAACAGCCCAGGAAGGGGAAAGGACATGTTTCATGCCTTTCTAGCAGCTCAAAGTACACAGATAATTTATGTATGTATACATATATATATATATACATATATATATAAAATAAGTATGTACATCTTTTCTCATTATTGTCTGACTGCTGCATGTCATGTCCTGCTTTTGACTCTGGAAAGAAAACTGCCTTCACACGGAAACGACTTTCAAATACATGGAGTTCATGGCCCTGGGGCCAGGGTACCCCACTGTCCCTGTGAGCACTTTAAACCTTCCAATCAAAGTCGCTGCACAGGAGCAAAGGGCCAGGTGCCAGTGCTGTTTGCACTGCATGTGTGATCTGCGGGTGAGTTACCTACACAGAGCCTGAAGTGACTCAGAGAACAAACTCAAGGGAGCAGGAGGAGCTGCTGGCAATTCTCCATGGACAGGGGTCAGCCAGACCTACAGGGCTTTTTCTTTATATCAACTAATCATAAATAGAGCAAACAATATTATCATCTTGCACATGTTGCATTCCCCATGACAAACCCCCACCGCTGCTTTTGAGTCTCTGCATCAAGTGGACTCTTTGGAGGCTTCAGCATTTCTGTAATGTGCTCCCTCAATCAATCTTTTATTCTGAACACAGAAATTTGCGGAGAGGCCCCTGAGAAACTGTCAAAAGGGGCATTTCACCCCCCTCTTTTCTGTTGAGATTGATAATTCTGTTCAAAGTGACATTTTTTAAAGAAAATGAGGCAGTAGAGTGACAGTGGTACTTACTGGTGCCAGGTGACAGAGTCGATCACCTTCCCTCCCGATTTCAGGAAGCTGCAACCAGAGGGAATGGTGGAGGACAGGGGGTTAGCAGTCCAGTCATGGCTCTCCCACTAGTACAACACCATGCACAGTCCTCCCCTCTCCCCACAGCTGGCAGCACTGATGCTGAATGCTTGGCCAGGCTTCCCGTGGCTTTTAAGCAGGCTTTGGGCAGCCTGGCTTCCTCAGCAGGTTGCTGGGAGGATGAATTGACCTTTGTATAACATGTGGGTGTTTTTCGGGCTAAAAGCCCTTGTTAGCACAACCCTAGAGCCAGTACTCAATGGGAAAATACGTGGACCACTGATGTACTTCCAGCAGCTGAGTTTTACCTGGCTGAGTATTCAGGCCCTGAACTCAAGCATGCAGGTTAGATTATAATTGTCGTCTGTCAAGGTAAAAAAAATTGTTCAACCCCTGCCTTAAAGCCTCTTCATGCCCCCTGTGTATAGGGACAGACAAGCCACAGTTCTCCACTCCTGCCCCAACCCAGGGAGTGCTGCTGGAACCTCACACCCCTACCTTCTCAGCAGTCTCTGCGTGTGCTTTCGGGGCTGCCCAACATCGGGGCCATAGAGCTTGGCATGCTGATAGAGGGCATAGTTGTTCAGCAGTTGGCGTAAGTGAATAAAATCTTGCCCCAGCTGGAAGCCATCAATGCGGATGCCAGATTTCTTCCTGAAGCTGTTGGGCTCTGGGGAAGACACATGCACATCAACACCCCACTCTATTTCTGGGGCACAAAATCAGGCAGTTCCATCCACACGGGAAGCACCAGTTCCCTAAGGCTTCATCTGATCTGGCATAGTGTGGGTGACATATTTGAAGGTCATCATGAAACCAAAAGCTTGGGGGATACAGTGTGCTGCTCTCCAGGACTCTGTCCCAGCCATAGGTGACATCCTGCACCTTGTGGGGCATCATTCACCTGATCTCAAAGCCTTGGTAGGAGCAGCAAAATAATTTGCTCATTCATTTTGTCTTCTTCTAAAATCCCTCTGCAAATTAAGACCTTAATATCTCTTAATAAAACATCACCTTGCCTTTATATGCCATCATCCAAAATATCCAAAGTTACTAGCCCATACCCTCTGGTGGTACTTTTCTAGGTGACAGCTGGTCTGGCCAACAAGCACTTACCATTCCCAAGTTCCCAGGAGATGTTGTACCTCTGGGAAGCACAGTAGTCCAGCAGTGCCTGGGCATTTGAGCTGTCCCACTGCAAGCCACCTTTCCTCAGCAAGGCATTGAGTCCAAAGATCAGGTGAAACCCTGAGCAGTTTGCAAAGCTGTAGAGAATATCCAGTGTGTTTTCTGCACAGAGGAGAAAGGAGGGGTGTTTATCTCAAGGTTAGAGCGTGCTAGTTGAGCTCTTGCCAAGCAACAATCTTTACTGCCTTTACTGTATTTATTTAGCCTGATGCCACAGATGTGCCAAACTTTCCCAGCCAGACAGAAGAGGTCAGGCCTCACTACACAACATCTTGCAAGCTTTGAGAACCTCCCAACCCCTGCAGCTGAATACTATTAAATGTGGGATGGCAAACAACAGAAAAAGAGTTCTCTGAATACTTTTCAAAGTGGGTGAAATATTTCTTTTTCAGTGGTTTCTGCTCCTAATAGCTTACGGCCCTTTTACTGTGGGGCAGAGAGTTGCATCCCCCTGTTTAAGTCTTACTTGTAATGGTGGTGTTTTTGTGCTTTTTCCGGTTCTGTTCGGCAAGAATCAGCTTCTCCTGGCTGGGCCATTGGGCCAGCAGCACCTTCTCAACAGCAGCAAATGCAGGCCTCGAGCCACAAGCCTCTGTAGGGCAGAAGAAGGTTGATAGGAATTAACTCTTCACCTCCACAGCCAGCAAAGCCTTGTTCCAGTGAGCTGACAAAGCATAGGAGCAGATAAGCCAAGCTGGCATGCAGTGGTGTGGCAGGAATCATGACCCACCTTGCTGGGGGCAGGAACAGGGCAATGCTTCCTGCACTGACCATTTAATGCAGGGCAAAGTGCTGACTTCCCCACACAGCTCACTGGCAGGAGTCATAGGACATGTTTCCTTCAAAGCTTATCTTTTTTCTTGGCATGCGAAACAGGAACAAGCCATAACCAGAGAAGAAGGCAGGAGCCAGAGTCACAGGAAATGGCTACTTAGTAAAGTGTCATGAAGGGAAAAGTACCACTTGACTTCAAAACTGAGCATCACTAGTCATACAGTAATGTAGGATTGCACAATTGTGTTATGTGCCACAGGAATATACAGGATTTTTTTTTCATCTGAAACGCCTCTTGACACTTTTGCTAAGTTCAAAGAGAAAATACCAAGCTCAAGCAGTTGACAGAGGTCCATCAGGTTTGCACTTGCCCTGTCAAAGCAGCAGGAAGGCAAGGGTGCACCCCCAGCCAAGCTCTCTGGCCTTGGGAGAGATTGAACACTATTCTCCTCAGGTTATTTCTTCCATCTGTTCCTTAATTTTCATAATGAAGCCACAGCTTCTGAGCTGACCTTGACCACCTCCCAGACAGTGAGGGAGCTGCCAAGATTGCTGCAGGGAGCAGAGGAAAGCAAAGGGAGAGTCTCAGCAGATGCCAGGGAGGATACAAGTTCCCCTACATCCTTTCTCAATTTCCCACAGCTGGCACAGCTCTTCCCACAAACCATGCTGAAAATCCACAGATCTCCTCTTCATGGATGATAGCAATACTGAGACTGTGGAGGGCCCCCACTGCTGCTGCTGTGTCCTTGCAGCATCCTCAGCCTGCATCAAAGACTCTCCAAAACCTAGAATGGTTTCAAGCCTAACAAGGTGATGCCCACTTTACCTTGCTGTGCCTGAAATTCCCAGAGGATTTTTTCTTCTGATGTTGAATCCTTGTTGGGATCAAAGATAAGAAAGTCTGTCTCAGTGCCACCAAACCTCAGGAAACCTGGGGACAGGGCTGTTGCCAGGGCACGCAGCTTCGAATTGCTGAGGAGGGAATGCCAAGAAACAGAAAACCACTGTATTTATGCAGACTGTAGAGGGTAAATATGGCAAGCACTTTGAGGAACATGCTGCAGTAGGTGACCTGGAGGTACCCAGTAACCTCAAGGAATTCCTGATGGCTTACTGGGATCTGCATCCTAACCCTCTGCACTGTACAAGAGGGACACTGATGGCCAAGTGACCCAGGAGAGAGTCTAATGGGCATGGGAGAACATACCTGAGGGAACACTGGCAGGGAGCAAAATCCTGGGGGCAAAGTAAGGCAAAACTTTAAAACAATCCTTTTTTTTTTTTTCATCCTAAACGTCCTCCTCCCCTAGATTTTTTTTGTTTTGTTTGTGCAACACCAACATAAATGTCCTGTGAGAATTTGGGCACAAAACTGACTTTACATCATCAGCCCCAACTTCCATCACAACAGCCAAAGCAATTGCCTTTGCACCCAAGGGAGGTTAACCTGCTGGGAGAGGTGTTGACTGCATCAAAGCAGGTGTCCAAAAGAACGTGTCTGTGACTTGCTCACATCCCATGCAGGGTGTGCAGCACCTCACATCACATGCAGGGTGTGCAGCACCTCACACCCCAGGCAGGATGTGCAGCACCGACAGCCAGCCTTCTCTGGGGGAAACCACAAGGCTTTGGAGGGCACTGGGCATGTTAGGTGCTATCTGCTCTGTGGTGACAAACAGCAGATTAGAGGCCACCAAGAACTTCCTACTCCTCATGGTGGCAGGGCTGGCCTGGGGCTGAACCCCAAGGTGTGAAGGTGGGGCTGGATGTTGGAGACCTGAGCACTTTCCAGTAACGCTGCTGACATCTTTCTCACCAGCTCAGTGAGGATGAAAACGTGCAGGTAGTGGGAAAGCAGGACTGGAGGATGCACACATTTTTTGAACACTTTCATGGATGGTGATCCCACCATCTTTTTCCCTGTGCAGCCTGTTCCCATGTTCCAATGCATGACTACCCTCTCAGTGAAGAAATTTTTCTTAATATCCAATCCAAAGCACCCCTGGTACAACTTGAGGCCGTTTCCTCTCCTCCAGTCAGTTGTTAGCTGTGACTGACCCACACCTCACTACAACCTCCTTTCTGGTGCTTGCGGAGGGCGATAAGGACACCCTGAGGACTTCATTTCTCGAGGGCAAACAACCACAGTTCCCTCCGTTTCCTTCTCCTTTTTCTTCTGCTGGCAAAGCAACTCCTCTACCCTGCTTCTTTCCGAGCTGAGCTTTCCCTGCATCTCCCCATGCCGGCCGCTCCTTTCCCGAGCACCAAGGGGCCGGCGCGGCTCCCACCTGCGGCAGGTACCGCCTTCTGCCCTGGCAGGAGGGAATTAGCGAACCCAAGCAGACGGGATCCTCTCCCCGACCCCATTTTTAGGGCTGGGGGACTCCCCGTTCCGCCCAGCTCGCTCCGCAGCGCGTTTGCCGGGCTGGCCCTGCCCTCTCCCCGAAGACCCTTTCTCCTTTGCCCAGCGGGGCGAGAGGCGACTCACCTGAGCAGGGCGACATAGCGCGGGTCCCGGGCGAGGCTGGCATCCAGGGTGAGGGAGAGGAAAGCCGGGCTCACCTCCCCTCGGGGGCTGTCCCGGAGCCCCAGCCGCAGCTCCGCCGCCCGCTGCCCCTCGGCCAGCGCCGGCAGGAGAGGCAGCAGGAGAGGCAGGAGAGGCAGGAGAGGCAGCAGGAGAGGCAGGAGAGGCAGCAGCATCCTCCGCTCCCGGCCCGCAGCGCCGACTCCGCCGGCACCACCCCCGAGGAGGGGAAGGGAGGGCGGGCCCGGGGCTGCAGAGCTCCGCTCCCCGCCGGGAAGGACCGCGCTGGCGTGAGCAGCACCTTCCTCGCTCTCTGGAAGAGCTCCAAGAGCATCTTCGAGCCTCAAATCAGCGGCGAGACACCCGGCACCCGGCGTTACCTAAACGCCCCAACCATTACAAAATGAAGCGGTGTTTACAGCTGGTTCCTTTCCTGCTCACACCTTCGCAGCCTTGCAGCCGCCTCCTCCAACATCCCGCCCTGCTCCAGCGGCCCTGGGCATTTCCGTGTACAGCCAGCGGGCTGGAAAATGGCTGCAGGACTGAAGGCTGCCTCTCCGGGGCTGGGATGTCAGCCTGGCACCCCGGCTGCGGCCTCCGCTGCGGGAAACGGCAGCACACAGCCCTGTCAGGCTGGAACCTGACTGCTGCAACAGTCCATACTGTTGGAACAAGTGTTTGTCCTAATGGCAGAGGTCTGAAACTTGGAATTACTGTTACAGAAAGGTTTCGGGCAGGCTCTGGGTCTGCCCCTTCGGTGCTACCTGTGGAGTCCGGTCTGTACCAAAACTCCTCTGGCAGCAGCTGGCCTTGCTGGGGAGGCCTGGCAGGGAAGAGCCACGGAGCAGGTATGGCTTAGTGTCATGGAATGGCTTGGGTTGTTCCAAACCCTACACTGTGGGCAGGGATTCCTCCCACTAGACCCGGCTGCTCAAAGTGCCATCCAGCCTGGCCTTGAACGCTTCCAGGAATGAGGTGTACACAGCTTCTCTGGGCAACCTTTGCCAGTGCATCACCACCCTCACAGTAACGAATCTCTTACTAACATCGAGTCTAAACGGATCTTCCTTCAGCTCTGTTGTCCTACCACTCCATGCCCTTGTAAAAAGTCCTTCTCCAGCTCTCTTGTCATCCCTTCAGGTACTGGAAAGTGCTCTAAGGTCACCCTGGAGCCTTCTCCTCTCCGGGCTGAACAACCCCAGCTCTCTCAGCTTCTCTTCAAAGGAGAGTTGTTCCAGACCCCTGATCACCTTTGTGGCCTCCTAACAGGTCCAAATTCTTCTTGTTTTGGGGGGCCCAGGGCTGGATTCAGTACCAGAGATGGAGTCTGGAGCAGAAGGGGACAGTCACCTCCCCTGACCTACTGCCCACTCTCCCTTTGATGCAGCCCAGAAGACAATTTGCTTCCTGGGCTGCAAGAATGTTTCTAAGTTCCTATGCACACTGCTGAAACATTTGCAGAGTTTTTAAACAACTACATTTAGCACCACCATTACATTTCCCACCTGCACCCATTCACCCTGAAGCATCCATGTTTCTCAGGCAGTTTGTTTTGAAAATGGCTGTCTGCTGGAGCAGGCTGTGAACCTGTTACTTTATTCAGGTGCAGCACTTCCCACACGCACATGCACCAAAGTTTGGGCATTAATCTGTGGCTCAAGTGCTCGCCTGCCTGGCCCTTCCTGTTCCTGCTTGCTCTACATTTTTGTACTATTAAGTAACTCTCCACCGGAACTAGAAGAACTTGACCAAATTAACTCTGCTTTTGACAAGCACATCCACGGCCCTGCCAGAAAGGAAACATCAGTGACACTTCTGACAGTCTCAGTATCTTAGTCAGGGTAATGCTTCCCATTCTGGGAATTACATGCCTACGCCCCAGGAAGGGCTGGGGTGACTATCTGCCAGAGGAATAACTCATCTATCAGCTGATGACTGGAGCACCAAGCAAACTACCCAGCCCCATGGGCAAACTAAGGATATAAGAATGCAGTTAAGTGTGTGAACAACCATTGCTCAAATCTAGCTAAGGTTGTTACCACAGGTGCAGGAGGAAAGGTCAGGAGCTGTCAGGCAAGATGCAGCCTGTGCACAATTACTTTCTGTTGGAATTCTGTACTTCTGCCTTTATTTCCTCCATGCTCTTCTTTGAGAGGACACATTCAGGTGTTTTGCCACTGTGTGGTATTTCTCACAACAAAGGCACAAAGTGTGTATTTCAAATGGTGAATGCTATGTTTTGGGATCAGTTGCTGTGCACAGATGTGTGTGTGTGAAGTCTGGCATGTGTTGTGTTTTTAGCAGTCTGTGAAACCTTGTAGCTGGAAAAAAATGCCTTCCAGCATTAGCCTAAGGTACTAAATGAGAAGTAGCAGCTTTTGCCTGGGCATTTTTCACATGGTTTTATATACATTTTTAAATATTGCAGAGTAGGGGAGCTCAGTATAGATGTATTTAGACTTATGGAAATTAGAGAAGAATTTGAGTGATGCCCCGTGAGCTGCAAGGGGAGCACTTAGGAAGTAGGACTAGGCTCAAGCCCACTTGAGTGTTACTTGAAGCCAGCTCCAAACAAACATCCCATCCCTCTTCCTCACTTCACATAAAACCTACCCCCTGCTTTGGAACATTCCAGTGCTTTGGTCTTGCAGCTCCTATCAGACAGTTCTGCTTCTCCCAGTAATGCCATTAGACACCCTGTGATGACTAGGTTTTTATAGCTAGAAAGAACTGAAAATAAAACCTTCCAGGAATTTCAACTGTCTGACAGCAGCAGCAACATGCTATTGCTAGCAGGGGCACTTCTGCTGTTCCTGGGCAAGCACCAATGACTGATATATTTATACCTGTGTCTACATATATATCAGTGCTTTACCTTGTGTATATTAAGGGAATTCAGAAGGGAAGAGCTGCCTTTGCAAAAATTCTTGTGACACAGATGTTTAGGCAGCTGAACAGAGCTGACCTGTGTCAGAATACTGCTCTGTTTCCACATAACAAGCCTCAGGAAGATGAAATTCAAGCTAAGCTGATGCCAAGAAAGCATGGAAACTGTAAAAACAGAGACGCCTATCAGCAGAGTGGTTTTGTGAGTTATCCTTCCTCTCTGTCCCAAGCCTGCAGCCAGCCCTTGTCCTGACACAGCACACAGCTCTCAGTACTCCCTGCTGGATTTATTTATGAGCCCAGAGTCTGAGATGGCACATCCTGTTTATTCAGAGATGGAAACGACACCTTGAGTCTAGATTTTAGCAGTTCTCTTTGATATGCACACGGAGATGAAATGAAGCTTTAAAAGGAAGACAAAGTGAGAGCTAGTCAGGACTAACTCATGTGGAAATGGCTTTCCAGAACATAGGAACGCAACAGGTCTCATTCACACAATGAAAATTAACAGCTAAACATTATCCTAAGCCTGACTCTCTTTACTAGTCCTTCCAGGGAGACAGTTTCCAGTAAGTTATGTACAGGGGTTCACAGAATCATGACTCAGGAAGAAAGGGAATCACACAAACACAAGAATTGGTCTATGTGGGCAAGCTGGAAAGTGGAGTGAATAGAAATAAAGACTGAGAAATATGCTCTGAGGTTTTAGGTCAGAACATTTTTCTGTACCTGAACAGACTTGCACACACAATAGCTCTCATCCAATTTGCTGTGGGTTATGAAGACATTGGCAGGAACATCCCACAGAGCATATTTTTATGACCTACTTAGCTTTGAAGCATCTACCATTATATCACATGGAAATCAGATAAATTCATCAACTTTTTTTGCTTCTTTTCCTTTAACACAGGCCTTAGGATACCAGCATCCCATTGAAGCAAGTGGGAAACGTTTGCTTTCCAAAATAAGCTTTATATGAAAAGCATTTAATCACACATTAATACAAGCGGTATGAAATACATGTACTGCTTTGCCTGATAAGCTTGATTTCAGGAAAATAAGACAAGCTACATATAGCAAAGTTTCAGTGCAAATTAGTGTAGCTTCATTTAATTTCTGATCCTCTCTAAGGTCACAGAGAAAACCTTAAGGGAATTGCACTCATCCATCAAGGCAGAGCACAGTCTGTGTGAAGAGAACAGCAGAGACAATTATTGCCAAACTCTTTTTCTTTCCAGACCAGGTTTATGCAGATTTAAAGCCACTCTCTTTTTTCAAACCAGCTTTTTGTAGTGTTTTCTCAGGAGCTCTGGCATTTGTAGGGAATATTTGACTTTTTTCCTAAATGTGTATCTCATCAAAACCTGATCTTGCAGCAGTGCTGGGCGTTAGAGTCATGTATAGTGTGAGGGTGCATTTAGCAAGTGGCAGGAATGATATTTTCCTGCTGTTCCCTCTGTTATATAAATACATAAAATGTACACTTTAATTAACATGCAAGTACAAATATCATGCAAAGAATTGCCACAGATGTTACTGGCTCATTAACTATTCTGTAATAAATGCAGCAATTAATGGAATTATTTCCATAACATCTGTTATTGCAGTAACTAAGTACTCAGAGTGAGTAATTGTATAGTAACTTCCTGGGGTTCTTTCCCCCACCAAATCCACACAAAACTGTACCAAACTTTGGAAAAACACCAATAAACCTCTAAGGTAGCTCTGTTTTCCTATGTGGGTACTACATGTCCTGCTTAGATATGTATTCACAGTTATGCTGGAGTGAGCATCATCTGACTTTTGAATGTAACACAAACCAATAGAGAATTTAATGTTATCTATCATTTGGTCAAAAATAGATCTTCATTAAGAGGGCAAGGCATTAAGAGATAGACTCACATATAGCCTCAAGTCATGGCAAATATTGCTTCTGCCCTTGAGGACCAACTTCACATTTTTTCATGTTTCCAAATCCAATTGTGCCTTAGGCACTTAAATATCAGTAACAGGATTCCTCTGTGGGCACTCAGTGTACCAGTGGAAGTGAATCACACTGCCTCTGAAAAGTGCTGGTTTTAGATTCCTGACCTGGTTTAATACTGAATGCAGTCAAATTGCATTTATCCAAACCACGTAAGCCACTAAGAAATATCACAAGTATGGGTTTAGAGGCACATTTATGCCAAATAAAGGCTTATAAAGAAATTATTCAATTGCCACCTATGATTTCTCTAATGCAATAACACAATGAGCAGTAGAATATTAGCATTTTCATCAGTTTTTCATCATAACCACTTTCTATCAAGCATTCAACGTCTAATATCCTCACTGGATTTAAAAACCTTTCTGTTTATTTCTAGAACCACAACACAATTAACCTATCAAGCCCCCAGTTTAACTCAGGTTTATCTTACTTTTCCTTTACTGAGAAGAGACCAAACTTTATACAGGAAAGCCATGTTTAGGTGTGCTGCTACACTGGCTACCATAATTCAAAACTACTTTCATGCCCTCATGAGACCCCTCCTGGAACACTGCATCCAGATCTGGGGTTCTCAGCACAACAAAGCCATGGACACTGTTGGAGCAGCTTCAGAAGTGGTCTTGGAGGTGCTCAGAGGGGTGGAGCAGTTCTTCTATGAACACAGGCTGAGAGCTGGGGGTGTTCAGCATGGAGGAGGCTCCAGGTGCTACAACAAATGAGGGAGACTTTTTAGAGGGGTAGATAGTGATAGAATGAGACAGAATGGCTTTAAACTAGAAGAAGAGATATTTAGATTGGATATTAGGAAGAAATTCCTTACTGTGAGGGTGATGAAGCCCTGGCACTGGGTGCCCAAGGAAGATGTGGATGCCCCATGCCTGGTGCTCAAGGCCAGGCTGGGTGAGGCTTACAGCAACCTGCTCTAGTGGAAGTGTCCCTGCCCATGGCAGAGGGTTTGGAATGAGATGATTTTTAAGGATGTCAGTTCTTTAAGATTTCATCTTTATTTGGTCTTCACATTTAAGCAAGAAATTAAAAAAACTCTTTTAAAAAAAGCAAACCTTCTGTTTGGAAGACTGCTTCAAAGGCATCCTGAAAGAATTATCTCAGGGAATTGCCAGAGGGTGAATATGAATTTGATATCTGCATTTTTTAAAAAGGCTTAAACTAGGCATCATTTACTATCTCTTGCACAACTCTGGGACAACTTCTTTGTTTTGAATTGCAGCTCCTTCCATTAACTACGCTTAGAGCACAGGGAATCCTGCAAACAGGCATTTCTGGGTAGCTCACTTAAGTGCAGGTGTCCTAAAGGGAATATCCAAAACCACTATTTAAGTCAGCTGTGAGCATAAGCTCCCAGCAGAAGTACACACAAAGCAGTCAGTCCAATTCCCAAAGCACTCCTAGGGCTATGTCTAAAACCAGGAATGAAGAGGATTCTGTCATGTTGCTCAAGGAGTTCATAACCCAAACCTTCAAATGAAGTCAACTTCTGAATTCAGAACTCAGTCAAAATTGTGGTATACAAAAGACATTAAATATTTATTAAATTACAGCAGCTTTAGATAGGAGAGTTAAAAACTTTAAAATATCTGAATTTTGGATTCATGACTTTTTTCTATGACAGTCAGTGGGTCCCTGGGATATCTGTTGGCACTTTCAAGAGTTCTTCGACTTCTTCCTGTAAAGCTTCAGCTTTTTCACTCAGCAGCATCTACAACACAAAAACACAAAGAAACAAAAATTACAAAACAAATACAAGTATTAGTTATAACTCTTAGACATTTTAAAACACCAATGTTTCTTTCCAAATTTGCAGATGGGTCTGTAAAAGACTGCTGCTGCTGCTCTCAGGACCACAGCAGCTTTGCCTCAAACAGCCAGCATTTTTTTGTTGATTAGTTTACACCCATATAGAAAGCAGCCACACAAAAATTCATACAGCACACAGATGGTTTTCTGGATTCTGCCATCACATAATACACCAAATTTACAGAATATGGACAGTTCTGTCTGGAACTGTTAAGGAACATTTTTAACCTTAGACATTCATTTTCCATGCTAGAATAAACATTTTTAAGTTGTGCCTGCTGAGCTGACTACTTCTTCCTTTATTTGAAATTTCTTACTACAGCATTTTACACCAGACAGACATGACTCCTGATATCAAAAGTTGTTTAATCCACTGCTCTGAACTGTTTGTTGCTGGCTGGCATGGAGAGGAACAGGAGCACATGCAAGCATTCTTCTAACTTCCCAGTTAGAGAAAAGTCTATGAATTCAGTATGAGCATGAGAGTAGGGTAGATTGCTTATCTATATCAAAGACAAAACTATCAATCTGCATATATCCCTTTCTATTGGCTGCCACAGCAGCAAACTCAAGAAGCAGCAAGAGACCTACAACATTATCCAAACATGATCTTTTAAGTACACTGCCCCCAAAGTTGGTATGTTTACTTCATGAGAAAATTTTGGTTTGCACATCCTAATTGACTGCCTTATTTTTACACCAACCATCCTTTTATTCTGGACATTCCCTTACTTCACCAGGAGCATGCTCTTTTAGTAGAATCAAACATGAAGCCAGTATCATTGCAACAGCAGATGATGAATGGAGATAGAGAATACCATTCCTTGATCAAGTACTTCCTGCATTTTTTGTTTAGACACAACTCAGTGTTTGTTACAGAACATGCATACACAAAATGGAAAAGACAGGAAAGAATAAAAGGGCATGTCAAAAGCAACCTAAATAGGCAAAGTTAGCCCTGCACCTTGTTGGTTTCCATTTCTACAATCCTACAGATCCTATTCTTTTGTCACGATTACCACTAGAACTTCTGTAAGATAAGTCCTGAGATATTGGCAGAACAGAGCATTTCAAGTATCAGACAAGCTGTCAAGCATTTTTGCCCTTTGCTTCCCCTCTGAAAAGCAGCACCACTTGGCTGTACACATTTTTCTTAGTACAGATCAGCATTTGGATCACAAATGTCCACTACTGCCTTTACTAGTAAATGGAATCCTTCCCTTTTAATGCAGTTCAAACATCCACTTTTGACATATTGGAATTCTGAAGCAGGTTTTTATTGCTTTGTTTCTAACTCACCTTTGCAGATGAAACGATTTGTTTGGCTTGACGTCGTGACAAGTGCTCAATCATCCTCACCAAAGTTTCTGGATTTGCATTAGCCAAGTGTGCTAAGGTTTTGTACCCTGCATTGTAAAGCTGTTTTGCTCGTGCCTGAAAGTACAAAATTGTGTTAGATTATCAGAACAGGAAATAAGAATTACTGGTAAGTGCCAATCTCTGCACCAATCTCAAACATTTCATTCTGCCTATCAATCCAATTCTCTTTTTCTAACATGAATACTCACTGAGAATCCTTATAGCCCAAAAGCACAGCTTTGCCAGTAAGATTTACCACCCCAGCAATCTTATCCAGCTCTTACGAATCCATTTGCCTTTATTTTCTCTGAGCCTAGATGATACCAATGCTGCTGTCTTCTCTTGTTGCCATGTTTTCTGCATTCACTGTCACTGACAGGAACGACAGTCCCACATTCTTTGGAGGTGTCTGTCTTGTTTAGCTTCTCAGATTAAAACCTCACTGCCACTAAATTAAATGGTTTTCTGACAAACTGATTCTACAATATGCTGGACAGGCAAGTTAAATCATTTTGCAAAGAGTAGAACCTTGGACTGAAGTCCCAAAAGAGCTTTTATTTTAATAGAAGTCTTCAATTCAGAGACTAGTTAAATTTCTTATTTAAAATACATGCAGTCCCAACATGACTTTGTATATTTCTGTGAGGATCTTCTAACTTAAATATGTAAATTCTCATTCCTCCTTACTCCCATGAACTGAAGAATCCTTACCACAAAAGAAACCTGGACTGTTTTCCACAGAATTCACAGGATGACTAGGTTGGAAGAGACCTTAAAGATCATCAAGTCCAACCTATGCTCCAGGACCTCAACTAAACCATGGCACTGAGTGCCATATCCACTTTTCTTAAACGCATCCAGGGATGGTGACTCCACCACATCCCCAGGCAGACCATTCCAGTACTTTATCACCCTTTCTGTAAAAAACTTCTTCCCAATATCCAACCTATATTTCCTTTGATGCAGCTTGAGACTGTGTCCTCTGGTTCTGTCAGCTGCTGCCTGGAGAAAGAGACTAACCCCCACCTGACCACACCCACCTTTCAGGGAGTTGCAGAGGGTGATAAGGTCACCTCTGAGTCTCCTTTTCTCCAGGTTAAACACCCCCAGCTCCCTCAGTTGTTCCTCACAGGGTTTGTGTTCCAAGCCCCTCACCATCCTTGTTCCCTCCTCTGGATGCACTCCAGCATCTCAACATCCTTCCCAAACTGAGGGATCAGAGCTGGGCACAGCACTCCAGGTGTGACCTCACCAGTGCTGAGTACAAGGGAAGGAGGGTGACCTCCCTGCTCCTGCTGCCACACTGTTCCTGATACAGGCAGGATGCCACTGGCCACCAGGGCACACTGCTGGCTCATCTTCAGCTGCTGTCAACCCCAGGTAGGTCCCTTTGTGCCTGGGCACTGTCCAGCCACACCATCCCCAGCCTCTAGCATTGCAGGGGGTTATTGTGGCCAAAATACAGGACTCCCAACTTCCAACTGAGTGTACAGCTACATTGTTGTCCAAATACAGTATTTTCATAGCTGCTGTGGCAGAAGCCAGAAGAAAACCATAGGCCCCAGCTCCCATTTCCTAAACAGATCACTTTTCCCCCAACCTCCAGACTGCTGAGGAATATCTGCATTATGCTGAATTCCCAGTTGGTTGTACTTGGTTTTCCAGATACACTTGAAAGGCACAGTAACATTTAGCACACAAGTTAACATTGAAAAGTATAATTGAGCCAGGGTTACTGACCTCTAGAACTCCTGCCACCTCCATCAGAGGGATGAGTTCTGTCTTAACACAGTATGTCAACTGCTTGGTAAGCTCTACCAGCAAGGCTTTATAAACCCAGAATTCTTCCAATTCCTGCAGAGACAAAGATTGCTACAAATCAGCTCCAAAGTTCTGTATTTGGCAAACATGACTGACAAAACTCTACTAAGGCAAAAAGCATATATTTGTCTTTTAGATGAGGGAAGTACTATTATTTCTCTAAGTCATCCTTTCAGAGAGCTGCAGAGGTGTATTCAGCATTCTTCAGCTGAACATCCCAAAGCTGGGGCAATTCTGAAGGATATGCAATGCATTATTTCAGTTATTTCACCAACAGCACTGGCAGTGATCAATGCCCTGTACAATTTGTATATTTTCACATTCTCAGTGCATAAAGCTTGCTTTTGCTATCAGAAATGTCATTGTATGAGCATGCTTTGCTCAACAGGAAAAATAACATAGAACAGGAAAGGTGAAGAAACATTTTTGCACAGGAAAGGTGAAATACCACACCTGTATTCAGTTCTAAAGTAAGATAACAAAACCCCAGACTTTGTGAAACCAAGCCACAAAGAATTTATTTACATTTTTTTAACACAGTACCTCACAGAAATGTAGAAGGCAGGAGGCAAAGGAGGCAGCAGAATTGATGAGATTCTGCACATATCCCCGGGACAAGTTAAATTTCTCTGAAACACTCCATATGTTGGTCTCTTTCAGTAGTGCATAAAGGACAAATGTCAGGTAGAACCTGTTCACCACAGCATCGTCCACATTCTAGGAATAAGACAAGCTAGAATTCAGAGCCAGTGTCACACTGCAGATGTTCTGTTAGTACTACAAGGCAAATCTTTCTATCTCTACTCCCTTCACAGCTTTAAAACATTTTTATATTATACACAAAGACAATGAAAACATTAAGAAAACCAACCAATGAGATTAAAAGAACTTGAATAATCAGAACAGCAATAAACAACACTAGCATGAAAATAATCTGGAATTTGCAAATAATCCAATGAAATTACTAAACTGACATCTTAGGTATGAGACATTGCCAGCCTACCTTTCTGATGGCTTGACCAGAAGCCTTTTTTGTAATAAAGCTTTCAGGTACTCCCACAATATCTGCTACTTTTTGCTCTGCTGCACTTAGCTGGTTGAACTGAAATAAAATTTTATAAAGAATTTTCAGATATTTTGTTCTTTTAATATCACAGAAAACACAAGTACATTGTTCACAGTGCAACAATGTTTTTCAGTATCTCTATAGAATCAGTAGAGTAGTACCATAGCCACCAGTCACAGGCAGCTCTGAGGCTTCTTTGCCTACTTGTCTGAATTACCTGTGACTGTCCATTTCTGAATGCCTCATTTTAACAGAATTAAACAGATTTTAGTGCACCCCCAGTAAAAAAAAAAAAAAAGTACATTTGCCATCAGATTGCCACCCCACTTCATGTCAAACTTCATGTACAAACCCCCTGCAAATTTAATACAGAGGATTACAGAATGCCCCAATGCATGTTTGCTAGCAATTTCTCACCTGTCTCAAGTAGATCATCCAGTCTGGGCTACAAGTAGAAGTCATATCATAGGGAGTTGACAGATATAGCAGATGAAGATTGCTCTCAAGAACCAGCCCCTCCAAACCCTTTTTCAAATCTCTGTACAGAATATTGCAGTATGCCAAGTCTATTGAACCTAGAAAAAGCACACGGGGTAAGAATAAGCACAATTAAAAACAGGCACAGAGAGTTAAATGAAGTACATTTAAACACAGAATCAGTATTGTCTTTACCTTCCACAAAAGCTTGTTATGCCATCTGAACTGGAGACAAATATCTGTAACCCGAATTACTGTTCTAACCTAACATAAGTAGTGAAGCAAAGCTGAGGAAAGGCAATCACCTATTTCCATGTATGTTCATTCCGTGTGGTTTTGGAGTGCTTGTGAAATGTCCTGGCTTTACTGAAATCCTACAATAATTTTGTAGATTGAAGGAACCCTTCAGAGTCATCCAACTACATTCCATACCCCAAAATATTTATGATACAACAGGAAAACAGAACTTCCTGATATATTTATTATAATTGGTCTACATGCCATATGCTCCCTTTCCCTCTTAAGCTTTCCAAGAAATCCTTCTGTTTAAAATAACCTGTTCACAACAATTAATTGTAAAACAAGGTCCTGAACCACTTTGATTACAAGACTAAATCAAATATGTAAGTGATTTTTTTAGGGGTACAGTTCTGGTTTTGTTCCCAGTGGGATCAATATTATCACACTTCATTCACATCACTTTCAGTCACGTGCTACTTGACTCCCATTTTCAGTCTAGATCATGTAATAAAACTCTTTCTTGACAACTTATTTTTCATTGCAGTTCAATAATAAGAGTAAAAAATTCCATACCCTTATATGTAGCTTTACCCAAGGGTGTGATTGTCAGTGTAGATTTGGAATTGTGGTCCTTCTCAGATATTCTTCCTTTTAGGAGTCCTTTTTCTATTAGATTTTCCAGCCCATCTTTAATTATCTCTGAGAGGCTCTTCTCTTTAGACAGCAGCTGCTGCTGAACACCCAGCAATGTACAGCACATGAAATTGTCCACTTCCTCATGGGTAACTGCTATCTGCACCAGTTTGGGAAATGATTTGCATATTTGAAGTTATCACTTCACACATTTAATAAGACATAAGAAAAAAATTGCTGAATAAAGAAAGATGTTGTGTTTCTACAGAAATACATCCCAACAAATAGAATGATAGATTCTCAGTGGCCGATCTGATGGACTGCTCTCCATCTGTTCTATTATTCCAGCTACTGTATCATGTTAGCTTGTTTCCACTGTTTCTATCTGTATTTTGAATCAAGTGTCAGAAATAGAAATATTAATATGCTATTGTATAGTAAGATAGATATAATTTTTGCTTTTACACATAAGGTAATTGTTGTTAGATGATTGAGTTAAATGAGAAGATCTAATCAGATAAGGACAAAAATTTGATTAAAGCTTTTCTGAACTTGCAGGCCTGAGTGTTTAAGCAGTCTGTCTTTTTCTACAGGATCAACAGGTGACATTTTCTTAGCAGTTCCAAGCCCTTAAGTTACTCACAGAGAAGAGTCAACTGATACCTTCAGTCCAACCAAAGATAACAAGAGGCTCTGGATTCCCTTGGTCAACTCCTGCAGAAGATTGCTGTAGCAATTCTCCAAAGGACTGTGAACTAAATCCTGAACCTAAAAGGGGTAAGGAATATATTAGTACAGAGGAACATGCATGCATTAATTTTACACTTTCAAAAAATCAAACTGACATGCATGATTCATCTTATAAAGAAAATAAATAAGAGTAAACAATGAAAGTTTACAGTTCCCATCTGAAAACAAGCCACATAAAGGAAGTTTAAAGGTATTATTACATAAATCAAATACTTGCAACTTCAAGAGGTGAACAAAAATTAAGCTAGGCAGCTTGGCTCCTCCTGTTTATTCCACCATCTTAACTCATCAATTTAAATTACCAACAGCTTTGTAAAAATTACCAAGTGTTTGTCTTTTTCTTGCACTATGAGAATACTTTCTCCAGCACTGTCAATACCAGCTCGACCAGCTCTGCCAGCCATTTGTTTATACTGGTTCTTCTTCAGGAAGTCATTGCCAACATAAGGAGCTCTGAGAATCACCCTGCAAAGACATCTGGAATAAGTTATGCTTTATATTCAAATTACTAAGGCAGCAATAAAATGTTACAAATTAAAATTAATTCTTTATTAATGTGCCCCTTACCTCGTAACTAATAAAAGTCAAATGCATCTCTTTGGACAGATGTGTAAAGCCTTAAACTATTTAAGGTGTATTAAATGTGCACACAGAAGTGGATTCTTAGCAAACAATCTTTGGCCACAGAGTACAGTAGCCCTATCACCAGAACTTGCATATGAAAAGATAACACATTTTTGTTTTAAAACATATTCCAACTGCATCTCCTTAGAAAAGGTTTATTTTACCATTTAAACACTGTTCTTAGGAGAGTATCTAAAGAAACCACTGTTCTTTTGAAAAACACTACTAAAAACATTGTAACATTTTTCAATTTATTAAAACTTGCTTAATCCATTTACATAACTGCTCTTCAGTGATGTACTCTGAGGTGCTTCCTACTGATTCACATTTTGTACATGAATACTGCAGTCTTGTGTCCCAAATTGAACACAACATCCTTTTTATTTCAAATTTCCTGGTAAAAGCACAAACATATTTTAAATAGCACTGAGATTTCCAAGTTACTAAAGAATTCTTTTTTTACAAAGCAAAAACCAATGCAAAAATTAAATGTTTTTGCTACTAACCTTCTAGCTGGTAGGTTCACTCCAGCAGCTAGAGTGGCTGTGCAAGCAAGCATACACAGGACACCTGCAGAATAAGCTTCCTCTATGCTTTTTCTTTCATCATTTGTAAGGCCACTGTGGTGATAGGCAATACCAAAAGGGATTGTTTGCTTCAAAACAGGACAGACAGTTCCATTTCCAATACTCTTTAGGTTCTTGATGAGATCTTCTTTTTCTTTCTCCTTGTGAACTCTAAATTCTCTTGGAGGAGGAAAAGCATTTCTTTAGACTTTGACCAATCATTAACCAAAAAGAAGATAAAAACTAGAGACATGCTTACTGTCTACTTCTGTTCATCATTCTTTTCTCTAAGTTGGAGAAATAGTTATTTCCACTAACTTTGAAACAGCAATATGCAGGAGGCTGATTTAACTGCAATAGAGCCTTTCTTGTTTGGAAGCACAGGAACAGAAGAGATCAAATACTGGCTGCTTTATATTTTATAACTCAGAATTCCAAAGTGGGCTTGGGAACAGAGATATTCAACTGGCTACCAAAGTACATGACCAAATACCAAATATTTTCTAAGAGAAAAATGTTTATTTTCTAAGCTTCTAGAAACCAGTGCCAAAGGGACACAAAGTTAGATTAATTTAGCATGTTTTTCCTTATTTTCTGTAGTGTTTTTCCTCTGGCTATCATATTTTTCAACTGTTTTGGAATAAAAGTAAGAACTTAAAAAAAATTATTTAATAAGCCTTTTGCAGTTTGCTATCACTTATGCAGTTAGCAACTTTATATGACTCCATGTTCAAAGCATTTACTTCTAATCACCAGGGAAAAACACTTGCAAACTAGATGACAATAAACCCTAAGTTGTAAGCAATTATTTCACATATAATTTAAAACAAAAAAAAGATAGAAACTTACTTCTTGAGGTACTTGCACACCATTGAAGCCACATTTTCACAATTCTTTTTAGTGGGACAAAAGATTAGGCAGGAATATTTAGGAATTACTTCAGTAACCAGTGCAATGATGTGGTCAGGATCTGCTTTCTCCAGATTACTAGAATACTGTAATAAGCACAGATTGACAAATATTTAAACCTAGGAATTAAGTCACAACCTAAATATTCAACACTTGTTCTCAACCATTGCTTGAATACTCTCATTGGATTTAATGTGACGTAATTCCAAGAAGTTGTAGGATAAGCTTGTCTCCCAATCCTCATTTGAAAGACATCTTACTTGAGGGATACATGTATAGAAATCAAATTCTTTGCTTTTTCCCTTAATACTTAATTTTCTTTTAGCAACACTTGATATACTGGCAGTCTACCATTAGACACGTTTTCCTTTGTAAAGGTTGAAATGAATCCCTACAAGGCAGTAGTAAGCTGGCAAAACCCCCAAAAGGTATCTTCTTTTAGTTTTGTCTGAGAGTGATCAACTGTTGAGAAAATCTACCCCCGAACAAAAAACATTGAGTATCTGGGATACTCAAACACATTACTTTTTGCATGTCAAAATACTGATGAAACCTCTGCCATGAGGAGTCAAAAAGAAGTGCAAATCAAGTTAAGCATTCAGTATTTTAAGGCTGTTTTTTTCATCCCCAAAGCCTACCACTTCTTTCTCATGGGTACTACAACTGAATTATCATGTTTAAGTAATTTCTCTAGAAAAAGATCTGTAAGCAAACCAGTGTAAAATAATGCATTTCACAACAGTTCTAAGAAACTCTAAGGACTTTGTTTTTACCTTGAAGTTAAGGAGACGTGAAAAAGCAAAGCCATTTTCTGTTTTGCTATCAACGGCATAAATGGTGTCTCGTATCTTTATGTATTCCTTTAACTCCACCTAGCAAGGTAGAAACCACAAAGGGAAACTTCAGTTAAATTAGTCATTTTTCTCTAAAGCTATTGCTGATGTACAGCTACAGCTTTTCTCCAAGCATCACGCCATATACATACTTGCACATAAGCACACGCTTTAGGATTTTTAAGAGAACTTAATTGTTTTAATTATTTGCCTTGATAAAGCATGGAATCATAATGAAGAATGCCAAGAATGTATCCCATGAATTATTTATAAGCCATGCTGTCCTGACAGCATACAAGAACCAGCACTACATATTCTAGTTACACCAAATGGACTACAGTGATTCATCACAGTAGCTGTAATTTAGGAATTGCTTAAGTTAAAAAGAAGCAAATGCCTCAGCACAGCAGTATAAAGGTTATTGCATTTGTGTATTTAGAATTGCATGGTGCTATTTATTGTATTTTTAGCAATTAGAGAGCAATAGCAGGCCTTATATTACACTGTGCAATTAAGCACAAAAGCTGTGCTACAATTCTAAACAGATTTACTATTATTTTAAAGGCAAATATCTTCTTTACTGGTTCCTGGTATCTTGTATACAGACCGGTCTGAAATTATTAGCGTAGTACTCTGCTTGCAGGAACTTCTGCAGGTCTCCAACATTATTTAATGTTGCACTCATGCCAATGATCTGTGTCTTTTCTGTAAAACAGAAGGTGAGATGAATTTATTGTCACATTACAAATTTTAACACTTTTGTTCAGTATTTAAGTCATGAGACTCCTTCTTCACCATCAATCTTTCCAAAATGCCAAAGCAGCAGGTTTGAAGGAAAAGGCCATTACTAAAGAAATACTAACTAAGAAATAATACAAAGTTACAAAATAGTAACTGAGACTTAAATGTAAATAAAAAGCATTAAATTGGATGCCTAAAGGGCTCCCACAAAGAAATGGAAGACATTTGACAATACTCAGGATTTCACAGAGAAGTATCAAAAGAGCTTCAAAAACACCCTAACATCCTTAGAGGGTCAATTAAGGCTTCAATGAGTAAATGCTGGTAATACATGGAGTCATGCCACGTTTTCCAAAAGAGCACAAATCCAGGAAGTGAGAGTGTGACTCCTCTCAGAGAGGCCACAACTACAAAATGCTAATGACACTAACTGTAGCCATGACTTACTACTGGTGTAAAGAATTTTTGCCAGAGTAATTTCCAGTACTGCTCCACGACTTCCTTCCCCGAGCATATGCAGCTGTGAACAGAAGGGAAAAAGAAAAGGCAATGAGTTGAGAGTATTTATTAAAAAAACTCAAAAAAATATAAAGAAATACTACAGAACTGGTTTTGTTGGACTTCCTAAAGATATCCCTCATGTAAATTTGGATTGTTAAGTTCAGATGTATTACCCCACTTAAAAAGCATTTAAGAATCACAGAAGAACAGACTCATGGGCAAATGTAGACAAGAAGATTTAACTAGACCACAACTGACACAAACAGTTAACTCCTGACAGTACAGCCAACGTGGAGATCTTTGTACTTGTCGGTCTGAGGAAACTTTAAACAAAATGTGGTTTAAGCAACACTTAAAGTAAAAACATTCCTAGCAGCCAGCTTCTAGAAAAACCAGAAGTTAGTGCTTCAGCTGCCCTCTGTTTAGGAGCTACAGTGCTAAAGTATGGCCAGCCAGCCTGGAGAACTCCAGGAATTAAAATCCCCATTAGGTGTTATACACATTACACAACCCCACAATCAACCCTTGGCAGCACAACTCAGCCCCACCACTGCAACCGACAATTCTCACAGCCAAATGTTACTTTGTATTTTTCATTTTTGTCAATGTTTCACTGGGTCATTAACACCAGACACAAAGTTGCATGGCTTCACATCTGTGAGTTAAGGTCTAGGCTCCATAAAATACATTCCATAAAATTAAAATGATGTATGCTTTTTTGCAACCCATTAGAGACTTCTAAATGACAAGCAGTTATGCAGGAATTCACCATCAACCACTACCACAGTAGATTTCTCAATAAAAATCTATTACTCTGAAATAGCAATAAATGTTTCATTTAAAAAAAAAAACAACAAAACAAACCAACAACTTTCAAAATTATGTGCCAATTCAGAACGCAGAAAATAAAAGCAATCTTCATGATGAATACTTTAAGCAAAACCAAGCAGGCCAAGAACTGCTCCTTCCTAAATAATTGCTTATTAGGACCCTAAAGGAACGTGCACCTGATAAATTGGAGAACATCTTGTGGCCTACCTCATCTACCACAACCAGGCCGAGGTCATCGATTCTTTCTGTTTCAATTAAGGAGTTCACCAGAGCATGTCCTTTTTCTATAGTAGCAATATAAAGAGACTTTTTTACTCTCCTTTTGATTGGTGGAAATCTTCCTTTACTTCCTGCATATTCTTCAACCAGGAAACCCAGTTCTATCCCAAAACTCGATAAACCCCTCACCTATAAAAGAAAAATCAATTACAGAAGAAAGTCATGCTCATTTTGGATTCCAGATCTGCCTCAACAACTCAACAGAAAACCAACCCACACCACAAGCAGCTGCTTGACATAGTGAAACATATTAGCTAAGACTATCTATTCCAGCTACAAAATTGAAGTGTCTACATGAACTATAGCTGGGTTTCATCTGTTCTCAAAAACTAATTTTCCCTTTATACCAAAATATGTTTTTATTTCAAGAACACTTCTTTAGCAAGTTGGACAGCACAGTTCTTAGGCTGCACAACTAAACAAAACATCCCAAAAAGCCATTATTTCAAAATTCAGCACCCTTTACTTCATACTTCAACATCTTCACCTCAGTTTGTGTCTGTTCCATTGCAAAATTACTGACACTCAGAGCAGCATTTAGAAGAGGCCACTCACTTCCCACCATCCCCCCAAAAAAACCTTGCTGAAAACCAGGCACCTGAGCAAGTAAACAAAGTGCACCAGGAAAGATTTACATCAAACAAAGCAGCACCAGAAACACTGTATCCAGACCTTTTCTTGGACAATGGCAACGTATGGCAGGATCACCAGAACATCCTTCTGCCTGCAGAGCAATTCTTGGAGAATGATTATTTCAGCTACAAGAGTTTTTCCACCACCGGTTGGCAAGGAGTATATCAAGTTCTTCCTTTGCTGTAGGGATTCTAACATCAAGCAATCATGCTGCCACTCTGCAAAATGAAAATGGGACTATCAGCAACCCCAGGGGAATGTCAGCTAGTATAAAAATGCCTGTGTTTCATCCAGAGCACTCTGAGCTCAGCCTTTGAGAGCTTTTCCTCAAAAAAGCATTTAAAGCTTTCAGTGATGGTGATTTCCAAAGTATTCTGTATTCCAGATGGATACCATCCATCCATCCATCCCATCCATCTAAAACACCAAAACAGCCACTTCCTAAAACAGGACAACTACTTTCCAATGTGGTTTATGTTAAGCATTACCTTAAATATTTTTACAGTATAATGGCTGAAACAGACAATACTCCACTAGCAGCTCTTTTTTTTTCCAACAGACCATTGGTTACACTACCATAAAGTGTTTCAATCCCTCGAAGTTGTCTGAATAAATCTTTAACCTTGCTAGGTAATCCATAAAAAGGGCCTATATCAAGAGAAGAAGATTCAATAGCTTTCCTAGCCACAAAAATCTCTTCAGATAAAACAGCTTCTTGGAGCTGCTTGGTCTTGGAGACCTGCAGAGTCTGGGCTCTGGCATTTCCAGTCATAGCACTTTTCAGGTGATCTTTGAGACTCTCAGATTTAAATAAAACACACTTGGAGTGTGAGGAAGAGTCAGTAGGTCTGTGTTCAGGTCTGTTCCTGTGTTCAGCACCAGCATAAATAGACAATGGGTCTCTGATTTTGTCTGAGAAAGAATTCACGCGTTCATCCCTCCCTTTTGAGAGTGCAGATGTCCTAGAAGCAGCAGAAAGTTCATCCATTTTTTCAAAATACAGAAGCTGCGACGATGGCAAGTCATCTAAAGCAGACTCAGTTAATTTTGGATTGCCACCAGCTGGGTCACTGTCACGCACTTGGCAGGCACCCTCTTCTCTGTCACTTTTGAGGACATTTCGTGCAGCAGAGAAGTTATCTTGCTCTTTCTGGTGGACTCCTGGCTGAAGGTTCCCAAGCACGATCTCTCCAGCTGCTGTCCCATCCACGTCTTTACCCTGCAGGTATTCGTGCTCAATGTCATCCACCTGGGCGATCAGCGAATCGTTTCCATAAAAGCTGTCATAGTCACCAAACAGATCCTCCTCGCTATCGTTACTGCACTGCAAAAACCAAACGGGAGTTACTGGCACCCTGAGGCAACACCACAGCGGGCAGAGCAACTCACAGAGCGCCAACACCAGAGCCAGGACACCAAGTCTGCCCCAGCCTAACACTAAAGCATTTTGTGTGATGTCTCTGTGAGGAAAACCCAGCTTAGGTTCCGAAGAAATGCCCTGGCTAAGTAAGGAGATACGTGCATAGAGAGATGATAGAGGCTTTGGGGTTTTTTTAAAGTTAAAGCCAAACGGCTTTACACCCTCAATTACAAAGTACGGCCCTCCCTGACACACACCATCCTCCCCCCAGGATCCCGCCATCCCCTACCGGGGCCTCCGCCGGTGCCCCCTGGCCCCCCGGGCTCGCTCTCTTGCGAGCCACCGGCGAGCTGGCGGCGACGGGCTGCGCCGGGGCCCGGCTCCGCTTGCGCTCCGAGCTGGAGCGGCTCTTCCTCCGCACGGCGAGCCGGGGCTCCGCCATGGCCGGGGCTGCACGGGGCCGTCACGGCCGCGCCGGGACAGGAGGCGGGACACGGGCCGGGACACGGAGCAGGACAGGAGGCGGGACACGGGCCGGGACACGGGCCGGGCCCGCCGGGCCGCCCCGCGGAGGCGCGGCCACCACGGCGGGAGCGGGCACTTCCGGTAACATCCCGCCGGGGAAGCGCGTGGCCGGGCCGCCGCCAATCGTCTGTCCCGAACCGGGAATGCCGCGCGGCTATTGGCCGGCGCGGGCGGCGGCAGTGACGCGCGGTGCGGGTGCCATGGCGGCGCGCGGTGCGGGTGTCATGGCGGCGCGGGGCCGCTGGCCGCGCCTGGCGCTCGGTGCGTCCCTGCCGCTCCCCCCCGGCCTCCAGCGGCCGCGGCTGCCGCTCCGCACCGGCGCTAACCCTGTCGCTCTCTCCGTTGCAGCGAAGCTGTGGACGCGGCCGTGCCGCCTGCTGCACGAAGGGCAGCCGGAGCGCTCGGACCAGGTGAGGCCTCCCCGGGCTGTCCCGCCCTGCTGTGCCGCCCCCTCCGCACGGCACCAGCCGTGGCTGGAAGCGCTCTGCTCTGGTCACTGTGCCGCCCATCACGAGAAGTTCCACCTCATCATGAGGAAAAGCTTCTCTGCACTGAGGGCGGCAGAGCCCGGAGCAGGTTGCCCACGGACTGTCCCTCTCTGGAGCCATTCCAACCCCAGCTGGACGTGTCCCTGTGTCACCTGCTCCGGGTGACCCTGCCTTGGCCGGGGGTTGGACTGGATGGTCTCCACAGGGCCCTTCCAACACTGACTGTGCTGTGACTCTGTGCAAAGTGAAAAATCACCTTTCATATCTTTTGAGAATTTGGTGCTGGGTGTGTTCTGAAGCTTGAGGAGGCTGTTCAGAAATACCTCACAAGGAGGCTCCTCGGGAGGCATTTCTGAATCTCTGTCTTTAAAATGTGTGTGAGCACACAGAAGCTTGCTCAGGCCATTTGCTTTGAAATTGTTTTTTAAAAAAAGATTCTTGTGACTTGTCAGACAGAACTACATTTTTACCAGCTTCTGCAGATTTTGACTTCGAGTAGAAGTGTAAGCACTACCTTACTGAATGATTTAATAGAGTTGCTAGTGTCATTGTTGCTAAAATATAAAAAGCTGTTTACTTGTGAGAAGTCTGAAGTTGTGAGGTACCAAGAAGTGAGGTAATAAAGTTACTGAAAAGTTCAGTGGTGCACTAAATATGTTTTCTGTTTTCAAGACAAATGTTGATTAAAGGATTGAAAGTAACAAATGCTCTCTGTCATCTTGTGAAGCTAAGAGATGTTAATCATTCTCTGATTGCAGCCCATACAAATGGAGAACCCCTACAAAGACCCTCCAAAGAAATGTGTCTTATGTGGAATAAATGTGGACTATAAGAATGTGCAGGTGAGTTTTGAAATTGCTGTCCTTGGATGAAGGGAACTGGTTTACTGTTTTTAAATGTGTGTGTAGTAGGTCTAAAGTGATTTAAAAAACCCCAAAAACCAATTAAAAAAAGTTCATATGTGTAGAGGTTTAAGACTTAGGAGTAAGATTGTGTGTAGGTCAAGGGGCAAATAATGTAGTCATGCTAAGATGCTTAATCTGCTAACTATGTGTGACAACTTTGCAATTTAACAAATAGAGTTCTTGGCTACAATTCAGCTGCCACAAAGCATGAAAGCATAGAAAATACTGTCTAGCTCCAACCTGTACTTTTTTCTTCAGGTAGAACTGAGTTTTGAAAAAACAGATGAAAAAATGAAAAATAGAGTACAAGTAGTAACATAAAGCTTCAAAAAAAAGTTCTTAAACTGACTTTGATTTTTCTTAATTTCAAGTAGCTTCTTTCCCAGTTTGTTTCTCCATATACTGGCTCCATTTATGGCAGGCATATCACAGGTATGTGAAGTATTAAATTAAATAATATACGGGTTAATAATTATATTTTTGTGAGTCTAAATAATTGTGCCTCACCAGTCTTTCTGAAAGTAACCAGTCCCAACTCTATACATTTTGTAATAGTGTTCCCCTGACTTTGTAGCCTTTGTCAAGGAATTAAAATATCCCTTAACTGTATACATTTTGTATTTAACAGTAAAAGCACACATGCATTTTTCTAAAAAGACTTAATCAAAGCTAGAGGGAATTGTCAGCAACATGCCTTTCATGCTCTCACGACTTAGTGTTGAAAATAATTCATCTCTTTAGGCTTGTGCAACAAGAAGCAGAAGGAAATTACAAAAGCCATTAAAAGAGCTCATGTATTTGGTAAGTATGATTTTGCTTTTGAATTTCCCAACTCAAGGCTACTTTTCTATTAAGAACACCTCCATCTTTTTTTTTTTAACAGGATTTATGCCAGTTATGTTTAAGGACCCACAATTTCTCACAGACCCCAAGCTATGTAACATCAAGTATCCAGAGTGATATACTGTACAGAAATAAACAATAAAGCTGTTTCTCATGTTTATATACTTGTTTGCTGGAAATGTGGTCTGCTAGCATAATGTGTGGTTGACTGAGGGGTGGATGTCAGTCCTTATTTTATTTTTCTTCACAAAGTCTCTGGAAGTTCTTGTCTGAAGGAAGATTAAAGCAATAAAAGAAACTGGCAGCTATGTGGACCCTTTCCTCTGCTCACTGGTCTTGCTAAAGCTCAGGTGGCTGTTTTTTCACTTGCTGGGTTGCAAGATGTGGAGAAGTAAACAAGCACTGGTTTCCTGAGGATAAATTAATGTATTTAAACTGTGGCAGTTCACGTAGACAGCTAATTGTGTAACATGTTCACTTGATGCCCCCTGCATCAGGAGGGTAGCACTGTTTCTTCACCAGCAGCTTGAAGCTGTCTCACTTTGAGGCAGTATGTGACATGCTTATCTGACTGATAGCATCCTGTAGCACAGGCTTTGAACCCTGAGAGAGAGAGAAGACAGATGCAACTCTGGAAGGCAAAGTGAGGGAATGTCATCTTGGATTTATCTTTATGCCGAACAGGATTTGTGCACTGGGGGAAAAAAAAAAACAGCCTGCAAAAATGTCCTGTTCCATATATTCTTGCAGTGCTAGAGATTGATACGTCACTGGAATACACCAGCAGTAGCTTTTGGTGTGAAGCCATCTGACAGATCAGAAAGTAGGAGAGTGTGGGTATTCCTTTGCATCTCTGTTTTTTTCAAACACATCCTCATCTGTTTCAGTGCTGCTCAGTGTAAGCTTCCTTTCCTGGTCACTGTCCTCTTGGTTTTGAAGTGGTTCTTGGTGAAGCTGCAGTGATCTGGACTTCTTGAATGACCTTGAAACTGGTGTTGTCCCCCTGACCTTACGCTTGTTTAGATGCCTTGTTTCAGCTTCAGTGAAGTCTCTTTCCTCTACCATGAGAGTCAGTTTGTCCATGACATTAATATGATGGTCTATGTTACAGCAGTTCTTGGATATCTGTTGGCCTTTGAAGGAAACAATGCATGTCTGAAGTGTGGAATTGGGGAAAAATGTTTGTAGTGCCTGGCAAAGGAGAACATTCTCCTTTGGCTCTGCTGGGTGGTTTTTGTCTTCTCCTGGGGAAAAAAAAATCAAAGTCAGAGTTGCAGAACCTCTTGCACCACTGCTGTTTTGGCTGCCTCAGGTTCAGAAGTGTTTTCTGCTTCTGCAACTTGAGTCAACTTTGGAAGGGCAAGGCTTCCATCACATTTGGTTAACTTACCTGAACAGTTTTGTTGCTTTTTCCTCTTTATTTCTTCTTTTAATTGGTTCACCTCTGCTAAGAGTTTTTCCACAGATCGTTCACTGACTTCTACTGTAATGCATATTTTCTGCAAGAAGAAGAGCATGTTGATCAGGCTAACAGTATTCACAGTAGCTGACTTTAAAATTGTTGAAAAATCCTTGAAGTTACTCATGGTTAAGTTGGACACAGAGTAGTAAATAGATTAAGTAATGATTTGGAGGTAGATTTGTCAGATAACTTAAACTTTGTGTTGAGCAAGGTGCAAGATGCTTTATTTGATCCCATCTATGCAAAGGAGATCTAATGAACTACAGATAGTACTCCTTCAAAATAATCCTCTTGTAAGAATTTATTCATGGACTTGAAGATTAAACATTGTACTTTAATCAAATGGGAACTTAAATCCTCAGCTTTGACAATGTAGTGTGCAGCACAGTAAACAGAACTTGCTGACCTTTCAGTTTGTCCATGTTTTGGACATGGCTCTGTTTTGTCATGCAGTGCAAAATGTTGTAGCCCTTGGCTGCCTTGGTTTTGCAGAGCTGATGAAGGTAGGCAGGCCTGCCTGGCTTACCTTCAGTTCCTCCTGCAAGGTGGCGTACATCTCGTTTATCTTATGAACCTCCTGTAGGGACCCATCTTCGTGGAAGAATTCTGACCTGTGACCAGGAGTAGAACAACATAATTGCAAGCTAGTGATCCCAGTGCTTACTTAGTAGGAGCTTTAGTGAGTAAAGCATTTTGAGCTTCAATGCCAGATGCCTGTGCTGAGACAGACAGCTCCTGGCAAAATATGGGACTGAATTAATTTCTTTGTATGCTGGAATGGTAAGTAATTGTAGAACACAGGTCAACAAGTGAAACAAGGTATGGCTGTAACATTTACAAAAGCACTTAAATGCTTCTATAGAAAAGTAAGTGTAGTTATGGTAGTGGGAAGCTACAGCTGTCAGTAAATACAACATATATTGTACCTGTGTTGTCTCATGGCTCTCACAAAACCAGAGGATACACAGGAACCGGACACTGTTCTGTAACCTTGCTGTTCTGCCATGCCCAAGTTGGTAACCACCAAAGGGACTTTCTGGAAAAGTCTTAAAATGCATAAGCATGAAAACATGATCTATTAGTATCCACAGATGTTTCATTGAAAGTTAAATGTTTTTGGCCATTCAGGATCTGATGGGAGAGTTACAGTATGCTTAATCTTTGCTAAATGTATTACATCATGTACAGATGAGGCTAAAGGCAAACTCCAGGAGCAACCAGAAGCTGAGCAATGCCCATCATTTCCCCTCTTTCTGACTGCAACACACACTAATGTAACATTTGCTTGCTAAGCCTAGCCTGCAAGCAGCATTTCTCTGAAGATAAAATTGACAGCAATTTAAATATTTTGATGAACACCTTGTATGGTTGAGGTCCTGTACACAAAACAATTCCATCAGATGTAGCTTATATGTGTAAATAAACTGACAGTGTCTGCACTATAGATAAAAAGGGCAATCCCAGAACAGAAGTCCAGGGTAAGCCTTCAACTGGGCTGTGGCGACATAAGGAGTCATCTTATTAAAAGTTTAAGTTTCAAAGATGAAATATACAGTGTTACTGATTCAGTTGCAACAAAGTAGAGAAACTTTCAAGTTTTAGCACATACTGTAGACATTACCCTTCCTGAGGCCGGTGTAGAGCATGTTCCAATCTGTAAGTAGAACAGCTTTCTGTCATCACACTAGAGGTTAAAAGGAGGAATACAAGCCCCTGGTTTGATAGGTGTGACTGCAGGTTTTTATGAAGAACTCTTTCCCGGAATGTCATGGTCTGGTCTGTGTTACGTCTGAATTTGTACCATCCTATTACACTCTGCAGGCAGAAGAAAATTCACAGTTACTGTTGAATCATGATGTCCCTGTGTGTCACTGAAGCAAGTTTCCTCCAGTGCAAAGTCATGTCTGAATTGTTTGCTAGTAGGTGCATAGTCAAGCAATTAGTTGAGTTAAAACCTTTAAAACTTCTAAGCCTAATTCCCATCTTCTTTCCTTCAAAACCATGTGTTGGTCTGTTTCTTAGCCTGTGTTCAAGCTGACACTGCAAGCTTTTTTCTGTTTTGTTGTTTCTTTCCAGCTTCTACTTTCCCCTTCTAAAACTTTGTCCTGTGGAAAAAAGTGTAGGTTTTTTTGATGTAATGGTCCTTAACCAATTGTGAGCTGACCTCACTGGTCTTAAGGTGGAAATTCCTTTGGTGCAATTCCTTTGGGATCCTTGAAATGCTCACTTGAGAAATTAATAATTCAAAATAAAGTTGTGACACATACGTGGGCAAATCCTAGTCAAAGATAAGCTAAACTGTTTTTTTATGGAAGAAAAGGATGTAGCTGCCCTGACCAGCAGCATGAGGGACTATAAAAGGTTTAAAATGAGACAAGAAAAAACCTTGATGCAAGAGGTATCCAGAACAGCCTCCAAAATTTGAGTGAGCTCCTCAGTATGGTTTAGATTTAAGAATAAAATACCTTCTTACAGCCTGATAGTATTTTCTTCAGGGCAAGTTCATTCAGTTCTCCTGCAGAATTATAAAAGCTATAAGAAAATTAGAACAATTAGAGGGGGAAAAAATTAGACTGCAAAAATAGTTCTAGCATGCTGAGAATCATCTTGCTTTAAAAAAAACCAATTAATACTACTAAGGGTGAGGGGTTAGAATGTATGGAATGCTTTTTTTCAGTGTGTTGACACTGTTCTGTAGTTTATATGGTATCATAGGTCACCAGAAGGTGCAGTATGCCTTATCTCTGTCTCTTTATGCATAGACAAACATTAAAAAAAAAAAGACATAAAGAACCAAATAGGAATAGCATAAGGCATTTTGCATCTGTAATTCCAAGAGGTTGATACAGCTACTATAGTTACAGCTGGGTGATTTTCTCAGGCAATGTAAATTTAACACTTAAAGAGTTCAGGTTAGGGTTAATTTTAACTTTTCAATATCTCTTTCCTTGAGATTCTTACCTGAACAACTGGTAGCATGGAATGTGCTTCTGTATGTCTGGAAAGAGAAAGTAACATTACTCTGGGTTCATCAGCTGAAGATGTATATTCTGCTGCATGCTATGGTCAGCATGAAACTGATAGAAAGACCAAGAAATAATTGTATATAATTTCCTAAAATTGAATGCATTAACATAAAATTAAATAAGGTGAAGAAAGGAAATATTTTTAAAATATGTTCTAATTAATTTTGTCAAATGTAAAGGGAACCACTTATATAAACTCTATTTTTGTTTACTTTTCTACTACGTCAACTGAAAAATCAGGTACTTTGTATTTTCTCCTTTCTGCTGAGTGAAGGAGAAATATGTAGTATGAAGGATTTTACTTGAAAACTCAGGGACTGCTGTCCCTGAGTTATTCAATGCACATCCCCTCCAATCACATCAAGATGATAACAAAAAATACATCTGGCATCTGCTTAGTGAAATTACTAAAGAGCTTGCAGCCTTCACGCACACAATTTTATAAACTCCAAATGAGGTAATAGATGCTAATACATTACAGTTCACATCACTGATAGACAAAGCTTTTCCAGGGCAACTGTAGTCCAGGAGAGTTTGTGATGTAGCCAAGACAAGGCTCTAAACTCTAAGTTATGTTTAATGTAACAAGATATTTGGCAAAGAGTAGCCATCCAAGGAACTAGAAACTATTATTTCTTTTAAATTACTGTGTTTTCTGCAGTAAAACTGTAATCTTTTTTAGCGGTTAAAAATGTTACAAAATAACCCTTCCATATGTTTTCAGTTGTTTGGGGTTTTTTTTAATCAGCGAAGCATGTAGGATCTTGGTGCTTTGATCTTGACGTAGACTGAAAACTGAAAGCTGTCATTGACTGCCCCAAACCAAGCAGGCTATGAAAAATGTGGACACACTAACCGATTGTATAAACAACTTCAACATCATCCATTTGTGAGTCTGTAATGCTGTTCTTGGCTTCACCTTTCACATCTCCGAGGAGAAAACCTTCCTTTAGAGGGGAAGAAGAAAAAAAAAATAAAAAAAATCACATTAACAGTAGCACTGAACAGACACTCTTGCTCTCACAGACCTCCTGGCATTCTGCAGCTGCCTCGGGAGAGAAGTGCAGCTTCAGACACTGATCTCTTCCCTCCGCCCACCCTGAGGGAAGAGACAGAACTGCCTGCGTGAAGCTGAGTTGGGGGAGGTTTAGGTTGGATGTCAGAAAAAGGCTTTTCCCCCAGAAGGTGTCTGCGCAGTGGAACCGGCTCCCCAGGGAAGTGATCACAGCACCCAAGCCTGGCAGAGTTCAAGGAGCTTTGGACAGCGCTCCCACAGGCATGTGGTGGCATTCTTGCAGTGTCCTGTGTGGGGCCAGGAGTTGGGCTACACGGTCCTTGTAGCGTATTCTGTCATTGTTTTCTTTAATACCAAGTGCGAGTGCTGTCTTCAGGAGAGGAAAAAGGGCTGTCAAAACGAACTATATATATATATATAATTTTGTATTTTTTTTTAACAGGGTGTGTTCTCGCTCATTTTTCGGTACCAGCCCGCAGTTGGGAAGCCATCCTCAGCGCGGCACTGCTGTGTCTCGCTGGGTGTGCGGAGGCTCCCGTGCTCCCCGAGCCCGAGCCGTCCGCGGCCGTGCCGCGCTGCCCGCCGGGCCCGGGCCCGGGGCGGACACGGCGCTGCAGCCGCCGCTCGCCCCGTTCGAACGCGGAACGCCCACGTTTTTCCGCCGCTCGCCCACAAAGAGGTGCCGGGCGCTCTCTCCTCAGGGCCGGGCGGGGGAGGCCCGGCGGCAGCGCGGCGGAGGCGGCCCGCCCCTCCCTCCTCTCCCACCGAGCCGGAGCGGCCCTCCCGCGGCACCCACCGTGTCCGAGTCGGTGCTGAGGTGCTGGAAGGCCAGGGCGCCGAAGACGAAGCCCGAGAGCAGGGCCGAGGTGCTCTCGCCCTCCATGCCGGCAATGGCGGGACGGGCCGCGGCCGGGCGGGAGCCCCCAGCGGCCGCCGGCGGCAGCGCCGCGCCCGGGCCCGGCCGCCTCAGCCCGGCCCGCGGGGCCCGGGAGCTCCCCTCAGCTGCAAAACTGGAAACTTGCTCTCGAGAGATGTTCTCCGGTGTTTGGTTTTGTCCGTTTTCAAGCCTAGTCAGCAAGAAGGGAGATTTAATACCAGGGGAGATCTAATACCAAGTCCTGTGCCTGTCGGAACAGGACGTACAGCTGTATGTCTATGCACTGCGGTCCTTGAGAATGCGGGGAGAATCTTCCGAGTTAATCGCCTAATAAAATGTGATAAGGAGGCAATAAAATGATGGTGCTAAATAATCATCTGACAGCAGTAAATTGTACCACTTCTTCCTCAGATGTGGACCGTTTGCAGAATGCGTGTTTTGTATTTTTTGAGCTGTCACATTTTACTTATTTTTAATACTCGCACTAACATTTTTTCCCATTATAGCAGGTGTTCCTGACATATCAGCCAGAAGTCCTAGAAAACAATTTCAGGAAGAGAGAGTAACAAATGACAGCATTCTTTGAAATGTGATCAGAGGTCTGGTCTAAAGGCCACAGGGGGTTTACTCCTTTGCTTTGGGAGAACAAGTGTTTGATTTCATCACTCATCAGGACTATAGGTAAGCACAGTCTTAGCCTTAGAGGTTAATTTCCTGACTCTTGAAATAGGATGTATGGACCTGTGGTCTTTCAAGTGGTATTTCCATGCTGGTTAGGTCTCACACATATTTTTTTAGGTTGCATATAAATAATATAAAATTAATATTTTCAGTGCAGTTTCTTTTCCTCTTTTTTTTCAAGATTTAGAAGGAGTTTTGGCATGTTTATATTTAAATAAAATTCTTTAAGTATTATTTGAAATATATGTGACTGATGCTAGTATTTAGAAGGGAAAACTGTTGTGATTCTTAACTATTGTTACAGTAGAGAAAGGGACCAGGTAGGACTTTAATTTCTCAACACACTCATAAATGATCTAAATCTCTGAATAAGGAGATGACAAGCCTTGGATAGTACAGAATGATGGGCAAGGTTGATGGGGAAGAGCTAGCATGCATTTCTTGCAATGCAGACCATGTGGTATTAAACAAATGGGTAACAAGTGCAACACATCTAAAGGAACATATTACAACAGATTATTCCATTATGGACCATGTTGCTGTGGTAGAGGCAACAAGAACAGATGATATGATAAGCTTCTATAGCTGTTTGGGGAGAAAATATTGAAAGTGGACACAAAATGCTCACTCAGTTCAGGAATTCTCCCAAAGGACCCTGTGTTGTGCTTGCAGTCACTCCTAAGCCAGAGCTGGGAGAAAATTGTATGCATTTAATCAATGCAATAAGTGTTAGGCATTGACAAATTAGTTTATTGCATTCAGTGTCAATGATACACAAACCACATACAAGATTTATATGGACAATATATGAGATGGGTACTGACAGCCATGCAATGCCCACACATCTGTGGGAATACATTGCTGAGCAAACAAACCTAATCAGAACAGTAGTGGATTTCCCTGGTTTGAGATACAAAGACTCAAGCCTGTTGTAAGTCACAGGATACAATAAATGACTTTCTGTAACTGTTGAATTTATCTTGTATGGAAACAATAATGCTTCTGAAGTCAGAGCTAAATGTGCTACAGTTATCCTAATGAGTGTTACAGTAGTTAAAGATGCTTCTTCAGTGTTTTCAGGATTTGTCAAAGATAAAGCATAACTAGCACAATCTTACTGTGGTCAGATATAAACATGCTCCTGTTTGGTGGCATAGATGGAATCTATAGAGACCTCAAGAGTAGCAGACATAGCTCAGTTGGAGTGAGAATGCAGAGGAGCACATATTTGCACTTCAGTGCATGAAGACTGTGTTTTCCATTAATAAATATTACACCTGACACTGCTTACTATGCAATAGGTGACCTCTAAGGTTATTCTGGCCTTTTGGAGAATTTTCCACATGTAAAGCATGAACCTCAGCCTTGATAAATATCAAAGCAAAACTACCAGAGATTATTTCACCCTTGAGTAGCAATCAGGTAAGGGGTTTGATAAATGTGAAGTTGAAACATTGAGAAGACATAAGCAAAACTAATAAAGCCTTTTTGTTGTTGTTATAGCTGGTTAAAGTTTAGTTGAAAAAAGGGATGTTCTTAGTAGTTTTCATTCTGAGTACACTCAGCAGAATTACTGGGGTGTAGAATTTTCTGATCAGTCCTGATTGAACACTTTCTTATAATGAAAAGCATGATCCTGATATCCTTGGATGTTAAGTGATGCTGGTGAATCAGCCCAGGTTTGCTGTCTGACTCTGTGTCATCGACTTACAAGGCTTTTCAAAATAGATCAATCTTTGTAGCATGGCAAAACTCAAAGAAAAATACCAGGGAGCCCTACAACTGGTGTCAGAAGAATAATTTTAGCAATAATACCATCTTCCCATGCCTAATGGCAATGTCAGGATGTACTTCTGTATACTGGCTGCAAGCAGCTTTGGACAATGTTGCTACTCCAAATAGGTAAAAATTATACCCTGTCTATTTCCTATAAAAAAGGATCAAGTGATAGAAGGTTGACCTTGATTGACAGTCATGATCATTGTCATTTGCCTCAGGTAGAAATACCTCTTTGTTAATCCTTAGGGAGTGTGTTCCTTCAGCATCTGAAGCAGCACCTGGCTGAAGCTGATGTGCTAGTGCTGCTTTGGAGCACTATCTGCTGGGGACATGTGATGTTTGGGTGGTCTGATAAAAAAGGCCTTACAAGAAAGGCAGGCTGCAAACTCTCCCAACATCCCTTTGGAGTCACTGGAATTGTTGGTGTTGGACAGGAAGAAAGCAAAGCAGTAAAGAGTGGTTGCCAAAATTTCTGTGACTGTGTGATTCCTTCTTTTTGAAGACCACAGCAAGTGTTATTTCCAGGCTGTGTTCCCCTTGTGTATAGGAGGGAAGGCAAAACCATGGTAGCACTCCTTGAAAGCTCTCACTTCCCACTGCAGTTTTTAATCTGTTCACAGTGTATTTGAACCTGCTTAAAAGCTGACTGCTGTGCAGGAAAGGGCCGTTTATACCTGATTTAACCCTTCCATGTGAGGCACTACAAATAGACACAAGTCAGCGCTGTGTTTGCTTCTTCTTGCAGTGGAAAATTAAATGGGTCGTAATTCCAGTTCCCTCCGACAACTGGCAGTTAGGCAATAGGCAATGTTTTGCAATATGAAATTAGCAGAATGACCTCAAGGGATCTAGAACCTGGAGTAGGCAGCTGATGCCCATTCCATCTCCTTGTCATTTCCCTAGGAGACCAGGAATTGTTTCAAGTGAATTTGTTATGCTTGTGGGTGTCAATTTGAGATTCATTAAATTAAAGGATCTTCGCTCTTGGATTCCTCCTATGTCACCCACATTACTTTCTTCTAAGTTGGGTTCCATTCTTCCAAATGGACAGAGAGTTTTGCACGTTTTCTGGTTGATTTTCGTAACATATGGGGCACTTCATCATAAAAAAGCACTTGTGTTTATTTGGTATAAATTCCTGTTATTTACTGAACCTTACAAATGACTGCTACATTCTGTTGCTGCATGTTTATTTGCATTATTTGCAATACTTCCCCTCTTCTGGATAAAGCCTCTCTCACAGCTTCTAAACAGATGTGATTGCAGTAGGCTGGCTCTGGCTAAGAGGGACAAAAATGGCAGAAGAATGACATTCAGAATCTCTGTTTAGTCAGTGGATGGCAGAACTAATTCTGAAAAAAAATATTTTGCTGAGGAAATTTATGTAGTCACATTACAAACTGTGTTATTCAGTTTAGTGTTGGATGCGTATCTATTCATATTGGAATTTAACAAAAATGACATTTCGTGGATCTTCTGAAATAATGATAATGATAATATCATCATCAATTATTGTGATGGGGTGCAAAAAGCTATGCCAAATTTCTGACCAAAAATAGGAAGCTATGTTATGAATTGCCTGAAGAAATAAATAATTTCCTTTCCACTTCACATCATGAGCAAGTTCATTACCTTCATTCAGGGCAGAGATAAAATTCAAATCCACATTCACTTCTATAGCAGTCTCTAGTTTTTTGGAGTTAAGACATACAGTGCTTAGACCATCATGTCTCAGTTTTTTATGCTTATGGTCTCAAGAGCAGAAGGATGCTTTAGGAGCTTCGTCAGCCATTTTTGGCAGAAATTTAACAAAATTACACTCCTTGGTCATGACTGGACAAGTTCCAGTACTCAGGTTTATTCCTTAGTGGCTTTTGGGACAATTTTCCATTGAATTAAAATTTTTATTCCATACTGTTAGTAGGTAGACACGCAGAATCTTCTTGATTTTTGCTGTCATTCCCAATTTGGGTGGTTGAGGTGCAGGTTTTTTGTTTGTGTGTTTGCTTCTTTTTCTCTTCAAACCATGTGACATCAATGGTAACAGAGTAGTAAGAACACCGAAATGGTTTTCATTATTTCAGGAGGTACAAAGTGGATAAAGCAAAGAATAATTGTAAGAAGAGCCTTGGCCATATGGATCTTGTAGTACCTTTGGGCTGGATGGTTTGACCACCTCAACAGAGAGGCGACTAGAAACTCTTCAGTTCTTTATATGGTTTCACAGAATGAAAAACAACTCTACCTTATCCAGGAGAGGAAACTTCTTCCTCCCACCCAGGCTAGGCAAGTCTGTCTTTCCCTCTGTGCTTTTAAATGATCTGTCTTGTGTGTGTCTAAACTTGGTGCTGAGACATCTCACCAAGTGAGTCGCCACATTTCTGTTCCTTGCAATACTTAATTTTGTCCCCCTTTCCTGCCTCAAATCAGGTCCCAGAAATTACCTCCACCCTCCCGCCCACGGGGTTTTTAGCACCCAGACTCCGTGCATTCCGATCCCCTGTGCCGAGGCTGATGGCAGCTATTCACAGGTGCTGCCAGGTGGATCAACGCCCTCTCCTCCAGATCTCCACCACAGGCCCCGCTAGGGAATGTGTGCTAGGTGGGCAAGCCACTTGAGGAAGAGACCAGAAAGGAGAATAAGGAATAATAGCTAAGGAGAAATGGGCGAGCAAAGCTGTCTTACAATGGAGCATTGTTCCTAGAGAAGCCTTTTGGCAGGGCAGGTAAGAAATAGTGGTTAATGGTGTACCTGGCAGCAGCAGGGTGGAGAGCGAGAGGCTTAATGCTGTCACTGAGAGAAAGAGCATTGGCAAGGCAGAAACACTTAAAAAACAAACCAGTGAGGATACAGAGGAGGATAGAGATGTAGAGGATACAGAATGCTCAGAAGGCAACCAGCAAGGGGAGAGAAAGGTGAGGAAGCTAAGTAACAAAAAGATGCAAAAGAGAAGTTATATTGCTGGAGAAGATTGCAATGTCATTTGAAAGACCCGAGGGATATCATGCAGCAGCAATCTGAAGGTACAGAAGAAACTCAACTCACTATGTGACACAAGAAGCATGCCATGGATTCACATGGGCTTGTGAGTGTCAGGAGTCTGTGTGCTGGAGCCTGGGTGTGTGATGTAAATTAGAGGTGGTGCAGCCCCCTCTGACATCTGTGCTTCTCTTACTGCCTGGACAGTGTTGGATTTTACACAAGGTCTTTGTAGCTGCTTCCATTTATAAGGAATTTGTTGCTTCATAACACAAACGAAGCAATGGTACTTGGGGATGGGAATATTTTAAAAAGGACAGCCGGGGCTTCAGACAAACACAGCAATGTATTGGCAAAGGGAAGATCTTTTGTGGACCAGCATGTCACTGTCTTGGAAGTTGTACCCTAAATCCTCCTTCCACCAAGGCTGGTTAATTTGTTCTGTAGGAAGGTGGTAAATGAGTAGCTGGTGGTCTCCCATGAAGTTCTAGAGTTATTCACCTTTACATCATCTCTGATGCAAGCAAAAAGGCAGGAGAAGGGTGGCTGAAAGGGGTTGAGCAGGGTATTTTCTAAAAAATACTGAATTAAATTATTGAATTTTGATAAGCTAGAAGGAGAATCATGATTATCTATTGCATTTCAATTCTGTAGTTGAATATGTGTGAAGATAGATGGCTTGTTACTTCACCACAGTGTATTTTGTAACCCTGTAATACAGGCTTTTTTGGTGAATTTCTGATAGAGATAGAGTGGAGGGAGCAGGTTTATTGTCTTGTCAGTCCTTACCTGCTGAAACTTGCATCTTCATTTCAAATGTGTTATTAAAAAATAAAATAAAATAGAAAAAGCCTGATTTGCACCTCAAGCTTCTCTTTCATTCATTTGTTCAAATACCAAAACAAGGCAGTTATCTCACTATGAAATAGAAAATATGAGTGAATAAGCCACAGATTTGTGCAAACATCAGTTGGAGAAATGCTTCATGTGTATTAATAAGAGAAGATTTTAGATTCTAGAAGATTTTAGTCAGAAAAACACACCCACCTAGTTCTGTATTGTAATTTATTGGCAGGACACCTTGTGAAAACCAGTTTTCACACTGACAAGGTTCCTTATTGGCAGCATCTAATTATCTAACATATATTATTACTTATCATGTTTTTTCTTTCTTCTTGCCTGGTGAGCAAATGCTTATCAATTACAAGGAAGTGGGTGGAGTTAGGGCGGGACATAGGGTAGAAATTACCTTATCATTGAGAGTATCAGTAGTGTCAGTCTTCAGTGAGCAACAGCCTTCTCCTAGAGACAGCTTTGGCTTTTAGAATGTAAAATTTTTCTTTGCCTCTGTCTCTTGAAGCTTGCTAGGTTCTCCACTACAGATGAGCATATATTCTCAGAAAGGCAGCTGGTTGGCATTTTGGAGGGGCAAACATGGAAGAAAATAGAGAAGGCCATGGCCTTGCAGAAGGCAAGATTTTGTCCGTCTGGATTATTTTATTTGTGGCATTAATTTTGTTGCCTTCGATATTTCGAGTGTCACTGGGGATTTCTCATTTCTATGTGAAAATTGTAATTAAAATGTTAGAGGTAAGTTGAGAAGTGCGTTCAAAAGGTATGTGTTTGCTACAGGATGTTTTTAATAAAAAAATAAAAATCTGTACAGTTGGTAGAAATCCGTGAAAGTCAGCAGAAAACAAAATCCATTAACTTGTATGTGTTATTTGCTGCTTTATTTTATAAGATAATCTTTTGAGGGGTGTCTTTAATGATATCTAGTTATGTGCTGGCTTATTATCTGCTACTGGTTTGAGGTTTTTTGGGGTTAAAGTAGAGATTCCATGGTATTTTCTTCTAGTTTATGCTTGTTAGAATGCTTAATGCAAGTAGAATACTCATGACAAGTCAAGTACAAAGAAAAAGATCTGTTAGTTTGTGGGAGTTGCTAAATAATAAAAATCTGTATTTTAGATGTATATAAGTTTCAGTGGTTTTATTTGGATTGTTTTAATTGCATGGAATTAATATTCCAGGTAAGAACACTGATTCTATGTGTTTGCTTCACCCAGTTATAAATCTGGGGGATTCACAAGTTCTGCTGTACAAGACTTAAAGGAATCTGTGTGCAACCTTCTAAAAGTATAATTTTTCTAGAGATAAACAGATAATGACTATGATTCTGATCCTCCTTCTATCAATAAAAGGTTTCTGGGGCTTTTTATAAGCCAGAATCCTATTTAGTTTTTCAAGTTTGGCTTTTGATATCCATTATTAGCCAGAAGTAGGTGCTGTAAATTCATCATATTGAGCAGTAAAGCATTTCCATTTTCCAGTAGATTGACTTTGTGCTTCTGGCATAAACCCGCTTTCTGTAAATATACTTTCTACTTGTGGCAGAAAACTTGTTACTATTATTGTTGCTATTATTATTAGGCCCTTGGAGTAATCTGTTTTGCAGTAGAACATGTCTGTAACAGTGTGATACAGTTAATATCATGACCATCTTACCTTGCCAATTCTGTCTTTTATCCTTATGTTCTCTTCTGTTTGTTGTTGTTTGTTTGTTTGTTTTAATACTGATTAGGAGCTCTTGGGCAGTATCTGTCTTCAGCTGTATGAACATCATTTAGCATAGTGCAGATGACTGCAAAATTTAAGGGTTACTTATTTTTTTCAGATACTGATATCAGCGGGCAATGACTGCCTGCGGTGGCTGTATGTAATATTGGCCTTTATACATGAAATATTTTTAATAAGACAGTGGTATGCTAATTAAATTCTTATTCTCACCCTAATTAAGAGCTACTGTCATATCAAACCTGTCTTTAGACAACTTTGCTGCTGCAGTTGGTGGGCATCAAAGTAATTTCTGGGGGATTTTTCCCTGTGCATTTCACAACTCCAAAAGTGATGTTTGACCTACTCAGGGTGTGTTTTATGTAAGAAGGCACTTCTCTTGGTAAAGCACTTGAAGTATTTTTTCTCTCCACGCTTTTTGTAACAGGTTCTGAGTGTCATAATTCCATGCTCACGATGTGGAGGATCAATGTACTGAAAAATAAATAAGTTAATTGTTATATGATCAGCTATAGCCTTTTGTGTATAGTTCCCTGTTGCCACAGCAGCTAATAACAGGAACAGCACAACTCCATGCACTGCCATTTGGGCTGGCTTATTTTGTTCTTTTATTCATAAGTTGTTCCCTAATTGTCCTGTGGGCAAAGAAGGAGTTTCCTCTGTTTTCATCTTGCAATTAATTCCAATGGTTATCTCTGAAGTATTGTCAAATGCTTCTCATTGTGCCACAAAAGTAGTTAAGAGCTATCTTGGTGGAAAATGGGAGGGAGAAAGAAGGGAGGGGATGTTAGGTCCCCTTTGCTTGTAATGTGGCCCACTAGGCTCTTTGGAAGAAAGGGTAGGACTGGAAAACCCTGGGTTAAAGCTTGTGCATGGAATTGCTGGGCCTTTTCTTGGAGTCCTGGGGCTTTTTCACCAGAATGCAAGCAAAATTGCAGCTTGGCATAAGTCAGCTTTAAAGCAGATTTGTTTGAGATACAAACAACCTGACACTGAAACCCTGGAGAGGTGTTGGCTGGTTTCTAGCTGTGGTGTCGTGTTCCTGCACATCCCACTAATGGGATAATGCACAGAGACCATCTGTGGTTCCTGTTGTCCTCTGGAATGGTGAAACAGGATGTCTTCCCAGAGGGCTGAGCTGCAAATGCTGAAGATGCTTAGTCACATATTAGCACACTACTGACTATATTGCAGGAATATCACTGCTCAAGGAAGTGCCAAAAAACTGGGTGATTTCAGCAAAAATCCAACCTTGAGCACTATGGCTGGTCACTCCATTGTGTTACATTTGACTTAGTCTGTTATGTAGACCAGCAAAATTAATAGAAAACTTCTCATCCAAGGAGTTTCTTTATATCTGTTTCTTACAGCTGAGCAGAGGAAAAGCATGTTCTATTTTCCTCCATGTTTGGCAACTTGAGAAAAATAGAAGAGTGGAGACTGAAATCAAGGACTTCAAAGTAAAAAAAAAAAAAGTTTTTTTTAGTTTTGTTTTCAAAGAAAGTGTATCTTTAGACCTTACTTAATTTGCTGGGAGCAAAAAAGGTGTTTCAGGATAAAACTCAAGTTTTCAGATTTATCACTAAGCAGTGAGTAATGTTGGCATATGATGAGATAAGTCACTTTGATTTCTTGACTTCACTGAAGTGTTATAGCACCATGAGTGGTGATTGGACTAAATAGGAAAGATATAATCATGCATGGAAATAATTTTTACCTTCTGCTGCTTTTCCATCAAGGAATCTAGATACTTGTTAGTTTAGAAAGAAAATAAATAATTTTATAAAAGCAAGATTCAAAGTTTGAAAATTTGGGGTGACTGGTTTTGTTTGCAGGTGCTTTTTATGTTTAGGTTTTTGTTTGTTTTTTTTGTTGGTTTTTTTTTTTTGAGGACATATGGATAATACAATAGCAAAATATATACTCCAATATAGTAATATACAGTAATATACAGTAATTTCTCAATTTCCTATCTATTAGCCCATAATTCTTCTTCTTATTACCCTTAAATTATCCTTCAAATATTTCTGGAAATTATAAAGGTGAACATGGTTTGGGTTTTGTTAGGGTTATTCTTTCACACATGCTTATAAACTTTTATTTGTAAATAATGTCTTTTCTCTGAGCTTTGTCCATCCTGGGGTTTGTTGGAGATGAGGATAGTAGCAAAGCTGTTCCAAGAATGTTAGTCCAGTGATTGCAGAAGAAGATGCATTTGCTAGGATGAAATCTATGCTCTCAGAGCCCTGTGAAGAGTCAAAGGAACACATTAAACAGCTGCAGCTCTATTTGCCAAGAAATGTTCTGGAGTTCTACAAGATCTGAACTTCTGTATGAAATTGGAACATTGTTGCTTCTAGAGAAAAAGTAATCAGCCAGCTAAAAATTGTGCGTAGTTTTTGCATTGAGAGCTCACTTGTACACAGAGGTAGCTTGTGTGCTGTGAACTCCTACTGGAGTATGGCAGATGTTGCAGACAGTTCAGCTGGTGAAAAATTGTACTGCTGTGCTTTTAAATACATGGTTATCCTTAGCTGGCCTCTCCATCAAAACCAAAACAAATTACACCTGTGCTTTTATCCCAAACAAACCCTTCTCAACCTGTTTCATCAGTCCTCATGGAGCAGCCAGGAGATTTGTGAGTTCTTTTCACAGCCTGAGGGTGGACAGTCACATCTTCTGAGACACTGAGTGTAACACTCACACCATTTGATCTGGGTTCATGTTCGTGATGGGCAAGGGGAAATAATGCCAGGCAGAAACCACTCTTGGGTGAAGAGGTCACGAGTGCTTGACCTTAGATGGTGATTTTAGTTCATGCTGAAAACTTACCAACCTTCTCTCTGCCACTGTAGTGGAAGACTTTACATGGAAGAATTGCCCCAAAGCCTTCGTCACACAGAAGGAAAAGATTGAGAAAAGTTCATGTAATGAGTGATTAGAAAAACCTTTTGTGAGAATATGGGAGAAGAGGTAGTAAAATATGGGAAGAGAGGCAAAACTGAATTATTATTTCCTATGGAAAGATGGGGTATTGAGCTATACTTGAAAGGGAAAAGGGAGGAAAAATCCTGCAAGATATGAAATTTCAGGAAATGAATATTTCACATTGTATTTCATGTCATGTCCTGTGAAGACAGTAATTAACATAAAGAAGTATTGGGCACCCTCCTTTTGTTTACAATGTAATTACAGGAAGCTCAAACAAATGACTGTTGGACTGTTGGAGTTAAGCTGTCAAGTATTCAGTATTCCAGGTGGGATCTACCATTGGGTGTTTGGGCTTCTTGTGTGCTCATCACTTCAGAAATGGGAGTGAGGGAAAGCACAACATCTGAGTTGTCATTCAGTCAGCAGATGTAGGAATGAAGTTGCTACATTTAATACTTAAATTCTGTGTTAGTTGCAACATCAGTGGGATTTTTTGTAAGGTATTTAAAACATCCTTTCATTACTGTTTTGCAACAAAGACCAGCGTGACAGCTCTGTCTCAATACTGTGCAATACAAAGGTGATCACAAAGCCTTATTTCATTTTGGAAAACAAATTATACATACAGATGCTACCAAAGGCAGAACAACACAGTCGCCACTGCAGAGTTAGTTAGTCCAGAGTTTGATCCAGACAGATGGCTTTGACAGGTGTCAGTTCAATGGCTGGACTGAAAGCCTAAGACCTGGGTGACTCTACAGCTGTATTCCCTCCTCACTGCTTGTTCTTCAGCCTCCCATGCCAAGCCACGAGTTAGGAGAATTTCATGTCCCATGATGGTTTGTGGAAGTATATTGCCCTTTTTCTTGCTCACATACTCTGCCCAAAGCTTTCCCATGGTAAACCTCAGTTCTTGTAGTAGAAGAGAAAATGGATAACCGCTCCTTAAACACCTGCTCTGTGCCAGTCCAGACTTTGTAGATGCCTGTCTTAACCCATCTCAGCCAGCTCTTTTCCAAGCTAATGAGCCCTGTGTAACTGTTCAGCCTTTGAAAGTTCTTCCTCCTCTTCCTGGGACGCTGCCTTTGTAGCCTTGACTATTTAGTTTGTCTGCCACTTTTGCCTCACTCTTTCCCTGTGTTAGGAGGTAAGATTTTATAATTTACTAGTAAGCTTTAGGAATTGTTGTGGATTTTGACTTGTCTTGCTCGTTTAGATTAGTTAACATATATTTTTGGAGTCAGCTTGGTCAGTGACTGTCACCCTTTTTCTGTCTGGGAACTAAAAGCCAAAATACCTCCTGGAGGTATTTCAGGTCCTTCAGGACAGTATGAGCAAGCTCATTTCTGGCAGTCCTGGCCAGCTGACAGATGCTTTTTTATGTAGGAGGGCAATGATAGGCAAGATAAGGGTGGTAGACAGGAGACGGGAAAGCAGACTAAGGCAAAAGGCTTTATTTATTTGTCAGTCTCAAATATTTTACATTTTATACTTTTTTTCTCCCTCATGCCATGCAACTATCCTAAAGGATGTTGGGGAAGGGATGAGGACCAGCAGTATTTTGTGAAGAGGTTAAATTTGCCACATCTGCCTTACTCTCTTTTGCAACATTCCTGTACCTGTTCTGTATGTTCTTTCATTTCTCAGTGTGTGGGCTGCTGTTTTCATGACATCCCCTGGCTCCACCATTCTGAATGACTCTGCATGTGTTGCAAAAGATTGAGAGATGATGTACCTGTTGACCTTTTCAGGAGAATAATTGGGAAGTATAGACAAGATGATGCTCTGTGGTGCAGGATTTTAATTTCTTTTTTGGGGAGGTTGTTTGCTTTATGGTGTTATTAAAGAAGGTTTGTATGAAGCTCAAAATACCACATCAAATGCTATTCTGCCTTCACTTTTTTCCTTTTCTTTTATGAGCCTGGTAAAAAAAAAATGTTAGCTAAGGGTAACTAAAATATCCTAGTCCTGTCAAGGAAAAGTGTTCATTTTGTTACTGACTTAACTTTAGTAGCTACAGAAAGAGCGTGCAAAACTTAAGGGTGGCAAAAAGCTGGTTGATGTTTGCACATGATTCATGTTGTAATGTAGTGAAGATAATTTGAGATCAGCTTTGTGGTGACTTGTGTGGCTGCACATGTCACCTAGAGGGAAATACAGTGTTTAGCAAGAGTTTGTATGTAGCAGATGGATTATCCTTATCTGTTGTAGATGGGAACCCTTAATAGCAGGTGAAGACATAAACTGAGTGGGTCACTGAGCCTTTAATAATGAGCAGAGCCTACGCTCAAGCGTCCTATGTCCTTTGTTAGGGCAGGTACCTTGACATAAATACAGACAGATTTTAGTGCTCATGACAGCTACTATTTATATGTCTGTGTATATATGATGAAAACATTCAAAACTAGGAAAACTTCAAAAATTAGGCATATTTTTATATTTGATTTCGCTAATGGAGAATTTTATGATGCTCTATTCAAGGAGAAATAGTGGTTTAGCCCAAAAAAATGAATACAGGGAAGTGTGAAAGCTCATTGCCACAGCTGCCACCTTCTGAAATACTATTAATATGAAATGTTGCCAGCTTTGTTTTCTGTCAACAGAGACCACTTGAATGCCCTCAAAACGAGTAAATCTCTTTTATTCTTTAAAATAAATATTTTAGTTCTATTTTGCTGGCATGTCTCTAATGTCAGTGATATTATTTTGTATAATCCTATTGCCTGAAGCTAATTGGAGAAGAGAGAGTTTTGGACACATTGGATCTTATAGTCTCATAGGTAGTTCAGTAATTTGTTGGACCCCCAGAAAAAAAAAAAAAAACAACTGCCTGTGTCCTGAAAAGAAGTTTGAGCCAAACAATTTTTCCTGGAAATGGCAAAAGGTAGTCTATGGAACAAATGAAACGGGAGGCGTGTAGGGCACCCTTCAGGCTGAATTTGAAAGATGAAAATCCTAGACCTGGCAGGGGTGAAAGAGGCTCAGACAATTCACCTGAGGTAATTGCACAATGTCTGGAAATGATAAAATGAAAACCATCAACATCTGCTTTTCTTGTTTTGGGAACAGTGGGCCACCCTGCAGATTGAGGAGGGAGTAAAAAAGCAGAAGGCGATGGCACTTGAAAATTTAATCTCCACTGGTAAGATCTCTGGATGAAGGGGACACAGCACTATTTATCGTGTAAAAAGGCAGCTATGAAATAATCTTACTTAGAAAGGAGTTTGATAAGCAAATATCCATTGAAGCTATAAACCTACATAAACATGTTATAAAAAATATAATCTCTGAGTTTTGTGAATAAAAGGAATTAGAGACTAGTGTGGGTATATAAAGACATTGCTGATAAGCATTTGGGAAGCATCCCTGTTTTCATAAGTGTTTTTTGCTTTCTGGCTCCATCAGGTCTCTCTTTACAGGATTGGGATAAATTAATGTTCTTTGTGCTTGACATGGCTCTGCATAGTTATCTTTTGCTTCTTGTTAACTCCTGGCATGGAAAAAAATCCAGGCTCTGAAATAAAAGAGTTACAGCATCCCACAGATCACAGATACAATTTGCACTTCTTTCTAGACACAAGGATAAAATCCAAATAGGTTTTTCCCCCAACTATTTTTCCTTCCTTCTTTGACCAAAGAGTTAAGTTCTCATAGTTATCCTTTAACTTGTAGTGTCATTTTTTAATGATTAGTCATGTAGGCTGCTTGGTTTGTCAGTTAATAATTTTCTGGTCTGATGATTTCCTGGGAGTTGAAGGTTTTACTGAAGTACAGATGGAGGAAAGTTTTGTGATTCAGATCTGGGAGAGGTAGGTTGACCAAGATAAATTAAGTGTATTTTTATAATGCATATTTAATGTCATCCTATATGCCCCATCTAAAAGAAAAAAAAAAAAGAGGGGGGGGGAACAAAAAGGCCAAGTATTAGCTGGTATGAACCAAGAGAATTTTAGTTACTGTAACCAGACAGATAAGAATCTGGTCTCAGAATGACCTCAGCAGATATCTGAGACTTGCTGTATGGCTGTCCTGTGGGGTGTGATTTTACGAATAGCAGAGCAAGAATGTGTTGTCATTCTTCCTGCACAATGTGTCTGTGTAATGCTTTGTATGTCTGTGGGGGGAAATCCAGGCACTTTCAAGTTTCTTGATGGGGAAGTGACTCTTAATGGAGAATGAATGGGGGAGATAGAAGGTTCCAAGAAAAAAAAATGCAGAAGAATGTGTTTTTTTACAGCTGGGAAACAATAAAGCTAATCCACAGCAGCAAGAACAATCATACCAACTCTGCCTGAATTTGAGTCAAGGCGCCAGGAGGGATCTGCTATCTTGGCAGTGTATAGGTGACATTTCTAGGTGTGAGTGCCTGTGTTATTTGGTAAACAATAATGAAGTAGGTGTTGTGCTCAAGGTTTTATTTGCAGCTTGATTGGAATCCTTTTCTCCTTCCTTAGCAACTTAGGGGCATTATATGGCATAGGATTAGAGAAGTAACTTGTGCAATGAACTGTCAGTACATAAATGAGGCATAGCAACGCCATTATTGTGCTTGAGTAGGAGAAGAGCTGTTTCTAAAAAGCATATGTATTTCTTGATATTCTCTTTGGAATCCATGTTGTTCATTTCACCATGTGGAAGGAAGGCTTGTTTCCTCATGCAGGAATCATCCAGAGAGATGAGACTCCCATGGAAAAGGAGGTTGTTGGCCGGTGCCGAGGATGTTTCAGCCTTGCTGATGTCATGTACTTCTCCAAGAAGGGCTGTGAGGCAGTTGCAGAAGATGAAGTCACTCGACGGTTCTCCTCTGAGGAGCTGCTGTCCTGGAATCTCCTCAGCAGAACCAATGCCAACCTGCACCATGTCAGCTGGAAACTGGCTGCTGTGTGGGTCACTGGCATCCTCATTCGCTATTGCCTCCTGCTGCCCTTCCGGTGAGCCAGACAGGGATTGTATTCCATGGTACTTCTTACAGAAGTTGTGAAATAATATAGTATTGGCTAGCAGAGGAAGAAGAACTTGGCATGGCATCTAAACTAAAATATCCCTTAAAAAAAAAAGTAAATTTCTCACATTCCATATGTTTTATTAGTAGTCAATTTGCTTTTAAAATCCAGCAAAGCTGGATTAAGGGGTTTGTGTGCTGGTTAGCTAGTAGCTTCTTGCTAGTTAGATGCTATTAATGCTGGAAGGAAGCATTGTGAAGTGGATCAAAGAGCCAAATAAGAATGCCTTCTTGCTTACTCCTCCAGTTTTGCTTCTTGCCATTTAATTAAGATTATTTTACTTTGTAGCATCTGCTTGTCTGTTTTCAGCATTCTGTTGCTGGTGTTGGCCACTACTGTAGTAGGACAGTTTCCAAACGGCAGGTAGGTATTTGCTCTTTCAATTTCTTCTGTATTTCTTTGAGGATTTGAACTAGTAGTTGGAACACTCTGCTGAGGTCCAGAGGATTGATGTGGACTATCATGGGGTGACTTTTTCTCTCCTGTAAAATTATAGAGTGTTGTGAGAGAAAGTTATGGCAATGGCGTCTGAAAGCAGACATGCAGTGCGAGCCTTAGTATGGTCTTTGTAGTAACAGCAGTGGGGGATAACTCAGAGAGATTACATTGCATCTGTGGCTCCATAGAACTAGAAATGTATCTATGGCTTCATTTCTTTTAGAGTTAAAGGCTGGCTGAGCAACCAGGTCCAGATGATATGTGCCACCTTAGGTATCCGATGTCTGAGTGGCCTTGTTCATTTCCATAACAGGTGAGTGCTGCCACCTTGCCCTTTATTAGTCTGGAATTTGTTTCTTGCAGTATTTAACATCTCAAGTTTTGGAGCAGGATTCTTACTCCATTGCTGCCTGGATACTTGGTGATGGTACAACTTGATCCAAAAAGCTGTTTGGATCATCCAGACTCTGTCAGGATGTTCACATGCCCTCCTGCGTTTCCTGCCGTGTATTGGCAGGGTGCGTGTAGATGATGTAGTACTGTCTTCAGACATTTAGATATTTTTCAGTGCTTGCCACCTGATTGGGCTTGTAGTCTGAAGAATAAACATTAACTAATTAGTTGTATGGTTGTCACTGCAGGGAAAACAAACCACAGGAAGGAGGTATCTGTGTAGCCAACCACACATCTCCATTGGATGTCCTAATCCTGGCCAGTGATCGATGCTATTCCTTGGTATGAACAAGACAGTTGGTAAATATCAGTAATGTTGAGATGCACATAGATGTAGCATTAGGTAAGAGGATAAACTTCCTCAGAAAACAGGTGGGATTTGACAGCATTCAAACTCACAGTTCACTCTGAACTGCAAAAAACTAGATGCAGGCAGGTGTGTGCACATTTATGACCAAGGGGATTGGTATAATTTGTCAATAAGCTTAGAAATTATTGCATTTGTGTTTAGAATTTAATTTAAGAGTATGTGTGTGTGTGTTTGCTTTGTAACAAAATTCTTTTGGGCTTGCAGGTTGGCCAGGTACATGGAGGGCTTCTGGGACTTATTCAAAAATCCTGCATGCAAACCTCTCAACATGTCTTGTTTGAACGCTCGGAAATGAAAGACCGTCACCTGGTGAGGAAAAAGTAAGGTAGTGAGGTGTTTGCTTCATTGTCCGGTCAGGTGTGGTAATTTGTCATCAGTGTGGGGTTTTTTTGACATTTTTTGTCATCAATTGTGGGGTTTTTTCTTTTTTTTTTGTTGTTGGTTTTTTCATTTTGTTTTGGGTTTGTGTTGGTTTTTTTTTGATGTATGGTGTTTTGATATTGTCCTTTAATGCAGACTGAAGAGGAGCTCCATGTTTTTGACTTGTAGGAAAGACAGTTATCTTGGAAAATGACTGATTTTAGTGTCAGTAATCTGCTTAGTGGTGATATTTGTGGTTTTAAGTGATGCAGCAAAGAAATCTAGTAACCTGTCACTTAACTAAATGTGGAGAATCTTTAGATACATGTAAAACTGATGTTGGGAATGTAGAAAGCATAAAAACTAGAAATTTGGAATATATTTCAGTCTAAAGAAAAGTTTGACTGCATTCATAGCTGAAATCTGGGAAGTTATTTTCACATACTTCAAGTACCACCATTCTCTGGTTAAAATGGAACTTCTTACAGCTTTGTAGAAAATCTACTTTTTTAATTAGCAAGAGATACTGAGATAAAAGCCTGAAACCAGAACATATTCCAGATGAGGCAACTGACTGGGCAAAAGGCAGTTGGGCAAGGGCTTTTCTTGTTCTGTCTGAGAGGTAATGAATGTTTAGATTCTTGGACAAAATAAATATGAAGTATACACTGAAATTTTATTTTCTCTCCACAGAATTAGAGAACACATTGCAGATAAGGCCAAGTTACCCATTTTAATTTTCCCAGAAGGTAAGAAGCAACTCTATTGATTTTTTTGCTCTTCTCACTTCTTGCCATTGAGTGCAGTTTATTATATCCAGTCTTAAGAAGTGAGGTGTTTGTTTTTAGTTTGTAGAATTAATTAGCTCTTTTGAGATATTAAAGGTCAGGCTGTAGTATTTTACAACAATTTTATGACAGTTTATTTGCTTTAGCATATAACAGAATGAAGACATACAAGGCTCTGGGATTATGTTCCAGAACTAAAGCTTACTTTCTCCTTTAACAACTAAGTCTCCTTAAGACAGTTTAGGATTAATTTCCTGATACTTTTCTCAGAGTGGATTAAGCCCTTCATCTATTTTAATTCTGACCAGGCACCTGCATTAACAACACGTCGGTAATGATGTTTAAGAAGGGAAGCTTTGAGGTAGGAGGAACCATCCATCCAGTAGCAATCAAGGTACTGTAACTGCAGTTTTCCAAACGTGGAAGGATTGGTTGCAAATGCTTCTCATGTCAGAGAAGCTGTTCATGTGTAGGCCTTGATAAGGGATATGTTTGGTGTGCAGAAAGTACTGAATAAGCCCTGAGAGACACAAACTTGTGGTTTTAAGCAGTATGGGAAACATGTAATTTCTGTCCTGGCTCTTATGTGCTCTGAAGATAAGGGCAGTTTTCTTGGCTCTTTCAAGTCTTTCTGAGTAGCTTTAGCCAGGTCATTCTAGATCTGGAAATATTAGTTACTTTTTCTGGCGCTATAATGTTGCCTGATCTTATGGAAGTTCTTAAAAATGGTGAGAGCATTGTCAAGGAAACCTTTGTAGTCAGCTTATTTGTAGATGACAAGTTGAATAAATCTTTTGCTGTAGTTGTGTTGCAGGTCTGTCATAGTTTGACATCATGCATTCCTTGTAAATGTTAACTGTTAGAACTTGTAATAAATGTTAGAAATTTACTCTGAATTTACTGATGCTTTCAGGAGGTGTGATTAGATTTGCCCGTTATTTAATAAGTTGAATTGTGACTTGGTGGCCAAAAAAAAAAAAAGCAGCAGTTTATGTGATTTAATCCAAGGCAACTTATTTTTCTTGTCTTCCAGTATGACCCCCGCTTTGGAGATGCCTTCTGGAACAGCACAAAGCATTCCTTGATGACCTATGCCTTTAATGTGTTAACCAGCTGGGCTATTGTCTGCAATGTGTGGTACCTGCCCCCGATGGTCAAAGAGGTTCTTACACTTTTGTATGTTTTGAAAGTGCTTGAGAAATGTTGTCTGGAAGGAGGTCTGCATTACTACACAAGGTGTTCTGAGTCCTTATTGATAACTTAATGGACAAAGGCCAGGAAACAACACTACGGTCTTGGATTTATCTTGGATGCATCCCCTGCTCTGGCCAGACCTGGGACTTCAGGCTGTGTGTTGCTTGAGGTTGTCCCAGAAACCAGAGAGCCTCCCATGTAGTTCTTTTTGGCACCAAGTAGTGGCAAACCAGGATCAGCTGGAACTGCTCACATTTGGCTTGTGGGTCAGGCACAAACCCTACTGCCCGCTGTCTGACAAAACCTATCTTTTTAAATGAGGCACAGAGAAAATGTCTATATTGTAAAGCAATTAATTAATGTATTTTTTTTTCAGGAAGAAGAAGATCCTGTTCACTTTGCTAACAGAGTCAAGGCTGTCATCGCTGCTCAGGCAGGAGTGTCTGTGCTTCCTTGGTAAGAAGCAACACCTCTGGAATTGCTTTTAAAGGTGCTCTGTATTCTGAAATACTAGCATGGAATCCTTTAAAACCTGCTTTGTTTACACTGTAGTCCACCACTCCAACTGACTCTGATTCAGAAAATGTTACTTTATTACTTTAACAATTACATTAGAATAATTAGAATAATATAGTAGACAGGGAGAAACAGAGCTGACAGTGGATCTAGACAGCAGGCAGTATTAGATGAAAATTAATCACTTGCCAGTTAAATGCTGGGTTAAAAGAAGGGCATTGTGGTGTTGTAAGTCTTGGCAGTATAAATCACTTAGCATTGTCTTACAGATGTCAACATTAAGAGTGGAAACTGCTTTGACTACATAGTCTAAATATAGTAATGTTTTCCTGCCTTGACCCCGAGTTTAAGGATGTTTCTTTTCTCTGTCTTTCAGGGATGGGGGACTGAAAAGGAAAAAGGTCAAAGAGTCTTTCAAGGAAGAGCAACAGAAAAAATATTGTGAGATAGTAATAGAAAATGGATCTGTGGAAAACGGAAATGTTTGTTAAATGCTATTTATTTTATCTCATTTTTCCATTATTTATCTCTACCAGAAAATAGACTGGCTTTATATTAAACCCAACATGTTTTCCTTCTCTCCCTGTAAGATATTTTGCAAACAATAAAGAAATATCCTTATTTAAAGCAAAATAATATAATTTTATAAATAAGAAAACATAAAATATGCTAATACAATTCTCCCTGATGCTGAGAAGAATCTACAGTAAAATTATTTATGTTCATTAAAGTACAACTTTAAAATATTTGCAATACCTTGAGGACTTAAATGGTTACTTATAATAAAGTACACATCTGTACTGCTAGACTCCCTCAGCAACTTAGACTAACAATACTCCTGTAAGCCACAGTAACCATGTTGCTCTAGAGATAGATCTCCTGATGTCAGAAGACATGAAGCATTTCACCAAAGTATGTTTTCTGAATTGCATGTTGGAGAGGAAGTGTTATATGTCAGAGGGAAAAAGCAGATGCTGACTTCTTACTCCATGTCACAAGGCCAGGGATGGCATTGTAGAACATTTTCTGCTATGACAAAGAGCAGAACAGTGTCCAGGGCATCATGTCCCTGATGTCTGGCTGTGTGAAGCTGAGGTAAATTAATCACAGCCAAGGACAGTGTCATAGAAATATTTTTAAATCATATCATGTGGTTTTGTTAGATCCCTTTTTGCGTCTGTTTGTATGCATTACACAAATTAAAGAAAGCCTATAATGTGACATCCACTGTCCTCTGCTGCTGTTATTTCTGGATAGCTGCTTGCTTGTGTTACCACTGGATGTGAAGGCTGAGGATTTGGCCTCTGACAGGCCCATCCTCCAGGAACAGAGCAAGTGCACTTAAGGAGCATGCAGTGGGAATATTTCTGTCTCCTATAGCATTTATTGGTATAAAATATTTGCTGTCCTGGTAAGTAGCTCTCATATCAAAGGATCAGGCTTCTTTAACTATCTGAATGTCCCTAATGAAACACACAAATAGCTGCTGTTTTGGCCATGGTGCTCTTAAGACAGAACAGTTAATAATGTTTGCATGACAGCAGTCCATTGGCTGAAGTCTCAGAAAAGACAGAGGATCAGTCTTGGTGAGCACAAATACATCCTACAGAGGGACAGATGCACAGACACAACCCTACCCAGCCCTGGAGAGTCTGGAAAAACAATATTCCCTGGAAGGGCTAACAGAAGTGGTAATTGCCCTGGGGCTGCATGGCACAGAGGTAGCACAGAACTGAGCTCTCCTCTTCTGTGGGCAGGCCTGGCATTGTTACAGGTATGTGAATTTCTTTGGTGGTCTAAGTGTAGGTGTCATGGATAAGCAGTAGGAGAATCTGCCCTTTTGTGCAGCTTTTAGCTACACAGGATAAAAGGAAAGCCACCAGGAAGTAAGGAAAATTGCCTTAGGCTTTCCTGATTTGGAACAGGTCTACTTACTCCCAACTATAGTAAGATGTGCTTCCATGGCTGTTTAAGCTGTTGATCTATTTTCTAGGTATAAAAATGTGAAGAAATGTGATTAAAAATCCAGAAAACTCTCAAATGTTTTCGGTATGCTGGAGTTTAAAATGGGGAGATTGTCTTTCTGTGTGACAGATTTCTGAGAGTTGCTAACAGAGACTGCAGTAAGAGAAGTGGTGAGAGCATTCTTCCCGCACTACTGTGTACTTTCTTCATTCTCAGAGGTAAAATGGGAGACTGAATAGGCAAAAAAGAGGGGCCAGACACAGGAAAATATGGGAGATAAAGAACAACTGCTGGAAGAGACATTTTCTGCTTCTGTAAGAAATTAGGAGATTGATGTGCCTTTTTTTCCTGTCCTGCAACACTTCTCCAGCTCATCAAGAGGAGCCTTGGAATATGTGATCCCCATTATTGTTGTGACTCCAAGCTCTGTAAAAGTAAAGCTCAGACCTCTGAATGTATGAGTATTATGTGTCATTTGTGAGAGGACAGTGGCATTGTCAGTATTTTCTCAGCCATTTTTTGGCTGTCTTAGCAAAGCAAGCTGAAAACTCTGTGAAGTGGGTACTTACATATAGAATGGGGAAATATAAACCAAGTGATGAACCCATGAACTTATCAATTACAAGTGGAGTGTACTTTGTTACCTGCTGGTAAAAATGCCAATCTGACTTGAAATAGAGACTACTTTGTCTTGCCCTGCTTTAAAGAAGTGTTTCTGATTTTTGGTGTTACTTTCTCTACTTACTTTCCACCTCCTCCTTTCTTTTCTCTTGAAATGCAAATGAAATACAGATTACATCAGCTTGCTTTTACCTGAAATTGTATATTGACCTTAGATTGCCAAGGTTATGGAGGAATTTATTATTATCCAAAAGGTCTCCACAGGTAAGTGTGTTTTCCTCCTCCACTAGGAGGGCATGGTGACAGTAAAAAAGAACATGTTCTTATGACAACAACATGAGTGGGAAGTTGACAAACAGCTTATTTTTCACAATCAAGGATCTTGCACTCATGTTACTCCTCCTCTTTACTTATCTTTCACTGGTCTTGCAGGAACCCGGTTTCTAAACTATTAGAGTGTAGGAATGTGCCCCCTGTTGATGGAGTGAACAAATTATCCTTTGTCTCCTTAAAAAGGAAAAAAGCCCAGAAGTTTCTCTCCTCAGTTTGGTAAAAAGACACCTCATAGGACCTTGGGGACTTCACCTCAAACCTAAGGATACCCAATTGGACAGAGGCCAAAAGGTCCTGCTTAAGCAATTCACTAGAAAAAGAAGAGAGCAAAGGAAGTAATTGCTTTTGTTGGGTGTTTTTACCAGGAGCAAGAGCCTCTTGCCCCTTGCTTAGTTTTTCTCTGTAAAAAGCTTTGTTATTTTGCCTTTTATTAAAACTTTTCTGTTTCCAACACTACCTCAGAAGCCATCCTGCTGATTTTATGTCATCTGAGGTAGCTGGGCTATCTCGGCTGTGATAGCCCAGCTATCTCTGAGAGCTCATAAGACCTGGCTCAAGGAGATATGATATCATTAGAGCTCCTCTTTTTTACCATGTACCTTTGCAGGATCAAATGCAGCATGGTCTCATGCTCATTTGTGTCAAATGATAGACTAAAATGGAAGCAAGTGGAGTATTTGGGTGGACCAGGCAATTAATGCCCAAAAGAAAACAAATCAAAGAAAAAAAAAAACCAAAAAGTCCCCAAACCCTGTCAGTGTAAGTAATGTTTTTGCTTGTTATATTTTTAAATGTATTTATTATCTGATAGCTGTGCAAACAACATAGACAAGATGTATCATAATCTTGGACAAGCCTGTGAATGCTGCCTTCCTCCAGAGCACAAACTTCCTCTTTTGTTTACCATTATATTTGCCCTTAACCAAGGAGCCTTGTTCTTTTAATTGACTGGATGACCTAATCTCCAAATTAAATATGATACAGCTAATAAGTGCAGGGAAGACCTACATTCTAGGTAGCTTTGCTTTTTAATTTGGTGCTGCTAGCTGGTACCTATGTATGAAGCATGTGAGGGATGCTAACTGTTGCTGTGGCACTAATACATCAGGAAACTGAAACAAACCACAGTGGTCCAGGGTGGCATTCATTCCAAACTTCAGCTGCCCAAGGAAATGAGCCACGAGTTGAAAATAAATGTAGGTTGGAATAAGTGAATAAAATAACTCCCTCCTGCAATGTGGGTGGGGCAGAGAACAAAAATAGCAGCTGCATGGATGGAAAACCATATATATTTTAAAAAGTTCTCCTTTAGTGAAACTTGGGCAGTGTGCTCATTTTTATGATGATCTTTCCCTGTAACATACCTGCAAAACTGATTGGTGTAGCTCAAATTCTTTCTTCCCTTGGCTCCAAATGTCTTTTTCTCCTGCTGTTTTACATTTGGGAACGTTTAAATGCTCATATCTTGACTTTTCCCCGTCTGGCTGGCTGTTCATAGCTGAGCGTTAGAAGAGATATGCAACGGGGGCCATCTGGTGGTGTCCAGTCATAGGCAGCAATCTGCCTCAGACACCCCGCTCTCCCATTTCCAGGAAACCATGAAAACGTAGAAATAACGTTGCATCATCTGTACACTGCATTTTTTGAACATTGATCGTGGTTTACTAACCGCAAAACTTGTGCTTGCTTGAAGTTTCAGCAGCCTTTGCTGTGTGGGGTTTCTCCAGGCCATCCCTTCCCTGTCACAAACCACAATCAGAACTGTTCCTGTCCTTTAGTTAATTCAAAATCAGGTAGGGGTCTAACCCCTGAGCTTTTTGTTTTTTTAATATATTTTAACACTCTGTAGAGGTGACACACTTGGGATGTTCCTGGAGGCAGTGCAACATTTGCATTTGCTGGGATGAATTTTGACAGTACCTTAATGCAGTTTGATCTTGATCTGGGGCTGGGGATACTTTCAGAATAAGATTTCAGGATAATGAAGATGTTTGGAACTTGTTTTCTACCACCGTGCATTTCCTTGAGCTGTAGTGAGAACTACAAACTGTTAGTGCCAAATTTAATAACACAGTGTTTCATTCAAACTCTTCCATGTGCAGCTTGCTATGAACAAAACCAAGAAAAAGCAGCCTGGGCAGCTCCTCACTCTAAGGAACAAATTTTGGTTACATGTGCAGTCTTGTTGCTATGATATTTTCTGAAAAATCCTTTTGCCAAGATTTTCTCCTGAGAAGCTGAGGAGCCTCAGGAGAGAAATGTAAACAATAACTACCTGCTGCTGTGGAATGCAACAGGTTCATCTTCCTTGTTTTCACTTAATAACCAGTCACAGCCACCTGTGCCAAGGCTGTGAGCAGTCACAAAGTTTTGCTAGTCATTCCATTCCTGTCCTTTCCAGCCTTCTGAAGGATCTTTTCTTTCTATTCTTTTTAGTATAGTTTTAGTATATCAATATAATATATAAAATAATATAATAAATCAGCCTTCTGAAACATGGAGTCAAAATTATTATCTTTTCCCTCATCCTGGCCCCCTCAAACACAACCATAAGGCCTGATTTCAAGCATGCCAGTGGAGTCACATGTCACAGATGAGACTTCTGGGGTTTATGGCCTCTTTGTGAGATTTGCTTTTGGAAATGTTTCTTCTGAGGTGTTGTTCAGACTCTTTTGAGCAGGTTTCCCAGCTGTGGAACAGATTGTGGAGATGACCTGTGAGGAGTTCACAGGTTCATTTGGTGTTTGAAAAGGAGGCTTGGAAGTTAGTGGACATCCATAATACAGAGGCCTTCCTAGTTCTTTGTTTCTTTATTGTTTCATTGCACAGACAGGCAGCACCTTAGCTCTGTAGCCATTTCTCCTCTCCCCTCCTCCTCTATTTATTATTCTATTTAAGGATGGCTTCTCAATTAGTGTACCAGACTCCTCTGTGAGCAGAGTTCATTGTGATCAATTGTCATCAAGGCTCACGTTTAGTACATCCAATCAATGCTATTCTATATAATGGCTGTGGTATTGACTGATTTCTAATTTAACAGTATGTTGAGCCCTGTTGAACTCTTTTAATATGATAATTGCTTTACTAATCAGTAGTCATGATTTGTGTGCAGATGTGGATTATTGATATCAGTTGATGTCCCCTAGTATTTCTATTTCACAGTATGAAAGATGTGTGTGATGAAAGACGTGCAATATCTAAACTGTGGCCATTAATCAGAGTAATATTGGGAAAACTACTATATCCTTGCATATTAAACTTTTAAAAAGTAAGTTATTAAATAATTTGAAAAGGCATATATCTTTTTATAAGGGATAGTTATTAATAACGATCTTTTAAGTTTATATAGACATCTGTTAAACAGCCTTTTTTGTAAGCATTCATTAGTTCATACATTAAATACTGCATTTATCAATTACATAATAGATTTTTTCTTCCACAATGCTCATCGTATGTGGCTATGGACAGCCTCCTTTTCTCATATAATTTATCAAATGTACAAATTTTAAGATGTATGTACATACATTCAATGAAATAACTGACGTTTGTTACACTTCAAATAACCACTCTGTCCAGTGTTTTATTAATATAATTTTCTGAAATCCACCTACAAGGGATTAGAAGGACAGAGATCGATATAAAAATTACATTCTTGTTAGATTTGAGCTGAGGCTGATTTTTATCCAAATGCTGTCTTGAGACATTTGGGCTTTTAAGTTATTCTTTGTATGCTGCAGTGTCCATGTGACACAAGGATCCAGTGGGTGCATCCAGCTCAAGGATTATACTGTGCAGCAGCACCAGGGAGTGGCACCCGTGTGTGTGTGTCTGAGCTGCCATGAGAACTACAGCTTTATTAATGCTCCTTTGGGAAGTGCAAGCTTTAATAGCACTCAAGAAAAAAAAAAAAAAGAAAGAAAAATGAAAAAGAAAACAAACCAAGATGTAAAGATAAATTAATTTAGTGGCTATCAGCATGTTTTGTCCTTCCTTAAAATCCTGGTGTGAATGGAAAAAAGTTTCTTTTTAAGTGGTTAATTTTATTGCCCTGGAAGTTTTGGTCATTAAGGAGATCATGGAGTTCTGGAATAATACTTCCAGGTTTTTTCATTCACTGTTTTCTCTCTCCCAGTGCAGTAGAAATCCAGGCTGCCAGGTCAACAGCCATCAAGGTGCCTGCTCCTCGTATTAGTGTCACAAATTCTAGCATGTCTGCTGGGTCGGTTGGTTTTAATTGAGTTGGATTGATTAATTCCTAGAAGCCTAAGTTTCTAAACTCTGGAAATTAAATTGTTTGAGGTGGGGCACGCCTGCATGCTGTGTTCATGAAGTGCACAGTGCTTATAAGCCCTTGCTGTTGCTGGAGACAGCACACAAGGCTGCAGCTCCATCAGTGCACACTGCCAGGCTCAAAGGCTGTGTGGAAGCCAAACTACTTCTATTTATTTTCAGTGTAATAAGAACTGGAAGTCCATGACAGCAGACAGTAAAATTCCACTTAGGATACAAAGTGAAGCTGAAAACATCTGACTCCTTGTATAAAAGGTATCAAGTTTTACAATGAGTTATAGCAAATACAGTGGTAGAGAAAGCATGCCCTGCCTGCAGCCAGAAGACAGATGAGAGAGTGCAGAATTCCCCCGAGTGGTTTGCTGGCCACCTGCCATTCCTCAACAGCACAAGATAAAAACGAGCCCTGGGATAACCACCCTGACCCTACTTACTTGCAATAAAACACTGATATTTACATGAGATGAAACTGTTTGATATTCTGAAGCTGCTCAGCTCCAGTGACAAGAGACAAATGAAATGTTATTTTTTATTAGATCTGACCTACCAGAAGCCAGTCACACATGCAGTAACTTAGCAAAGGAGACTGTCTCATGAGGTACAGGCTCTCTTCCCAGGCTGGTTAACATGATTTCCCCCATCCTGGAAACCAAGTTTGTAGCCATGTTCCATACCACCGAAACTTGAGAGGTGCTGATAATTAGGGGGGATGAAATAAGTGTGGCCAAACAAAAAAAAAAACAAAACAACAAAATATTTAGAAAAGCATTGTGGTAAGACTGATCCTTTTCCTCTATCTTTGATCCAATCCAAACCCCATTAAAAGTATGTGTTACATCACAGAGTCATTTTTATTTGGATAATAAACATACTTTTGCTACAGACATAAAAATACACTAGTGTTAGTATTAATAGGACAAAACTTAAAAATCTCAGAAACTTCTCACAAGGTTAAAGAAAAAAAACAACAAATTTTTGCATCCATTTGGAGCACCTGATTTAGGTAAACTTGAAGCATACCACTTCAACCACAACTTTTCTGCTATGCACTATACTTGGTGAAATAAATTGAAAAATAAGGATATATGAAAATATTTTCTTCCAAGTAAAGCAACACTGGTATATTCTCTTGGGATGTTTCTTTTTGAAAAATACTCCATTAGAAACATGACTAAATGTAGCCTTTCTACATGAAATAGACCTTGAAAAAATTAAAGCATGGAAAATTTTTAAAACTGACTCTTTTTCTGTATCTTCAATGTACATCGTACTGTCTTACCCATACTGAAAGTATGGTCTTAGTGCTTGGACAACAACAACAAAAAAGATCCTCCTCTCTTAGGAAAACAGGCTCACTGGTAAAAGTGAGGCAGAGAAATTTTATGCCCTCACAGATTACAGTGCAAACAAATAAAATGTAATGATCTAATCAATTTGAAACTAAATTGTCACTAGATAGGTGATCAGCAGTTTATAACAGCTTTATCTTTAAAAGGCAAAGGTCACTCAGTAAAGAGAGCAAGTAGATTTGTTGGTTTTTTAAAGTAAGTGAACAGATTTTGCAGTTAACAGCCAACTCTTCTTCAATGGGAGCGCGATATCTGTGCAAAGGCCAAACTTCAGCACAGTCATGACAGGACTTTGGTAGCAGCTCTGTTGCCAGGAGGCTGTGGGATGAGCAGGCATGTTTCCTTCCTGCTGTCCCAGGTGGAGAAGGTGGTTTTTCAAGCAACTCAATAACAGAATTGATTTTTTTTTTCTTCCCATTTAACATTAATGGCTTTGTGAATTATTCATGCGAGCATGGAGGGGAAGCCTGGATGCAATAAATGAAGAGTATGTGTTTATGTGTGAGTCTTGCCTCTGTCTTGGTCTGTTTAGCTCACACAGGATGGCTGCCTGTGCCTAAAACTGCCTCCTGTCATGATTCATTTTCACAGTGTTTTTCCCCACTGTTACATAGTGAGAGCAGGGCTCAACCCAGCCACCTTTCCCTGCTCTTAAAGCACAAATGTTGGTAGAGACTGCTCCCTTCCTACTCTTTGTTTATGGACCCTGAGGACAGTGCCAGCAGGTCCAATAGCCAGGCTATTGCAGCAAAAAAAAGCAATGCCTTAATTCCATGTGATGAATATTACAAGGAAAGGTCTCCAGAATCTTCTTTTGCTTCTCCAGATACACTGATGGATTCCAGCCTTCTGAGACACAGGAATTTGCCACATGCCATCAAACTTGACATACAGTGTGCCATTTCACTAAAGCAGAGGTTAACAGGCACATAGACTTAGTCAAATTATTTTCAGTTTTCAAGGTTTGTTTTCTCAACAAACCCACAAGGCAACACTTGCACAGGATTATCTATATTGCAATTCCTGTTTCAGATGGCAAGATTAGATGCCATTAGATGCTGTCTAAGTGAAGGTACTGAAATGTCAGGGAGATACAGAACTGTATGGCCCATTACTGTTTTCCTCGGGATCTAGGCAGAATCTACTGTTGCTGCTTGGGCTACATCTGTCCTCTGGATGAAGCATTTTGTTCCTTAATGCCAGATGAAAACAAACTGACCAAGCCTTTGGCCTCTGCCATTTGCACCCCAGATGAAAATTCACAAGCAAGTACTAAAAAACCTGTATCAATTTCTGCTTGGAAAGCAGCAGACAAAATACAAAATTAAAATATCTGACCCGTGTGTGTGTGTTATAAATATCAGCCAGTCTGGAAAGTAATATTCTTTTGATTTGTTTCTGGTCTGGGCTTTGGGCACTTTTAATTGACTTGTATCCACACATCTTTGTAATATTTAAAAAGGACTTGTAGTGCAGATAGTAAGAACTCTTTATGCCTTGTGTATGGCACTGACAGGTTATGGCCTTGATCCTCACTGGGCATTTTGGGCATGATCGTAACTAAACACTTAGAAGAATGAAGATGCTGCGGTGCTGTTTGGCAATGCCAGATCTAGCTAGACAATCGTGGTTGCTGTGTCTAGAGGCTTCATCAGGGATCATCCTGCTTCTGCCTCGGAAAAATTATTTAACCAGATGAGGCAAAGAGTAGGAGGAGAGACACCAGAGCCAAAAATAGGAACCAGAAAGCAATGCCCTTGTCCACGCGACTCTCCTGGAAATAGTTCTTTAGGCCTTGGACTCCAATTCAGGTTTTTCATTGAATCCTAAGCACTTGGCTCTCAGATACACTTCTGATTGCTCAAATGTGGAGAGGCACACCAAACATCCTACTTCCATGAAACAGTTATGAAAGATGCCAGAAAGTACGCTGCCTGCCTTTTTCTCAGAAGATGATGTTATTCCCTTTCCCCAAGGCTGACATCCTCTTCTTTTAGCCCTTTTCTGCTAACACCGCTTTCTTGGACTGTGTCACACCAAGTGCTGTAGGACTGGCTGTGCGCAGGCCGGGGTGGGCAAACCCTCCTCCCGCCAGCTGCCACCAAGTTTCCCTTCTCTTGGAGAGGGCATAATGCCGGGGTGGGAGCTGGACCCTCCGTCAATCCCTCTTCTCTGCTCAAATCTGGAGAAAAACAGGCGGACCAGAGCAGACCTTGCTCCTTTTCCTTTCTTTAGCCATCCTCGTCCTCTTTGATATTCACAGACCCACGAGCTTTCCCCAGTTTTCCTTTGCCCCCCTTGCTGCTCCTTTCGGGCTTCCTACGGCTTTCCAGCCCGCGCTGCCGCCCCGAGGCACCCGGCTGGCCACGGCGGTGCCGCCCGCACCCGTTGGAGCCGTTTTTCCCGCACCAGGAGCCTCCGGTGCCGTGCCGCCCGCCGAACCCGGGTTCCGCTGCTTCCCGCCCCGCGGGCGCCCTCTCCCGAGGCACACCGGCGTTTCCAACCCGCACCAGCCCAGCCCTCCTCGCTCGGATCCCGCGGCCGCGGGGCGGGGCGAGGCGGGCCGGGGCGGGCCGGGCCGGCCGCGGGCCTTTAGTGCCGGCGGGAGGCGGCGCCGCCCGCTCTGCGCCATGGAGGTCGTGTGGGCCGTGGGGCAGCTGGGCGCCGTGTGGGTGGCGGCGGTGCTGGGGCTCATCGTGCTGCCCTCGGCGCTGGGCGTCTCGCTGGGCATCTCTGAAGCCTATATGTGGGTGCTGGTGAAGACGCTGGAGGTAGGCGGGAGCGCCGCGGGGGAAGCGGGGTGTCCCTGGCGCCGCGTTCCCCGCGGGGCTGCGCCTCGCCCGCTCCCCCCGGGCCGAGGGGCGGCGTGGGGCGGGCACGGCTCCCTCCGGCGGGCTGGATATCCCGGGGCAGCGTCCGTGCGCTGCCGTGCCATCGTGCCCTCCTGGAGAGGGTCACGTCCTGCCTGGCATCAGCTCTGCCCGGCTGTGCCTTCGGGCTTAAAGCCCTCGTGTGAAACTGGAGCTCTGTGTTAGTTTTGTGGTTGTGTAGGCTCGGGAGTGCTGTCCCTGAACCCGCCGGAGAGCGGAATAAACCTTGTTACCTAAGGCTGTACCATGGCCTGGGCGAGGCTGTCGCTGTGCTCCACCTGGGGAAATGATGCCGGCTCAGGCTCTCGGAGGGGGTCAGGGGCTGCGGCCAGAAGCGCTGATGCTCAGAGACGCGGACTCCCATCCAAGTGGAGCATATCCAACACTTTACTTGCTGTCTGCCTCTAAATTCTCAGCGATGGTCAGTTTCTCGCGGAGGAACTGCTTTCTGCATGGGGCATATTTAATATGTGTGTGAAAACCCTCCCTCTGAAGCTCACGGTGGTGATGAGCAAACGTGTTTTTAAATTGTTGCTGGACGTGATCAGATTTGGATCTTTACTACGCTTTTTTCCAAGAAGGAGGGGCACCCAAACCAAGGAAACAGCTGTAAGGAGGAAAAGTGAAATGACTCACAGCACAGTCAGTGGCTATGCAATATACATCACTATGTGACTATGGAAAGTAGATTTTGTCTAGTTTCATCTTGTTCTTCGAGGTTTTCAGGCAAGCCTTGTTAGTGTATTTCAGTGTCTGGCTAAAAAAAACATCCCAGTTCTTAAATCAGCATTTGTTAAATACATATTAAGGCAAAATATTTTTAGGCTTTTGGGTGAGAATGAATCTGCTCTAAGTAATTTCTGGGACTGTGAATGGTATCAGGATAACTGTTGAGGAGAGAAGATGCAGTTGTTAGTGGAAAAAAGGATTTGAACAGCAGGAGCTGACGAGGTAAAGATCACCCTGGCCCGAGGGAGCAATGCAGATGGCCTAGTGAGATAGTCTTGCTTGGATGACTTGCCTTCACCTGTGAACAGCCACAATTTACATTCTTTATTGGTAGATCATTAATCGTTATTTTTTAGTGTCATCAACTGTTGCAACAAGAGGTGACTCAAAATGTTTTGGGCAAAATTGTGGAGAAGTATCTGGCGGCATATTGAGGATGGTTAATTGTGAGATGTTTCCTATTGCCATAGGGAGGAAATAATGACTTACCTTGGGAATTACCATTACTTTTGCATTAAATACTTTCTGAAGTTGCATGTTGCTCAATATATTAAAAATTATATTAATACATAATTATATTGGACATAGATATGATATAAAATAATGTATCTATAAAGAAAAGGCAATGAAAAATTGGAAAGTATTCTGAGAAGAGTCAGCTAAATTCGACTTGCTGTGGGAGAGTGAAGAAGCTCAATCCACCCAGGTATTCTGCTGATCTCAATTTGGCCTTGCTTTGCCTGTGAATTCTTTGTCCTCAGAATACTTGCATGGGGATAATCCCTGAAAGGAAGTGGTTTGTTGTGGGATGTCTCCTCTTCATTTGCTCACAGGTCTGTCTTGGCTGGAAGCCCGACAGAGGGTGATTGTCTGCAGCCAGGTCCAAGCAGCACCTGGAAGAGCACCTGACGTGTAATATCTAAACCGTGGATATTAACCAGAGTAATACTGGGAAAAGTGCTGTATCCTTGCATGTCAGACTTTTAAGAAGTGGGTTATTTAAGTAATTTGGGAAGGCGTATTTCTTTTATAAGGGATAGTTATTAATAATTATTGTGTTAACAGTGAAGTGTGCTGCCAGCTGGGTGTCTGAGACTCCCTGGGATGTTGAATTGAGTGTGCACGTTCTCTCCTGAGGAGAGTTTTTTGGCTCTGTGAAGTCACAGGATGCTGAAGTCTCTGATGGCTGAGGCCTTTTTCAGCAGTGTTAACCTAATAGCTTCCTTAAGCTTCCCCTTCCGCTCCCAGCCCTGGCTCTCCCCGGGCCTTTTCCCCTCTTTTCCAGGAGGAGGGTGGGCTCTTGCACCTGCACAGTGTTCAGTCAAGATGCTGCTGCCTTTGTTGTCTCTTTAATGGGCCAGATTACAGGAACTGTCTGCAAAGTGGTGGCTGTTTGTGCATCCCGGGTGATACCCTGGCTTTGCCTGGTTGCATCCCGTGTCTTGGGGTAGTGGAAGGACACAGTGACTGTGGTTTGTTTCCTACGAGGCCTGTGTTGTCAGGTTACAGCATCTGCTTTATTCGAGTCAACCTATTTGAGGGTCCAAGTCTGTCCACAGTTCAGGGACAGTTCTACAGTTTGCTGTGATACCTCTTCAGGTCATGTCAGGCAAAACAAGACATCCGAGAATGAGTCTGTGGTGTTCAGTTGTTTTGTAGGCTGTGGGATGGAGCAAGTTAAGGTGATGGGGGCTTGTGCTTGAATTTTTTCCTGCCAATTCAAAATAAATAAATTTCTGCTTGTTTCAGGAGGGCAGAAGCTTGTTCTTGGTGCTGCAAGCATGATCTGAGAAAAGGGAGGGGTAAGCTCTTTTTAGGAACAAAGTGTTTTTGTACTTTGACCGTCTGGCATTTCTGACAAGGGACATCAGTTGGTGCACAATAGATTTTTGTCTCTGCTGAGCTGCCTCAGCAAGCACATGCTGCTAAGAAAATGCAGCCTGCACAGATGAGGATGTGCTGCTGTTGGGTTGCATTTGACCCTTAAGTACTGCACTAGAAATTACCAGATTTATATGGATATATTTTTCCTATGTGTTTGTATTTTTTTCCATGTGACAAGGGAAAATGTGTAGAAATTTGTGCTAAAGAAGTACAGCAGGCAGCACTTGCTGTTTGAAAGCCCGCTTCCCCCATCGTGTGGGTATTCCTGAAAGTGCATGAACTTGCTTCTGAATTACCTTACCAAACTCAGCAAACTTTTAGGAGATTGCTCATTTTTGCCTGTGGCTTTCCTTCCCGAGTTAGTAGAAGGATTTCTGGCACTGTGGTAGTATGTTTTGTTAAAATGTGGGCGTACTGCTGCAGAAACATTTCTAGCAGCTGTTTGACCCTATGAGGAGCTAGTCTGGACTAGGCACCTGCTGTCCTGAGTGCTTGTCAAGTCTCTTGCCACAGAAATATTCCCTGCTGCTGAAGTGCTGGGGACTGTCTCTTGCAGTCATCACAGCATGCTGCATTGCTCCCTGTTTGCTTTTCAGCATCAATAGATAGCTTCCAATTTTAAATTTGGTGCACCTTTACCTCTTGGTCTCATTTTTGCTCTGTCTTAATCCATTGCCTCTTGTGAACTCTTAATATAATTTGGAGCTGTCGAGACCCCTGCAAACATGCCATTGGAGCTGTCTTGCCAAGCACTGGGGAATCCAGCCTTTCAGCAAGTCCTTTGTCTTTCACAGAGGCCCAGAGAGCAGTCACTGTCACACAGGATCAGTTTCTCTGTTTCCATCAGATTGTGGAAAATCAAGAGGACTGGTTTGCGTTCCTATATATTTGCAGTAGCAATGCACCCCCTCCAGTGATGATCTCTGCCTGAATGGATTGCAGCTCACCTTGTTAAATACTTTGGGTTTTTTTTTTTTTCCAGTCTGCTGGGGCTTTTTTTGAGGGTGTGCCTTGCTGCCTGAGACAGGAGAGTTGTCAGCAGCACTTTGTACAGACTGCTCTTCTTGCCCTTTCTCATGGGAAAATTTCATGTGTTTTTTAAACTGTGCAGTGCATAATTCTTGTGAAATATGAAGAAACAAGAAAGCCTGAGGGAAGTGAGGTGTTTAGGTCACATTTGAGTGAGGAAACAAACAACCTGGCTATTAACTAACATCACATTATTGTCTATTTCTGGACTAATGGTTTGTTGATGACTGCAAGCACTTTTAGTGCACTCCCCTTCCCAGTCCCTTGAGGCTTTTTGTGGGGGCTTGCAGTGAGCAGAGAGTGCTTCTTGTGTGGCTGGATTTGCTGGCTGTAATGCACAGCAGATGCTGCACTTGTAGGTGTTGTTCAGGTCCTGTAACAGCAGTCCCTTGTAACAGAAGCAATTTCTGATGCCTTATTATGCTGCCTGCAGGGAATGTCTTTTTGCTGGACAAGAGTGTAATATTATTCTGTAGCTGGAGGTTAAGCCCAACTTGGTTGTGTTGCAGATGACTTTGGTGATATGAATGTACCTAGATATGAGGGAAAAAGGACCTCTCAGTGTCTGGTCAAACTGGAGATTGAGGCTGTGCAGGGCTGGTGGGATGGACTGATACTCTTGTCCTAGGTATGCCAGGCTGCTCTTCCCATGAGTCACCATCAGGATTGTGTGTGGCCCGGCCATGAGGGTAGGGAATGGAGAAGGAGAGGATGTAACCTGATAAATAGATGAATCATTGTGGGCTTTGACTGCTGCTTGTGTAACTCACTGGCCTCAGCAGCAAGCTTTGCTGACTAATGTCGTTGCACAGAGTCAGTGAAGGCCTCTGTCTGTGTAATTGGTATCCTTCAAGGACTGCTGGGCAGAGGAGAATCTGAGAGCTCTGAAAGCTGCCAGCTCAGATGGTAATGAGAAGCATGTCTTGGAGACATGCCTGGTGTGAATGATGCACCCTTGTTTACAGGGCTCATGCTGACTTTTGGAATAGTATTTTAGCAAATTTTGTGCAGAATCTTGAAGTAAATCCCTGGCCTGTATTAACAGTTTTTGAAGACCTTTATGTCTGTTTACCACAGATTTAAAAATCAAGAGTCCTTGTATATCAGTAAGTTTGGCAGAGCTGGGGGTTGCCCTTTGCTGCAGTTACATCAGTAATTAATGCACCATATTCCAGATCAACAACTCTTGTCTGAAACTGCTCTCAATTTTACAGCCTGTGAACGCTGTTAATAATCAAATGCTGTTAAAAAAATCCAGCAGCTGGATTCAGAGCTTGCCTTGAAGTAAGAGTTTGTGAAGCTGCTGTAAAAGAAGCTGCTTGGCATTCCTTTTGCTCATGCCATTGGTGTTATCCTATAAAGCTGGACTCTTAATTGCTCACTGGATACCTGTCCACCAGAAAGGACTTGCTATGCAAGTCCTGTGTGCAGAAGAATTTGGGAAGCTCCTTGGAGGCAGTGCCAGGGGTGTCCCATCAGAATAAGAAGTGCATGGGAGGTGAGAGAGGAGGTTTTGCCCTGGCTCGGAAATGATTGCTCCTCTTGATGTTCTTTCCTCATACAAAACAGCTCTATACCTGGCATGCAGATTTTGCTGTGTTAAACAAGGTGGCATTGTGTGGGACATGCTCTGCAATCTTTGTGTTGTTACTGAGGTTTGGAGAGATTCCAAGGAGGAGTGCTCACCTAAACTAGCACGTAAAGTTTTGGCTCTGATCCAGCGGTGCTTTTAAAAGAGGAACACCAGCGGTCTGTGTCTATGTGATTGCAGATTTCAGTCATACCTGCCTTCCAAAAAATCACTGAACATTAAGTCAAAGGTGGTGTAGAGGTGGTAAATGAGGTGAAAGGCTGGGCCCCGTTTCTTAGGGGAACAGGGCAACACTATGAGGTGTTCCTAATGATTTGTCTTTTGATCCCAGCAAAGAATGTCTAGACGTGCTTTCATGAAATGACATGTCAGGCTTGGCTTTGGACATAGACCTCAGAGGCAAAAATCACACATTTACAAGAGGTATCAAAACCCCTTCCTAACTGCAGATAAGACAGTTGATAAATAGACATCTTTCTCAAGTACTGCATAGGTCCTGCATGTGTGTGGCAGTTGCTTAGTGATGTGTAAGTGAATTTGATCTTTTGGCCACTTTAGATTTTTTTTAAGGTGCTGATAAATTAGAGGACTTTTCTAGCAGGATGAGGAGGGAGAACTTTTCAGGGGAAAGTTGATGTTTTCTTTGCCTAGTGAATTGTGGTATCTTCAGATTCTGCATTGCGTAATTAAAGCATCCAAGCTGCTTTCTTGTTAGCAGTTAGGATACTCAAGTTTCAAAATCAGACTTGTGGTGGTGCTTGTAGTTCTGGGATTATGCTGTTTTCTAACTTTACATTTTCAGTCCAATGGGTAGCCCCACTGTAGAACTCTTTTTCATCTGTTCAGGAGCCTGGTGTTTAATACTTATTCCCCAAAGCTGCTTCAAGAATCCCTACTAAAAGCACAGGTCTGCACCAAGGTCCTTGGGACTGCCAGCTCAGCACCAGCTGGGAGAAGCCACTTAGTTTTATGCCAGTGTTACTGAGAGATCCAAAAGAGTTGCCAGTCTGCTTTTTGCTAATTTCCTGAGTAGAAGGGAGGCTATGGCTTGTAATTGTTTCATGCTTTGATCTCTAATACGCAAACACGTTGTTTTCCCCTCAATGGGGTGGATCAGCTCACATTGTGATAGTTCTTTGTAGCATAACCTTGTCCTTCAGCATAGGAACCAGCTGAAGCAGCGATGGATGGCACATATCCCTGATTAGTAGGAGGGAAGGGGAATTACTCACATTACTGTGGGTGGTGTCTCTCCTGTTTCCCAGCCTGGACATAAACTTTTCACTTGATCAAAGTTGAGATTCTGGCTTTGACCACAGTGCTTTTAATTCAGGTGCCCGAGAATATGTGAAGGAATTAGATGTTAAGTAAAAATTTCTCATTTCTTACTCCTTGGTTGCTGGAACATACATAGTTTTTGGAAATATGATGGATTGAGGTAAGAAGAAAGCTGACAGAGAACTTAAAACTTGTTTCCTGTGTCATCTGGTAGATGTGGGTCCTTAGGAATGCCCAAATGCTCCTGACCAAGGGGGAGAGCTGGTCTCATCATTGCCTATTTTATTATGTGTGCTTAAATCCCCTAAGAGACCTGGCATGGAATGTAAAACTGCCTCAGCCACTGACTTGTAGAGCACAAGTCAGCTGTCTCCTGGAATGCGCTGTGCAACCCTTGTGCATGACGTGCTCCCACCTCCTGGGAAAGCACAGGTAGAGCGCAAAGGGAACTGTCCTCTCCTGGCTTTCTCTTTGCCACTGCTCCCCCATCCTCTAGGTGGGCTGTTGCACCTTTCTGGAGTTAGATGGACATGAGGAGCAGAGGTCAGACCACTTAGGAAGAAGAAATGTGCTTTTCTGCATAGGGTTGATAAATGTATCTGAGCAGTAGAAACTGACTTGGGTTACATGAGCCTGCAATTTCTCTGCTTTGAGAAGATTGTACTGCCTCCTTTTTAGAGCAGAATGTCAAGATACTGCAGTATAGGGGGTGTTGCAAGCTTTTGGGCATTGCAAAGGCCTGTCTCAATAACCTGTGTCCTCCTGATTTGTGCTGAGGCTCAGGCTTTGACACAGTCTAGAATGAACCCATAACTGCAGGTTTTCTGTAGCAAGAGCTTTCTGAAGGCAGTGTTGCATTTTCTTTCTGAGCACCAAAGTGTTCTTCCAGGTTTTAATTATCCCTTTGAGAGGATTTGAAAGATGAAAACTTTTTTTTCTGCTGGTGTGTATGGCTGAGACCATTAGCCAAATATGTTCTTGTTCTTCTGTGAGATAAGTGACTTAGCTGTTTGTGGAGATGTAAATTTGTTGAATGCAGTGATTCAAGACTGGTCAGAAATGATTGTGTAAATGTATTTGCTGATTCCTCTGTACCCCCAAATCCATTCCATAGACAAAACATGAAATGACAGTGCTCTGAATAGGTTCTTCCTGGAACATTGTTTTGGTTTGGTATTTCCCAGAACTTTTATGGTGACAGTACTGCTAAGAATGTAGCCAGAAAGTTACTGAAAGTACTTGAGTACTGCAGAAAGAACTGAGTTATTCCTACAGTTAAAATTAGTTCCTGGAAGAGCTATTGCCTTAGCAGCAGCAGAACTGAGGAGGAAGGGGCTCTCTGTAGCTCACCCAAAGCTGGTGAATTGGCCTGTTTTCTTGCTGCTCAGAGCTTCAGAATGAGAGCTGAGAGAGTTGGGGTTGTTCAGCCTGGAGAAGAGAAGGCACTTGGAATACATTGCCCAGAGAAGCTGTGGACTCTCCACCCCTGTAGGTGTTCAAGACCTGGCTGGATGGGGCTCTGAGCCACCTGATCTGGTAGAAGGTGCTCCTGTCCATGGAAGGGGGTTGGAACTAGGTGATCTCTAAGATTTCTTCCAACTCAGAGCATTCTACGATTCTGTGAAGATGCCAAGAAATGAGCAATTGCTGAGTCAAGGGAAATGTCAGGTTTGTTCAGCTTGGAAAATTCTTGGGTGCTATCATTTTTGGGTTGAGTCTGAATTGAATTGAAATTTCTCATGACTGCAAATTCTGATTTTGTTTTTTAGTGAAATCAGCTGTGTGCAGGCTTCAGTTTCACTTAACCCAGTTAGGACTGTTTGGTTTTTTTTTTTTTTTTCTTCAGTATGATGAAACTACTCTGAAAGGAGACAGTTTGGGTTGTGATATGTCTGCTAGCTTTGTGAACACGTGCTGTGTGTGTCCTGTGTCTAGCTCAGCACCTGGGGCTTTCCATGTGGCCTGGACTTGGTGGCTGCTGTGGTATTAGCAAGGCTGACAGACGCCTTTCAGGCTCTTGGTGGCTGTGTACCTGAACTGGAACTGAAACAGCTGTGGAGCACTGAGCTGGCTCTCTGAAGACTGAAAGCAGAGTTGAGAAGTACTGACTAGCACTGAGTGTTGTTTTGGTTTTAATTATTATTAATTACTGAGTTTCTTCATAAGAACTGTCTATGGGTTTGCGTTTGTGCACACATCTGAGGAGGATGAATGATGATTACCTGATGAAGATATTCTTTGAAAATCACAACATGTCTTTGACTAACTGTTGGGGTTTTTTTTCCTGGTGACTTTTTTTCCTTAAGCGAATACTGCATTTGTGAAATTAATATTTTCTTTCTGTTCAACAGTGGGCCACTATCCGATTACAAAAAGGTGCCAAAAAGCCGCAGCCGCAGATACCACGGACTCCTACCGCCAATGGTGAGAGCTTGGGGCAAAGTCACATTGATGAGACTAATGTTGTGGTGTTGGAGTATGAGGCCTTCTCAAATGAAGCAGTTAGAGAGAACCTGAGAAGAGGTGGGGTGTTACATGCTTGCTGAAAGTCATGGTTTATCCTCAGGCAGCTGCTCACTCACTGCCCCAGCGAGACTGGGGAGAGGATCGCAAGGTAAAAGCCTGGAAACCCATGGGTTGAGATAAAGACAGTTTACCAGGGAAAGCAAAAGTCACACACACAAGCAAAGCAAAACAAGGAATGAATTCCCTGCTTTCCCATGGGCAGGCCCCATCATGGCTAACAGTGATTTGGGAAGACAAACATCATCACTCCAAATGTTCTGCTTTCCTCCTCCTTCCTCCCACTTTATATCCTTTGCATGATGCCATATGGTCTGGTAGGTCATTTTGGGTCACCTGTCTGAGCTGTGTCTCCTCCCACTCTCCCAAGCACCCCCAACTTCCTCACCAGCCTGGTTGTATGAAAAACAGGAAAGACCCTGGCTCTATAAATCCTGCTCAGTATTAACAAAAACATCTCTCTTTTATCAACTGTGTGTTCAGCACAAATTCATAACACAGCCCCATACCAGCTACTCTGAATAAAATTAATTCTTCCCCACTGAAAACCAGCACACTTATATAGCTAATCATTTTGCAATGCTACTGGCTAGCAAACAGTTCCTGCATTATAATATGCTGCTTTTACTGGGTCATACTGAGTCATTGAAAAATCAGGGGATGAGGAAATGAAGGGTGTGAAACAACATGAAATTTAACAAAACAAAGCAGAGCTTAAGATTGAGGTTGTTCTTAGTTGATGGTAATTTTTGTGTTTAAATATGAGGTTAATTTTCATATTGAAATTTGTCTTTACCCTGATGCTTCCAGGGTTACTGGCGAGCTATCTCAGTCCTAACAGCATTAGAATGCGCTTAAATATTCTCTGAAGAGATCTAAGTGTTTGTTGGACAGCACCTTTCTTTCCCAAGCTCAGTGTTTTTTCTGTGGTAGGACTGCAAGTTGAAAGTGTGTGGTGGGCTTGTCTTTTTTTCAGTCTGCTGCTATTGACCTTTTACTCTCTGGAGTTAGTGTTTGCCAAACTTCTTACACTCACTGTCTGTAGAAAGACAGCTGAAAAGTTGCTTCATCTTTCTTCCTTTAGCCTAGTTTTGAAATTAGTTCTTTAACTATATCTTAACCCATACTGCGTGTGAGTTGTGGCAGACTGTAGTAGGTCAGAGTTGTCTTTATGACTTTGGAGCCATGAGAGAAGTCTGAGTTTGCCCAGGAAACAGGAGAAGGTTGAACAAAGCATTGCAGTCAGCACTTGGTTTCCTCCTGGTTCCTGAATGCTTCAGTTTTGTTATTCAATTGCTCTGTTTTGACAGCCTTTGGCAGCAGTGTGAGCATTTTCTGTGTGTTCCTTCCTTAGGCTGCACAGCTGGAAGCAGGCCCAGCCTGCCAGTTAGCAGACAAGTCAGCTGTTACCTGAGCCTGTGGATTAGCTCATGTGAACATGATCCAGTAGTGGGGACTGAATTGCTGAGCCGGGTATGTGTGTTTCAGCTCCAAAGGGACATCCTTATCAATACTGCAAACACTGGGATCTTACTGTCTGCAGGCCAGGCATGGAACTGGCTTCCATGGCAGCAGGTGCAACTGTCAGCATCTGTGGTAATAAACTGGAGGTACTGCACAGCACCTCTGAAAACAGGTTAAAACTTGTCTTGCTTAGTTGCTGTCTTCCAAGTGGCTGAGAAAAAGTACATCCTATATCACTCACCAGTGTCCTGAAACTTGTGGGGTTTTTTGGGAGGAAAGGGGGAAAGAGAAGGTTAGTGGTTCTGTCAGCTAATTGTCAGTGATGTTGTCTGCTTCCCAGCTTGTCAATGATGCAGGAAGATGTCCTTTTTCTTCCTGTAAGGCTGATGGTGTCCCATCACGTCATGGGCCAGTGAGAGGGCAAGAGACCCTACTGTGCTGCAGTAGGGAGCTGCCATCCTCCTAGACAACTGATCATTCTCACACATAGTTATTTCTTCTCTAGTAAACAGACATCAAGGGAGAGAGGTCCTAGCTAGTGGATTGTTCTTTGAATGATCTTTAAAAAGAAGCTACAAGTAGCTATTTCTTCTGCAGCTGAGGCGTCTGTAGTGTTAATATGTGCTGTGGTTCAGAACCTGCACGAAGCTGAGTGTACTTCACTGTCTGGAGGACCATTAGAGATAGTGAAAATGGCCTGAGGTAATTCATATAGATGATTGCGTGCAGACTATGTTCAAGCAGTCTTATGGATGGGAATACACAATCACAATGGTAGCCTGAAGCCCTTTTTGATGTCCTTCAAATATCTGAAATAAAAAGTCAAAATCTTGCCCCAGTGGAGGTGGCACTTTCTGCTGGAAGCTGGAATCTTAACTGTTCCTTACTTGAGAAAGTATGGGGAGACATGTGGTGCCAAGCTGTGCTCTATGTCTTGCTCTTGGGAATTTTTAAAGCATAGGAGTGATTAGGCTTGTGATTAGGAGATCCTGGCTGTGGAAGAAAATACTTGAGGGCCAGGGCAGGTGTAGGTCTAACAATGTGTTATATAAGTTTGTGTCCATTGAGGTGACACAACACGATCAGACAGAGGCTCAATTGCATTACACAATATTTACTGAAGGAGGAGAAACTCCTGCTGATAATGAATTACAGAGCAGTTGATTAAAACAGGGTAAAGGTAAATGTTTGTGTGTGTGTATGCACCTCTGTGTAAGTGCTGAACGAATGTGTGTATCATCTCTTACGATTTTCCTGACCACTCAGCTAGTACTGGGAGTTGGGTCAGGATAGAAGGGAGCACTGCAGATGTATGTGCAAAGTCAAGTTTTCCTGTTCCCTGGCAGAACAAAAAATGGTCCTCCCCAAACACTTTGAAATTTTGTCCCTCAGTAAAAAAAAAACAAACAACCCAACAAAAACGCCCCCAAAAAACCTGAACAAACAAAAAAACAAAAAAAGACCAACCCCAAAACCAAGTGGGCACGATTGAAGAGACACCACCTTTCTCTGCAGCATCAAATCCAGTGTGCTTTACATCTCTTGGCAGAAAGGGCTGCCAGTGCCCCTGTGTTGGTGTGATAAGGAATAGTTTCAAGAGAAAAGCTGGCTGGTGTAGTTACATGGGGAATTATGTGGTGCTGTCACCTCAAGATCCTTCTCTGTTAGAGGGCAGTGTGTACTGGACTCAGTGGTAGCTCTTGGCTGAGTAGGTGCTTGGAGGGTAGGTGTCTATCTCACTGCAGCTGAACAATCAGCTCTCAGCTCTCTGTGTGGATGCTGGCTGTGTTGTCTTCAAGGTGATGGGTATAAAAAAGACAAAAATGCTAATAAGATATTTGAAAATTACATTCAATAAAAGAAAAGCTTATGCAAATAATGTTAGTAGTATCTAGTTACTACATAAGTAGATACTACTAAGGAGCTAATTACTAGATACTACTAAGTCGATCTACTTGCTTTGTAAGTAGATGGTGTTAAATTCGAGCTTGGTATAATTAGTTGACTGGAGTATGTGAGCTTGAAGGCTTGGGGCTACCGCTGCAATATTGAGAAAAGCAGTGACTGTGGCTTTTTTTTTTTGTTGTTGAGAGTAGTGTTTGCTGTACTCCTGCATGGTGCTGTCTTTGGCCAGCTCAGCTGTGCCCATGGCCGAGGGATTAAAGGCCATTAAATGTGACTTGTGATTACGTCAGGCTAATTACGTCACCAGAGCAGCGTGTGTGTAATTCTGTTCGCAATTCCTTCACGTGCTGCTGAGCTCTTGGCTTGGAGTAGCTGTCCCAGGGCTGCAGGACACTTGGTGCATGGGGATGTCGTGTGACAAGGACAGCACAGGCTGATGAGGCTAGACATTCCAGCCCTATCCAAGCTCTCTCAGCTTGCTAGCAGTGTGATAAACTTTTCAGCTGAGAAGCTGGAGCTAGATGAGCCAGCTGCTTGAGTGGTGCTGAATAAGGGGGAAGGATAGCTGGATAAGGAGGAAGCATTCCCAGCTCTGGGAACTGGAGAGAGGAGTGGCACTTGTGTGATGGGTGCTGGAGCGTTCCCCTGGTTTCTTGCCTACAACCTGTTTCCAGCAGCCTCTAGCAGACAGGTTGCACTGACTCACCTACTGTCCTGGATATTTCACAGTTTGGAGATTTACTGAGTGTGAGAAAAATTGAATCAAAAACTAGAGCTCTGGTTTGGGTTTATATGACATAAGCATAGTCCATTTTGGTAAATGTTTCATGTGATGCATGCTTGTATAATTTAGATCCTGAAGAGCGTGTGGCTTTTTGGGTGTGCCGTACTGATGGTTTGTATTTGTAGGCTTGTCACAGGACAATGCAGTGAGGTGGCCTGCTGGTACAATTGGAAGTTGTGGCTGCCAGGTTCCAGGCTGGAGGTGCCAATAGGTTTTGTTGCAGTGTTGTTCTTGTTTAGTGTTTACCTCAGTAGTTTGTGGGACTTGTATTTTGGAGCTTCCCATGTTATCCTACATGTGCCATATCTGTATGCACGACAAAAATATTTTCCATATCACTTGTAATTTAAATGTTACAATTATTGCCACAGGAAATATATTGAGAGATTTTCTGCTGACAAGACTTAATTGGGAGGAAGATGTGGAAAGTTCCTAGTAGCTTGATGAAATTGGGTGCTATGTCCTTTCTCTTTTTTTTTTAACTCAGCATGGAAGCACAGAGATTATGCAATCTATCAGAGGGCGTCTGACAGAGTGGCAACCTGAACTTGGACCTCTGTAATCCAAGTTGAGTGTCTCAGGGGATGGTTGTTCTGGTTAACTGTTACTCTAGATTTCTTTGGTCATCAGTTTCTGGAGCCAGACTTGCTTACCAGCAAGCAACTACTTGATCTGTGTTTAGCTTACACAATTTGTTCTTGCCTTTGAAAGCTCTGATGAGAAATTTGTGCTTATCAGACCATAAGCTTAAAGATTGGAGGAAGGGGAATGCTTTCTTGTTTGCACTGCATTTGTGAACTCTCTAGGTTTCTCTCCAGGCATTATGTAGTCAGAGTTCAGCTGAAACAGTTGTTGGTGCTGAACTAAATCAAGGCTCCTCTAGGCACAGCTTTCTTTGACGTAGTGTTTCTGAGGGTTTTTCTTTGTTTGATTTTAAGTAAAATAAAAAAACCAATGTGGTCTGCCTGTACTTACAGAAAATATTTTTGTTGTGATGGCAGGGATGTTCAGAGCTGGTCCATGCACAGTGTTGTGGTCTGGGGCTTTGGCAGTGTTGTGGCTGTGGGACACCAGAATGTCAGATGAGATGGGAATAGGGAAGCCTCCATCAAGGAGGTTGAATGCCCTGCAATGCACAGAGCACAGGAGGGAATGAAAAGGCCAAAGTCTCACTTGGTTTCTTCTGAAAGTGTGAGAGAGTCCTGGATAAAATTTGAGTTGAGAACATGCCAGTTGGTGGGAAAGGGTTTGCCTTCTTCCTTCATGTCCAGTGGGTAACAGAACTTGATGTAGTTGCTGCTCAAGGTGTTGGTATGAGGAAGGGGAGCTGGAAATGGCCTCCTGCAGGGTATGCTGGAGGTTTTGCACAGCTTCTCTTCCTGTCTTAGGAGAGGCTCTGACAGTAAATTTGTCTTCTTGAGTAATACAGAGTGACTAGTGGTCTGGCGGGTGACTGTTAGTTACATCACAGAACTATTTTCTCAGGTGGTTATCCTTTTCCTTCCCAAGGTATCATTGAACGGGATGAAACGCCTATGGAGAAAGAAATTGCCCTTCTGCATCGAGCAGACTTCGAATTCTCCCACATTTTTTACTTCTGCAGAAAGGGGTTTGAGGCTATTGTGGAAGATGAAGTCACTCAACGATTTTCCTCAGAAGAGCTGCTCTCCTGGAACCTGCTCACAAGAACTAATGTCAACTTCCACTACATCAGCCTGAGGCTGACTGTTGTGTGGGTCATTGGGGTGGTGGTGCGGTACTGCTTCCTGCTGCCCCTACGGTAAGCTCTGGTGCTGAGGGGTTTTGTCAGCCTGAGAACGGCTAAATTTGTGCTTTCTTCGTAAATGCCATCTCAGCTTTCTTTAACCCAAAAGTAGCATTGGCAGATATAAAATACTAACTTGCCTAAAGGCTCCTTTTATTTTGAGAAGCACTTATTTGCTGTGGAGAGCAGAGTAGAGCTGGTGGTTGTCTTTTCCATGAATGCTTCCTTAAGTTGATGTGTATTAGCAAAATAAATGTGAGCTCTAAAGCTCCCTGACACTGTGTGCATGGGAGTATCTGGATCTGCTGCTGTTGCTACACCATGACTTTAAGCAACAGGTTAGGGAATTGCTGAGTTAGAGAACTGCATATGTCAAGTATCTGAGGAATAATTGAATTTCTGCAATCCCTTTCCATTTTAAAGGGGGAAAAGTGTTACTATAATGAGCAAAGCTACTTACTAAGGTTTAATGTCTCTTTCGTCTGTAGCGTTTGCCTTGCTGCCATCGGGATTACATCAATGATTGTGGGAACAACTGCGGTGGGACAGCTGCCAAATGGCAGGTAGGTACTGCGTGTGAGGGGTGAACTCTCCAAATTGCATCAGTGCAAACAGCTGAAGACTAGGAGTGGACAGATTTTTACCTATAACAGACTACCAATAGTCCATTCCACCCACAAATTTGTGGACCTTGTTTTAGTGGCATTTTGAATTTGGGCTGAGGTTGGGTTCTTGTCAGTCTTGGCACTGAGGTTGATGATTTCTGATGGGTTTCTCCTGCTGCCATGAGATACTCAAATGGGGCATTGTAGGGCAGGTAGTAGTGTTGGGATGAAAAACACCCAGCAGAGAGAGGACAGCCTTGCCTAGCAAAGTGGCACCAAGGGCATGATGTATCTTGGCTGAGCTGCTGTACAGCAAGTGAGTGGTAGAGGTGGAAACATCCCTCTGTGCTCCAGAATACCAGGCAGATTTCAGCCTTGAGTTGTCTTGAGTAGGCTGGAGAACAATGCATGTGTGTCTAGCTGCTTTCCAGGATGCTTCAGATGTCTAATTTCTTTCAGTGTGAAAAACTACCTGAGTGAAGTGGTTCACCTCACGTGCTCCCGCATCCTTGTCAGAGCTCTGTCTGGTACTATCCATTACCATAACAAGTGAGTGAGCAAAAAGTGTGTATGTGCTTATGTGTGTGTGACATCCCATTGAAAATGGGGACTGCTCTCTCCTGAGCTGCAAGTTGATGTCACACTCCAGAGGCTGACTCACCTGACAGCTTCATGGAACTATTTGGTGTGTAATGTGGTGCTCTAATGCACTAGCAGTCTAACAAAAAATATGTAATTGCAGGGAAAACAGACCTCGGAAAGGAGGAATTTGTGTTGCCAACCATACATCACCAATAGATGCGATCATTTTGACAAATGATGGATGCTATGCAATGGTATGAGGAGATCTAAGATAACCACAGCCGAGGGACGAGGAGAGGGAAAGATTGTGGGGTATTGCTTGTGGACTTCAGTACTGAACTTTCACAGCAGAGATGTTTGCTTGAGCACTGGTCAGTGGGGAAAAGTGTAAATTGTGTTGAAATTGGTCTATATTATGTGCTGGAGAAGTTGTCCTTGGACTGTCAATGCCAGGCTCTTCTGTTGAAGTACCTGGGATAGTACCATGTGAATGTCTCAATTCTTTCAAGTGAATGCATTTTAACAGTTCTGCGGTCATTACTCAGTCCTGGCTTGCAGCCTCCCGGTGCAATTGGTTTTGTTGGATGTTTCTGGAGGGGTGGAGAGGAGTAAGTTCTGCCTTTCAGGTGTCTCAGATACTGATGTGCCTTGCTGGGCTTGCAGGTGGGCCAGGTTCACGGTGGGCTGATGGGCATTATCCAGCGGGCCACGGTCAAGGCCTGTCCTCACGTCTGGTTCGAGCGCTCCGAGATCAAGGACCGCCATCTAGTGACAAAAAGGTGAGGTGTGTGCTGGGTTGCCTCCCTGGAGAGGCATTGTGCAGCATTCCCTGGATTTGGGAATGAGTTGCAGGGGTGGTGTGCAGCGCACTGCATCACTCAGAATGACCTGAGTGTGCTTGCTCGTGTGGGCTTTGGTGCAGTACGCTGAGGCCAAAATGTCAGGTTCCCAGGTCACCAGGGAAGGCTCAAAACATTTATGCAGCGTGTCATGGTTTAGACCAAAGGTTCTGGTAAGCTTTGGCTTGCAGACAGTCACAAAACATCTCAGTTGGGAAGCCATCAATGTAACAACTAATGTCTGATGAATTCAGGTGTGTACTTTGAAACAATGTGAAGATACTTGAATTCTGGTACTTTCTGTTGCGGAGAAATACTGATGATAAAATTGGCTTTTTGTGATAAACACTCAGTGTCACTGGAAATTGTGAGCCTCTAGAAATAAAAAGCTTTATTTGTTTGGGTGGAAGGCAACATGTCTTGTTATAAGAATATAAGCTGTGTACAAAAGAGGTTTCTGCAGGATGTCACCAAAAGCATACCCGTGAATACTGTAGTACAGGGATAAAACATTCTTCCTAATTTGTAGAGAACTTTTTAGGTTAATTTTGACAGGTTAACTTCTTCACTGGCTTATTGGCCTCTGCACAGTAGGACAGCTTTGCCACATTGTCCAAGTGTTCAAGTACTGTGAGCTGTAGGCATTTAGAAGTCCTCTTTTAAGGAATATGCTGTTATGTAGCAGAGACTGCATGGACCACTGCATCAATATGCTTTTTTTCTTATGTAAGCAATTTCTTGAAGGTTGAGTGGATCAGAGTTAGTTAGACTGGCTTAATGGTATATAATTGTCAGCCTCTCTGAGAGTCATTAGTAAAATAATGTAGGGGAAAGAAAACAGGATGTTGCCTCAGTGTAATGCTCCAGGGGCCTAAAGGATGGCTGGCCCAAAGCTTCAGTTTCTGTAGAAAAAGAAAAGGCAAGTACAAATTAGTGTCTCGTAAAAGGCTTTGGTTTCATACATATGTAATACATAAAGGTATTTTTAATGCACTTGCCTGGGGAAAGAAGAGTGGAAAGGAACTGTTTTTTAAGCTTTTCTTCTGCTTCCACAGACTCAGGGAACATGTGGCAGATAAAAGCAAGCTCCCAATCTTAATTTTTCCAGAAGGTAAGAAGCTGAACTACTTATCTCCATTCAGTGCAGATGTCATCCCTGTTCTCTTCTCATGGCTTCTGCTGCTCAAATCTGTCTTCACCTCTGGCTTCAACTTTGTTAGGGCATTCCTGGTTTTCATTTTTAATATAAAATGAATATACAGGGAGACAACACAATACTGTCCCTGGACGTTGCTTCTCCTGGCAGAAGCTGCAGGCAGAAGAAGGGGAAGATTGTTTATTTTGCCCTGGGATTATTAATTTGCTGTCCTACAGATTTAACCTCAGCGTTGTGATTTTTGTCTTGCATGCCTTCTGGCTTCATTCAGGGAGCCAGTCATGAGACAAAGGCTAAAAGTAAGCAGGGGGGAGAGATGCTTAGCTCAGTAAGCAGCAAATGCAGGCCCTTTATGGGTATGATCTGTTTGTGGATGTTGTGTTGTACTGAAATGGCTGTGTGAAGCAATGACTTTGTCTTCTGGACAGGCACCTGCATAAACAATACATCTGTGATGATGTTCAAGAAGGGAAGCTTTGAAATAGGAGGGACAATCTATCCTGTTGCAATCAAAGTAAGTGGAAATAGCTGGCTGCTGGATTTCAGAGTTTGGGATGAGTTTTTGTCAGAGGGGCAGGAAGCTCTCTCAATACAGCTGCTATTAAAAGCATGGTAGCTCTGGCAATTGGGTGGATACTGTGGATGGCTCCTGGAGAATAAGTGGCTGAAATTAATAGTCCTTTGGCCTATAGAGCCTGCTGGTAGGCCTGCTGGGGTCAGCTTCTTCCTCCAGAAAGCTGGAAGGAAGAGAAATCCAGCTAGTCCTTCACAGTGCTGAAGGGAAGCATCCTGCTCACAGCAGACTTAATTCTTTTGGCTGTTCGGGCAAATGGGTGACATCTGCTGCTGGTTCTGCCATGTAGTCCCAGGTCTGAGAGGCTGTGATGGTCTGGAGAAAGGCTTAATCAATTGTTTTTTGTGATCCTTTGCAGTATGATCCTCAGTTTGGAGATGCCTTCTGGAACAGCAGCAAATACAATATTGTGAGCTATCTGCTGCGAATAATGACCAGCTGGGCCATCGTTTGCAATGTGTGGTACTTGCCACCAATGGTTAGAAAGGTAATCCCACATCTGGTTGCCTGACTGCTATTTAAAAACTTGACTGTGTCTGCAAGTGCACTTTTACTCTTTTTTTCCCTCAAAACCTCTGCTCACTGTGTCTCCAAATTAGTTTTATACTGGATTTTTGTCAGTGCTGACTGATGTATGATTGGACTCTGCTTTTCCTGGTGCAGCTCAGTACCATCAGCAGTGCATTAGATATACAAAGGACAGCAGTAAATGCAGTGCTGTTCACAGTAGCAATAATAGTAATGTTTCATCTTGTTGCAGCAAAATTTTCTTCTAATTTCAACAGTCTAGGGGAAAAATGAGTTATTATCATGTGGGAACATCAGATTACGATGCTGGCATGATAAGGAATGGGTTGTTTGGAAGTGGGCTAATTTGATGAGGCAACAGATAAAAAAAATATTATGAAAGTCTGCTTCCATTGACTTCTCTCTTTGATTACGTTGAATTTGTGGCTCTTGAAGGAAGATGAAGATGCTGTTCAGTTTGCCAACAGAGTGAGGTCAGCCATTGCTCGCCAAGGAGGACTGACCGAACTCCCATGGTGAGTGGTGCCCTCCTTGATAGAATTCATGGACTGTTTGTGATTAGTTTGACTGATAGGTGCTTCCATCCTTAGATTTGTGACAAATAACATTCAACATCAGTTTATTCCACTCAGGAAAACAATGGAGTAACTCCACATGCACATATGTGAAAGTAAAAGATATATGAAGTCTTTGGAGCATGTAGCATGCAGTGAGTCTTATCTAAAGGCTTGATGCTTTTGAAGTAGGTCTATTCTGACAGTTGTTTCTGACATTGAGATTAAGTAGCAAAAGTGAAGTTTCTTGGCAAATCTGATGAACAACAAAAAATCAAACAGGTCTTGAGGGTTTCTGCTCTGACCTCTCATGTCCTGCCTCAGCAAGTAGCAGGATAATGCCTAAATTTCATATGACACAAACTTGAGAGCAAAATTCAGATGATGAGAATGAGCAAATAGATTCAACTATGAGACCCAGCTCTGAATAATATAAGGCAAGACACAGCTGTAGTGTTGCAGAAAATTGACTGCCTCTACAGTAGCGTCCCAGATTGCCAAATATTTCTGTGATGGGTACAGCATGTTAACAACATGAATAGACTGCTTTAATGAGCTGAATTCAAAATTTAAACTGCATAAGCATTGTGTTTAAGGTAAAGGTTTTAATAAACATGCTTAAAATTGAATGTAATAGAAGTTCTGAAGAAAAGCCTTTAATATAGATTACCTACCTTAATCAATCACAGAGTTTTAATGTAATGCATAGTTTGATAACAACAGCTATAACAACAGCCCCGATGGTTTACTGTTCCCTCTTTCTCTGTTCCAGGGATGGAGGACTGAAACGAGCAAAAGTCAAAGATACTTTCAAAGAAGAACAGCAGAAAAACTACAGCAAAATGCTAGTGAGAAATGGATCAGTAGGAAGCTTGTCTGCAGAAACTGAGTCAGACTGAATGGTGGTTCTTGAAAAGTAACTTTGCACAACCAGCCTTAGCAGGAATGTGTTTTTTTTAAATTAAAAAAAAACTGTCAAAAAATAGAGCAAGAAAACAACAAAATCCTTCATTGTGTGTATTCATATTCTCTATGTGGCTGGTGCAGATCCTGCCAAGGGCAGTGTCTCTGTGTTCTTCCCTGTTCATTCTTTTGCTATCCTGCCCCTCTGCATCTTCATGTGGTGATGCACTGCAGCTCCTGGTATTCCCAAGCTGAATGCCTGCAGAGTTAGAAGATGAAAAAACCACCCCAGTTTTTCCGAGTTTGTAAGAATGAAGGGAAGTACACTGAACAGATGCTGTCAGGACACTGCTTGTGAAGATACCTCCTGTTCATGGTACTTTAAAGGTTTAAACATAACAAAATTTTGTCTTTTTATTTTTCTGTTCCTCACAGACTTTTTGTTGTAGATGATTTAAATCACGTGCTTGAGGACGTTGTCAGAACTGTGAGATTAACTCTTTCTTAGCTTGCACCTGGATGTGCAAGGAGGGAATGGGAGAAAGGGTTGCAGAGACCCTACAGGATGGGAAAGGAGCTGCCCTGCCAAAAGCACAGACCATGGAACATGAGGAATTTGGTGGCCTTATAACATGGTATTGCCTTTATTGAGAACTGCTGCCTGAGGGAAGATGAGGGGCAAGTCCTCAATCTCCCTGTCCATTGCTGTTGTTGAAATTGCTTTGTAAAGGTAAGGTACAGTAAGGGTTGGATAATGTAGGCTATGACAGATGAATCTTTGTGGACTGTCAAGAGTGCCCATCTGCAGAAATTACTGTTAATGGCTTGAAATTCTCAAGAGAGCCACTCCAGAAACACATCTTGTTTCCTGGGCTAGCAATAGCTATCACAACTATAAACATAGGATTATTAAGTCAGCTTTGATATGAGATATGGCATGTCCAAATCTGCAATATATTGTTGTCTGAATGTAATGAGAAATAAATTCTATATTTCTAATGGGTTTTGTGTGGCATTACTACTGTTCTCTGATTCTATATAATGAAAAAAGTTATACAGCCTGAGAACTTAACATTGTAATCATGGAAATGTCAATCAGTGACATAAAGGACCAATTGTAGTTGAGTTCTACAGATTTCTAACCTGACTTTCTTTCCTTTTTTCCCCTCTCCTTGGACTCTAAGGCACATAAATGGCTTGATGTTTATCCTTGTTAGTGTAGCAGTAATTCATCATGTGGGCTCATCTTGAAAGTACAGCATGAAGTCATATCAGGGAGACTCAATTAATGAAACTGTAATTAACTGGGAAAGAACTGAGCTTCTAAATTTTTAGCTGAGTTCATTTCTAAGTAGTTTTTTCCTTTTAGCAAAGAGAAATTAAATTTAATGCATAAAAAAATTACTGTCCTATAAATCAAAACTTAAAAATCTGATAGAGCATAGTCTCCTAGAAAAAGAATTCCTGTTTCCCATTATGCACTTACACAAACATATATAGGGAAGTATTTTCAGGTTTAGTATGGCAGGCCTTCAAGAAGGAAATTGTTTCTGTTAAAAGGGTTAGAGTGGTAAGACAAGTGAGACACAGCAAAGGCTTTTTGCTTAAGGTGAGCAGAGTTCAGCTGTGGTCTGAGTTGTTATTACTCTTAAGATGAACTGGTCATACAAGCTTTGGGCTAATGAAAGCATTTGTCATAATTTATGGATGTTAGCTGTGAGCTTGAGCTTTCCTGGATTCCACTCACAATAAGAAGCTTTGTAAGGCCAGCTCTTCTAAAAACATGCCTGCCTCTTTTATATGCCTACACACCTAAAATACAGTTTAGGTAACATTTAAAAATCTACTCTGTATAAGTATTGGGATACATATTTTGAACGTTTCTTATAAGGTATAGATTATGTATTTCACTGTAGATGGAACAAGAATTGTTCCAGTTGAAGGTTTAAATACATGATTCCTAAGAGAACCTTCACAGCCAATTTATGGGCCCTCTGCTTTCTTCCTGCTTTTTGAGTTGATCATCAGTAACTGAACTGCAGTGGTTTTGTGGGTGCTCTATTAGGTGCATGTGTTTACAGCAACAGAATTGTGAACTTTGGCAAAAGTGGCCAAAAGTGCCTGCAGTTTGCTTCTTGCTTAGGGCAAAACTGAATTTTAAGGCAAAAAGCCCTGCTAAGTTAAAGGGTAATGACAAAGTAATCCAATGATGCTGTAATGAAATGTCTGACAAATGAAAGGGAGTTCTGTGACTTAATTACAAATAGTCTCCACTGAACTAATTTTTAACAAAATCTGCCTTATTTTGGAGAGAATTTGTCAAGGAAATTTGTAGATTTAGCTGAGTGAGTGGCATGGGCCATCATGTAGTCATTTCTTAAATGAGAAATATGTTGGTGAATAAGCTGAGGTTTCTTGAACCTGCAGCAGCTTGTACATCTTGACTAAGCAGAAAGTCCTGTGTGTTCTTTGACTCTTGGTGGTATTTCCCCACTTAGCTCTGAAAATGTATTCAGAGAAGCCGTGTGTTCAGTGCTGATAACTAATAGGTGGTTCTGGACTGTGTCCCAGATTTGTTACAGACACGAGATCCACATTCTTGGGGTGGCTTAGTTTTTACTTTGGAGAAGTATTTTTATAGGGCAGCAGATGACTAATAGCAGAGAGCCAGTGTGTACAAGGTGTGACTTGACTCACTGCCAGTTAGGCCCCTCTGCTGCCTTTGGAAAGCGCTTTGTACATTTTTTCCTTTTCCACTGACAGATGTGGGAAATCTTGCAGTTGTATTGGATTGAATGAGCAGTGATACCTCAAGAAATCAATGGTTGAACTGGAAGTTTTAGTTTCTGGTGCTGGGCGCCTAGAGCATTAATTCTTATTTTAGGACCTAAGTGCATATTTTTGTTTACATTTAGAGAAAGGCCTTTGAGTTCAGAGAAGGGTTGGCTCCTTTCAAGCTCTGATAGAGCTCTACAGGATTTGGACAGGTAGGTGGTTTTAAAGGTGGTGATGGAATCCAATTCAAATGTTAATAATAATTTTTCTGCTGCTGAAATCTGTTATTTCTACCTTGAGCACAGTGGGTATAGCCAAGGGTTTCCTTTGTATCCTGTTAAGCTGCTCTGCCTCTTAATACATTAAATGTATCTAGGTTGTCATTATAGACAGCTCCTAATTGACATGAAGGAGGCTAATGAAGAAAAGGTCAATTGACAATCTTTGGAAACTTGTTTTAAAAATCTCAGTGTGATTCTGGAAGTTCCTGGCCCAATCCTGAAATTTAAGGTACTTAAAAATGTCCTTGTCTCCCCTGTTACTGAACAGATTGATAAAAAGGTTTCTAGTTAAGATTTAGGTCTTCCCCCAGTATTTATCTGGTCTAATTCATTGAAGACTTCACGTGTCAGGTTGGCAAATGTGATATATTCCTGCACTTCCTTATTTTAACTAGTGCTTCTCAGGAATTTGGCAGTCCTGATACTACAAATTCTTGCTTGAGGAATGGAAATAACTTGAGACAGTACTGAGCTATTTAAGGAAAGGGCCAAAGAAAACCCTAAAGATACACAACTAATGTGAAAGCTGACTTTGGCTGTGAAGCCTTCTCCAAGGTATCAGTACTAATGCCCTGGAAGGAGGTTCCTAGTTCTGATTTTTTTGTGGATGGTGGACATAAAGTAGCTGTTGGATAAACAAAAATATTTATCAATATTTATCACTAAGGAAGCCTGATTTTATATGTAATTGTGCCTCAACTTAGACTGCAAGCTCTGATTGAAGCTGTGGTACAGTACAGTGTTATTTACAGAATGATTTGGGTTGGAGGGGACTTTTAAAGGCCATCCTGTCCAACGCCCCTGCAGTGAGCAGGGACATTTTCAACTAGACCACTCTGCTCAGAGCCTGTCCAACCTGACCTCAAATGTTTCCAGGGATGGGGCCTCTACCACCTCTCTGGGAAACCTGTGTTAGCATTTCAGTACCCTCGTTGTAGAAAAATTCATCCTTCTCTCTAGTCTAATTCTACCTTTTAGTTTAAAACATTACCCCTTGTCCTATACCCTACTAAAAAGTCTGTCCCCATCTTTGTAAGTCTCCTACAAATACTGAAAGGCCACCACAAAGTGTCCCTGGGCCCACTTCTCCAGCTTGCTCAGGTATCCTGTCCTCCAGGTGTGTCAACAGCACCACTCAGCTTGGTGTCTGCAAATGTGCTGAGGGGGCACTGGATCCCAGTATGTCATGGATGAAGCTAATACTGGTCCCAGTGCATCCCCCTGAGGGACACCACTGGAGCATGATGTAGGCCAGTATGTGCTGCAGAACAGAGCCCTGTGTGAGGATACACAGTTGGACTGAGATCTACTAAAAGTCATGGGGATGTTTAATATTTATTTGTGTGATAAGCTGGCTGCTCAAGCCTAGCAGTGAGGGTGAATTCTTTGATTTTGTCACAGACGTGTTTTTGGGTGCCGCTCTGCCACAAAGAATGTGGCCATGCCATTACCAATCCTGATTTGTTCTCATTAAAAAAGGTTTTTTGTTTGAACATAATAAAACCAGCAAAACTGTGACCTTAAGAGTCAAGATACAGACTCCAATGATTGTTCACTGTCTCCATATTTTTATTAAATTTTTCTAAGGCTCTTTTGTGCTGCATAAAATCCATACAAATGAAATACAAGCACAGTCAGTAAATAGTAATGAAAAGGTAAATGCATTTTGCAAAGAAGCCAGTGCATATCAGACATCATCTGGAATAATGATGATTTTTCTTTTTTTTTTTTTCTTTTTTTTTGCACAGATCACAAAGCTATTACAATCTTTTAAAATTAATATCTGGCTTTTAGGCTCTTAATTGTTTGGGTGACCTTACCCTTTGGCTAATAAGAAAAATTGCATTGTTTTTAAATACAAGACATGCAAGATATGACAATTGTATGGCTGAGACTGATATTTCTGTTAAATATCATGGAATGGGAAAGTGGTTGGCTTAGTTTTCCTAATTGTGGCCACCTTTGGGGCAGGGTGATATGAATTTGTATCTGAGTTTCAGCACAGCTGCTCTGCAGCTTGGTGAGGGAAATCTCCCTGCCAGCTTCCCACCTCTCTTAGGCCAGGCATGGTACAAGGCTGGAAACTCAGTTAGATGTGGCCAGGTGGCAGTTTGTGCCTCTCTGTGGTGGGAAGGGCCTGTCCTGGACCTGGCTCACTGAAATCCAGGATTTCCAGTACTCCAGGAGCAGTGACTCTGCTGTGTCCTTGTGCTATGGTAGTGCACAGTTCACTGGACTGCATCCAGTTTTCTCTCGCACACCAGATGATGTTCTGTGCACACAGCATGTCTTGGAGGCATAAATTGTAGGGGTTTTAATTTTAAAGAGAGTCTGAGAGCTGAATAGCCTTCAGTTTCTGTGAATTGCTCTGTCACCCGATGTCTTGACACCACTCAACCAGTGTAACTTGATTTGACTGGAGTCATGTCAGTTCTTAAGGAATCACAGAATGGTCTGTGTTGGAAGGGACTTTAAGATGATCTTGTTTCCACCTTCCACTAGACACTGGAACACTGTTCCTGGAACACTTCCAGGAATGGGGCATCCATCCAGGATGAGGAATGGATCTCAAGAGTGAGGGTTTTAGCTATACTTTAAATACATGTCCTGTCTCAGTATTTTGAGCTTTTGATTCCAAAGTCTGATGTAAAAGCAACTTTGCACAGGAGTCCAAAGGAAATTTGCTTTAGAACCTTGAGGCCATCACCTAATCCAGACATATTGCAGGAAAGAAATTTCCTTGCAAAGCAGCACCATCGGTCAGCTGATGATTGCATGACGGTTTATTGGCTTTTGTGGTTTGTTTTGTTGTTGGTGGTGGTGGTTTGGGGAATGAAGAGAGCTTTTGGGAGACCTGGCACTGAGCTAGGATGGGAGCAGGGACCTTGTGCCTTTTACAGGTAAGTCTTTCATGATGCTCTTGGAGTTTTTAAGTGAAGAGCATTCCCAGCAGAGCACTGCCACCCTCAGTGTGGGGCCCTGTGTCAGTGTCAGGCTCGGCAGGCCAAAAGTTTCTGCCTCTGAAGTGACTTTTGTTGGGATCAGTCAGAGCTTTGTTGGGCAGCAGCAGGTTTTTGTGTGTGCTTTGCTCATCAGGACTTTCCACCTTTCTGTATTTTGTGTCATGCGTTTGTTGTAACCTAATTTTTGTTTTGTTTTTTAACGATATCTGGGTGTGCAATTCCATGCCTGGTGTTTAGGAAAGGCACAAGTTTTGTTGCTGAAGGCTGATGTTTGTATTTACTTTCAGCTTTGATTGTCTCATATTGCTCGCTTGTGAGCTCTGTCTTTCTACCTCCATTCCCACACAGTAGCAAGTCACTGTCTCCTGCAATTAGTTACAAAGGAGAACGATGAGATTGGCCCTGTGTTCTCCTCACTTCATCCTGGGATAATGGATTAGTCCAGATGCTTGCTAGAATTGCATAAAGTGAGCGTGATGGAGTGTAAGCCCAGGTGGGGACAGCTCCAGCACAAAACAACCCTGGCATGGCATACTCTAATTTCCTTCCTCATGCTTTATCTTGTGCAGCGGTTCCACTTAATTATTGCACTGTGGAAGTCAGCTGCCCAGGCAGGGATTAATCCTTTCCAACAATCACAATCAAACTTCCACTTGTGCGCTCAACTCCTAATGCTGGGTTCGTGCTCAGGGAAAGGGAGGGGAATTCAGAAGCATGAGCTCTTGAGAGCAGCAGCAATTTCCTCCTTGTCTCATTCCATAATAATGGTGGCACTACTTTTTGGGGAGGGAGAGGAATAATGTTGCTTAGGAGGTTGTCAATTCCCAAGTTAGCCACATGAAGAAACCAGTGACCAGCTGAAATCCCAAACAGACCTGTTTAGCTGGGCTGGCCTATGGTGAAAGCTAAACGTGTCTGAGGTTTTAAGGAGGAGTTGGGGGGATAGGGAGAGTATTTAGGCTTTTAGGGTTGTGAAGTGTCTGAATTTACCAACTGAAATGAAATAGTAAAAAGATAGAATCTGTAAATGGGACAACTAATGAGGCTTTTATGGTGTTGCATTTTAGCCTCTGCTTCACAGGGTTTTCTTCCTCACAGCTAAGTATATTGCTTCTGCCAATCTTTCCAGCTTGTTGCTGTCCTTGGGATTTTTCCATCAGTAAGGCAGACTTCCTCTTCTTGTCTGCCATTTTGTTCTGGCTGTGGAGCATCTTGTCCTGTAGGCTTAAAGAAGAAAGAAATCATTAACAGATAAAGATTCAGGTTGTGGTCCTTTAGGAAGATGGACTCTGCAGGGAGCAAAACTCTGAGCCAATAAGAAGATTGCTGTTTGAATTGGTTGTGGCCCAGAGAAAAAGTGGAAGAAATACATCCCAGGATGTGATGCGAGAAATGCTGTCTTGAGCATGCCCTTGATAACCCTGAAGGTTTTTTTAATGGGCATGTGATGGAAATTCCAGCAGACCTCTTTACAGCTTACAGAATTCCCATATTGTAGTGTTTCTCACAGCCCTCCAATTGTGTGCATGCTCCTGAAGTAAAAGTGGATATTTCACACTATCCTCTTAGCAGAAATGTACAATTAACTCTTAAGGATACTGTTTCAAGGAGGCTTTTATGCTATTGAACATCATGTTACTTTGAACAGGAGTTTGCTCATGGTTTTTAAAACTGTTTGAAGAGGGTGCTTTTTGTTGCATGTAGCTGCTTATGAAATAATGAACAATTTTGTTTCCCCACCTTTTTGCTTTAAAGGTTTCCGTTCTAATGCTTTCTGTTCCTGAAGTTGTGCAGTATTTTAGTAGGAAGATTATTTTTTAAATGGCCAAAATGCTAATGTTTGGATTTAGCTTAGAAATCAATGTTAACTAATATGCAGACAGAGAGAAGATCAACAGTGTTTGGAGCACTTGAACTCCCAGCTTTGGCTTCTCGCATCTCTTGGGAACGGTTTGTCAAGATTTAAAAACAGGAATGGTTTGTATTCCATGCTCTATGTGTAGCATAATCATGTTCATTTTCAAGGTGCTTCAAAAAATCCCTTGGCTATAATATGACCAGGCTGTAATATGATCAATATAAAAACAACAATAAGAGAAGAAAACAAACGCAAAGCTCCCAACCACACACAGCCCAAAAGCCTGGAATATGCTGGACATCAAGGTTTCTGCACCAGAAAAAAACTAGAGTCACCCTGTTCTTGCGGAAGTTGTGCATTTAATTTTAAATCCTTCTGTAGTTGCTGCTCTGTAGTTTACCCCACTACTGGCAGCGCTGCCAAGTGTGGCAGTAAAGCAAATATTAGATCATAATTTTTAGGTAGCCAGTGGAAAGATGAAGCTGTCTGTCAAAGCTGGCTTTGAGGCCAAGGGTAGAGTCATGGGCAGAAAGCCACTATGGGGTTTTTGGCCAAAAATGTCCCTGGACTGTAGCCAGAAAACTGGGAGGTTCAATTCCTATGGGTGGCTCCTTGAAAGGAATAATCCTGTCTGTTGTTAACAAATGATGGGGAAATTGGTCAGGATGAGCAGGACTTCGGAAGGCCAGACTTTTGTGGGTGCATGAAATTGGATCTGCCAGTCTGGCAGGCATTGCCCGGTGCCTGAGTCCTGCAAGGCTGTGTGCACAGTCACTGTCAGCACCCTCAGTGCTCCCGTGGGGCTGGGGTGGCACTGCTAGGAGCAAGAGGCTGAACTCAAAGCAGTTCATGCTGCAGTAGCCTTGCATCTCCAGACAGCTATGGACCATTCATTGCATGCAGGAAAATTTTGGCAAACTTTTCCTTTGCATTTTGAATTTTCACAGGGAAGAGGAGAAAGTTTCCTGAAATGCTATGGTTTTGGTGTTGGGAAAAGCAAGCTCAGATTAGAGTGGTGGCAGGGTGGAGACGTACTACAGCCTTTTGCTGGTAGCCAAAACTGTTCTGGAGACCCAGAGCTTTAGGTTGCCATTGGAGAGGGCGAGAGGTTTAATTGATAGCCCTTGGATGAAATCCTTTCCTTGCAATTTCATTATTATTACTATAATTGTGTAATTTGTACATGCTTTTTTAGTGCCTTTTCCTCTTGATGTAAGATGATGCAAGGCTGGTAGGCTCTCTGTTTTCAACATATTTGCGCGCCCCGTTTTTGTAAATAGTGCTGAATCTGCTGTCTGAGACGCACTGGTGAGCTTTCTGCACCTGAAATTCCGGGACAGGAGGCTGCTGAAGAGCTGCAGCTCTGCACAGTTGGTCTCTGTCTGCTGCGTTTGCATCCTCCTGCAAACGAGCTGTAGGAGCTGCTGTATCACAGCACAGGCAGCTAGGTGCCAGCACCAGCTCACGTTTGGTTTGCCTAACACGTGTCCTCCCGGCAGTGCCCAGAGCAAGAGCAGCTCAGCTCCTGAGTATTTGCATACTCTAACGAGCTGGGCCATAATTGGCCTTCATTGATTTTGTTTTCATTGAGCTAAAATAGAGTCAGAGCTTCTCAGGCAAGAAGAGCTGATTGATTTGTGGTAGGATTCAGGACTATTCAGTTGAAGGAATAATTAATTATGTTCTTATTTAGTAATTGTCAGGGTCTAAGTTTACTCTTACCTTTCAAGTAGACACTGCTAAATTTGCTCTCCAGACTCTGTCTCTCCTTTTAAAAACTGGGAAAAGGTGCCACTGTGCAGAAGACAGTTCACAGGCAGCACATAGTTTCCTTCTCTATCCTTTCATTACCACTTATTTTTCTCCCTGCACTATCTCCCTGCTTATCCATATGCATGACATCTTTTTTTCTGGGTCTTAATTGATCAGATCCTTTCTTTGGCAATTTTCTTCTAAACGGTTCCAAGAAAACACCCTTTTAACCAAAAGTTGGAAAACAGAGGAAAAAAGAATCGCTTACTTGAGAAAATTGAAATGGCAACCTGCTGTTAGGATTTTTATGATCTTTTTTCAGTTCTAATTAAAGCTCTTGCCCCAAAGAAACATTTTCTTGGGTTGAACAAAATACACCTGCAAAGCTCAGGAGCTGGGGGTGTTGTTTGTGTGCTGTTTAACACTCATAAACATGAAATACTGGGTACGTCACGAGTGATGGTCTTGCTGAAAGTGGAAACTTGTCCTTCCTTGTGCTCATCTTAGCAAGTATCCATTTAATTAAACATTAGCACTGTGTGAGCAGACAGTGCTCTGTGGCAGAGGCAGATTTTATGAGCTGTTTCTGCAGAGTTGAAAGCAAGGTTATAACAGCCACATAGAGCAAGGTTAGCATTGGCACACACGTAACAAGGATGAGGTTTAGTTCATTTTCTCCTCTTCTCATCTTGTGCTTGCAGCATAACATGGTGGCAACATTTGCTAGTGGTTTTTAAGTGGTGGGTCTTATTACAAATGTAATGTTAGACACTAATGAATTGAGTCCAGGAGGTTTCTGTGCTGCTGCTGGAATGCAGTGCTCAGTAAATACCTTACACCAAGCAAGTAAATGACAAAGGAACTGCCTGGGCAAACAACAACCAAATGCAAGGGATCATTCTTTGTAACAAATTAGTTCTTAAATAGAAGGGTCTTCCACCAGCTTCACCGGATGAAAACTCCTGGCTCAATGAGGGCACTGAAGTGGACACAATCACCAATAATAAGTAGGACACAACCCCTGCGTGGCCTCAAGTCCTTTGCACTATGTGAGTTTGCAGGGGTGGGAAAACCAGAGGAGAAAATTACTGAAGAAGTAATAGGAGGAGAGGTTGATGGCTTTAAGTAAAGGGACAACTCCAGTAGTGCCACAACTATTTTGTCTGAAACACACATGGGCAGTGTTGTCCAGATAGAGAAAGGACCTCTCAGTTTGGTGATGTTTGGAGGGGGGCAGTTTACTCTGGGGATGTTGTCTCCTTGCATGAGATTTGGCAGAAAAACTAGGGAAACTGCCATGGAGGACCTGCAAAGTTCATTTTCAAATATGCTTTGCAGGAAAGAATTGAATTTTGAAGGAACTTAGCAAAAATGCTATGTGAGAAATCAGCTGTGTTAGGATTTTTTCCTTTCTTCCCCTTTAATTTCCAAGGAAAAGCAGGGGAAACACTGTTATATGCAGAAACATAATTTTCCCAGTCAAAAAAAAAAAAGAAAGTAAGAAAGAAAGTTCTGAGGTTTTGGCACCTTTTTCTTTTTTTTCTTTTTTTTCTTTTTTTCTTTTTTTTTCTTTTTTTTTCTTTTTTTTTCCCCCCCTATTTTGGACAAATGGTGGGATTTGTTTTGTTTTGGGCTTTTTGTTTGAATGGGAGATTTCTTATTTAGAAAAGCTGTAGCAGATTTCTTTGGGAAATATTGTTCCTATTAATTTACTTTTCCCAGATGTGAGCAAACATCTTTAGTCCTACTGCTGAACTGAAAGCAAGCTTCTTTAAAACTGATGTCTGAGTGGATTTTGAATGTCATTCTGCTTCTGAAAAGTTTCCCAAACTGTGGCAAAGTCACAGCCAGGTAATAACTGCATGGGATCTGGAGCACTCAGTAGCTGTGTAGGCTCACCTGGATCCTGCTGGGCTGAACAGCATCTCTGGACACCAGGCAAATCCCTTTTCCAAGCCGTAGTCCCTCTGCGGATGTCTGAGCTGAAAACCTCTCATTCCCTTGCTTGCTGTCTCATTTTTGGTTAAATCAGCTTTTGCCACTCCTGGATTACACCTACACACCCCCCCAGCACTGGGCCAGCCCCAGTGCCTGCCTTGCCCCATGTTGGAAACTGCTTTCCTGGGAAACCAGGTTATGTGGGAAGCTGTGGAGCTTGGAGACTGAAAGAAAAGAGGTCCAGAGGGTAAAGTGAAGCAGGAAAAACAGCTGTGTGATCTTGCAGTGGTAAATCAATGTCTGTGCAGACCAGCAAATTCCTTTGAATTGGACACTCCCATTACATCATCTAAGCTGTTCTCTTTTTGGTAGTCACTTTTCTTTAAATAATGCTTTTTATTACTCTGGATAGTCCTACTTTGAGAGCTTAAGGTCACAGGCTCCACCATTTCCATGGAGTTGCTTTTAGTCTTTCCTACTGGCCTCTTTTAAGGAGCAGGGAGGCACTGAATTTCTTTTTCCCATGAAATATCTTCCTCTGTAAAGTTGAGATGCTTCATCATAAAATACCTTTTTGCTAAAAAAGTGAATGGGTGCTCCATAGCCCAAAACAATTAGCACCACTTTGTGTCTGAGTGCTTTCAAGTGTGCCTCCTGGGATTTCTGTGATTTGTGCTGCCATCTTGCTATTTGTCCTGTGTCAGAGTTCACCCATCATTTCAGACCAAGGAAGGCAGGAGCTGAGCTGGTTTGCACATGCGCTTTCTAGGCTTTCATCTGCCAGGGGCCTGAAGGCTCCTGCCTGATTCATTTTACTGAGAGCAGCTTTCTCCACCACATATATACCTCTTGGATTGGATTCTTACATATTTCTGCCTTGGGACAGAGGTAACATTAGTGTATATCAGGGCCTTTGTAAAGGCTGCCTGGTTTTGTGGGGGCTGTGAAGTGAACCTGAATTCCAAGTGCTCAGTATGACTTTTTCCTTTGCTTTCACTGAAAGCACTGATTAAACCTGTGTTTACAGGCCTTGTAAACTTCACATAGTTAAGGTGCACCAGAGTTTCAATGACTTGTTACTTCTACTAGACTGCCTTGGAATTGAAGAAATTTCTATGCTGATATGCTCTGGGTAACAAATAGTCATCTTAAAAGAAGATGAGTACCTTGGGGGTTGTAAGGATTATTGGACTGCCTACCCTGGAGCTCCAGCTACTGTGTTGTGAAGATAATGAATGATTAATTGGTCTCATACTTTGTACTTAATTGGTAGCAGCACTTTGGATGCACTGGTTGCTGTAGCAACTTAGAGGATACACCTGTTCTGAGTAAAAAATTTAAAAAAAAGTGAAGGGGTATAGGACAAGGAGCAGAAGTTGCCACCTCACTGGCCTACATAATTGTTGTGGGCAAAATAAGAGTAAAGGGAAGAGCTGGGAAAGAGGACTACAGCAGGAATCCCCCAGCTGAGAAGGTGTGGAAACTCCTCCTGTCTTGAGAGAAGAGCTGGCTTTGCATCCTTCTCCCTTCCCAGCTAAGACCTATTTTTTTTTCCTTTCACAAGAAATGCAGAACTATGTTAAATGCCTGAAGTTTCTCTCTCACAGGATAACTCTGCACCAGCCTTTAGAAGGAGACTGACCTGGATCCTTTCTGGGTACCTGCTCTGTTACAAATGAATTTATTGTAGAAAGCTGCAGCTACAAGGGCTCACTCCTACTGCTGAGTTATTTCCTCTTCCAAGCACTCCTGCTCAGGTGCTCTGTGTCCTTGGTGGATTATTAAACCCTGTACTCCTGTGTTTCAGGGGGTGAGCTACAGAAGTAAGTGGCTATTAAAAGCAGCAGTTGGCCACAGGAAATCTGTGTTAGACATGAAGTTAGTTCCTGTTATTCTTGCCTTTGTCTTTGTAACCAGTAAATCCCTATTTTCCACCCCTGTTTGTGTGGGTATGTAAAATAACTTGCCAGGTCTAAAGGGAGCACTGGCAGCTGTGCAGCTCTAATCTTGTGTGCAACGAGGGAGAGTCACAATCACATTTTGTCTAACAGTCTGCCACAAACCATCACACAGTCATTTCACAAAGTGGAAGGAAAAAACTCTGCAATTCCTTACACAAACCAGAGAACAAGCTGTAGAGCTGCATTGTCTTCCTTCCTTCCTGATGGTGCAAGAAGGGATCCTCTAGTGACTTGCATCAGAATAAGATGCTGGAGTAGATGCTTTATGGGTTGTTCACCCATCCTCTGTCCAGGTGAAACTTCATCTTGGTGGAGATGGTAATAGTAATTGTTAGAATTGTTTATCTCATGACAATTTCTCACTAGTTTTGAAAAAGACTGAACTAAAGCTGGTAAAATTCCACTTGAAAATGAAAACAGGGACTTTACATTAAATTACATTGTGGATAAATGGTTTGATGGGTGGAGCACGAAATTACCAATACTTCTGCAGCAGTATTTGTGGCCAGGACCCTGACTTGGGCAAAAAAATCCCTGGAGCAAGGAAGTACATCTTTCAGCCAGGTTTTGAGAAGGACAGATTAGTAATCCATTAGTAATCCAGAGATTTGAAAGACTGTCAGTGGAAAAACAAGTCAGTTTTCTAATGTGCTGTTTCTGCTACTGCAACTTAGAAATAATTGCCAATATAAGAGTGGAAAGAGGTGCAAATGAGTATGTTATGGTGTGAGCAAATGGAGGTTATGCTAATGTTGGTATGAAGAACCTGTGTATGTTAACAATGATCAAACTAAATTGCTCATTAATAATCACCACAAGTAATATTGATCTCTACAGCACTTCCTACCCAGATGTTCAAAAATGTTTTATGGATCTTTGAAACTCTGACAAAGAGCAAGACGAGGTGAAACATTTTGTGTAACATAGGCAGTGATGGTGGAGGGGTGGAAATGAAATCTGGGGTTATGATTCGCAAAATTTCAGCAAACAAAGCTGAGTTGTCCTGAGAAGATCTATAATTCCTTGACTTGATCTGATGCAGGAAGCTACATGTTCAGTGGCACTGCTATAAAGTGGTTCTGATCTGGGTTGCCTGCAGTTGGAGAACTGTAGCAAAACTTAGTAGCTCTGCATACTGCTTGTGCTGCTAAGGACCAACTTCCTCTTTATACTGACGCGTGAGATGCACTTAGAAGACAGCAAATATTGGATGTTTTGTAGCAATAATGTGTGAAAAATCTTTTAGGTTTGTTTTCTATTTTTTTTCTACTTCAATTAACTTTTTAAACTGCATGTCTTGTCTCATAAAATGATGAACGCTTTCCAATTTATTGAAACAGTGGTTCTACAAAAGAATAATATGCTTGAGCAACTCTTTGTGCTGATACATCATCATCAACCTGAGTAATGAGTGGGAGAGAGATAGGGCTGGGTTTGGCTGCATTGAAAACATTTGTAGATTTTATCTGGAACAGATTTTATTAAAATTGCAACAAACTTTATATAGCCCAGTATACGCTTCATTAAGGGAACATTACCTTACAATTATGATTAATTAGATTAAACTTATGAAAGTGTGTTATTTGTTCAAATCAAAAGGGTGGCAGGGAAGAATGATGGATGATGAAAGAGTGTGATAAATGAAGAAAGCAGCTGAACTAAATTGAATGTGTATTCATCCGTTTTCACTTCATAACTAATGATAAATTGAGCATGTCACATTTAACAATACATGTCTGAGCTTAAGCACAGTCCCAGCCCCTGTAGTCTAATGTCTTTTGTCAGGTAGCTGCATTCAGAGGACGTGATATTTGGTTTGGAGAAATCTACGCAGTTCATTATCTATCTGTCCCTGCAGCTAAAATCACAAATGAAGTCTTCTGCCCTCCCTTGAAATGAAATCATGGAAGTCTCAATTAGGATTGTGTTGTCTAGAAGGCAGAATCTGACTGTGAAGTGTTAATTTGACTTGAAAGGCAAGTGATGTATTGAAAATTGTGTGTTGTTGACAAGAATACATTTTGGGATAATTGCAAACTCGAACAAGCCTGTGAGGTCAGAGCAGTCTAACTCACAGGCTCAGGCACTTGTTGTGCAGCCACGTGAGAAAGATGCCATTCAGCACCAGCTGAAACGTCTGGATTTGGCCTGAAAGGCTTGGGGAGTTTGTATGGGCAATGAGTGGCTGCCTTGGGATGGTTTGCAGGCTTCTCAGTTTTCGATGGTCAGCCTTCCCTATGGCAGTCCACAGTTCTGGTTCTGTCCTGGGTTGTAAGAGGTGTGAAGCAGGATGTCAGGAGCAGGTGCAGACTGAGAGGAGGATCTTCATTTTGTCATCATCGAAACAAAGGAGGAAAACATTTTTTTTGGGGATGTTTGGTCAAAATTTCATACTGAAAATATAGTTTTGGCTGGCTTTGTTGTTCCATTCCCAGTTCAAAATTATGCACATGTGTTAGACCTAACTGAGTAATGATGGATTGGGCTGCTGAACCACACCAGGGATGAATTTTGAGCATGAGATGTTTAGCATTTCCAGGAATAGTTCAGTTCACACAGATCCTTGTGTGCCGTAGACCAGAGAGAGAAAAGGTTGTTGTACAGTTTTAAGGAGTAACAGGAAGCACCTGCAGAAGAGCTGGACGCATGAAATAACAGCTATGGTCCTCCAAACCCGAAATGGAGGAAAGTCCTGCATCTCCTAAGAACACTGGGCAGAAAGGGATGTCCTCTAAACAGATGAAGAATAAAACTGGGTAGCTAAGCATGGACATAAGTGTTGTGTACAGGGATAGGGAGTAGGGAGTAGTCATTTTGCTCTTCTCAGGTCACTTCAGTTTCTTTAGAGCAGTTTCAGAGACCCCTCTTGTTCTCTGTGCTGTTCCTCAAATTCTCCTTGTCCCTCTCTTGACATGGCAACTGAACTTCCTGTCCCTTGCTAGGAACACTCTGTGGAGTTTCAATGATATTTTTGGGCTTCTAGGTCAGAAGTGGACCAAACTTTGTTCTTGTACAGTACTGCCTGTAAAACTGGATATTAAACAGGTTCTGGACAATTAAGGTAATTTAAGAAGGTTAGTGATATTTAATTTTGCCAGCCTCTCTAAATTTAATGACAAAAGGAAAGGAGTTTGTCTGTAAAAGTTAAGGAAACAAAGTAGACTATGAATAAATGTAATGTTAAATTTTTCAACCAGTTTTAGTAATGACATCATTCCCCCCTAGACTGATGCCACTGTTTTAAGTGACTGTAGAATTGTTCAGTCCTGGCTTCATGTGTCTGAATGCTTTGTGCTTCTGTTCCAGGCATCACACCTGGGTGGGATGGATGTGAGAGAACTTCAGTGAAGTTGTCTCTGCTTTTCCTTTATCTGTTTCTCAGGAATGCTGTAAAATGTTGGTCTATTTGACTGAGGAGTACAACTGAGCATTTCTTGGTGTGTAAAGAAGAAATTTATTTACACCTGTAACCACCACTTATAAAACCACAACTTGATTTCACTGAACTATTGAAGCCTCATCCTTTGGGAAGGCTGTGATTGCACATGGCATAGCATTGGCTCTAGCAGTGAGGTTATTAGGAGCAGGATTCGGTCTAAGAGATGGAATTTGTAGTGAAATTTAGTCTGCAGGTCAGCTGTACACTTAGTGGCAAGAAAAGTCTAAGGAATGGGATGGGAGTCCTGTGAAACCAGCAGTTTTATTTATCCCTCATGCCACAGAAGTGGTTTGGTAGGGTGTTTTTTTTTATGTAGCAGACACACAAAGAGCTAACTATGTGCTTATCTCTGGATGTCCTAATGCTTCTCAAGCAATATTTTACAGTTGCTACAGAGATATTTCTGACTGACTTGATTGATTGAGGTGGATTTTTTTGAGAAATGATCTGTGCTGTGAAGATGGTTCACCTGGAGTTAAATGGACCATGTCAACTGTTTTCAACTTCAGTCTGAAGCTTCAGTCTCTCAATACCTGATTGTTATGGTGAGGTTAGATTTGGGTGAGAAAGGAGGCTGTGAGGTGCTGGGCTTCTCTTTGCAGTGTTCCTACAGGCTCTTTGGGAAGAGAACAATGCACTTTAAGCATCTCTGCATTGCCACCAATGCAAGCCCCTTCCCTGTGAGCTCTGCTTAAGCCACTGCATTCTTTTGTGGAAAAGAGGGAGCTGACTGAGTAAGGTGGAAAGGAATCTTCTGGAGGAAAAGCTGCAGATGGCTCACTTCCTGTGAGGAGTTCACTCTTTCCACGTGCCCCAGTTTTGGGTAGCCCAGTTGGAGGCTTCTTCAAAGGAGATGGCTCTGGGAACTTTCTGGACTTCAGATTTCTGCAATGCTCTTCAGTGTGAACTCCTGTAAAAGAGGGGTGCTGGAAGTGACTCCTTTATCTTTAAAAAGGTATTTAGGCCACCCTTCCCCCATGGCTGAGTGGAAGGCTCAGAGGAGACAGGGGTGTAGGAATCATTAAAGTGAAATGTGAGTCGTGTTCATTAAAGGCAAGCTAGCAGAATGTCTTATATTAGTGGCTGTGTAATGATTAGAGCTTCCTGTAATAATGATGATGGCGATTCTACTATATGAATTGAACATTCATTCTAAGTTAATTCACACCCTTTTAACTAATAAGTTATTTAAGGGAATAAAAAAAAGGAACCCTTTTTAGCTCATAATTTGAATAGACTGATCAGAATAATGCTGAAATAGCAACTCTTCCTCTGTTCTGGGAAGATTCAAACACTAACCTTTATCTCAGTTTGGTAGTTTTATTTATTTATTCATAACTCATTACATCTCTGCTAAATACTAGGCCTCCCTCCTACTGGAGATTGTCTATGTTTTCACTAGCAGTATGTTCCTAGTCAAAATTGTGATAAAGAACTTTACTTTGGTGTGAAATTATTTGAAGAAAAGTTCATTTTTATCTTTGTTATTCTGAGCCATGGTAGGGAGATGAAAGATTTACTGTTGGCCTTTCAAAATCTCCATTTTTGAGCAAGTAATTATGGTCTACAAATATTTTTTTCAGGAAAAAATAAAAAGGGGAAAGAATTATTTATTCTATATAGAATATAAAAAATCTGAATGACAAGATTAAAATGAGGCAAAAGGTTTAGTTTAAGTATTGAAGGAAAAGTCTGATGGTGGCAGTCATGGCTTTGCAGTAGTCTCTTGGTAGGGAGGAAAAACTGGTTAAAACTGTTTAAAGATAACCTTGGAGATAGAATAACATATAAAGCCCCAGCAGAGTGGAAAATGGATACAAGAGACTAATTGGTCTTTTGTACTTGCAGCTTTGGTCATTCTGAGGATCTGGAACCACTAGCAAGTTGAGGACTTGAGAAGTTGTATTCCCATTGATATCAACTTCTGCACATCTGCAAATTCACCTGAACAAGTTGACACATTTGAGTGAATAACATGGGTTTTCTCATTGTTTTATTCATTAATTTTGCATTGCAGTCAGAATAGGAACGTCCAAGACAAGTTTTGGGATGGTTAGGTGTAAAGACTGTACCAAATGCCTCAGTGTTTTAGTTGTGAGTCCTGTTCAGAAGTAACAACTGAATTTTTACCATGATTTCTGTCCTGATCAGAGGATTATATTTATTAAACTACGTCTTGTATTGCCATATATTTCAAGATGAAACTAGTCAAAATTTCAGATAAAATCTTGAAGCAATTCCGGACTGTAAACCAAGAGGTTCAAAGTTAAATTCAGATTAGTACAATTTGTATCTGGAAGACACACTCTGATGCCTTGGTACATTCAAGTGTCTTCAGCTGAGTTCCAGCATTTAATGACCTTCACAGCTTAGCTTGTGCAGAGCTGCAAACATGTACATTTGGAATAACTTGTCATAATTTACTCTTTAGGTTGTGCTCTTGTTGCTGACACACAGTCTGATCTGCAAAGCCCTCAAAGTCAGCTTTTATTTGAGTAATTGCCAGTATCTGCTTCCTTCTAAACAATTCATAATGAACATTTGGTTATCTGAGATCTAACTGAAGTTGGTTTGGAGAATCCTTCTCTTTGGATGCTGTAGCAGATTCTGGAGTAGAACAGCTCTGACAGGAGTCTGGCTGCTGCTGAATCTGGGAGGGCCTGGGTAGAGGGAGCTGTCCAGCCATGTTTTCTGTGTTTATCTTGCAGGGGTGATTCTTAATGTTTCTTTAGCTTTCCTTCAGATGAGAGCTTTTCTGCTTTCTTCTCCAGGACTACAAGAAAATCCTTACTGCAGCCAAAGTTGCTCTGGAATTCCAGTACTGAATTCCAGCCCAGCCCAGGCTTAGATAATCCTTTAACAAACATCAAGTTGTAACTACTTTAGTTAAACTAGGTTGAAATACCAGCACCTTGCATCTGATCCTGCAATTGAACATTCTCACTTCAGGGTACAACTAACTTGAAATTATCTCCAAAGTATGGCCTTCTCCTCATCCATATCCCTGAGAAAAAAAAAAAAAAAAAAAAAAAAAAAAAATCAGTTGAAATTTCTCATGGGTATCACAGAATCATTTTTTGTTGGAAAAGATCTCTTGAGTCATCGAGTCCAACCTTTGATCACTACCAGGTCAGCTAGCACTGAGTGCCACATCCAGATTTTTCTTGAACACCTCCAGGTGCTTCTCACAGGATTTGTGCTCCTGAACTTGATTAAAGGTAGTAAGCAAAAAAATGTTTTCTTTTGGGTTTGGAAATACACTGCCAATGACTCATGGGTTAATCTGGAGACAGAGGCCCTTGAAAGAGAAATATTTCTTTCCCTCTTAAAATAGCTTTTTTTTCAGCTGCTTCTCAAAACTGGGTTGTCCTCAGGCTCTGTCTTCTTTTTAGTTCTCCCTGCACAATATCTAACACACAGAACTAGTTCTGGTAAGGTGCTAACTTGGGTTGTTTCTGAATGTCTCTGATAATCTCAGTGGTTTGTGTGTGCTTGGACACGGGTCTGGAAGACATCAAATATCACATCAAAAGTTCAGCATGATTAATAATATTGGCCTGAAATCTGACAGACTTTTATGAATCTATTTGTGAGTGGTGGAATCTAAATTCTGCTGGTTGAAACACAGAGGTCTGGCAGCTCACTGTGCAGTTTTATATTTATTGGTAGGCCTAACTATTCTGATTTCAAGCCATATTTCCTCTGTCAGAAGAGTTTATGTGCTTTCATCCTCTTCACTGGTGACACTTTCCAAACAGAGCTGTGTACCCCAATATAAATACTGAAAGGTGCTGGCTGTTCTAACCCAAAACATAGAGGAAGTAGAATATGTGGCAAGGCCCACTGTGCCCTATCTAGTGCTTGCATATTGCAATGGAATTCAGCTGGATGTTAGGACGTGAATCAATAATCAGGATGATAATGGTCAAAAAGGATGTTCACAGACAATAATTACTGATCTTCTGGCTTTATTTTTTTGCCAGCAAATATAATGTTCTGAGGAAGTTATAATTTAATTAACTTCATATTAACAGTATCCAAAAGCCTATACTTTGCAGGAATCAGTCATGCCCTGTCATCTGTCTACACTGATTTTACCACTGTTCTTGTTTGTTGTACTCTTCTTATGTTGACTGTGAAAATTGCATCTGGCTTTAATATGAAATTCATGAAGATCTCTGCTTTTGAGCAACTGTCAAAACAACTTCTTATACTTCAACCTTAACATTCATGTATTTACATTTAAGTTTGTGGAGAACCAGTGGGAAAAAAATATTTTCTCCTCCCTCTCCTCTTATTTTCCTCCTTCAGCTGCCTTTCCCAGTGCTCTCCTTTACTTTCTCCTCCTTTTCATAACCTCATCTAGATACCTATTAGCTCTCTGTTTCAATAACATTGCTCTGGCTTCCACGAAAGTGCTTTTTAATGTAGGAGATGTACTTCAGCCATAACACCAGGGTCACTTTCTGAGTAACATTTTATGGGATTGATTAAACTTTAACACCATAACTGTTGACTTTATAGGCCAAGGAAGAGACACTGAGTGCTAAGCTCTGGATAATTTGTGCTTCACAATTTTTAAAAAGCAGAGAGAGATAAGGTTTAATGTGTTTGATGAAGCAACCCATTTTCTTTTTCTACAGCGTGTCCTATTTTAAAAGACCCCCAACAATTTAACATAAACTCTTTAACTCTAATGAAGCAAAGTTATAGTAAATAGACATGTAGAGAAAGTTATTTAGGTCAATGGGAAGAATATAAGATTTAATTTGCTCTCTCCTTGGCTCAAAATGTGAACACCTCATGCTTTTTGCTGTTGCTAGAAAGTGAATGAATGGCTGCTCTTGGCTGAGAGCTGATGTTCCAGAAACATGTTGTTCCTTCTCACTGCAGGGTCTCCCCTTGCAGTGACTTTGGTAGGGCAGAAAACAATGGTGTTTTGCTAAATAAACAGAAAACCCCCAGCTCTCTTTAAATCTCTTCTTTCAGCGTGTGCAGTGATTGGTGCTGAGAAGTTGCTGGACAGTGGTGCCTCTCAACATGTTCCAAGAAGGAAGAGGAGTATGAAAGAGTGCTTGATGGATAATGTGGCTGCAGGTACAGCTCCCAGGCTGGTTTTAGTCTCACGTGATTTTAGGCAGGCCATCTGTAGTCCAGCCATCACCTCACCTGCTCGGTGGCTAACACAGCACTTATCTGCCAAGGTTTCCCCATTCTCCTCTGCCTGTGGGAAACTCCTCTGGCTGGAGCTAACAGACTGTTCCTAATCACTGCTCATAATCTATGGTACGTGTGTGCTCCCCCATCCAAAGGGAAGAAGGGTTGTGCTTTCTTGTGGAGCCTGAAGAGTTAAATCTAATGCACGACTGACCTCAGATGGGAGCATACAGAGCTGCAGTTTCACCCTGGCTCAACAACTCGGATGCAGATTCCCTGGAGGACCTGGGGATATACCCCAGGCTGGGACTGGGCCTTCCCTGCACGTTTTTACTCTGTCAGAGCAAGCTAGTGCAGGGATGTTGGACAATGCTCTATTCTGGTCATGAACTGCCAGTGGGGTTTCTGGATCTCAGATAATAAATGATAGTTAAGAGCGCATCACAAATCCCTAAAGGTATTCAGCCCGTGTTATGGTGAAACCCAGTCATTTTCAAGGTGACAAAGACCTCCCCAGTCAGAAAAGATGGCTTGGTGTGGCCAGGGAGTGCAGTTATGGCCTGGCATCAGCAGATTTCCTGATGAAGTCACAGTAAGATTGCTATTTTAGAAAATCAATAGCATGGTTAATTGTCTTGTCCTAACATTCCTTGGGAAGGGTAACTGTGCAGCTTAAAAAAGAGCCAAAATTTAAAAGCCTTGTGGCTTACTATTTCAGTTGAAACGTTTTTAAATCAAAAGCCAAATCATACTTGTGATGCTAATTTTCATAAAAGGGTTCACATATTTGAGCGCCTCCTGAGACTCAAAGGAGTCATGTGGAGGGTTCTGTCTCTCCTCTGAATGCAGAAGACATTTGGACTCCTGAGAAGGCAGAGCCCTGGAGCTGCTGGGAAAAGCTGGGGAGCTCAAGGTGGGTTAATGCCAAGGAAGGAAGGAAGGAAGGCCAATGTCTCCACAAGTCCTTTACATGATATTCCTCTGTCTGGGCTGCTGCCAGCAGCACTGGCCAAGGTCTGCCTTAGTGCCCCTCTTTGGAGATGGGTGGTGTTGGGAAGGGGCAGGGATTGCACCGAGTTAAGGGCAACTCTCTGGAGCTGCTTGAAACTGCTAATTGGTCAAAAGCACAGTTACATTGTTGAGGGAGGGCTGGATATTACAAGTGGTGCCTAAGAGGAAGAAGAAGGTGCCTCTGGCTCAGGAACACTGGTTGTGTTTCTGGCACTGGTTGCTGGAAACTGGGAATAATATCCAGGAGAACAAATGCTTTGCCTTGTTCTTAGCAGGTTCCTGGGGAGTCTGCCACTTGTACCTTGCAGAGATAGGTCCAGTACAAAGTGGTAACTGAGTCTGTTCTTAGTGCTCATAAAACCCAATTCTTACCTTAAAACTAAAATGGTTTGTGGATAGGCTGAATCCAGGAAAGTTCAGATTGCTTGTTGAAACTGAGAGGGGCCTTGGTCAGATGTCTTTTCCTTTTCACACGGATGAGTAAACCTGTATTTTCTCCTTAAATCAAAGGTATTTCATATATGATTTCTCACTATCTGCTACCTTCTCTCTCTCAATCCTTACAAGGTTTGTTACTTGCAATTCCCCTTCAGTATTTCCTTTGCTCTTGAGTCTCGTGTCCTTCAGCATGTGCCACTTTAGCTGATCGCTGAAGTCTCAAGAGGGTCTGGCAGGCACTGTTGCTGTTTTCCAATCTTGCCAACTGTAATATTTCTTCCAGGCAAGGTCCCTCATAATTCAAGAGAGGTCAGTCAGGACCCAGGAGCTGAACCTGTCTTTACAATGAATCAGCAGTAGGAATGAAAGAATTTATGCAAACCATCAAAATTATTTTGTTGCTTCCTGTATTGGGGATAGGTCTGACAGCATTGTTGAGTTTTTTTCTGTTCTGCAGCAAACAGTAGGAAGTGTAGGATCCACTAAAGATCAGCCCAGGCTCCCTTCATCCTCGATGTGGACCTTGAGTCAGTCTCCCCATGGCACAGGAAACAGAAGAATGGAGCTAAACACAAGCATGTAACAATTTATCACAAACCTGTTTGTTCTTCATTGGAGTCTCTCACCACCACTAAGCTGCTGACAGCCCTGCCTCTCACTGAGGGAATTTAATTTTTCCTTCAGACCGTATTTAATTCCATTCTCAGACAAAAACAATAGATGAGGAGTTTGTCTCTTACTCCGTGTTTGGCATTTTTTAGAGACTCTCAGGAAAGAGAGGGAGATATTTTTCTTATAGCAAGCTGTACTTTCAGAATTAAGTAGTGTAAAAAAAGTCCATCCACCTGCTGTGGTGTTTTATTGAAATTCAGGCTGTTCCAGACTTGGCAGATTATATTTTTGTATCACTTAAGTTCTTGAAGGATTTGAGATTTGACTCCTTGTCCAAGCCTGAATTTTTGTTTTGGGCACTCATGTCATAATGAGGTGCATCATAGGAGAGATAAATATTAAACACAGAGGATTTAACCCTCAGGGGGAGTTTGTCTCCACAGAAATGCCATGGGAAAAAAAAACAACCCAATTGAGTGATTAAAGGTACAATGCTAAAACTGATCAGTAAAATCATTCTGTAAACAAAAAGATAAAAAAGATAAAACTTGCAGTTTGTGTGCTTCAGTCTGGCTGGAACCAAATCTGCTCTGGTAGGGAAGCTCTTCCTTCAGTGCTATGTTTCATCTAATATTTTACTTGCCTATATGCCTTTGTAAAAATCTATCCTTAAAGGCTAAGGCATCTTCTAATTCTCTTCTATATCTTCTAATTCCAAAATACTTTTGATATGCAGATTGTTAAATTAATATGCTTTAAAAATGAAGTCAGCACAATTTTGCTGAAAATTTGAATGTAGACATATTTAGATATAGCTCTCAGAGATTTTGAAAGGTTTTCTATACATAATGTCCTACTCTAAACACAGTTTCTTTTACCTTAAAAGAAGTGGTACTAACTCAGAAATGGGAATTGGACTCACTGCAGCTTGCCACTGCCTTTGGGCTGTGGAGTCTGCATAGTCCAGGTCCAGTTCCAAAAGGTGCAGATGTGGTTAGTTCTTTGTTTCTGTCACTTCTTCACCAAGGAAAAATGTCTTTTACCCATGTAAGCATCTAAATAGTCTAAAATCTGGGATGTGTTATCTTTGCTCAGGTGAATGGCACCTCAGTTCCTAAGCAGTACTTGACCCGTCACTGCTTTCAGAGCAAGGAGCTACCTCAACAACCTGATGTAGTGGCACATGAGCTATAAAGTGTTAAACTCACACAATAAGTTTTTTGCACACTTCTCTCCCTTGAGCTCGCTGCCAAAGCACACATTAATCAGCTTTACTCTAGGAGTTAGAATAGAAACTTGCTTGTAAATTACAACCATGACATTTCCGGCTTAAATTTCTACTCCTTTAAGCTAATGCTTCAAAAGACTAACCCTACCACTCTGGCAGGTGCCACGTCTTGCCTCTATATCCATTATATCCATTTGGCACTGTCTCTCTCTCTCTCTCTCTCTTTTTTTTTTAAGTTGAAGAATTACATTATCTCTGTGAAATAACTTTGCTTCTTTAGTTGTTCGGTTTGATTCAAGGATTTTTGATTAAGCGTTCAGGGGTTATGAATAAATAAGAACCAGCAGCCCAGTAATTGGTATATCATTACTCCCTAGTAGCACATTTAATCCTCAGCTTCGCTGCACCACATAACCTTTTCCTTCAGTCCTCCTCCTTCTCAATATTGCTTACAAAAAAAAAAAAAAGAGAGAGGCGGGAAAAAAGCCATGTCACTGCAAGCTTCACAAGTTACCATTAAAATGAATACTTTTTAATTTCTCTGGATGAGATGGAGCCCTGTGCTCGGGGACAATGCTGATGGATGACATTTTAATGCAGCTGAAATGTTATTTTTACTGAACCAGGGAAAACTATAAATTTTGCTTCATTTCCACTGATGGCTCTATGCATAAAACTATGGTGGCGCCCATTGCCCATGAATAATCACCTCAGCATGGCAGATGTTACTTCACAGGGAAAGCAATTCTTTTGCCGAAGAATTGTGAAAAGATTAATTGTCTACAGCTGTTTCATGGCCCACAGCAATCTTGATACATTTATGATAAGTTTAAGAGCTCACTAGAGGCAGCTCACATTCCCTGTTGTGAGAGAGGGAGGAGAGGGAGCTGAATGGCTTTATTTTGACACCTGGATCCATAGAATCTGTCAGCTCCATTATAGCCTTCATAGAAAGCCTGCTGTTGGCAGGTTTGGGATGATTGTGAGTGGGCTAAGATGCAGGAATTATCTGGACATAGATAAAGAAAGGGAGACTGAGAAGAATTATTCAAATTTGTGCAAATGAATTACTTCCATTTTTCCTCCCTCTGCCAAGTGGAAATTGAACGTAACCTGCTCTGACCTTTCTCTATTAAGTGCTGCAAATTGCAGTAAATGCATAGTTCGGAGTGCCCTAATGAGACAAAGCTCTAGCAATGCCTCATTAATAAGGAAAGTTTGACCTTGCTGGTCAGCCCTTCATTCGATATTGAAAAGAAATAGGAAAAAAGAAGAGATGACCTGCTGTAAATTTTGAACAATACTTTTGATTTAGTTTGTATATACTCCCAAGCAGACACTTCACAACCTTTTTTTCCCTTCCATTTTACCATACAAGTCAAGAAGAGGTATTTACTTACTAGGTTTCTCTGTAAATTCATGAGGACGGGTGATTTGTGACTGGAACACACACAGGTGATCTGATGAAGCTTTTTCAAATGCGCTTTCAGTATCCTTGTATCAATGAAATAATGTTGATACCCTCCATTCCTTTCTCCCACAGCCCATATCCATTACCTTCCCACTGGCCCATATCTGAGTGTCAGTGTGTATTCTGCCATTACTTGAAAAGAATATGTCCAGAAAATTGTATTCTATCCCTAAATGCAGTTGCTGGAGCAGGAAGTGCCTCTGAGAAGGTGATGGGAGATGTTTGTTCCCCACCCTGACAGAGTAGCTCTCTGATTCTGGTCACTGTGCTGTCCCAGCTGAGACAGAATCTAAAGGGCTCAACACTTAATTCATCAATAAATGGCAATAATCCAGTCTAAAGAGATTTATTAGAAAACGCCAAATCTGTGCATGCATGCATATTAAGGAGAAAAAATATTGAACAAAGCTAAAAATTGGGAGAGAAATATGGAAGTCAATAAATAGATTTATAGAAGATTAATAGTTATAATCTGTGGTACTCTGTGGTCGGTCTCACTTTCAGAAGTCATAAGGGGTCAAATATTGCAAGCATTGACAAAGTATATTTCCCTTTTTAATGACTTGTACATGATACACCTCTGGGTTTTTTTCATAGTTACAAAGCCTAGCTAGATATTTTTTAATGTTCTTTGTTTTTATTTGTATACACCTGTGTTGTTACATATTGACATAATTTCACTTATAAGATATTATTTTTATTTATTATTAGTTATAATAATAATATATATAATAGTATTAATTTAAACAATTTTTTTGTAATTCATATATTTATCCATATTTATGTTTTTCACTTGTTTCTTATGTTATTTGTGTTTATTATTTCAAACATTTTAAGGCATGCATTCAAGAAATTTAAACAAGAAGTGAGGCTTAAATGTTTCTCTGCTTGCTAAAACTTGCTACAAATGGTAAATGAATAGGTATAAAGTTGAAGTCTGCTCAGAAATGGTTAATGAACCAAAGTAATGTTGCTCAATTTGCTTGGGTAGGTTAAAGAATAAGCTGACCAGCTCTGTTAGATGTTTATATTTCCTTCAGAAATTGCATCCCCTGGGATTTGTGGGTGGCAGGGGAAGGGCAGGAGCATGCCTTTAGTGGAACTGTAGACAAGAGAGGTGGATGGAGGCTCTGTGAGGCCCACGGTGCCATTCTTAGATCAGATATTGGAAATTAACTGAGCATTGGAAACTGGGATCAACTTTGTTTGGAACAGCCTCTTGGAGTGGAATATGCTGCCACACAGAAAAGAGGATGAGTGTGTGCTTAGCACATACATCAGATATTGAAATGCCAACCGAGGAACCCAGGCTTGTCCACCCGGTTCTGAAATGACAGCTTTAGGGTTTGGGGGATGTCAGGACTTTGTTAGCAGTCCTGTTTTCTATGGAAGAGCAGCAGCTCCTGCCATGTCCCTGTTTGGTACATGCTGCTGACATCCAGGCAGCTCACGAGGCAGTGTTCATCTGGCAGGGGACAAGGAGGATGGAGGGGTGTATTTTCCAGCTTGATAGTTGGATCATTGCTATTCCTGCCCACAGAGGCAGATATTTTTCCATTACACATTCCAGTACAGTGTGACTGTAGTGGATGTTAATGTTGCAGGTTCCAAACCAGGAACAGCATTCAGAAAATTTTGCAGTCCATGGAATAATTATAAGTGGCCTTCAGACCTAGAAAAATATCTACATAATCACAGATTTTTAAGCAGTAGTGCTAGTGGTGAAGAAAATTTAGGAGGGTGACAGCAGTTGCCAATGTAAAATATCTAGGAATCTTTGTGGTGATGACACATCAGTGTCTGGTGAAGCCTCATAAAAGGATTTCTAAAAAGGAATCTAGACTTAGATTCAGTCTAATCTAGACTCAGATACAGTAAGATTCTGTGAAGTAAAAGGTATGAGAATATGGAGTAGGGGCATTTTTAATGGATGAAAGAATCCCATTTTGGCGTGGTTTATATTTCCAACTTTGCCATTGCTCTCTGATTTTACTGTCAGGCCTAGAATAAAAGCTTAGTAATAAAACACAGATCTCTGAGAGAAGAATCATAAGCAACAAACATTAAAAATATCAGCATGAGAGTTCCCCTGCATCAGCATGTGTAACATAAAGGGTGTAATTGCTACATAGACAGCAACACTCATTCCCAGCTTGCTAAGAGTAATGGGTGGGTTTTTTTTATTTCTTTCATTAAGTTATATCTGTGAACAAGTAAGATTTTTCTGAATGTATTAATAATTCAAAATAATTCACTAAAATATTGCAGATGTATATTAAAATCAGTATTTTTTGGCATTGGGCTCTGACAGACTTAATTTAAATATACCTAAGTCAAGTCAACTTGACTTACTTGGATTTGTGAGTCTCACACCTCTGATTGGATGGCTGTAAAGCTTTGAATCAAATTCCCACAGTGAATATTTATACTTAAGACCTAAAATGCTCCTTTTACATCAATATTTTCCAGCATGAAGTTAAAATGTACTGTTTCTGCAAACATTCCTCCAGAAGGAGTAATTTGTTTGAACACATCTCAAAGAAGGTTGCCCATACAGCTGGAATAATTCCGAATAAAAAATTCTTATGTGTTTACCTATAGATTGTACAATACTCACTTTCCTCTCATAAAAGGTGTTATTTGAGCCTGATAAATAAGGTTAGTAATCTGTTGTCAAATTCTCATTCTTCAGGATCAGGTTTTTCAGCACAGCTCAAGAATTGCAAATACTTAACAAAACATTAATTATGTAAGAAATCTTTCTAAAGTGCCCAGCGAAGAGTAGAGACAAGTCTTTTTTTTTCTTACTTGAGCAGGAAAATACAATAGTATTTATTCAGATAAACAGAAAATGTACAGAAGGAGCTAGAATTGTCTTTTGTGGGACCTGTCACTAAACTAAAATATGACATAATTTCAACTAGATTTTTTTTTCTGCTATAATTAACTTTGTCTTTTGACAACTCTTTCTGAGGCATATATTAATTAAATATGGGATAATGAATAGAGACAACTAGATCACTAGGGCATAAATCAATTGAGGGGTTCTGATGATATCATAAACCACAAGAATGGAGTATGTGCAGTTAATAATAACATCAAAAGACTGTGATTGATTTGGAACTTAGCGATCCTTCCACATTCATTATTATTTTATATAAAGCATAAAAACGAGTGGTGTTTTATGCAAAGACAAGATTATTTTTCTCCCCCAGGTTCTTTGATAATGGGGAAATTGTCACTGTTCATAGATAAAGAAAAAGGCTGTGCTTATTACATGGAGAGGGATGGCAGAAGATCCTGGTGTGCTCTCAGAGAAGCCCTGGAATTAAGAACAGTTTTACTATCATTATTTATACACCTTCTGTGGAGAATTCAGGGCCAAGTTTTCTGGTGGTTTAAAATGCTTCTGCTACTTGCAATCCACTGAATTTTTACTAATTGATAACTTTTAATATTTCTTTTTTTTTTGTCATTTTTTAATCCCCAGGTTGTGCCCATTTGCCAGATTCTATTTGATGAAGTCTAAGACCTTTTCCATGTAAGTGATCTGAGATTTTTGTTTTTTCCAGATAAATAAAAGCATAGGCTTAAATGTTTAAATGCTAATAACCTGTATATATTAATGGTAACAGTAAGGTCAAAGAAGTGGATTTTCCCTGCAGATGTTCCTCTTTTGCACAGTCAAGCTGGATCAAAGTGTGGTCTCTGTGGTATGACAATTGTTCTTTGGGAAACTGTATGGTGATAAATGTGTGTGTGTCTATACAAACAGACATGCACGTATATATAGAAATTATTATTTTAAAAATCGTATTTGATGAACACATCAAAAACCCTGTGGGTTGTGCCACATGCACTCCTTACATATTCAGTGCTTTCCATTTTAAATTTACTGGGTATGGGGAGATGAAGTGAGGGAACAAGGATGTTTTGGTTCCTAGTTCTGCATGTTTAAGGAGGGAAGTCTTCATGCAGAAAGGTACTTATGCTCCTTTTAGTTATCCTATAGTGCTGTCAGAAGTGCATATGGAAAGGGTTGTAGCAGACCAAGAGGGCGTTGGTCAAAGTCTTGTTACTGTCCCTTGATAAACCTTTCAGATGTGTTCAGGTGTCTCTGGGCTATGAGACGCTGTAAAACAAAGAATGGGAGGATGGCTCTGTAGCTGCACACCAGGTGCAGTGGTGGAATGTGATTTTGGCTTTTTGTCCAGGCACAGCATCCAAGAATGAAGAGCTAGGTCTGACTTTGGCAGTTAACCCAGCTATCATTGCCAACTATTAATAAATACATTAACTTAGTCTCTGTCTCCTCCTGCCCAGCTCTGTCCCCAGGCTGGTCTGCAGTGTTTCCTGGCAGCTCTAGCACTCCTTCTCTGCTGGTAGCTTTTGAAGCCATAGATGCTGAAAGGAAAGGCCCTGTATTCCTGGAGGGCAAGTGAGCTCTGAAAATTATTGGCTGTGCAGTTTGGTGCTTACTGCTCCTCTAAACTTCTTTTGATACTTGAGAATGTGCCATGTTTTATGTGCAGGATGTTAGTGCCAGGGCTGAGGAGAGGCTTGGGACAGTGGAAGGAGGACTAGCATGGTGAAGGTATGAGATAGCAGATCCAATCCCTCACGGAAAGCCAGGCTCAGAGGCCAAGAGACAGACACTGCCTGCTCCAGCACCACCTCATCCACACAGGAGGAGAATCCCAACACATGTGATAAGCTCCAAAAAAGGTGTTTCCAAGGCTGGAAATGCCCAGGAAGTAAAGGAGTGTCAAATGTGTGGCACTGTTTATCCAGCAACATAAAAGGAAGATCAAAGACTCCAGGGACATTTTGTTTTATCTTGGCTGCCTCACACTCTAGCTACATTTTAAAACTAAATTCATTTATATTTACATTGCAGTTATAATTTCCTGCACACACAAACCAACAAAACTGTTTGTTTCAGGACCTTATACTTCCATGTAATCTGCTCTGAGTCCTAAAAGAAACCTGCAGATAATTTGGGCTCAAAATCTTTTTGTAACAGATTAAGCTGGCTTCCAAACACTTGGGCAATGACAACCATGTGTGATTTTTGAAAGCCTCTGTCTGTTCATCTAAAATGTAAATTCGCTGCTAAGGGCACTATGTATAAGTAAATCACATTTTAAACACCAAATCCATTTTATTTGCTGAGGCCTTGGGCATATTTTAATACTGCAATGCTAGCACTTTAAGTGTATTTTTGTGAGGCCTCTAGAGCGTTGTCACGGCTAGGCACAGTATAAATAACATTTATTGTTATTATCATTGTATGTCGTATTCACTCTGTTTTGCTACCATTAATAAACCATTCAGGCAATGTTGTTGTAATGTATAATATTAGCAGCAGCCTCCTTTGGGAGACATATAACTGGGTACTTAATATTCTAGCTGTTTCCTGGGCCATCTCTCCACAGGCACAGACACTACAGCGTGTTCAAAGTTCAGCATAAAAAAATGGGCTGGCTGTGCAAAGATCACAGCATCTTACAACACGCCTCGCAGTAACTCACACCCTGGCCCTTGCTGTCAAAATTCTGCAACACTAGATAATAGTAAATTAGGGAAATTGCCTGTAATTTGGGGAATGCTTTGTTGCCCCTTTTAAATTTGTCATTGCTTAAAAAAAAAAAAAAAGATGCATTCACTGGATTCATATGTCTTTGTATTAGCCTTGCAGATAAAGCTGTTGCCCTTCAGCCCTCATGTGGGGCTGCCTAGATTACAGAAAGCTCTGGTGCTAAGGAAAAGTGAACTGTGAAGCCCAGGGTATTTCAGGGCTGTATTAATTTGCACTGAGGATGAGAGACTTATGAACATCCTCCTTTAATGGCTTGCAAAGCAAAATTGTTGTGACCTTTTCTCTTAATAAACAGCAGGCAAAATCCAACCATGCTTAAAATTGCATTCTCAAAAACACAAAAACAAACAATGTTTTTGGGTAACAATGATTATGTGAATATGGAAGAGAAAAATATGCATGCTGTGAAAGCACTGGTGGCTTTTCCAGCCAGGGAGGAAAGATGGGGGCTAAACCTCCCTGCTGCAAGGCCTTCTCACCACTCAGCCACCCAAATGCTTCATCAGCTCACAAGGCAGAAGATACCAGTTGGCAGATGCCCCTGAAGGGCACTGCTGGCCAGGTGTGACTTGGGCTGGCACAGGATGCTGTCTTTTAGCAGTCCTGCCTCTGTGATTTATTCACCTTTCCTATCTTTGTGGACTTTCTTGCAGCTTTTCCCAGGCAGCCTGAGTCATGACATGTGGCTGGACACATCTGGCCCCTGGGCTGTGGCACGTTGGCTGCTCCCCACAGGAGGAGCTCACTCCTCAGCACCAACACATCCAGGTCAGAGCACAAGCCCACGGCTCCATCACTCGTAAGCTCAAGACACATTTTTCTTTCCTTGTTGTCTGTCTTGCTCATACATTTTTCCCCTCTGGGAAATAAAGCCTTTCTGACATCAGTCACCAGTAATACACAAAGGGCTCAGAAGAATTTTTGGGTTGGAGGGTCCCTGTGCTGCACAGCCCCCTGCCTGCCAGCCTGTAAAAGGTTTCCAAGGGATCCTCTGCCTGTGTGGGCAGTTCACAGGATGGAGCTCATATTCTGTGTCTGACACACCTTCTTGAAGGTAAGAGTGTCCTACCACCTCCTTTCCTATGCCATCAACGGGGTCCTGAGGTCTTTCTGGCAACTCATGTTTTTTCTTATGGTTTCCTTCCTCTCTCATTGCACACAAAGCTTTAGATGCAATTTACACATTCATGGGTTGCTTGTTGAGTGGTGTCTCTGGAACTGATCGTTTCATCTCTTTGAAAATGTTAACTTTTCTCTCTGATGATGTGATCATCATCATCATCCTAGTCTGCATTATACCATGTAAAATCCCTTCCAGCTCTGCACAGCCCCCGAGAAAAATTTCCTTTTTTTTTTTAGTGGGAACCTACACTTCAGGGTAGGGCGATGTCCTGGTTTAGGGCAAATTTTGTCAGGAAACTTCTGAAGTGGTCCCTCTAGAAGAAAATCCAAACGGCTTCTGCCCCTAGCAGTTCAGGAGACACAAATCTCCTTTGAGAAAAGTGGAAAAACCTGTTTATTTAACAAGAAAAGTACTCACAAACATGGAATAATGAATAATATTAAACAATGAAACCCCTCCGAAGAAATGAAGAAAGAAGAAATTACAAATTCTGCCAGTTCTGAAGAAATGACAAATTGCCAGTTCTGAAGAAATGGCAAATTCAGAGCGAGAGAGTCCTTGTTGTGGGGTGTAGCTTGTCTCTCTCAGTCTCTTATCAGTCCTTCCTGAGCTGGAAAATCCTGAGCCTCGGTGGCCACAGGTGTGAGCTGCTGGTGTTTTTTTGGTGTTCAGTCCAGAGTAGAGCTGATCAGTTCCAAGAAAAAGAAAAGCCACAGTCTGGGGAACTTTTCTGCCTCAGCCAGGTAAAAACTAACAAAAAGCAAAGGAGAGCTCTTCTCCTGCTGTCTGTGCTGCAGACAACACAGTCCAGGAGAAGGAATGCAGAGGAGTGAGTGGAGTTTCTGATAACAAACTCTGCACTTCTTCTTCCCCACTTCACTCTCAGAACTTGAAGAAAATTTATTTCTGGGCTAAACAGATGAATGGGGATACAATTCAGCATCATAAAGTCACCCTAGGAGAGATGACTAACAGGTTTTCAACCTGGATACAGGACTGGAGGGAAGGGGGCTGAAAGATGTCCTCCTCAAGGGTGTTTCTTAAAAGGACAATTTAGAGGAATCTGAGTAAAGAGAATGTAGAAAAACAGCTATCTGGGACTGAACAGGTGAGAAATTATGTGAAATTATGTAAATATGCTTCATTTTCTTACATTCATTTCATTGTGTGATGGTTATTAGTGGGCACCTGCCTCTTGAAGACAGAATTGTCTCATGTGCTTCCTAGGTACTGAGCTATGTGGTATCATCTCTATTCCAAAGGAAGGCAGGAATTGTTACAATATTGTAATAAGACTTTTGGATTAAAATGTTAAGGCTGCTGAAGTATCACATGCAGTCATGGTGGCACTCTCTCCCACTGAACTAAACGCAGGAAGAGAGATCCCACAAGAGCCTTTGGTGTCTGTACGCTGGCTGTGGAATCCTTTCAGAGCCTCTCTGACCCAGTCTGTCACTCTTAGAAATCCCAGGGTGCTGTGTAGGCCTCACATTGTTCTTTGTGCTTATTACTTTATTTTGTCCCTTTCTTTTCCAATTTTGGGACTGACATGTGATAAATAGACACTCTGTGTGCAGACAGTCAGTAGCCTGGGAAATCAGGGAGTGAGAGGTTTCCCTTCTGCTCCTCCCTGCTTTGCCCTAGGCTGTTAAGCTCAGAGAAAATATTCTGAGGCCTAGTAAGTATAATTACTATATATTCCAATGAAGGTAAGAATATTGCAAATAACTTACCTTGCTTTTTCTTTAAAAATCTTTTAAAGACTATCGGAATGGTATAATTTCATAAACATCTATTTTAGAGCCTCATGCAAAATATTTGCAAGGTGAATTTGGCTCCATGAAAAAACACAGTGCTTCAGACTGTGATGGGCCCCTGCTGGAAGCCCTTTGATGGACACTGGAACCGTTTCTGAATTTTTGGACGCTGTGAGCCTTTACAGCAGCATTCCCCATGGCCATGCATGCTCCCAGGAGTGTGGAAAACTGGATGTAGGTCTGGGAGGCAGCTAGAGGAGGTCAGAAGGTGTGGAGGAAAGAGCAGTGAAAGCAGCTCATCAAAGTCCACTCTTGGCTGCTACCTGTTGATAGTAAAGAGAAGATGAATCACCAGTTTAGATCTGTGACAAGTTTCCTGAGATGAGAAAAAAGGGGCCCAGTAAATGCATGCAGCCTTCTCCCGTCATCCCTTTAATAACCTGTAATATCGCAGCAGGATATTTTTGTCACACCGAATCTGATTGATGGTCTTGCCTATAAGACATTACAAGTGTAGAGTAAATTGACCAAACACCTAAACATACAAATTATTAAAAGGAGGGGGAAGCGGGCCTGGGCCTCCTGGGGAAAGCAGGCAGGCTTTATTTAAGATTATCCCATTTCCAAGTGCAATTTATAGTCTATTGACTTGCAGCAGTGTCTTTTCAGATGTGAGGAAATTGTCATACATTGCAAATGAGAAGCTGTTTTGACATCAGGATCGCAGAGAGTGCCAGGAAGAAATTATATCAATGCCTGGTCTGTTAAGGTTAAATGAAGTTGCATTGTTGCCAGCAGATAGGCATTCATTTCCTTTTCTTCCCTGCCTGTCCCTGTCTACAATTACTGTGATTAGGATGAGTAACAATGTGCTTCTGACACCCATTGTATTGACAGCTCGCCTAGTTTTTTCCACTCAAGTGGCACTAGTCATTACTTAAACACTTGGGTATTTTGACAGGGAAGATCCATGCCTGCCAGTCAAGTGTATCAATGACAAGGTGGCCTTAGCCCCTAGACACGTACTGCTGAATTAAAGCAGTCAAAGCCGTCGCTGCTGGAATATGATGAACCTTTTTTAGAAATGAGGCTCTGGGAAACCCAGAGAGACACTGATGCACTCGGTGTGTTCTTCCTGTCTTCTCCACACATTACTGCCAGTGATGGGCTTGTTTTTTCTCCATCCACATTGTGATCTCTTGGAAGAAGAGCATGATTGCAAAGCAAATTATTACAAAGGGGAAAGGAGTTAAAATTATTTGGGGCTTTTACATTTATATTGGGGAACAGTTTTAATTTGGACTGTTCTGGAAAAGAGCATCAGTTAGCAGTGGTGGGGCAGCCTGAGAGTTAAGTAGGTTAATTTAATTGAGAAAGTGGTTGGTTGATTGGTTGCCAGGTACTCCTGTAGTAGTTTTCTACCTACAGACTAATTTCCTCTACTGAGTGTTCTGAGATCTCTTCAAATTACATGTCACATGTATATCAAAAGCAATCTTATTTACCAAGGTTCCTTGATTTTTATTTTGATTTTTTCCATGCCCTGAGGATAGTTTGGGTTCAATGTAGAGAAAAACACGTGAGGAATAAAAAAAATAGCTTTGCATAGAAAAGTTCTGGATATTGAAATATTTGTGCTAAAGGTTCAAGGATGAAGGGGGAAAACTAACATACATATAACACACCAAAAAAAACCCTACCAGCTGCGAGTTTTTGCCAGGCCTCATTCCATGACTACTGGAAAAAAGAGCTGGGGCACATCCAGTTGCTTAAATATTATTGTGTTTTTAAAGACCATTAGGGCTTCGTAGATGTCCTTGTGTAAGTGAATGTATGAGTGTGTGCACACACACACAAAGAATTCAACAGGTTATTGTTGGAGCTACTGAACTGGTACTCTGCAATGCTGCTGTATTTTCATAATCTGCTCCCTCCTGCCTCACCCCAGCCCACACCCTCCCCTGGTCTGGGATGGTGGTAATAAAGAAAATGGCTTGCAGATTTCTACTGGAATCAGAGAAAAGTCTCAAGCTTTACTGGAAAATCAATTATGTAGTAAGTGAAGTACCCCATAATGTTCAGCAAAAAAATATGCTAACATCCAGGTCAGTACATTGGAAAACACATTTATCATGATTTCCATGAAAGCCTTAGCCTCCTGTGTCCCAAGAGCAACCTCTGAACTTTCTTGAACCAAACAGTCAAATGGAAAACACTGCCTACTTAGCATTTTAAAAATTTGCTTCACTTCTGAGCCTTGAACTGGAAGCATCATAAAATGGGCCCTTCCAAGGTTTTAATAAACATTCCCTGTAGAAAAGATATTTTTTGTTGCCTGAATTTTCTTTGACTCAGCTCTAAAAAGGACTTTATACAGATCCCCAAACTTCTTTTACTAGTGACTTGTCTCATGAAACATTGACTATTAAACATAATTAAATACACAGAGAATTAAGTATGTGTACTATCAAATTACTGCTTCTGACAGTAATTTCCTTTTCCTTTCTGGCATAGGTTTCCTTTAAATATTTGCTTCTATGTTGTTTGGAATTCCTCATTTTTGTAACAGATTATAATGGAAAAGGTAATGATATATTGTCAGTGATGGTCTAGGTGCTGTACAAATGCAAGGCTAGAAGATAGAGACTGTCTTTTCACTGAGCTATTTACAACCCAGAAAATATGTGTACACCTGAGTGAGTGATTGTGTGGAGGCTGAAAGAAAAAGGCATAAATGGCTGCATGTCACTCAAAAATGGTGTTTCATGTAGCTGTGTCCCATGGTATACCAAATCATCCTGGTGTGTATCCGTTCCCAACTTCTCTTTTTCTGCATATGTTGTGAACAAAACCTTTTTTTTGTGAAGTGTCTATACTGCTTCCAGTAGAATGTTTGAAATAAACTAGGCGGAGCATTTGGCATCCAAGTTTGAATGGCTTGTTCTCTGAATGTTAATAAAGTATTAACGTTGTCAGGCCTTGCTGGATTTAATTCACAGTGTCATTCCTCTACACAAAACAGCGATAGTGGGATACAAATTCACCTGCAGATTCTATCGTGGCAGTTTCCCGCCGGGCTGATGCCCAGTGGGGTGCCGAAGCCAGGATAGCTGAGTGGAGGCTCAGCACAGCAGCCTAAGCAAGCTATAGTGATTTTCAGCTCTTAATGATTATCAGCTCAGTGATTTCATCTTGTAGCTTGCTAGGTGCCGCAGGGAGAGAGAGGAGAAGGCCGTGTGAGGTTCCGCAAGATTCTTCATTCGGGTCTTCCGCGAAGGTTCTCAGTGACACCTCTACTGCCGAACCAGGCAGAATCAGGGGTTTTTATACCCTACAGGGGTTTTGGAAACAAATAAATAGTAAGGGTCAGGGGAAAGTGACCTACAGGCTTACAGAGAGAGAAGCAGGGTCTGAAGGCGGAAGAGAGGGGCTGCTAAGGCCCAGTCCTCATGACTCGGCATTCCCTAGCTCAGGCTTCTGGCCACCAAGGAGGCCTTGCAGGCCCTGGGCCTGCTACAAGATTCTGTTAGTAAAAATGGTACAGGTTTTCTCCTCTTTGCTGCCATGATTTTTGCCCTTGATACATTCCTGAACTTACCTCAAAAACTGTAGAAAAACAGCTCTGGAGGGACCATTGGAAATAGTTTTGTGGATTCCACTGCCCCAAGCAGGCCCAGTGATCCTTCTGTCATTCCCAATGGATTTTGGTTCAGACAGAGTTTAAAGATGTCCCACCAGCCTAACCAGGTGGTTCTTCTTCAGGTTGGAGACCTGCTTCCTTATCATGCTTCCTGTTAGAAAGGATGACTAAACTTTTTTTTCCTCTCCCCACAGTTTATGGATATTCTCTCTTCACTCTCCCACTGTGAATATGGAAAAAAAACCAACTTTCTCTTTTAGTGCTTGCAGCAGAATTTTAATGTATTTATGACTGTTAGGTCCCACATCCAGTTTATCCTCCTAAGGCTGAACAATCCCAACTTTTTTGCAGGTCATGGCTTTCTCTCTATCATCTCCCTGTGTATCTAGTGAGACTTACTGATTCATCCATGTGATATCCTTTTTCTGTGTTGATAGAATTTTTGATAGCATTTCTATCCACTTTTAATCATCCTTAAGCATGCAGAGAATACCGTGTATCTCTCTCCACAGTTAGAAAAGCCAGTCTCACCCTTTCAATAAAGAATCGAGTTTACTACAGACTTGTAAATGCAATTATATTTTTGGCTACTGAAATCTTGTGACTTTGTAGCTGTTGATGGGCAAAGACAGAGTTTGCATGGATGAATGGAAAATGCCTAATTGTGGTCTTGAGAATATTCTGCAGCTGGTGGGGGAAAATGATTTAGTGTAAGTCTATACAATTTTCTTTTTTTCGTGACTTAGAATGGACTATTTCCTGACCAGTCAGTGAAAGGAAACAGCATCAGTCCTAAGAAGACAATATACTCAAAATCAAATAGTAGTGAATTTCAGTGTATGGGGACAATATTTTTATTAAAACAGTGCTACTGCTGCTGATTGTCTTGGGCAGGTGACATGACAAACACATTTACCCAAAAGTGGGCCCAAGGCTTACCATGGCAGGGGAAAATGGGAACAGAAAATTCCATCTCCCATTGCTTTTTTGCTTTTTAGTAAAAAGATGAACTCTCTTCAAAATTTATCTTAAGTGTTGAAAGAAGCAGGAAGTTCAAGGTGAGAAGCACAAAGATGTCTTGCTGAAGTTATTCTATGGAGGTAATGCTTCTAGGACTTATCATGTAATTTACTTTGTTTTAATCTTGCAGCTTCTCATAGGGAGATTTTTTTTTTCTGTTATGCTGTAGTGCACTGTCCTTCAAACCTGATTCTGGCATCTTTTACTCCAAAATGTGATAATCCTCACATTGATTTGGCTGCTGACATACTAAGCCCTGTCAAAACCTAGCAATGAGCTGTGTTAATTGTTCTCTTTTATATGATTGTATAAAGTATGATTTTATTTTCAGCTCATACATTAAGCTTAAATATTTTCCTGCTTGTCTGAAGGGAGAATGGATAAATAGTTTTTTTATAGTCAAGTTAAGTACCAGCTGTGTCTTTAGATTCTGCAGCCACCTCTGACTGATAGAGTTATTTCCTGGACAGCCAGTAAACAAAACTGCATGGCAACACCCAAGGGACAGGAGCACTTTTAAGCATTCTTTACATGTCTAGGAAAAAGCCTGATTGTAGCAGTCAACAGTCTTGGGGGAAATGCTAAGCATGGATATCTTCATTACTTTTCAATTAAGCAGCAAGCTTATGGATTCAGGAACCCATGAGGGAGAAGCTGAGCTCTGAATGTAGCTCTCAGGGGTCACACTGGGAGAGTTTATCCCCCAAACTGTGTCTTTTTTTGGGAAAGGATCCTAAAGATGTGATTTATTGTCTGGAAGGCACAAGATGGTGAGAAGTACTTTTTGAGAATTACTTATATCTGATGTTCTGCTGACTGATAGGAACAGGAGATGCAGAAAACCCAACCCCCAGATCTGCTCGTTGTCCTCACTTTTCATTTACTGTGAAAAAGTAATTTTTTTGTTGAGCTTGTGGTCCCATTAACTCATGTTCTACTTCTATCTCCAGGTTTCTCGGAACCCAATATGATTTCATGGTTTTTAGAAATCTTTCAGCTTCCCAACATCCTTGATAAGCAATTCCTTCAGAGATGTGTGACATTAGAGTGGCAAGATTTCCAGAAACAAGGCTGGATCCCCAAAGGATTGTGGGGTGCCTTCCAATAAACTTGGAAAGTGACAATGCTCTGAGTTGGTTGGGAAGAATGACCTGCACATGGGGAGATATTTACTGTGGCATCATTGTGGAAGGAGAGTGGGAATAATGCCTCTGAACCCTAGTGTGGCCATGGCAAGGTGTAGACAATGGAGTTTTTTGGGAGGCCTATCCATAGTGATTGGCTTTTGAGGATATCCTTCAGGTATTGGTGCAACCACAGCAAGAATGAAGTGTCATCTCCTAGACAGCACTGTCAGAGACAAGACTCAGGCTGTCTAACCACTACTAAACTGTTGCCAAGGCTTGATAATCTCCTGGAAGACTCCTTTCCCATAAGGCATTATTGGAGCATGTTGGGAAAGAGGACTGGAGTGATGGACTGGCTGCCTGTGCCTGCCCAGGGCAAAATGGAATAATGGAGAGCATACTTGGAATATCTGCTGAGTGACAAAACAGGATGATCTGCCACGGATAAAGGTATATATGGATGCATCATAGAGGGACAAATAGGGAAAAGTAAGTAGACAAAGGACTTCCTGTTCAGTTGTGTGTAAAATAACATCTCAGAAAATGTCCTCTGTCTAATGGAAAAAGCTCACATTGGCTTCATTGACCACACAAAATGAAATGCCTTAAAGGTTAAGGAACAACTATTAAAAATGTGAGGTGTCTTCAATTTATATTTCAGAACTATATACCCATTATAAAACAAAAATTAATTAACTTAACATCAAGAACTCCAGAATGATTGAATTAACAGTAAAATCATGATAAGGCTCCAGTTCGTCTTAGACTTTTAGCAAATAATTTATTATCCAGTAAATGCTTAGATTTAGTAACATGTTTCAAGACTCACTATTTTCTGTCTTCCTTTCCATGACTTTCAGCCCCAGTCCCAAAGACCAGGCTGAACTTTTATCTCCTATGCTTTGCTCTGCTAATTTCAGCAAAGCTCTGCTGAAGATTCGGAGTCAGTTTGGTTGGAGCCAGTCTCAAAGCTAAAGTCTGTGACTGCTGGGGAAAAGGAACCCATTTTTTTCTACATCACAGCTTCATGCAATGCAATGCATATTTGAAATGATCCTGGGCTGAACTGCATTGGACAAAAGCAGTTCTGCAGCAATCCTCATGAGCCTCTGCTCTCCACCAAGGTTGTTGGCAACTAATGGTTAGATCAAGTGATTGGAATGTGGCATAAATGTGATTATGTAGCTTCTGTTTGAATGTAGCCAGGAAAGCCAGATATCTGACACAGAATTTTCCTGTTGTACTACTCTTCTTTTCATTTTTCAGCCCCATGACAGTGTAAAAGTGAAATGATGAAAATGGACCCACTGCCAGAGCAGTGGAAGCCACCCTCACATTGTCACCTCCAAGGGACAGTGGTGTGACCCCTTCACCTTCTCACCTGTTTTGTGCAACTACAGTTCTTTGGGTGCAGAAGCCCTTTTGCATTACTCCTGCCAGAACCACAGTGGAACAAACAATTCCTTTGCCAGGGGAGCTGATAAAGTCTGGCTCTGTCCGTCTCACAGGAATGTGCTTCTGTGTGGAGTCTCTGAAAGGGGTCCAAGAGGACTTTTGTCTGTCCCTGATGTGAGATTGTGCTACAGCTTTGATGTCTACTGTTGCACTGATGGAGGCTTGCTCTCGCTCTCTGTCTCTGTCTCTCTTCCCTGTGGCCACATATTTTCCTAAGGCTGTAGGGAAGGCTAAGGGAATTCTGTATTGTGGAGTGCTCTATCTGCCATTGGAGTTGGTCAGAATGAGTTCTTGGTTTGAAAAGTTACTGGGAAGGGACATTAGAACAGCATGGCTGAAAGTTTACTTCTTCAGAAAATAAACGAATTAACGCTCACAACCAAAAGTAGTATTTCCACACACAAAAAAATCCTGTGTATAATGAAAACATTAATACAAGAAGAAGCCAAGCTGAAAAATTAGTTGTGGGGTAGCTACACTTTAAAAAAAAAGGACCTTTAAAATATTAATATATTTAAAATTCAAGTGCAGAACATAAAGTTAAAATATCATCTTGATGCCTCCTTTGTAGCTCTGGGATTTGTGCACTGGCTTCAGGCATGATTTATATATCCATAAATAAAGGGTAAGATTCTCCTTTTACTCTACAAAAGATTTTGTATCTCATCATCAAGATCCTGCCATTTTTAGTCCCAGGAAAAACTCTCATTCACTAAATCAAATGTGCAGTTTTAATTACTTGGAGAGGGAATGTAGAGCTTATTACTCTTCTACTCTTCAAACCATATATATGCTGACTGGGTAGTAATTTAACTCCCAGTTTGTTTCTTGTATTGGCTTTTGCAGCTATGCAGGATAAAGGAAAATCAGGCTTCACATTGCTGTCTTAGACAACTTTTCATAAAATTTCTGAAGACGAAATTTAAATTCTTACCAGCACAAGATGTCTTTGGTACTTACAAGTCAGTTTGATGAATTCTTTTTCTTAAATTCGTAGGGTCAAATTCTGCTCTCTTCACTCATGTCGTTCCCATTTCCTTTTCTTTTCTGTAGTCCTTCTCAAAATAAATATGCTGAACTTGAACTTCTGTCTCCACAGCCAACACAAATTTTCACAGACAATGAAAAACTTCTGTCAAGTTCACAGGACGTCTTCTGATTAGTCTCGTTAACCAAGACTTAGTGCTGTTGTTTTCTCAGTTTCGGAGAAGCAGAAAGGTCTTCATTCCACAAGATAAAAATAAGTAGCAGAAGAACTGTGTTATAATTGTCTTTCCTTGTAGCTTGTTCTTATTTTTAGGGTTTTTTGTAAGAGTTGCTTAGTTCTGTTTTCTGATTAATCTTCAGAACATTAGCACATTCCCAGTGATTCTTAAACAAATTAGCTGTCTTTTCATGTCTATCTGGGCTGGCTCAGACAGGAAAAGAAAGCATGAATAAAGTAAGCCTTCCACTGTTTCCTTTTGCAAGCAACCAAGCTGTTACAGGCCTGAGAATTCTGGCTATATAGAAATAAATATATTACATACTGTACATTTAAGTACAACTACCCCCACACCTTGTTCACACATTTTCATCTATTTTTTATTATGTTTTCCCCTTCCAGAAGACAAAGCCACAGAAATTGAACCAAATAGCTTAGACTGCAGCTGAAGTTTAAATTACTTCATTGAGAAAAGTAATGAAAGTAACAAAAAGACACACAAAAATATGTGTTCTTTACTTGTTTTACCAGTTTTTCTCACTTAGAGTGGTAAAAATTGAAACCTAGAAGCAGAAAGAGTAGCTTAGCTCTTTGCACTTGGAAGTTTTCTGGGCTACAGTCTATTCACACTGAATTTAGATTACTTGTTCCCCTTTGATAGAACTGCAAGTGGCTCTCTGATATTAAATCAAATGTACCACATTTAGTTCAAGTATGTATTTCAGAAGAGACTGGGTGACTATTGAATAATTATTCACTGACAGCAGAGATATGGATAACTGGAGATGAATACACGTCTTGTTGAGGAAAGAGTCAGTATTGGTAAGGAGAGATTTCTGAAAGAACTGCATAGAAGCACATCCTAGAAAGCTGGTAAACTTCTAGCTTCCTCTTCTTGGGAACCAGTTGTAATTTTGGAATTGAGTTCATACTGGAGTCCATAACAGCATCTTCTGCTTTTACCACCTAGGTGAAGCTCATCTAGGTGAAAAGAACAAACCACCAAAGAGTCTTGTCTGCTCCAGAATCAAGAAAGGAAGAGAGACAGGATGTTACAGACCAGTAAAGATTTTAGTTATGGCTATGATTCCAGGTTCAGAGGGCATGAACAAGAAGCATTTAAAGCATAAGATGCTTTAGGGGCCTAGTCTATGTCCCTTCATGGAGTTTCATCTTCAAAGTGTGACGTGGCTGCTGGTGGATCCAATACCTTAGATGCAGAGAAGGCAAAGTGGCAGGTCCACGTGCTGAACAGAAGAGTGGCATCTACCTTTCAGGCAGTACTGGCCAGGTGAGGTCGTGCTGTGTATTTCAAAATAGTTGAAACATGTTCTGGTATTCCAATCTATTTCCCAGTTTTTTGGAATTGTCAGCTTCTGAATGACTGGAAACAGAGGAGGTTGCAGCACTATGGACACAGGTGTGCACACTGCAACCCCTCAGAGAAGCGTGCAGCTTAGTGCTCTGGCAAAAGCTATCCTCATTCAGCTGCTTAAACAAATTCAGGTACCCAGTAAGAGCAGGACTTGCCTTCCTGGATGGTACAGCTGTTGGAATATGCAATATGTTACGCTGATGATTATTTTAATTTCAGGAAAATAATAACTGTGCTGCCCTCGAAAGTTGTGTTTTGCTTTTCAAAGAGGTGTGTGCTGTGGGAGTTGGGGGGGAAGGCTGCCTGTTGAAACCCAGAAGGAAGTGGCTGTTTTTCTCTAGGTGTTTGATCTGACTGACAGCCCTTGTCTGAACTTACTAGTGATTTGCCATTTCATTAGCTGCTGGGTTTTCAATTTCTGCCTCTTGGAAGCTACACCGCTTTGAACAAGTCCCCACAGTAATTGAATTTGCCACAGAAATAGAACACTGGAAAATTTCATTTTCTTCCCCTTGCAAAGGCAAGCAGGCAGACTCATATTCCTGCTGGACTGCTTCTCCTGCTACCCCTCTGTCTCCTCCTGCCCCATTCCTCCTGCCCAGCACAGCAATGCACTTGCCGGTGGCCCCCACCATCCATCCACGAAGCCACAGAAAAGATCTCCTTTTGAATCAGCTGCGAGTGCATCAGCCTGTCGCTTTGTAATTTTCTCCTAAATGCCTTCCACAAATAATGGTTTTCAAAATGAGCATTAACAGGCTTGATTACATGAAATTGTCCTTTTAATTTACACCAGGATTCTATTGATCACACAAGTGCAGATTAAAGTGTTCAATGAAGCCCATGATGAGGTATTAACCAGCTAAGGGTCCTCCAGGGGCCGCCAGGGACGGCCAGGAATATGCTAGAAGTGTACAGTTATTTCCCCATAATGAAGTAGCACTATGCGAAGGCATGAATCGCTGGCAGGAAGAATAGATCGGAGATGATGAGCTCTTCAAAGTCATTTCTCGCTCACTCATTCAGCCTCATGCCCAGATCCTCTTGCGATTCTTCTGCATTACTTGTCATGAAATGCCAGGATTTACTTAGCCAGCTGATGCAATTTTTATGACCTTATTGCTTTTTCACCATGGTAATAGTTTTGAATCAATTTATCAATCCAGCAGTGCCATCAGACATATTGCCCTGAAGATCAAGTCCAGGTCATTCCATCAATTCACTGTGGTTTACGAAGATAGAGAAAAAAGCCAGGCCGTGTGGGCTATCAACTTCAAATGGCTTAGTAAACATGCTGCTGCTACTTTAACTGCTTCACTTCTGACTCCAGATCTTTCTGCTTATAAAAATCAACCATCATGCTCTCCTCCTCTCCCTGCATTTTAATTTCAGATGTATTAGCCATGCTGCAAATAATGTAGGGCAGAAAGGGCAGAGGACCCTTCTTTTCCATGAAAGCCTGGAAAAAACAAAGAAAAACCATCTTTCACTGTTGCATTTCTAGCTTTGCTGGTTTGCTGCTCTTTGTGCATTATCAAGGAATGGCAACATCCTCCGTCGGCAGTGCAGAAATGAAGGGAGCACAAGCAAGCAGCAGGAAAGCATAGATTCAGGAACAGATAGCTGGATACTGAGCCTTACCATATTAAAAGTCTTGATCACAATATCCAAAAGCCTTTTCCATTTGGTGGAAGTTTGATAGACAAAACCCTACATCCACACAGCAGAAATTGATGCAAGTTGTATTGGCAGGAAAAGAGGTAGGCTCTGGATGAAATTACACAGCAAGGATGACTAAATCATGGCAGAGCAAATCTGGCAAAGAGCTACCAGGGCATTGTGTCAGGTTAAAACCAATCTTGGTACTTCACCAAGATTTTAAGATTAGAGAAACGTTTTTCCCAGTGTACATTTCCTTTGAGGATTTGTAAAACCAATGCTCAATTTCACCCAGTCTGCTCTCTGAGCCAATGTTGCCCTTCACAATTTTTGGACACATAATTATTTAACTTCATTGTATCTCTTATAGATCTACATAGCATTGCTATAATTATTTTGGAGGAATTTTACATTTTGCTCCACAATGTGAGAGGTATTCTCTGAGTGCTAGGAATCAATGCATATTCCTTCACCATAGTAAGCAGGGCCTGAGGTATAAATCCCATTTTCCAGTGTTCACATGTACATGAGGAGAGTCATTGAAAGTCTTCCCCTGCCTCACTGCAGCTGTCTAAACTCTACAAACACGTGCGATTCAGGCACAATCAAAGCCTTCATGGGGAAGTGATGAAACCAGCCAGAAATCATCCACACAGCAGCCATGCATGGTTTCCATATGTCCAGTGATGTGTGGCATAATCTGTACCTCACTTTCACAAATCTAAGCAGTGCCCTACAGTAGGAATAGTATTTGTGGAAACAGGTTGTTGCAACTTGAGCCACGGGAGTACATGCACAAATGAGATCAAACATGTGTGATCTGAGCTGCATTGAAGCCTGAGAAATCCTTGGGGTCAGAGAACCTAAAGAATGTCTTGAAGTCCCATCACCCTTGTCCCCATTTATATCTGTGCATCTATTAATGGCTGTGGCTCTTCCTACATGCCTTGTATTTCTTGCTCCATTAGAGCAGCACAGTTGGAATAATGTTATTAACCAATAAATGTTATAAACAATAAACTGGCAAACATTATCAACCAGTTATTACCCAGGTTTTTGGAAAGAACTAGTCAGAGCACATGAGGACACGGGCTTGTGACTGATGTGACTATGACATAGTTAAGGCACAAATATGTAAATGTATGGGGTAAACACAGCTGAGAACTCCAGTGGTTCTGGTGTAATGATTTTAAATACAATGCAGAGGCAACAACTGGTTTTTGGGTGGTTTTAGGAAAACCAGGGCCAAAACCAAATTGGAGAGTGTGTCTTCAGCTGGGTAAGGACTTTCAAACTCAGATGGCCACTGTCAGGGCTAGCTACTATATATAATTATCCTATTTATAATATAGAATGGTCTTGCTTTAGAGCCATTGACTTCTGGTCTCCATGTCAAACTTTCAGCACAAGGCTGCAGGGAGCCCTGCCTCAGCTGTATAAACCTAACAGCTCTTCACATGAGTAAAGCAGGTTCAAATTTATACTAGAAAAAATTAGCAGCTCGTAAAAAAAATATGGAATGATGACAACCACTGGGAAAAGCTAATAATTTAAGTCACGAAAAATTAATCAGGAATGATACATTAGTTTTTTAAGCAAAATGTGTTACACTAAGAAAAAAAAGCCTGTAGCTTTAATTAATTCTGCTTAACATTAATAGAATAAGTTCAGGCACACCAAAACTGTTGAATAAAGCAAAAACGTGTGAAAGATATATAATCTGATGTTATTCATAATGAAAAAGGGTTATCTTGTGGTCAATACAGCACCATTATTTTTAAGTTAGAGGTACAACTGCTGAAAATATACAGTGGCCATTACAACTTACCCAAGTAGATTGTGAAAAACAGTTCACATAAAAAGCATTTTATGAAATAATACTCCCATTTACATGATCAAGATTTATGGCTATTTCTGTTTCTTAAACAACCCCAGGTTTTTTGCTATCCAAAATAGGGAGCCTTCCTAAAATGAAAGGAGGTTGGACCCAATGACCCACTGTAGTTCCTTCTAGGTTCACCCATTCTGTGCATTTAAAATTGTGGTAAAATGACAAGAATATTTTGGGAAAACTTCCTGCTCAAAGTCCATGTACCAGGGAATGGCTCTCAGACCAGCTGCTTTGTGGGTCAGCAAAAGAAGAAGCTTTTGGGCAACAACTGCAAAAATGTTGTTTTATGGTCAGAATCAGCAAAACAGGCCCACAGGTTTTCCTTGTACACTGTACAGAACCTATGGAAAGCAGAGATTTCTGCAAAAAGGAAAATACTTTTTAAAACATACAGAAACAAATATCTGAGAAACAAGTGGGCCCAGAGATGGTTCAAGTTGTAATTAACTGTCTTCACTGTTTATTCCTCAGCCTGGGCTTGGCCTCTCTGTAGCATTGGGAGGGACTCATCTGTGCAAAATACAGGCACCTGTGCATCTCCTGCCTGGCCAGGTGCCTTTCAGTGTTAATGAAGAGACTTTTCTAGATAATTTGTCTCAGGTGTCTTAAGGGAGTCACTGAGTTCCCCCAGCCAATCCTGTAGCAGAGACTCCCTCAAAGGCCAGCTGAGAAGAATTGGCTCATTTAAGTCTGAGCAGACCCTAGGATACCTAGAACCTGAACTTCCCGAGCTAGCTCAGCTAGCCTGACTTTGTTCTCTCTGCCTGTAGGCTTGGGACTCTTATTTAAGCTCAAAACACGAGGTATGGCTCTTTTCTGGGGTGCCTTGTGCTCTTTACTGGACTGCTTTGTTGGTGACGACTTTTAAAGACCCCCAACCACCAGCCTATTCTGCCCTTCTTGAGTGCTGTGGTCATTTCTGCCTCCTGGATTGCTGACCTCAGGATGTGCGTGGCCTTGCTCCTGCTCCTCGAACAGGTAATGCCAATTATATGTTGCTAAGATAATTTTATGCTGAGTTAGTAAGAGTTAAAGCTGTTCAGACTATCACACTGACTTGGTGTTGCTGAAATACTATTATTGTTATTTTGGCTTGACAAAGGAGACAAAAACAAATGATATTCAAAACTTTTGTTTGAGCAATTGTTGTAGAAAGACTGTGCAAGCACAGATTTATTCCAAGCATCTCTGTATTTCACTATATAATTATAGTGAGTTTTTTAGTTATGAAGAGTAATGCTAGGACAGTCATCCTGTTGTGAAGTTGCTGTAGGTTCCCTACTTAACCTGCTGACAGGGCTTCAGGTGGTGATGCAGATGCCATTTATTTATCCCTGAAGCAGATTTATTTTTTGTTCATTTAATATTTTTTAATGGTTTCTAAATGACACTGTCATATCATATGTGAAATATAGCTTTCCTGTTTAACTTCCAGTATGCTGTGTGGCTGCCCTTGCATCTGTTGCTTTGTCCAAGTTTATGCTGTACATGATAGGGCCTTCTCACATTTTATTACCTTGAGGTTATTTCTTTGCCAGAATTCCCAAAAGAAAGTAGGAGCACCTGTATGTCTGTAGGATGGGGAGGAGTGAATACAGGTGGTGTCCTGGATCTCAGTGGTGCTTAAGTCAAGGGGGCACCACTAATGAAATGGGGGAAAGAATAGGGTGCTCAAAAAAGTGAGAAAGCTGGCATTTTGAGATAAAGAGAGTTTAAAGTAAAAAGTCTGTGTCAAAAGTAAAAGTAAAGTAAAAAGCCTGTGTGAATGCAAAGCAAAACAAGGAATTCCTTCACCACACTCCATTGGCAGACAGGTGCTCAGCTATCCATGAAAGCAGGTTATCATCATACTTAATTGTTTCTTTGGAAGAAAAATGAGATCACTCTGAATGTCCCTCCATTCTTTCTTCCCCAAATTTATGTGCTAAGCAACCTCAAATTAAAGGCTGCTTGCTAATAAACTGTACTCATCCTTAAGGCATTTCTCTTAGAGCATCCTTTGTAGACTGCTTGCCTATTTTGTGAAGAAAACATTTTCAGTGTTTTCCTATCAACTTACCTGCTTGCTCCGTCCTGGCTGTTTATCTTGTTAGAATAAATTCTAGCAGCATGGTCTGCTTGATTGATTTGTAGGTGCTGCTTGCTATTTTGCACATGTGAATATTCTAGGAAGCATTTCTCTCTGAGGACAGGTATGCAGACAGGCTTCTGCATCAGCCTCTTGGCCATCAAGACCATGACTCTTCAAGGTACTGAAAGAGAAGTTGATTTTGGTGTTACAAAAAAGAGCAGTGGGAGCCACCCATTCCATTAAACATTTTCCCAACAAATGCTTCAGTGTTATTCTGGTTTTGTATTTTTTTTTGTTGGTTCTTTGGGGTTTTTTTGGGGTGCTTCTTTGGGTGGGGTAGTGAATTTGGGTTTTGGGGATGTATCATTATAGTTTTTTAAATAGCTTAAAAATTTGACTTTTTTTCTCCTGCATAGAAGCATCACATAGATATGAATAGCAGGGCCTTGCACGGGCAGAAGGTGTGTTACAAAGGGAAATTGTATCCATCATTTTGTTGCCTATAGTGCTGGCAGATTAAACTCGGATTTCACTTTTCAAAAAGTGATGACCATGAGATTTTGGCGGAAAAACTTCAATGTTAATTGTCTTTTTTCCCTAGGCCTTGAGAAATAGAAGAGAGTGAGAATTGCTTTTCTACTGTTTTAAACCCTTATGCGTCTTTTGGGATAGATGTTTGATTCTTGAAAACTGTTGATTTTGTTGCTGTTTTTACTGCCAAGACCCCTATTTTAACAGAAATGCAAGAAGAGATAGCTACCTTGGCAGGTGCTGGCCCCTCTGAAGCTCTGTTATGAAAGCATGTCTCTCCATTCTGAGGAACAGAGGAAGTTAGAATGTAATAGAATTCAGTATAACATCTTACCTATGCTCCAAAGAGCAGCTGGGAAGGCCAAGGACATTTGAAGGAAGTTGCATAAATTGAGTAAAACCAGCAGAGTAAGGGGTTGCTGTGATTTTCAGTTTAATTTTTTCTAAGAGTTGGAATTTTCTCAGACTTGCAAAGATTTTTTTTTTCTTGTGCATGTTGCATATTTCTAGACATTCTTGAGTCTTGTGTGTCTGTATTCTCTTCCAGCTCCCCCATCCAGGGTCTTTCTTCTCTCATTTGTTTCATCAGTATGCTTTTCCATTGCTACTGCTCGAGGCAGAGGGAAGCTGAATGAATTTTACTCCTAATATTTTTTCCTCTGAAAATCCACTAATCCTGGTATAGCTTTCCAAAGTAGGTGGTAGCACTGGTGTTGCTCTAGCAGTCTTGTCTCTGTAAGAAGCTGATAACTGAGACAGTGAAATGAGCACTAACAAGTTTAGTGTTTTATTATAAAGTACTGGAAATGAGGCTGTAGTTTTATTTGTAATGATCAGCTGCATCATCTTGGAATGTATTTCTTTTCAGAAAGCGACTTACTCTCTCCTGGCCACCATGTGTAGGTTTGGGCACTTTTAGGCCACAGGTAAATGAAAAAATCTAAAAGTGTCTGCCACTGGCCAGGAGATTCCACCCTATAAACACTGACACAAGGAACAGAAAGCAGCACTTTGTATATAACTATGCTCTTCTTAAAGCAATGGCAAAACAATTTGTCCCAAATGGTAATTTTCATGGACGCTGCCTAAAATAAGTTCCTTAACTGATTCCATAGTAAATAGGTTGCCACTGGCTACAAGAGTAGGAGCACTCTCAGTGATATTTAGTGTAATCCTCCCCATTTAATTCATTCACTGAAATCACAATTCGGTATTTCTGATGTCAGACTTAATTCCCATAGAGGCCATTGTGGCCTCAAAAGCATTGAACTGTGGCCTTGCTGAATGAATCAGGCAGAAGAAATAGGGATAATCATCAAGGAGGAAAGTGTATATTTATACACGGATCATTGTCGTTGATAATAGCTGAAAGGAAAATGCAGAAGAAATACATACGGGTTTTAATGAGGATTTTGAGTAGCAGTTCTCTAGCCACACTGCAGGAATAATTACTCATCAGAGATATAACTCAGGGATTACCCTAATGCAGTTTTGTGAAAGTGAACAAGACCTCTTTAAAACAACACCCACCCCTTTAATCAGTGTTTCCCTTTGACAGCAGGTGCTTTAGCCTTGCCAAGACATTTTTACTATGAAGTCAGTTCAGCATCAAAGTCCTAAATGATGCATAGGATTTCACGGCTAGCTCTGTGGTTTAAATGTTATGACTGATCGGGGCAGAAGAAATGCCTTTTCATTTCACTGATACTAGAGGGAAGTCTCATGTTGTGTAGAAAGAAACTATGATTTTTTTCTCTACCTTTTTCTCTTTGCCACACATCTGAAGTTTTTCCCCCTACTGTTAAAGCAGTTCAGTCTAAACAATAAAGCACCGTAGGCAGGCTGTACAAAGACCAGGCCAGTTCCCATGTTTATTAGCCTGAGAGTTCTGGGGTTTAATAATGGCCAAAAGACAGGCTTTCCTTGCAGAGAAGGGGGATATCAGCAGTCTTCAACCTTCAGGGGTCTGCCTTCTCTAACAAATATCCCAGTGGTGGTATCAAGCTGTGTGGTTCAAAACTTCGTCTTTTTTTCTTGGACCAGCTGAAAGAAGCAGATGTCAGAAGTGTTTCTTTTCACACAACCTAGGCCTCAACCAAGCTAAAGCTTGGGGCATCGTGTCCTCTGGGCATGCAGAGGGGATGTGGCCAAACCTTTTGGTTGGTACCCAGGGAGTGTTATGAACACCAAGGACAAGAGAGAATTGCTCTATGCACTCTTGAGAAATGAGTGGAAATAGAGCAAGGGAAATTGAGTGGCACAAAACATTCCTGCATGGTATTGTAGAGGGGAAGCTGCCTCCTTACTGCTGCTGCTCATCCCTTCCCGACTCTGGAGATATGTTAACCTGGCTGGTACAGGGTTAGTCCATGCTGGAGGCCAGCAGAGCAATTGGATTACCCCAGGGATGGGTTATTCTTTTCATCTCTCACTTCTGTATCTTCTAATAGGAATGCATGGGGTAGAATGTTGTTTATGCGTGGGGCCTAAAGCAAGAGGGATGTTTGTTTGAGTTAGTCAAAGAGGAGATATTCATGCTTAAAATAGAACATCTGGGAATGACAGAGATGACATTTTCTAACAGAAGATTCAGTGTTAAAGAGATGTATTTATATATACTGGGGAAAATGGGACACATGTAGATCTATCTCTATTGGGTATTTATGAAGTGTCATAGTTTTATTTGGGCAGAGGTTTGACAATTATCAACACCAGCCCTGTTTATTAGTTTTGAAAGTAGATCAATAGCAAATTGGAATTCCATTTATTTTTGTGACTGCTTTGCTGCTGCCTAACAAGGCGTAGCAGAACACAGCTACTGGATGGTCACACGTAGCAGTTATGAGGAGAGACATGCATATGCACACTTACTGATGTTAATTGTTTTCATGAAATGAACTGTGTTGTAGTAAGGAATTTTCAGAGGAGAATCAGGAGGAAACTCCCATGGTAAAGGAAAATCCAGTGAAATGCCCAGGGTTCAGCCGATGGATGCCAGTGATAAGGGAAGGACATTGGTAAGGTGTGGTCTGCTTAGCAGCTATATTTTAACTGCCTTGAAGCTTTTGCAAGTGCTGGGAAAAACATTTGCTTCTTACTACTCTTTCTGAAAGCTGCTAAATATGGAGAGCACTATCCCAAACCATGAAAAGCATTCTGCTCTTGAATTGTTACCAGTGATGATGAGAGAGAGCAATAAAAAGCATGCAGTAACAAAAAAAAGACACCAAAACCTCAAACCTGTGTGTTTTTACTGGCAACACTGCCTAAATTTCTGGTGATACAGCTGGAAGAAAGAAAATGATAGGAGATGAGCCTCTAACAGGCAGCTCTTGGTTAGGCACATTATGCTTCTTTGAGGATGACTTGGCCCCTGGCAATGTGTAAACTTTGTTGGAGATTACTACTATTATGCTCAGGATAGATATGTTTCTAGATATATGTTTTTTGGTTATAAAGTGCAAAACCTTTAGTTTTGCACTTTATAACCAAGCTGCTGTGGTGGGCAAGGGTTGACATTGTAGTTCCCATGGAGATGGGAGCATGATCTTGCCCTATTCTATGGACTTGGCTTCAGCTGAGCTCACGGAATGAGCGCTTTGCTTGCGAATGCATGAGAAGTAACACTCCTTTTTACATACCAAAAAGGGAGCAAAAATAAAGCTACAATACGTGTAGTTTGCAAACTGCTTTGAATTTTGTGGCAACAGCATGAATGAAGGTCTTTTTGCAGTGGAAAGATGCAGGATTCAGCGATTGAAACCTACCATTTGGTGGCTGCATGAAGAGATTGAGCCAAAATCTAAGATTCTGACCTTTACTGATACCAGCCTAGCATCCAAGCCTAAATCTCTTGACATAGATTCATGAATGTGTACTGAGAAAGGTATGAAATATTTCACAGTCTTGCTAATAATACTCTAATTAAAAACAAAACTGAGGGAAAGAGTCCAGGCACAGAGAAAAGACTAATTGCCTGGAAGCTGTTAAGAAAGCATAATGTTCCTGATGCAATTAATCCACAGGAATGACTGGTTTTTAGACTCTCCCAAAGGTCCTTCTGCCTATTGATTTTGCCTGTTGCTGGTCAGCAGGTGGAACATGGCATGCTGTATTTGTCAATTTCCTGTTCTCACTCTGTCCTTGTGAACTTGGAGCTGCCCAGATGAACTGTGATTTGTTAAGGAGAGGTTTGGAATTCTGCATGTAGATGACTTCTAAGGTGACAATTCAGCCTGAGGAGAGGTGGTCCTGCCTTCTGCTTTGGGAATTTATTTCTCGGGATGCAGAAGCTGTGGCTGATGACATCAGTGTTGCCAGGAAAGAAAATGAGCAGCCTATTACCAGTGGATTTTTCTTTTGAAGCAGAGGCACTAGCAAACTCTTTCATGCTCAAGAATTGATCTGATGGTTATGTGAGCTTTGACAGAGGATATTGTCAGTAATGTAAGCAACACACTTGGGTAATCTTGGTCTTGCCTGGTGAGGATTCTGTAGTTAGGTGTTGTTTTAAAGCATCCTCTCAGTAAATGCTTTGGTTAGTGGGCAGGAGAGTGTCAGGTTCTAACCTCATCTGAGGAATAAGCCAAATTTTCTCAAACTGAAAAGGCTTTTTTCAAAATCAGAGTTGTGTTTGGTAGAGGAGGAACGGGAAAAATTTCTCTTCACTGGTAAAGTTTTTGTGTCAGAGGAGTGCAGCAGATAGTGAAATATGAAAATACAAATAGCATGGAGCCAACAAACCATTTAGCTGAAAGTGTATGAAAAATAAATACTCTCCTGCAGAGCAAGCAGGATATGCTCAGGACCTGTCTTTCCTGTGACCTACAGGATTTTAAGAGAAAAGCTTCAGAATTTTATTGGCATTGCCACTATTAGACGAACTTTTCTTTCCCTTCTCCCCAGCCTGGGGTCAGCTTTAAAGAGAGCATTAAGTGAATGGCTAATGGAATTAAGGGTATAATAATAGAAGGATATAGTGAGACAATTGTATTAACAAGAAATAAATCATGTTGAGTGTAAGGTAAGTGTTTTTTAATTGATTGATGGGAAGGATGCTCCATAGTTTTTTTTCAAAGACTAACAGCCACTTGCCTTCCCATCTACAGTAAAAAGCCAGAAGGGAAAAAGAGATAAGAAAAATTATGCAATGGAGAGATAAATTATTCAGAGAAGATGGCCATTTTGTGCTGACATCACTAATGTGAAAAAGCATTAAATCTTTGATACTAGCTGCATTCCTCAGAGGTTGTGGTGGCTGCCCGAGGTATTAGAGATTGCAGCTAGAATACTACTTCACCTTCCCTAGATGACTTAAGTGGCTTCCCAAGGTGATCTAGTAAGTGAAAACTCAGCAATGCCTGTAGGTACCAGGCTGCTCTGACTTTTACAAAATTTACATTATTCTAGTGACTTCATCAGCTCCCATGTTTTATGTAATATGGCCTGGAGATACAGGCAGTGTGTGTAGAGATGGCTGAAAGCTGGTGGCTATTTTAAGTGTGGAGCTCACACCTTATGTGTGTATAATTCCACCAAAAAAGGGGGAGATAGGAATGCTAAATATGAAGTGAAGCTTTTAAGGCCAAGTCTTCCTGTTCTGTAAATAATCTGATTTTACAAATAGAAACATGGTGTCAAGCTTGCACATTTTTGGGACCTGGTATTTTCTTCAGTCAGAGAGTGGAAAAAAATAGGTCCTAGCCAAGATGCAACTGAAATGGAAATTTTGGCAAAAAGCAATTAAGAGTAACTACTAAAGGTCTGTAGAGTACGTGAGTAAAATCAAAGCAATGTGAAGGAAGAGGTCAATTCATGGCCTTTTTTTTTTTCCAGTTGAGAGCTTTTAAGCAGTGCAATTAAAGTGCCTTTCATTGTCAGTAATTCAGGAGAACCCTTTGTGTGATGCAAGACCTTAAATCTAACCTCATTTTATTCCTCAACACTTTAATCAACTGTTCTCCCAACAATCCCCCCACCTGTTCAGTGCCTGTGTGTGTTGCTTTTGCTGAGGTCAGAGTTGCAGTTGGCAGCCTGCACTGGAGCAGGTGCCTGTGTGGAGGTCTACGGGAGACCACTTCAGCAGCATCATTGCTGCACTTATGTGGTGTGCTGTCACCATGATATTTTCTGGAAAAATTCCCTTGACCAGGATTTTCTCCTGGGAATCTGGGAAGCTTCAGTTTCTCCCTGTTTTGCTGCTTTGGAATGTGATTTGGAGAATTGTTTATCCCAGCATGTGAATTGTTTTTACTTAATGACCAATCTCAGTCCAGTGGTGTCGGACTCTCTGATCAGTCATGGGTTTTTATTATTCATTCTTTTCTAGCTTTCTGATGTATCCTTTTCTCTATAGTTTTAGTATATAATTTCATTTAATATAATAGCATAATATAGTAAATCAGCCTCCTAAGAAATATGTAGTCAGGTTCATCTCTTCCCTCGTCCTGAGACACTTTCAACAACCACAAAAGAGTGTTTTGGGAAACATCCCAAAATACCCCCAAGACATCCCCAAAAATCCTGCCAAAAACAACCTGAAAACATACCCCAAAAATACCCCCAAAACACCTCCAAAACCATCCCAAAACACCCAGAACCAAAATCATGCTAAAAGCACCGCCAGAAACACCTTGAAAACACCCCTGAAAGCACACCTGAGAACACCCCCTAAATGCCCCTGAAACCATCCCCAAAAATACACAAAAACACCACGGTTTTCCATCAGTGAGGTTGGGAGATCTGGAAAGGCTGTTACATACAGCCAGACTCGCTTTAGTAGAAACAAAAAAATTAATAGGCTTTGAGAAAGATTTGGAACCTTTAGTGGTGTGGACACAGCAGCAAACTGATGTGACTGTATGAGTCACTGAATTTGGGCTCACTGTATTGTCACACAGAGGCTGAGGGAGGCATGGTGACCCACTGAACCTTTCAGGCATGGTCAGCATAAGAGGCTTTTTACTCCAAATAGGGTAACCCCTGGCTTCTTGCACCACTTAGGCAACAGATTTCAGTACAACCCTTTAGTGAGTGTTAACAACTGGGTTAATGGGTCTCTTTAGAGTTCAGAAATCTGAATCAATCTCACCAGGCAAATTGAGCATAACTGTGGTGTTGCTGTTTGCAGCCAACTTGAGTTACGTATGAACATGCACTGTTTTTTTCAAATGGAACAGGAACCTGTGTAATTTTTTATATGCTTTTCTAGCTCTCAAAGCAAACCAAGAGTGTTTTCAAACATTTAGATTAGTAAAATGCAATAAAAATAAAACTGATATCTCTAATTAATGTATTTTTAAAAGTCAATCTCACAAAACTTGCTAAGTAAGCAAGTTTGGGTATTGCTGTTATCCCTGAAGAGGAATTGGCTGTTGTGTTGCTGTCCTGTAGCTCCAAGAACTCTCTAAATGCCCATCTTTGTGTTTGTTAGTGGTGTCCTGTGGTTGCCTGTCATTGACTTGTCAGTAGCCAATCGCACAAATTTTTGACCAAATGGTGTCATTTGCTGTAAATTAATTTACTTTTGCCATTAAGTGCAGACAGTATGTGGTCAATTCAATTTTGTCCATTAGAGACAATAACCGTAGTTAGCTCTTTGATGCTATTCTTAGCTCACCCCTTGGGACTACTCTACTTACATCTCCAGAGGTACTGGTAAATTTATATTATCATTCCTTGTCTAATAGTCATGATTTGTTGTCTTTGCTTTAATTCATGGATAGTTAAGTCTAAATGCACAGAGTCTTGCACAGTCTTTCACGTCTTAGGGATTCAGGGATGTGAAAATTCTGGGAGGAGTAGAAAGCAGAGTGATTGTGTGTGCAGATCAAATACTGGTCGTGTTCAAGGGTCCCAGAACCAGGGAAGAGATGAGACTCTTGACTCCATGTTTCAGAAGGCTGATTCATTATTTTATGATATTATATTAAAATGCTATACTAAAACTATACTAAAAAGAATAGAGAGAAAGGATCCATCAGAAGGCTGGAAAGGAATGAAATGAATAACAAAATCTTGTGACTGCTCACAGCCTTGACACAGGTGGCTGTCATTGGTCATCAACTAAAAACTATTTCAAGTGCTGGATAAACAATTCTCCAAATCACATTCCAAAGCAGCAAACCATGGAGAAGGTGAAGCTTCCCAGCTTCTCAGGAGAAAAGATCCTGGAAAAAAGATTTTTCATAAAATATGTCTGTGACACTTGTCTAGTTCAGAGAGTGGTTATTTTTGTGTCCTTACTCCCAGCCATAGGTGACTAGTTTTACTACAAAACAGTGGGAGCTCCTTGGTTGCTCAACATGGCCTTAGATTATACCACAAGTTATATGTATTTAGGTATTCTACTGATGGGGGTCCTACTGCAGATAACTTTGTAAACCCCTGACTTAAAAAAATATTTATTATTAAAGGAGAAGAGGTTGAGATGCTTGTGGTGCTTGACTCTTCCATGGTTTTGTCATAGAAGGGTAAATCTTCTAAACTGTTTACTTTTGGCTGCTTTTACATGCAAAGATTACTGGCAAACAAGGAGATTGCAATGACATTTTCTTTTCTTCATTTCTATCTGTCCATCTTTACTCATTTACATTCTTGTATAAACCCTCACATCCAGGTTCTCTAAAAGTTATTTTCTTGATCCCCTGTGACATGATGAAAACAAGTTGTGTTGCTTGTGCAGATCTGGAGATGCTGGGTGCTGCGTACACCAAATCCCGTGTTTGTTCCTGACTTAACACAAGTAGACAAGGGCTTGGTTTTGGTCTACAAAGCAGTGTCAGTGCCTGTTGTATGTTATCTGTCGATAGTCTGTCTGTGTAGTAGTTAACTTAGAGAAGTCATGTTTTCAACTCTTGATTTAAAAAGACTAGAAGCCATACTGAAAAACACCTAACTTCTTGTGGTCATGAGTTCACTTTTTCTCCTGCTTCTCCAGTCAATGAAGAAGTGGTTTTGCTTCAGTCCTCTCTGTAACAATGTTAGTTATGTGTTTCTTCATAGGACCTTGTTATCTAAAAACTGGGTCAGGCACTGGCTTGACAGAGCCTGATTAGGTGGAAGGCAGTTGTGACTTTACTCTCAGGCCTCTAAACTGAAGGAAAATGTGCACAGCATGACATGGAAATGGCACCTGTACAGGACACAAGCACTCTTCTCCAAGAGCACCTGTGGTCTGCTCTCTATGTAGATGTAGGTGTGGGAACAACCCTTCCTACAATACTTCATGGCTGTATTTTTGGCTAGTTGTCTACGATTAAAAGGTGGTGCAAGGTGTTATGCATTGGTGGTGCTGCACAGTTTTGGACATGTTGAACAGAAAGATTTTGATTTCCATTTGAGAGCCTGCAGCACTCAGAGGGATGGAGGAAATGCAGGGGAACATGGAAAACTGTTAACTACCAATCTCGGAAAAATAAGAAAGCAAACCTGATTTATGTGAGACCTTGGCCAACATGAGGAACAGAGGCTGCATGTTAATAAGAGAAACTTGAAGAGATAAGAGACTATGGGAAAAATATCTTCCTTTGGGTTAATGCAGTATGTTAGCCTTTTACCCCTTGAGTCAGAAGGATCAAAGCAGGTTTGGGTCACAAGTGGAAATGAGCTTAGCAGTCTCATGCTAATCTCTAGTGGACATTTGCCCACATTGTGGAGTCATTGTGTCACGTGGTAGAAATGGCCACCAGTGTTTTCAGGGAGTCTGGTGGAACTGGGTCTGCCTCAGCAGCTGTACCCTAAAAAACCCATAATCTTTGTTCTGCTTCAACCTGATTCCCAGGTATTTTGTTTTTTTGCTGTCAAAAAACCCCACAACCACCTGACTCTGCAGCAAGGCCTATTATGGTAGTGCTGTCCAAAACAAAGGAGGTTTGGAAATTATTGCTATGGCTGAAATATGACTTTTAATGTATGTACTCCAAGTGCTTAAGCCAGGGCTGGTGGGAGGCAGTTCTGGCTCTCCAAATATTATGACTTATACCACTAATAGTATCTTCAAAGCAGATGCAGGAGGTCATCTGAATGGTTGATACTTCTGAGTGAGTAGAATGGTCAAAAAAAGAAGCTGTAGGAAATTAGACAGCAAATAATAACTTTGACTTTTAAGGAAAGGAAGTAGGAGAGTAAATACTGCAAAAATGGGAAAGGGACGTATCAGATACACAACCCGTGGATACATCAGGGATGTATCTACAGTCTTCATATGATGGGCTTCAAAGGGGATTGTTGTTGACCCTGAAGGGCCTGGGATGGAAAACGAACTCAGTTTTGGGTTCTAGCATTTGCTAATTCATAGGATGGGATTTGGAGGGAGATGAAGTAAGCTTATGAGTTAGTAGCTTGCTCGGGCTCCTGGTGTGTATTCTTCTTAAAAGGTTAGGACAAAATTATGTCAGTGTTGCAGGGTCTTTTGTGCTTGGTTTGAAAGTGAAGAAGTGTAAAGCCAAAAATAAAAGGGAAGGAAAGAGCAGAGCTAGAGCTGTTTAAATATCTGTACCTGTCTGTTTAAAAGTCTGTAATCTTCTCCATTTCTAAGCTTTCAATATACCCATTCCTTAATTTAGTTACAGGAATTACTTCTTATACCTTGCCTCACAACCCATCTGCTGCTATAGTGTTTTTCCTGGGCTCTTTTTCTTTAACTACTTTACAAAATGCTAGAAATAAGTTGTCATCTCAGGATAAAAACTCAGGGTGCCTTGAAAATGTGTCTGCTGCTGTGTTAAGTGGTGCAGTTCTGGCTCTTTCGATTTCTCCAGCCTGGGGGTTGAAGTGGGAGCTCAGTGGGCAGCCTAGCAGCAGGAGGGGATTGGACAGTGTTTGGCTTTGCCCGCTCCTGTGCTAATGGCCTCAGATTTTAAATTCCCCCAGCCAGCCCATGATGGGACCTTGTAGCCCTCTCCCCATGGGCTAACTCTGAAGTCACAATCGCCATTTGCCAGCAGTTGTGTGGGCCCTAGGTGGGAGGCCAAAATGAGGCTTAAAGTAGTTTCCCTGCAGAGTTTTGCTCACTATTAATTTGCAACAGGTGGGTTTTTTATTCCTTAATCTGAGAAACTTCAATTTTCTTTGACTGATAATAGTGCTTACCTCCAAAGACTGGATCCCCTGTGTTAAACACTTAAGTGGCTGGTGCTGATGTGGGGAGTTATTACCACAGTGGGAACCTGAGTCTCCTCTTGCTGGCAGGAGCCGTGTGTTAGGTCAGTGTTTCTCAACCCTGGCTTTGCCCCTTGGCAGTGTTTGGGGTTATTAGCTCAGTTGCTGAAACTGTCCGCAACAGGACCTATTTGTTGGATACTTGTGCATCCTGATGATGACGATATGCAGATTGCAGGTTTAGGAGAATGAGCTGCAATTCTTCATATTCCTTTCAGATGGTGAGTGGGATAGAAGGAACGGAGTTCTTGGAACCAGGATATGCCCTGGGCAGCACAGGGGCATGCTGTTGGAGGCTCAAGACCCCTCCATGCTAGCAAAATGTGGGAAACCTTTGTTTTCTTCCCCTATTCTTAGTTCTTTTTCTGCTTTGATATCAGCAGGTATTCAAGCAGCTGACTGCAGGCCTTAGTGAGAAAGGCAATTGCCTGTAAACACTGGTTTAAGAGCACTTGTAGAGATTCTCTTAGTTTAATCCAATACAGAGAGATTAATATAATTTTATGAATTATTAATATTACTGATGTGCATCTACCAGTTTTTGAATGGACCAAATGGGATAAATCCCCCTGATTTTTGATCCCAGGGAGAAAAGTCAACTGCTCAAGACTTTCAAGCTTCTCAAGCCCTATATACAATTTTCAAAATTCTAAGTCACAAGTTTAATGGAAATTGTTGGTTGGCAAATCACTTCCAGTAAATGCTTTTGTGTAAGGTGTTTGTTTGAAGAATCCAAATCTCATTCTGTGGTGCCCTTTTCTGTTAAAACCAGAGTAGCCACATCTGGTCTTGGAAATAACTAATCCAAGTCCTACCAGATACTGAGAAACTATTCCAAGGAGAAGCCTCAGATACTTTACATACCCCTCCTTACACTTTCAATTTTCTTCGTTCTTGTCCCTAGACATCTTGTCCCTAGACATCTCCTGTGTCTCCTGTGTCAAGAGCTTTGCTTGAGCTATGCCTTGGAAACACAGGAGGCATTGTGTCCCTTGGGATATGGGTAGATCCAGCTAAAAAACATTTGGGGTCACTTGAGTAGCCCTGTTAACTTTGTACACACTGCAGGAGCCCTTGAAAAGACAGAAATGGCAGCGTGATCACCACACCTTAAAAGTCAATAGTGTGGTCAGATCCTTTCTGCTTAAAACAGGAGTGTTTGAACACCGAACATTTGTCCATAGCATTCCATTATGCCCCAGCTTGTGGGAGTTTTTGTGCTTTTTTCCTGATACAGATTTTGGAAACTTTTATTGTAAATGTTGAGATTATGAAATGGCTGGAGTTTGCATATTGCAGTCACTGAGTTGGACAGGAATGGTGTCTAGTCTAATGGCCTTTCTGGTTTTGTCAGGGAAAACTGAATTTGCACTGGAAATGGGCAGAGCTATTAATTGCATGGTTTGCTGCTCAAACTCAGAGCAGGCTTTCATCTAGACAAATGAGAGAGATATGAGTCCACATCTATCTTCTCCCTACACATTTATTTCTTTTTCACATATGTAGAGCCAAGAGCAAGAAAAAATATTCTTTTAAAAGCTGCAAAGTGCCATATTATGAATGAAGCATATGTTACAAAAAAATATGGATTGGAAAGTAACATCACTGAGCTGAAAGGAAAGGGCACCCTGCAGAGAGGCAGCTAGCAAGGACACATCACAGAAGCAATAACCAAATTGAGACATTAAAATATGTCTTTTTTCCCAGTCTGTCAGCAGAGCTCTGTCCTTGCTGCCTTCTCCCTTAACTCACATTTTGCTGTGGACACCTGTGGAGGTGCTGCTGTTTGTCCAAAGAGTTTTGGGTGCCATTTCCAGTAGTGGGAGGTGAGCTGTGCATGACAGCTACCCTCCAGGAGGTGGTTGCAATTAAATGCTTGGGTGTGTGCAGCTGGATGCCTGGTCAGTGAGTGCTGCCACACCCTTAGGACCCATGGGCATGGTCGGGGCTGGGTGTGTCAGTTCTGATGTGCAGGAGTTGTCTGCATGTGCTGCAGCTCTTGCATGCCCTTGGAGGAGTCAATTTACTGCTTGGTTTATGTTCTCTGCCTTTGAAGCAGAAGTGGTAGCATGCATTTGATCCTATTTTCCTATGCTTTCAGAATCCACTTGCATAGGTGAGGGCCATGTAATGAGAAGATGAGATGAAAAGATGATCTGTTCCCTAAAAAGTTACAAAACTGCCAATAAAAACTCCTAAAGGAAATTTCTGTCTTTGGGCTTGGATGCTGACACAAAGCAAACCTTTACAATTACAAATCTATAATTAATGGAAGTTCAGTTTAGACCTTGTCCTAATACTTGGATACCAGAAAGAAAAGCAGAAGCTGTTAGTCCAATTTGCTGTTAGGCAAATATTAAAGACTGGATTCTGCTGATCCTCTTTTATAACTTGGTATTTTATGTGAAATCCTGGGATGCTGGTCACAGATTCACTGGTAATACAAAATTCTTACCTCTGTTCCTTAGAGGCTAGTAGATAAAATTTCAGGGACCAAGATTTCAGTATATCAAGGGAGATTCTAACAGTCTTTGAGCAAAATCGATAGACTGCAAAAAGAGGGAAGAATATTTTTGTATTTTCCTGAATTTTTACAGGTCCCTGTTGAGCTCTTGCTGGCCTCCTTGAAGCAAAACAAATAACAATCAGCCTGCTGAGACTCTAGAGGTAAAATGATGACAAATTTTGTTGCTGTGAAGGCTGCCAACATGCAGCTTTAAAATATTGCCAAGAAAACTAGATAATCAGATCTTGTTAAAAGGGTTATTTAAACACAAGGTGAATGGGTTGACCAGATCAGCTGAAAGTCAACAGTGGTGTCTCCATTCCAGTGCTTAATTAAGCTCATGTATTGGCCCCTTCCTAAATCTTTGACTCCTGGGAGTGCTGGGGAGAGGCTTGTGTGCCTTTGCTCTGCTTAGGTTGATCTGCTTTTGGACAAATGGGATATGCTCAGCTCCTGCAGTTGTAATTGAAAGCTGCCTTTTTGCAAAAGGCAGGGGGGTTTTGGCTGTCTGATCTTCCCTCAGTAGTAGCCACTGCACAATGCCAAGATGATGATGTCTGGTTCAGCAGAGGGGTGACTCATGAATTGCTTTCCCAAACTGAACAAATCAGGCTCTGCTGCTTCTCTTGCGCAAGCACCTGTTTGGCTTGACTTGAGTAAGTTCATTCCCTAATATGCAGCTGCTTACATTCCACCTGCCTATCCCTCACCACCTCAAGCATCTGTTTGGTTATGCAAATCGGCTTTTCTCATAATTATTGTAAGAATATTT